>NW_023144626.1:9419718-10019718 GCF_012932325.1 Thrips palmi | reverse complement strand
CACTTTTCGTTTTTATGGCACTCAAAGACAATTGTTGTTAATCTTCTAAAGTTTTACTCCGTTACTGGTTTTTGTTACTCTGGCCAGTAAAAATATGTTAAAAGAAAGAAAGAAAGAAAGAAAGAAAGAAAGAAAGAAAGAAAGAAAGAAAGAAAGAAAGAAAGAAAGAAAGAAAGAAAGAAAGAAAGAAAGAAAGAAAGAAAGAAAGAAAGAAAAAAGTTGGTCAGCAGCCTCACCTTGACTCAGCGCGAGCGCGGGGGCGTACAGCACCAGGGCCAGGTACAGGATCTAGAAACAACGACAATGGCGTCAGCACGCACTCGTTGCACTCGGCCCCTCCAGTGTAGCGGCCGAACACGCTCTTATCTCATCACGAGCGGGGAGGCCTTCCCTTTCGTTCGACAAGACAAGAAGGATGGCGGCGATTGCGACCCGGAAGCAGCGATTCTCAGAAACCGGAGACTGATTCCGAGAGTCGTTGTCGTCGCTCATGTCTCTCCCGCACTCACGGGCGGCCCGTATAGGTGCGAGAGGGACAGAGCGGCGGAAAGGACTCTCGGAATCAGTCTGCTGGAGAAGTCTGGACAAGAGGGACGAGAGACTCACCATTTGGACGGTGAACAGCACCGAGGCCAGGCGCTGCACGTTGCGGCCGAACCTCATGCCGAAGTACTGGAAGAGCGAGTAAAATGGCAACATTACTCCTTTGTTTCGTCCGATTCTGTTATTCGACGAGGCGTTGGCTTCATGTATGCATTAGAATGTAACTTTTGTCACATTCGTGTGACTACAGTACAATCTGGTACAATGTCACTTTCGTTTCAACGTGACACTGCACGATCAAATGTGTACTTAGTACACAGTTGGATCAACTTGACAAATCATAGATGTGCTTGCAATCAAATGAATAGGGTCAGTTGGGGTAATTATGGGACACGGGGTAAAAATGAAACAGCTGATTCTTAGTCAAAATTTGACATTTTTGAACGCATGACAAACCAAATGTGATGTTTTTATAACATTTGCTACGGCACAAGTTCTAAAATCTCGATTCTTGACTAAGAATCAGCTGTCCCAATTTTACCCCGTGTCCCATAATTACCCCAACTGGCCCTATGACGTCACATGACGTCACATGACGTCGAACGCGCTGTTGCAGAGCTGCAGTTGGCTGCCACTCACCTCGTAGGCCGACGTGATCTGCAGCTTGTGGAAGAACGGGATCATGACGTAGTTGATGACGGGGATGGCGAGGAAGGCCGCCACCCCGAAGAGCCAGAGCTGCGGCCCGAACAGGTACACCTCGGCGGGCTGCCCCATCAGCGTGATGGAGGACAGGAAGCTGGAACGCACCGCCAATGTAAGTAAGGCGAAGTCGCCCAAAAGCCGCAATTTGACGCGCGGCGCACAGTGGGCCAGAAGACCGGTGGGGGCGGCCAAAACTCTAGACGCGTTTCGAGCTCCAGAGTCGCTGAACAGGACTCGAACCGAACGTGTAACCCCACCAATGGATTACTCTCCGAACGAGGAATCCATTGGTGGGGCCACACGTTCGGTTCGAGTCCCATTTAGCGACTCTGGAGCTCAAAACGCGTCTAGAGTTTTGGCCGCCTCCACCGGTCTTCTGGCCCACTGTGCGGCGCCGAGGCGGACGGACAGATACGCCGCCGTCGCACGCCTATAGGTGCGTTCACGGCGCAAAGGGTGTAATTTCGCAAAGATCGTGGCTCTGGCATGACCCCCCCCCACCCGCCTCCTCCCCCTTCCTTCCCCCTTCTCACACTTCCCGCTCATCCGCTCACCGCCGCGGCGCGTTCTGAAAAAGATCCGCTGGAGAGCGATTCTGAACGAAACGTTTTAGGTGTCGTCGTCGCTCTGTCTCTCTCGCACTCATGGGGCGTTCCGCATAGGTGCGAGTGAGACAGGTCGACGAATCAGTCTGCAGATAAAACAAGTGGCGGCAAGCGGTCCTCCATTCCGAGTCCTGGGGACTGTGCCGCCTTGACTCCGAAGGATCGCCTGCTCTGTCTCTGTCGCACTCATGGGGCGTTGCGTACGGGTGCGAGAGAGACAGAGCGACGAAACGGTCCTTCGGCATCAGTCTGCAGTTCGCGCGCTATGAAGACCCTGAAGAGCAGCGTCGATGACACGCGCGACTATCTAAACGCCTCCCCTCCCCTCCCACTCCCCCCGCGACTTCTAATCCCAGGCGATTTTGATAAGCACTCCTTATCCTCGCCGGGCTGGGCCGGGCGGTGCCAAAGGCGGTGCCGGGGGACACACAGAGACGCGGCCATCCCGCGCGACGCGACGTGAGAACGGATTCCGCGCGCGTTTCCCGCCGAAAACGCCGCCGTCACTGTCGTTCTTGCAATTCGTTCCGCGCGGTCCTGTTTTCGCTCTGTCTCGCTCGCACTCGCACTGCCCGTAGGGCGTCGCTTATAAGTGCGAGAGAGACGGAGCGACAGGGCGGATTCAGTCAGCTGGGACCGCAGCAGCGCACATGGGGCCAAGCATGGGGCACACGGAAGTTTGACAGTGCGGGCTTCGACGTTCTGCCTCTTTCGATCTCAGGGGGCGTCGCGTTGCGGTGCGAGAGAGGCAGAGTGCTCTTTGGAGTCTACTGCACTGGTAGAACTGAAGCGCACTTTTACGCCTTTCTTCAAGCGTTAGTTCTCCGTCCCCTCTTCTCCCGCCTATCTAAATGCATGCGCTTTGGACTTCCAGCGTGCGTAGTTGTATGCTTCAGTTTTACCAACGCACAACGCACAGTGGGCCAGAAGACCGGTGGAGGCGATCAAAATCCCGGACGCATTTTGAGCTCCAGAAACGCTAAATGGGACTCGAACCGAACGTGTGACCCCACCAATGGATTGCTCTCTGGACTAGGAATCCACTGAAGGGGTCACACGTTTGCTTCGAGTCCTGTTTAGTGACTCTGGAGCCAAAACGCGTCTTGAGTTTTGGCCGCCTCGACCGGCCTTCTGGCCCACTGTGCAGTGGTGCGCTTTGTGGTGGGGCACGCGGTTCTTGTGCTGCTTCGAGTCGGCGGGCTGCGACACTGGTGACACTGGCATTGGCATTGGTTGGCGGCTTGTCCGGTAGCATGGCGTGCCGCTGCAGGCCTCCGAGACCCCTTAGCACTCGCCTTAGCGCTGCCCTTGCCGTGCGTCGCGGCGTCGCGGTCGCGCTGCACACACTCGCCGCCATTGTGTGCACTCCGCGGAGACCGCGTCGCTTTCGTCGCTCTGTCTCTCTCGCACTCGCGGGGCGCCCGCACGGGTGCGAGAGAGACAGAGCGACGAGGAATGCTGCAGCTCGCATAGCAGGCGCGGATCCAGAGGGACGGAAAGGACAGCGCCTTGACGGCGCCTAGATAGAGAATCGCCTGAGAGGTAGACAAAACGCCACACTTGTCCACTGTGAGTAGACAGGAAGTGCTATACTTTTCCCTTCACAGAAGAAAAGCGCTCCTGGCTGGCCCAGTCGGCCCAGGGAGTCCCAGGGAAAGCCAAGAGCCCTTTTTGGCGAGCACCCTCAGGCCGGCTTCCACTTACGGAAGAGACGCACACTGGGCCAGAAGACCCGTAGAGGCGGCTGACAATCTAGACGAATTTTGTGCTCCAGGGTCGCTAAATGGGTCTCGAACTGAACGAGTGACCCCATCAATGGACTCCTCGTTCGCAGAGCAATCTATTGGTGGGGTCACACGTTCGGTTCGAGTCCCATTTAGCGACTCTGGAGCTCAAAACGCGTCTAGAGTTTTGGCCGCGTCCCGGTCTTCTGGCCCACTGTGAGACGTACCTAGAGACGCTCTAGACGTACCTGGCCAGCATGGACAGCGCCACGGGCAGGGTGCCCATCTTGCCGCTGCCCGTGAGGAACTCCTCCGCCGACGAGTCCCCCGGCTGCTCCTCCACGGAGGACGACCCCACCTCGCTGGAGCCGCGGCAGGAGCCGCCCCGCGACCACGGCCGCCACCTGCAACACGACGACGGTGAACAAGCATTCGAACACGAATCGCTCACTAAAAATGGCTGTGAACGGCGAGAGTGAATGCCCTGCCGTAAGGCCGCCTGGACCTCCCTCACGTTGTTCTTGCACTCACTTGAAGCCGTGGTACAGCCCGATCACGGTGGACACGACCAGCATGCCGACGAACACGAAGTAGTCCGTCCACGAGAAGTACATCTGCTCCTCTGCCAAAAACAGAACGGGGAAAATAGTATCGGATTCAATGATAACTGGCGGCAACTAAACGCCATGCCCGGCGCAGCGAGAGTGTTTTCGCTTGTTTTTGTCATTGACTGGCCGTGCGGCAGACAGCGCGACGCCGTTGACACACAGCCGGACTTACCGGCCATGGCGGCGTTGACGTCCCCGTCAAGGGTCTCGGTGACGGTCAGGTGGAATGAGGTGCCAGGTGGCCACCAAGGAGGTCGCCGCCGTGGAGGTTGCCGCCGTGGAGGTTGCCGCCGTGGAGGTTGCCGCCGTGGAGGTTGCCGCCGTGGAGCCGCCCTTGTGGTCGCCCCCTGGTGGTCGCCGCCCTGGTGGTGGTCGCCTCCGCCCTGGTGGTCGCCGCCGTGGAGGTTGGCAGGCGAGGTGGCCGCCGAGGAGGTGGTGGCGGCTTGCGGCGCGGCGGGCGGGTGCGCGTTGACGGAGTGAAGCTGGGCGCACGGCGGCGGCGGCTTTTATATGACTCGCCCGCGGCGTGCTGGCGGTGCCGGCGGCACATGCGCGGGGCGTAGCGGCGTGGCGGCGTGGCGGCGGGGCGGATAGCAGCGCAGGGCAGTGCGGACGCCCCGTCCGTCCCGCGTGGCTCGCAAGTGGCGTGGCGCCCGCCGTGGCGCGCCGCCCAGCAGACTGATTCAGAGAGTCGTTTTCGTCGCTCTGTCTCTCTCGCAATTATGGAGCGTCCCATGTAGGTGCGAGAGAGACAGAGCGACGAAAACGACTCTCGGAATGTGTCTGCAGGGTCCAGTGCCCGGCCCTGCCATCCCTTGCCCTGCCGCCTGCCGCGGCCCAACCTGTCCTGTCCGCGCGGGCAGAGCGCAGAGCGGGCTGCCCCCGCCTGGGGAAGCCCCATGCCTTCGGCCACCTCGGCGCCGGCCGGGGAAATGTCCACCGGCGTCTCGCGCGCTCGCACCCGCAGCCTGATTTCGATTTGATTGGTCGCTCTGTCTCTCTCACACTCACGTGGCGTCCCGCACGGGTGCGAGAGAGACGGAGAGACACGGTCGCAGTTCGGAATCAGCCCACCCCGCAGTGTCTGCAGGTCCAGAGGCAGCGCTTTCTTCGTCCGCTATCCACACTTGTCCCTCTCGCACTCATGGCGTGTGCCGTGGAGGTGCGAGAGGGACAGAGCGGCGGGTGCGGGCAGCAGAATCGCCCGACGCGTTGCTGGAGTGCATCACGCCCTTCTGGACCAGCGGCGAGCGCTCCTGTGATACGGCGAGGTTTCAAGGGCACCGCGAGCGGGAACAACGCCCAGCTGCGCCGCTCCAGCGGGCTCCAGGCACTGCAGTGCAGTGGCAGGGCACCGGCCGGCTGAGCTCTCGTCGCTCTGTCTCTCTCGCTCCCACACGGGACGCCCCATGAGTGCGAGAGAGACAGAGCGACGGAATCAGACCGCTGGAACAGGGAGTGCGATGCTTTTATTCGGTCCCGTCAAAAGTTCCACGCTGAGCCCGGCGCTCTCCACCCACTCACTGCGTTCGACAAATTGGCGGGAAGATTCCAGTTAAGACACAACGCACCGCCTGGTCACTCCGCGTTGAACTTTTTTCCTCTCTCTCTCTCTCTCTCTCTCTCTCTCTCTCTCTCTCTCTCTCTCTCTCTCTCTCTCTCTCTCTCTCTCTCTCTCTCTCTCTCTCTCTCTCTCTCGCTTGAGTGGCGCGAACTGCGCGGGCCGGCCCGAAGCCGCGGTGGGCTCCTGCTGCATAGACCGAATCCGAACATCGCTGTCGTCGCTCTGTCTCTCTCGCACTCGCGGGGCGTTGGGGCGTTCCGCAGCGGTGCGAGAGAGACAGAGCGACGAGTCGGCCCGCTGCGCGATGTCACGGCACCGGCAGATTAGAAGCAAGGGCCGAGTCCAAAATGTGGCGAGTCAAGCACCTCGGTGACTTTGAGGCTCCGAGAGTCGTTTTCGTCGCTCTGTCGCTCTCTCACACTCACGGGGCGTCCCTTGAAGGTGAGAGAGAGACAGAGCGACGAAAACGACTTCCTGAATCACTCTGCTAGAGCAGATCGCGAGGGAACGGCCTAGAAAATGGCTTCACTTTTCTTGCTGCTATTATTTCACTTTCAATTTTCTTTTCTCCCTTCCTCTTCCATCGCCTGGGGTCGGCCTTCTCAGCGGATGGGTGTCCGGTGCCAGTGCCTGTTTCGGACGTACTTCTTATGCGGTTCCACTGACCCACCCGTGCTGAACTCAGGTTCTTGGTGACGGGCTTCTGTGGGACAACGCTACGAATCTTGGTTAAAGAAGCATTCTGCCAAAGTAGAACAACATATAAAACGCATCGTACTACGCGTGAGTGGCGGGAACACCACGATGAAATGGTCACCGATGCTATCGGCTGAAACATTGACCAAAGCAGTGTACTTTTTGCTGCTACTTTTTCCCTGATAGTGGTCCGGCCGCAGCCACCTGACGAGAGGCGCGCGCTCTCCTACCCAGCGCCTGCGCCGCCGATGCGAACTGGCGACCGCTTCAACTCGCCAGAAAACGACTCAAGTTGAGGAGAGACGAGAGAGCAGTTATGGCTACACTGCTAAAATTGAAACATAGCATACAACTACGCTTCAAGACCTTACCGAGCCTTACCCTTGCAGTCGAACGGATCGCCACCGCTTGAAGCCAACGGGAGGAACCATTACGCTTGCAGTCAAAATAGAAAGGTGAGACTTTTGACCCTTTCAGAGGTGATACTATAATGTACGACTGGAAAACGGCCATACTAAAATCTATGACCGAAAGAGGGCCATATACTTGCTTGTGTCACTGATAAAGGTTGATATATCCCCAAGCTAAGCAAGGACCAGACTCACTGATGTCTGACCTTTTTTCAGTCATGCTTTTTGAATCACCAATAGTTGGTCAGATGTCTCACCCTTTGAATTTCCGCGCAGCAAGGCGTAAAAGTAGGCTTTAGTTCAACCAGTGTACCGTACCCCGGAAAAGAGAAGAAGGGTAGAGTCTGAGGACAGAGTCGTTGCGCGGGTGTCGACTCGTTGCGCGACTCGCGCGGGCTATCCTCGGGATCTGTCCCTGGCCATCCACAACTGCTATCTGTCAAGGGCGGGGCGGGGCGGGGCGGGGCGGGGCCGTCGCAGAATCCGAGAGCCTAGTTACAAGTGCACGACGCTCGTCCCCGGAAAAGTACACCGCACCGTCGTAAACGGCTTTAACGTTCGCCGCTTGATTCATTTTCACCCGTTTTTATCCTTCTTTGCCGGTGGAGTGACTCCGAGGATGGTTCCGGTGATGATGGACTGGCGGACCGTAATCAATGTTTACGAGCCGCGTTGTCAAAAGCCTGCGCAGTGACCGACTACCGGCACCGGCCGAAGACACGTTCCGCGACCCACGTGGCTCCGCGGCCGCCGGGCGTGGCCGCTCCGCACAGTGGGCCAGAAGACCGGTGGAGGCGGCCAAAACCCCGGACGCGTTTTGAGCTCCAGAGTCGTTGAACTGCACTCGAATCGAACGTGTGACCCCACCAATAGATTCCTCGTTCGGAGAGCAATCCTTTGGTGGGGTCACACGTTCGGTTCGAGTCCCATTTAGCGTCTCTGTTGCTCAAAACGCGTCTAGAGTTTTGGCCGCCTCCATTGGTCTTCTGGCCCACTGTGCGTGGCCGCTCCGCTCCGCGCGCCACACTTTTAAGACTCGAAACCTCACAAACCATTTAAAGCCTTACAAAGAAAATTAGGTTGTCACTACAAAGTATTTCGATCAAGCACAAGCTTCGACAAGCTTACAAATAAACTAAGTCATGATTTGCCAACAAGCCATCCCCGTCTGCCACAGGTAAAAGTTTGTGAACCGGACGGTGGTTCTCTGTCGTTCGTCGCTCTGTCTCTCTCGCACTCACAGGGCGGTGCTTTGGAGTGCGAGAGAGACAGAGGCTCGGACGCCAGCCTGCCGGCCTGCGTGGAACGTTTGCAGCGACGGACGCCCGCGCGGAAGGAACAAGTTGAACTGCGGTTCCACACGGCAAAAGTACCGCCTGGGATTCCCAGGCGCATCATAAGGAAAAGGGCCTATTTTCCAGGCACCGCCTGGGAATCCCAGCGCATCATAAGGAAAAGGGCCTATTTTCCAGGCACCGCCTGGGAATCCCAGGCGGTACTTTTGCCGTGCAACTGCAGTGGCCAATCTGCAGTCGTTGAGTCCAGTTCTATTTTGCACTGGAAGGGTTGTCACACTCTTAAAACCTTACGAAGTATTTTGAGCATACATATAACAAACTAAAATACTTTGTTATACGAAGAAATAGTTCGTAAATTACAAAGTATTTTCTTTGTAAGCTTATGTATGCTCAAAATACTTTGTCATACAAACTTCTTTTCTTTGTAAGGCCCAAAATAGTTTGTAAGGTTTTCTCAGTGCAAACTGCTGAACTGGGTGCAGCGGAGCGCCTCGGAGCGCCTGCAGCGTAGGCAGCCGGCGAGGAAGCGCGCACCGCAGTGCTGCGTGGCTGCCTACCCGAAGTTCGCAGGCGCTCCGCCGCACAGTGGGCCAGAAGACCGAAGGGAGGCGGCCGAAATTCTAGACGCGTTTTGAGCTCCAGAGTCGCTAAATGGGACTCGAACCGAACGTGTGGCCCCACCTACCTATGAATTGCTCTCTGAATGCGGAATCCATTGGTGGGGTCACGCGGTTCGAGTCTCATTTAGCAACTCTAGAGCTCATAACGAGTTTAGGACTTTGTCCGCCTCCACCGGTCTTCTGGTCCACTGTGCGCGGGCTGCTCCCTAACATCGCTTTCGTCCCTCCGTCTCTCTCGCACCACGACGGCACGCCGCATGAGTGCGAGAGAGACGGAGCCAGCCTGCAGCTGCCCGGCCCTGATGCGCGCACCACGCACAGTGGGCCAGAAGACCGGTGGAGCGGCCAAAATTCGAGACGCGTTTTGAGCTCCAAAGTCGCTAAGAGGGACACCAACCGAACGTGTGACCCCACCAATGGATGCCTCGTTCGGAGCAATCCATGGGGTCACACGTTCGGTTCGAGTCCCATTTAGCGACTCTGGAGCTCAAAACGCGTCTATAATTTTGGCCGCTCCGCTGGTTTTCTGGCCCACTGTGCCACGGCGCACCGCGTGCGTTACTACGGCGGCAACGGCCGCGCCGTCCGCGTCCATTCAGTGCAGGCGGAGCAGGCGCTGAATCTGCTTGTCGAGCACTTTCCGCGTGTGTGTTTTGGAGAGCGCCGCCGCGGGCCGGTTCTCGGTGGTGGCATTCCTCGGGGAGAGAGAGACGGAGACAGAGAGACAGAGACCGCCACGCGCGCCCAAGTTTGAGCTGCACGGTGGACGCGGGCGCGAGCCGGGGTGGGGGTGGGAAGGGGCGTCAAGGTAGATAACCGCCTGAAAGGTAGGCAACTGTCGCACTCATGGGGCTCTCCATAAAGGTGCGTCAGAGACAGAGCGACAAACCCTCGGAGAACCTATCTTCTGAATCGGCTGACCTCGGGGGCTTTCGCGCCCTTTATCGGTGTGGGGTGCATTCTCCATTGTTGCCTCGGTTTCACTCTCCGCCGACAGTGGCACCGCGTGCCGCGCAGTGCCGCGTCTGCCGAGCGGCCGCACTGCTAAAGTTACCGCACTGTAAAGTGGCAGCGCGGGGTGCCGACGTCCCCGACGTCGCCGACATGGCATGAGGCCGCTCGGCCCCCTGCTGGCCCATGCCAGGGCCTGGGGGCGGCGGGGGTGGGGGCGGGGGTGGGGCAACGAGGGCGGCGCGGACGGCCGCGGCTACACCGCCAGCAAGCAGCCCTCCAAGTCCTGCAGAGTGAGTAGTGGTCCACGCCGAGCCGAAACCGGCAGGACGCTTGCTAACACGCGTCTAGAGTTTTGAGCTCCAGCGTCGTTAAATGGGACTAGTCCCGAGCTCGAACCGAACGCGTGACCCCACCAATGGATTCCTCGTTCAGAGAGTAATCCATTGGTGGGGTCACACGTTCGGTTCGAGTCCTGTTTAGCGACTCTGGAGCTCAAAACGCGTCTAGAGTTTTGGCCGCCTCCACCGCGGTCTTCTGGCCCACTGTGCCCCATGAGTGCGACAGAGAGTGATCGGCAGGGCCCGCGCTTCACCGTGGTGCCTTGCTCGTGCTGCGACGCGGAGCGCGTCATGGACTTCATGACGAGGACCTTCTACCGGGAGGAGCCGGTGCTGCTGGCCGCGGGGCTGACGCGCAACCCGCCCAGGATGCTGCTGGAGCACACGCGCGCCTCCTTCGACGAGGGCCTCTCGCTCATGGCCGTGCTGCCCGACCACCAGGACAGGATCTGCGGCGTGGCCATCAACAGCATCGTGACGCCCGAGGACGCCTGCAAGCTGCGCCAGGACGCCGGTGAGGGACGCGACCGCGGACGCGACACAGTGCGCGAGAAAGACAGAGCGACAAATCTCCGTACCGATCCGGTGAGGGGCGCCACCAGAGAACACCCTGACCTCGCCCAACTGCCGGCCGGCCGGTTTCAGAGCAGAGGAGAAGAGTGACCCCCGTGACCCGCCTCGAAGTGCAGGTGTCGATACCTCGTAAACGGTGGAATTTACTGGCGTTATGGACAAAGTGACTTCTTTTGAAAATTTTATTTCCATTTAATGTCTTTAGCTTGTCGCCGTTTACGAGATAGCGGGTCACGTTGGGTCAAGGAGCCGGGCGCTGATCCAGAGGGGGAGGGGGAGGGGAGGTGTCCTGTTCTCCGAATATCTGAGAGCTTCATCAATGGGATACAAATTCCGCTCTCGGATTCAGAACTCGTTTTTTTCCAGTGCAGAGGCCGCTGACTGCCCCGCCACGAAGCGCGTCCTGGAGCTCTGGACCATGATGCTGGAGCGGCCCGAGATCTGGCGCGTGTCTGACGGCGACGTCCGCTGCATGTTGGAGCTGCGCGAGCTGGCCACCTCCGAGGACATGCGCGGCCGCGGCGTGGGGCTGCAGCTGGCGCTGGCCGCCCGGGAGGTGGCCGCCGACGTCGGCGCGCCCGCCTACAAGATCGACTGCACGAGCCAGTACAGGTTCGTCGCGGAGCTCGGTCGCTCTGTCTCTCTCGCTGGTCAGTTCACTCCGGCCGGGCAGCCCGCGCCGCGCCGTGTCTCTGAGACTCCTGGTGTCACCGTGGTCTCCTCTTTGTTCCAGCGCGAACATCGCACAGAAGCTCGGCATGAAGAAGGTGTTCTCCGTGCCGTATGCGTCGCACCTGGGCGAAGGCGGCAAGCCAATCTTCACGCCGCCGTGTCCACACGTCGAGGTGAGGCCGATGACGTCACAGCCGACTCGTTGCGAGAGTCGTTGTCGTCGCTCTGTCTCCCTCGCACCTATACGGAGCGCCCCGTGAGTGCGAGAGAGGCAGAGCGACGGAAACGACTCTCGGAATCAGTCTGCAGCAGGTGACACATTTTGAAACGCTCGCTGCACCCCAGGCGGCCGTCTACACGCAGGAGCTGTCCAAAGACTGCCAGCACAAATTCGGCGGCGAATTTTGAACGACCAGTCAGTCCTCCTGCCTGGAGCGAGGTAATACATTGCGCCGCCGAGGCGCGGGGCGCGGCGGCGTGGACTCGCAGTGGCGTGGACTCGCGGGGCGGGGACCAGGATGCCGCACAGTGGGCCAGAAGACCGGTGGAGGCGGCCAAAACTCCAGACGCGTTTTGAGCTCCAGAGTCGCTAAATGGGACTCGCACCAAACGTGTGACCCCACCAAAGGATCCCTCTTTCGGAAAGCAATCCATTAGTGGGGTCACACGTTCGGTTCAAGTTTCATTTAGTGACTCTGGAGCTTGAAACGCGTCTAGAGTTTTGGCCGCCTCCACTGGTCTTCTGGCCCACTGTGTGCCGCCGACGCCGCGACGACTCGTGTTCGAATCCGGCAAAGTTTTCCTTTATCACGAATCGATTCGTCCACCGGAACGGATCGCGTTGACAGCGCCGAAAACGGAACGGTTAGCCGGAGCCGGAGTCTCCCGCGTGCCGTCGGCACACAGTGTGTCGGCACCGAGCATCAAGGCCCACAGTGCAAAAACCAGCCGCCGACGCCAAGGCGCTAGGGCAGCAAGGGGGCGGTGCGATCCGGACCTATCCGGCCTGCCGTGCCGAGCGATTCAGAAGAAGCGTTTCGCCTGCGCCACTGTCTCTGTCGCTCTCCCGAAGGTCTCCGTATGGGTGCGAGAGAGACAGAGCGACAAACCGATCTGCTGAATCGCTCGGCTGCGGACGGTAAAAACAAAGGTACGCGGCGTAGGGACGGAGGCGGAGACGAAGACGGAGACGAAGGCGGAGAGAGGGGAGGCTGCACAGTGGGCCAGAAGACCGGTGGAGGCGGACAAAACTCTAGACGCGTTTTGAGCTTCAGAGTCGTTAGCCAGGCCTCAAACCGAACGTGTGACCCCACCAATGGATTCCTCGTTCGGAGAGCAATCTATTGGTGGGGTCACACGCTCGATTCGAGACCCCTTTAGCGACTCTGGAGCTCAAAACGCGTCCAGAGTTCTGTCCGCCTCCACCGGCCTTCTGGCCCACTGTGGGCTGGCTGACTGATTCCGCCGCTCGCCACTTTGTCGCTGTCTCTCTCGCACCGATGCGGATAGCCCTGAAAGCCCCATGAGGGAAAAAGAGATAGACGGATGCGATGTTCGGAATCCGCTCTGCCTTACAGTGGAAGGGGCAGCCTCGGCCACATTGTGTCCACTTCGTGCCACTTCGTGCCCGGCCGGCCACACGTGCCGGGCACAGCCGGGCATATCGCAGCCAGAGATTTACCTCAGCTCTAGCTCCGCGTCGCTCCGCGTCTCCGCGCCGGGAGGGGAGGGGGGGAGAGAGGGGCAAGGAATGAGACACGTTTTTGGCCCCCGTTCGAACTACCGCCCAGGGAGGCGGGCAAAAAGTACCACCATGGCGCCAGGAAGGTTTGGTTTTCAAGGGAAGGCCCTGGCTGGACTAGCATTGGTCCACGGGCAAGTCCACGGGTCTTTCTTGTAAACCAAGAGAACACTTTTCCCGTATGCGCAAACCCACCGTCAATTTTATCTCCTTTTGCCTTCCCCGCCCCTCTGGGCCCCGCCCGGGTCACTTCCAGCACCCACACTGCTAGTGGTTGGGCCCCTGCGTGACGTTGACTTTGGAACAGCGCTCGCGGCGAGCTGCGTCTGCGACGCTGTGACTCACACAGATTCTGGGGAAAGCACGCCGTGCGAAACGAAACGGGGAGTGTGGACGGCGCGGACGCACAGGGGGGGATCGCTCTCCAGCACACTGGGGAAGAATCCGCGCTGAAACCCATCCTGCGGCTATTTTTGACACATGGGGAATTCCAGGGCAGCCGGGTGGGCGCCGGACGGGCACCATCAGGTATCGGGTGGGTACCACTGGGTGCGCGGCGCATTGTCAAGTTCAAAAACGCGAGGCGTAATCTGCGCTTTACAAAAAAGTGATTGAAAACAACAGAAAAAAGATTGAGGCCGAAATTGCGGGTGTGGTGGTGCAGTCGGTCGGGAGTGGCCAGGACCACGCCTTCGAGTGCTACTCCAAGATGAGGGGCCACACCCACACCGTGCACACCGCGGGCTGCACCGGAACCCAGCTAAGTGGCGTAGCATGGCGTGGCAAGGCGTGGCACGGCGTGGCATGGCGTGGCAAGGCGTGGCATGGCGTGGCAAGGCGTGGCATGGCGTGGCATGGCGTGGCAAGGCGTGGCAAGGCGTGGCATGGCGTGGCAAGGCGTGGCAAGGCGTGGCATGGCGTGGCAAGGCGTGGCATGGCGTGGCATGGCGTGGCAAGGCGTGGCATGGCGTGGCAAGGCGTGGCATGGCGTGCGCAGGCTGCTCGTTTGCCGATGGTTTCATTGCCGATGGAGCAGTAAATCGCAAATAAACCGCGGCGATACGCTGCCAAGTCACGATGCCTTTCGAGACGAGGGAGAGGGAGAATTGAATGTCATTCGTCGCCTGTGGACCGAGTCCGAACAGGGCTTTCGTCGCTCTGTCTCTCTCACGCACAGTGGGCCAGAAGACCGGTGGAGGCGGCCAAAACTCCAGACGCGTTTTGAGCTCCAGAGTCGCTAAATGGGACCCGAACCGAACGTGTGACCCCACCTATGGCTTGCTCTCCGAACGAGGTATCCATTGGTGGGGTCACACGCTCGGTTCGAGTCCCATTTAGCGACTCTGGAGCTCAAAACGCGTCAAGAGTTTTGGCCGCCTCCACTGGTCTTCTGGCCCACTGTGTCGCGCCCGCCCGCGAGTGCGCTGGAGACAGAACGACCACCGTGGTGGATTCAGTCTGCCGGAGGCAATAATCCATTAAAGAGACAAAATTCTGACGGGTATGGGAAGGAAATCAAATTTGACAACACTCATTGAAAATCGTAGTGAAAAAGTTTATGATGCAAGATGCTTGATAAACAGTGGATAACAATAAACGTTCATCACATTGTCACATGATACATGAATTGAAAGAGTTCATGCATTTGTACGATACACATGGTGGCCCACTCATTTGATTACTTTGTAGATTTTGGTGCACACGTTGCATTCAAAACCGTCACAGTAATTTAGTGTACCATTTGATATTCTACAGATTAACATATCAAAATCATGACAGGTACTGTATGTGGTGTACACTGACGTCCTTGAGGGAAAGGACACATAATTTACAATTCAGCTGCCACATCACAAATAATAAAGACTACCTTTTGCCCGACATAATGTACAGTAAAGACCCATTCGATGAGCAAAAGGAGCACAAGAAACAGCTGAAAGTCTTAACCAAAATAAAACATAACAAGCACCTCATGAACAAAGCTAAACAAAAGTTCTCAAACTACATTTTGAACTACTTGTGGCATATGTTAAAAAAGGCATTTTTCAAATTTCAAAATAAACCAGCTCAAGCAGAAGGGTGCACGTACCATTACAGTACACTTAGCAGATAAAGAATTACATATCTACCTTTAGGGTTGCTAAACATAGCTCATCAAAGTCACCATATCTCTGCCTTCTGCTTTGGAGCCAGTCTGACAAATTCATCGAAAGATGGCAGCAAAATCATAGTCCACAAGCCAGTTTAATTTGTTTCAGGGATTGATCATGTCCAGCTTGGGCTATAAATCAAAGATGAGGAACATTTAATTGACTCTAAAATCAATCTTAATTGTCTAACATGATTCATTTTGATCTTGTATACTTTGTCACACTCAAAATATGAACACAACCTGGTGAGATTGTGTGGATGTCACAAACAATATATTTTTTTATGCAACAGCACATGCCAAAATGGATGACAGTGAAGTTTCATAACAACAAACTCCTAGTTAAAGTAAACTTAGTTTTTCAATATTTCATTTAAAAACAAACAGGACTAGTAGGTTTCACCCAAAATATTTAACACAATAAACTACAAAAAATAAAATATAATATAAAACAATAGAGAGATCAACATTTTAATGTCATCAGCTTGACACTAAAAAGAAAGCATAGTGGATTCCTTACATTCCAATGAATGTTGTGAATGCACAACATTCTCATGTAATTCCTCTGTGATTTGATAGATGTAAACATTACTGCAGTCTAATGAAAACAAAACGAAGAATTAAAAGAACAGGAAGAAGTTAAAATGCTTCTACAGTACTGACATATCAGTAAAACAGTACCAATTCTAAGCGTTTCAGCAACCACTGAGAAAATTTGGTGGTTCAACTGTCACACAAAACAAATAGATTTGGAAATAAAATGAATCAGTCTTTTTGTCTGCAAAGGAAGCAATTTGCATTTTGGTTTAAGGTTTGTTTTGGCTTACAAAAATAAAAAAAAATGTAGAAATAAAAAACACTTCTATGACAATTTTTTTTTTGTTTCAGCAATTACACTGCATGTGATTAAATAGTACCAACAAATAATCTACAAAATTAGTAAAACTGATACTCATACAAGACCCTTCCCCTTTTCTTTTTTTCTCAAATCATTGAAACTCTTTTTGTTTGCCATGAGTTCTTCTATGCTGGTACATTTCATGCTTAGTTTGAAAAATTAACTTGCACGAGCACTCGAAGCCGTCACGCCACATGGTGTGCATGATGTTTGTATGAGTTCTTAAGGATGCAGCGTCACGATACATTTTGCCACAGATCGAGCATGGACGAGCTTCATAAAACGCCAGGCGGTTTTCACTGCCACCGTCTCCATTGGCTGCTGGCATGAAAAGAACAAAACACATTACTCTTCTTGAACATTTTTTTTGCTATAGAAGTTCCTAGAAATAGAAATTACCCTCTACTTTTTACAATAGTACAAAATCAAAACATTGACTGTAAGAGGAGTTTGATAAAACAGTACACAAAAAAGGAAATTAAATCACAATTTTGCAAGAGATACAGTAACTAGAAGGCAAGTTGATACCTACAATGAATACTACGCATGCAACCAATACAATGCTCTACGATGATCATCTGAGTGATGTGAACCTCACAAGAAAACCAGTGAACTCAAACAGATCAAGTTTCATGACTGAAAATACCCAAAATTAAATTGGAAATAATGTATTAGCTCATTGTTGGGAGCTCTACGATTCAGAACAATAAAACTCCAAACGTATGTAAAAATTAACCAAATTCCTTGAAGCAACTACAACGACTGAATTAACATTTAACTACAGAATGTAAATTGACACACATCCACAAAATTTGTACTGGATGAACATTTAGTCCTGAAACTTACTCTGACTTGAGATTCTCAGCCATCGATGCTAGATATTCTGCTGCAGATAATGGAGCTGATCTAGTCGCTTCCCCTGCTGAAACCACACCTTCAATTTAAGTTTAGGTGACCAACCAACACCTAACCTTCTTTCTTTTTTTAAATTTCTTATGGACCCATTCATGATTAACATCAGACCAAATTAAAAGTGTATCAATGTGCATAAATACAAAATAAGAGTTGATAAACAGGCTTCAACAGTTTGTGCAAAATGATAAAGAATACTTACTAGGTAGACTTGGAGTGCTCATTCGGGCAGTAGGGTGCATCATTGCCATGTGAGTCCGTAATGTTGCAGCATCTCGATACATCTTATTACATACAGAACATGGCCGAGGTTCGTGGAAAGACAGTTTGCGTTCAGGTGGAGATGATGTGAATGGGTTATCTGGAAATCATTGTGAAGTACCATTTAGCAAACTAAAATGGAAGGCTTTCAAGTAAGAGAGTTACTAGTGCCAGTACTTAGTATACGTACTCTGGTTTGCCCTCTTGGCAAGGCTAAGCATGAATGCTGTTGCTTTTCCAATTCTTTCATGAACTGAAGAATCATAGGCAGAGGAAGATGGATGCCCAGCCTGGTTTTGATAAGTATCTGTATCAACAGTTTCATCAAACTCTGGGTTTTGATATTCTAATTCTAATGCTTCAGTGGGATTGTCAATATCTAGGTCTAAGTCAACAGATTCTTGCTTCAATTGCAGCCCGACTTCCATCTAGAAAAAAAGTATTTAAAATTATACTGTGTGATAGAACATACATAAAATACCAAACAAAAAATCAAGTTGAACTCACCATCTGACTGCTTATGCTATTTGCATCTTCTGGCCTAGGTGTATTTGATTCTGTACGATTGCTTTCATTCTCAAGTGAACTTGAATGAGAAGAACCAAGGGTGCTAACTGGTGACTGCGATAACAACTTGGCAAGAGTGCTAATTGGAGAAGATGGCTTAAGCGATTCAGATTGCAAGTCTGAAGCATTTTCTCCTGGACGAGTTGATGGGCTTGTGAGTAGTGTTTGTGCAAGTATACTTTGAAGTTGTGGTACTGGACGTGTCTTCTTATTGGGGGTTGGTGATTCAGAGCGATGCCTCTTCATTGTTTTCGGGCCATTATAATCAAAGTCCCGGTTATGGTCACATTCAGAACTTTCACCCTCTTGCTCTTCTGATTCCTCCAAACATTCCTGCAGAATAACGAGTAATACAATTAATGCAGAAAAAAGAAAAAGAAAACAGACTAGAATAAAATTTTTCTGGAAATGTTTTAAACTTACTCTGGAGGCAGCTAGACCCCGAACACCAAGCATTTTTGCTGCTTCTAACAGAGGCTCTAACTGTTGTTGTTCAACTGTAACCCTCCCACAATACATGAACTCCAACAAACGACGTAGCTCTTTCATAGCCACATCTTTGAGGATAACAATTGGATGAGGGCATGGGTTCTCCTGGAAAATTAGAAAGTGTGGTCAAGAATTTGAAAAATAATTAGATTGTCAGAATTTAATGTCATTAGGACAGCATTTAACTGTACCATAAGGAGCTGTTTTAGGTGTGTGCTACAAGCTGACACAACTACTTTATGGGCCTTTACTGATTGGCCTTCACACGCAAGTGTCATATCTACAAAATCCTGATCTCCATATGATGATTCTAAAGATTGAAGTACTGTTTCTCTGTGGCTGCCCCAGCGAAGACTTAATGTCAGCTTATCTTCAGCTTTTTGTGTCATTTTATCAACTTCTGACATCTGTAAAAGAGGAAACAAAAATCAACATAGTAAAATGAAAAGCAAAGAAATAAAAATAAATTCCCTAGAGCTGCCTAGAGTTGTACAGTAAAATGTGGGACACTTAGTAGAAAAAGAAAAGGGCATAAAGCATCCATACAATGAAAAGCTCTAAATTTTCTCTTCATATAAATAAGATTGTCAAAAAAAGGATAAAAATTTATTTTGAAAAATTAACAAAGCAGTTGGTCACTTCAAACCAGGAAGGTGAACTGATCAGATGACAACCAAAAGTGAAACTCAAGAGTTTATCCAAAGAGCAGAAACCAATAAAATTGAAAAAGCAACATTCACAAACCTTGGTGGTGAAAAAAAGGGAATACTATAAGCTAATCAAAGGGGCAAATGCACAATCATTTCGGTAGGAAAGGAAAGCGGAACCAAAACAAAATTACGGTCCGAAGCCGAAATACAGCAGACGCAGATGCACCAACTAAACGGGTCTCCTGAAACTCCAGGCAGAGAAGTAGATCAAGGCTTGAAAAGTTTTCAAATAATTATTTCTTAGTTTCCCTCGAACGAAAACAAAATTTAACTTAAGAATAAGAAAATATCTTGAAACTACCCGATACTACAACTATAAGGTAGATCTGTTCAATATTTGAAAGACAAGGTCATGAGGACCCTGGCTGGAAGAGCTTCCGCAGCCATCCAGCTGCACTGTGACGTCACTTTTGGATGAGTAGCTTCGAAAACAAATCAACACTACTGCTACTGCTGTGTGTGTGCTCATTGTAAATTTTCGGTAGGAATCCGCAAATATGGACTCGTTAAGGGAGCAAGTCATGATTAACCAGTTCGTCCTCGCCGCTGGATGTGCCAAGGAGCAGGCAAAACAGCTTCTTCAGGCCGCACACTGGCAATTTGAGGTATGCTGTGTCTCTATTTGTAAACAAATGTAGAAGAAAATGGCTGACCTCCCTACTCCTGGTTGGCTGGCGACTGCCGATTCAAGCAGACTGCACTGAAGGTCAACAACTTCAAGCACCAATTACCCAAATATATACTTTGATGATCAACTGTTGGTTTTTTGTTGTGCGAGTAATTGCGCCGTAGACTTAACTTCCTGTACACGACATGGAGGAACGGTTGTTTCCTCCATGAACTCACTCTGCTCCCCCCCTCCCTCCAAACAAATAACATCTAAACAAAACACATTTTGTTATGGCCTGTTAATAGACGTCTATACAACCTATATTCTCTTCTGTCCTTGAATCAACCACCTCTTCACAAAATCAGCCCTTCAGCTGTGACAGAAAATATAATGCGAATACTTCATTTGAAATTTTAGGCCATTTGGGTATTGACATATCGTAATTTCTTCAATACGTATCTGGCCTATAGTCCTACAGCGTGTCCTCCATAAAATCGTTTCTATATTTTCTGATCATGGTTCCATTTTACTTGCTATTACAGTTGTGGCAAGATAATTGCGTTTCTGCCATTACTCAACCTGATCCAAATTTCTTTCCTTCCGCTCATCCCTCATCCCTTTCATAATCATACCAGCCGTATAGTGTCTGTTTTTTGTATATTTGACTAGTAGTTTTCTCAGTTAAATCACATACTCATCTTGAAATGTGCCAAAGCACAGAAGGTGTGGAGGGACCTAAACAACACTGAAGATTCATGCTGTCTGGCTCGATGGTATCATAATGCAACTTATTTCATTTTTTATTATTTCAGACGGCTTTGAGCATATTTTTTGAAGAGGCCTCTGTTCCACCATGCTCAAGTAATCCAGCAGCACATTTTGGACAGGTGGGCACAAGAAATGGCTACTGTGAAATAACATGCTTCCATTGCTTTCCAACTGTGATTAGGAGATGACATGCCCTTCTTTACAATTTGTTTATATTTTCAGATTTGCACTCCTTGCAACACCCCTGCAACTCCACCAAACTTCCCTGATACACTATTAGCATTTTCGAGAATGAATACAGGAGAGAAACTGGGATCGTCCCCCTCAGGTAAAGATCATGAACAAAAAAGAATATTTCCTTCTTTTATTTTTGTTTCATTGTGTGCATTTTCCTTGTGACAGGTGTTAATTTCTCAACATCCCCAAAACAACAGCCTTCTCAAATACAAGCCCAGCCCAATCAGCCCCAAGTTTTCAGAACGCAACAGCCTACACATACCGGTGTGGGCATCGATCTACAAAGATAAGTGATGAATACCCTGTGGCAGTGCATCTATGTAGGCTTGTCATGTGAGCGCGCCATCCCCAAATTATAATGCATTTGCATTGCAACTTTTTTGTGGTCTTTAAAATTTGATGTTATTCTTGCAGAGTGCACTGCCCCCAGGGGTTCTGTAAAGTTTGTGTAGAAAGTAGTAAAGGAGGTTTGAGGGATAACTATTTTGGTGGAACGACTTAAATCAAGTCAGTTGATTACTCAGTTACCAATTGTAATTGCCGGCTACTGAGTTAAAGTCTTTCGAAGTATCATCATTCGTACTTGCCATAAATTGTGTTGTCCTTCAAGCTCTTATGTTCTAAGAAATTTCAGATAGCATTGTACAAATAAACTTTACTTAGATGTGTTGACCCTTCATTGCATAAATACATAGGGCAAATCTACCAAGCAACAAACTTGTGAAATATCAGAATAAGTTTTATATTTATAACAAGATTGTTTGCATGCACTGCATGTTTATTTTTCTCCTTTAGAAAGATTTCATCACAATGATAATGCTTTAGATTTCATCACACTTTTTTTTCTCAATCAGTCTAAAGTCTAAATATTACCTGAGTGTGCTCTGGAGTAAATGTGCACTGTGTATGAACAATCTGTAACCTTGTATTTAATGGATTCAATTCAAACTTGTATTTTCTAATTTTGAGATTTCAGAAAATTTTTAAATCTTTTACCTGCTGTCTGGTACCTTATTGTGGGTTGTACAAGTAGCTCATCTATCAAATTTTATTGGATTCTTCTTCCTCATCTAGGTATCTGGTGGTTTAAAACTATTGACTCCTGGGTGTTTTTTGACCGTTGAGTAGTATAATGTAGTATTTTTAAATCCCTTATACTTCAAGTGATATTAACATGTTTGCCATAAAATCATTTACAGAACTGTCAGCATTATTATACCGGTGTTAGTGTGTAAATGTGTTTTGACTTCTATGTAATCTCAATCTCATCCTAGAAAATATGACTATATCTCAATGTACTCACTATACTGTATAAAATTATTGCTTGGCAAGATTTGTTGCTCTCATCCTGGAGATCACATTTTAGGTTTCGTGTAAAATGAAGTACACATAGTTGTGTTCTTCTTGAGAGTGAAAGTGCGTTCGAACAATGAGATTAGGTCTCGTTCAAATATGATTGCTAATTTTCTTTTTTGTTGTGGTTGGTGTGTAACCATTTAGATAAAACAACAAAAAAAAATATGTAGGATTTTGGAAAAAAAAAACATAGCTTTAATAAGCAGACATTAACCTTATTGAAAGTCGCTCTCCTTCTCTCTTTTATTCTAGGTTCTGATACACTCAATCAAATCTCAGCGTTTTTCTAATTTTGCTTAAGTAAACCATTTTGGCAGGTTTGCATTCAGTGGAATAAAACTAGTATTATGTATATGTATCTTTCTAGGAAAGCTAACTTTTGTCTTGCCTAGGCACTGGTGTTGTAAATAGCTATTTGTTAATAGTTCTGATTGTATCATGGGTGTTGGAGTTGTAGGAAAGGAGAGAAAAGGGGGGTGACTGTTGAGAGTTTTGGAGGTCAAAGAGAAAGTAAATCAGCTGCACTAACATGCATTGTTTTCAGATGATTCTCTGCTGTGCATCTGGTTTATGGTACAAATTCGTTTGTATCTTTTCTTTTTTATTTTTTGTGATAAACAATTGGTTGGATAGCAGTTTATCAATCTACTGCGAGTGTTATTAGTTATGTTATAGTAATTTAATCATTTAAGGCAGTGAAGACATCCTGGTTGAACCCCGACTGGGGAAAGAGTTAAACTACTTTAATTGATGCCTAAATCCTATTTGTAAATTTCATGTGAAATGTAGTATCAACATTATGTGATCAGTAGGAATGCAATACAGTCAAAAATGCATGATGGGACGCTTTCCTTTGTTTTCCAATATTATTTTGAAATATTTATTTTAAAGGTGTGTGCTTTAATTTTGTTTGAGTGCTGTTGTGTTAGGCTGTTCTTCAGTAGGAATTTGTCTTTCATGATTTATCTGTTATACATTTGCAACTGTGCCACTACATCAATTAATTATAAAACCCTTTGCTATTGTTGTGTCAAAGTGTGTAAAATTACCTTTTTACTAGAAAATTGGTCTTAATGTTTGGGTGTTGTCTTCTCTGCATGAGAATCTGGTAGGTCTCTTTCTTTTTTCTAAATGCCTTAATATACTGAGCTCATTTCTTGAAAGATCATCTGGGCTGTGAAAATGTTACATTTAATCTTTCTTAAACTTTAAAAGTCTCAAACCTGAGATGCAGTAAAACGAGTAAAACATAGTTGCTTCCCTAAAATGCAATCAAATAAGTTAATGGCGGACTGTAAAAGATGCACCAACGGTAAGATTATAGGTAGGACAACTCGTTATTATACGCCTGGCACATCCTTTTTAAAACTACCATTTTAACATTGAAATTGTATTCTGCATCTTTCTGCCAAATGTGTGAAATTCGATTATAGTACTGAATATGTGTACCTTTGTGAAGGATTTTGAACCTTTGTTGTTGTAGCACACTTATGTTAAAACTCATCAGTTTGCTCATTCATTGTCATCTTATTGTTTTATTAATGTGTTTTGGTACAAGACAAGTGTGTAATGAGATAGAAAGCAGGTTGCAATGAAACACCCTTGCCAATTATTTTGCTTCTGGTCACTCTTATACATAATACATCTCTTTTTCTGCTTTGAGCCATCCAAGGGAACTTATTTTCTCTACTCTGCATGTGTAGCATCACAGTAGCAATGCTTCACAGTTTGTTACACATATTACAATTTGCTTACTTTAAAAAGCAAATAAAGATACAATGTAAATATTTTTTATTTAATTGAATTTGTGTTGCTCATTGTTGAAGATGTATGTTGTTTCCTTTCAACAACCTTGGAAATAAGCAACCTACTATGGAAGCTTCATTATACGCTTTGGTAGAGACAGTTTTCCTAGTACATGTCATGTCAGTGATTCTGTTTTTTTTTTCTTTGTGCACAATTCAAGCTTAGAGTGCCAGATTGTCCTCTAGGTTCGGTCATGTTGAACCAATCTTAAGTAACTTCATCTAAGAATTTGACCTTGGTATGCATGTGTTTAATTATCTTAGTTGCATTTTGTTTAATTTTGAAGATGATATACCTGAGTTTCTTAAAGTGGAGCCAATGTAATTATAGTGCATGTGAGTTGAGCATGTCTTTGTTCCTCAAGTCTGATGTTAATGCTCCTGTCAAAATCATATTTGAGACAGATGCCAATAAAGAATAAACATTCGTGTTTCTTTCTGAAGCATACATACTCATGGGTTCATTCTTATATCTCCATATGATATTTTTTTCCTATACCTGTGTTTCCTTTTGTACGATGCCATCCTGACTCCATGTTTCCATGTAATCTGAAACACGGAGAGGCTTTCTTAAATAGAAATACTATCATTAGATCAGTGATTTGTTTACCGATAGAACTCACCTTTGATTATGTCCTTGTGATGTGGGTGTTTTTCTAATGCTGCCTTGATACATTTATCAGAGTTCTCTTTATCCTCCATTCGGTGTAAGGCTTTGGCTTTGTACAGAAGGGCCTGTAGAAAGAAAGGAACGGAACGTTTGGAGTCAGAAAACTCGTCAACTTGATGACAATTATGATCTCTTGCATGGCCCTTAACTAGTCCACCTTTAGACTGTTTTCATCCAGGCGTAATGCCCAGTCACAGTCGTCCACTGTCCTCTGGTACAGGTTCAGATTGAGGCACGTCAGGGCTCGGTTCTCGTACAGCATGGCACTGTCTCGCCTTTCTTCGATTGCCTGCACGAGACGGCAAGAACGGGTCATGAGTTTAGAAGGGCAGGGCGAGGCGGGCATGGGCGCTCAGCAGACTGATTCCGAGAGTCGTTTTCGTCGCTGTGTCTCTCTTGCACTCATGGGTCGTGCAGTCTACAGGACTTGGCAAACAGGAATCGCCTGTGTCTCCACACTTTCGAACTCGCCTGGCTGTAGAGATTGAGGGCCCTCTCAAAGTGTTTCTCTCTGAAGGCGTCAGTCGCCCTGCGCCTCAGCTCGTCCGAACGTGCCTGCGCTCTCGCCGGTCTCTGGCCCGGTTCTCGGCATCCCTCTCCACTTGAGCCATGAAGCACTCTGTAAAAATAACACAGAAATTCCTCAAATTTGGTCTGACTTGTGAACGATTGAAGTGACTCATCCCTTGTGTTAAACGCCGCCGTGGCTCCCGCCAGCCAGTGCTGCCACAGTGTAGGTAAAAATTCCCAAACGCACCAGTGCCGAAAGGGCCACCGACCTAAGCCTGCCGAGGCAACTTCTCGAAACCGAAGTCAAGATATTGTCAAGTAGGCCGCCCAAGTATTGGCAACCCTTTCGACACTGGCGATAAGTCGCAATTTTCGCATGCTTATTTGGCAGCACTGCACACGCCAGCCGGATGGGTTGCCTACTAGGGTTCTAAAAAAACGTGAAATATTTTGATGAAAAACAGAAAAGTAGCATATACGTGGCAATTTTGGGCCCGTCCCGGTTACATAAAAAGTAAAATTTTCCCTTTTTTTGACCAAAGGGGAATTAAACCGAGTCTGGGGTTTAAATAATGGTTTTGTCATCGCAACTCAAAAACACAGAAACAAGCAAAAACTCGAAAAAAAAGAATTTTAAAAAAATACCCCGCTGGGTTTTAACCCCGGGTCCGAATTCCCCGATTCGCTCGAAACTGGTACCATTGGTTTTCTTTGTCGCCCGTTTCCCAAAAATACCCAACATGCCCTCCTAGCGCACCCGTTCCCGAGACCTCCTCGCCCCCATGTAGACCATGGGACCGCAGCAGACCCCCCGGGGCTCGGTCGGTTTTGCTGCCACCGGGCGGTTCTAAGGGTCACCCAAGGAGGCGATACCAAATTTGGTCAAGATGGGACCACGGGAAGTCCTCGGACGGCGGACGACGAACAAACGAACGGACGCACAGCAAGGATATACTAAGCCCGTCCCCCCGGGGTTTTTTTTACAAAAAAAAACGGAGGGCCAAAAAAAATGGAAAAAACTTTTTTTTTCCAAAAAAAACGGAAAAAAATTTAAATTTGAAAATTGTTTGAATCGGTGGGGGGAGTAGATGAATCAATGGGGGGAGAAACAGAGCCCCTGTGGGGAAAATAATTAAATTTTATTTAAATTTGTATTAAAATGTAAAAAAAGCTGTGATTTAATTTTTTCGCTTTTTTTAATCAGTGAAGACTTATTGAGAGGGGTTTCTATCGTTTTCCTCAGTTTCCCATGTTTTTAAAGTGGATTCCTATCCAATGTTTTATCCCTTTTCTATTCGAGTCGATTGGAAACCCAAAGCTTAAATTTACGTCCATTTTTATTTTTTACTTTTTTTCGAAAAGTAAAGCGTGAAAAAAAACCCGAAAAAAACGTTTTTTCGCAATTTTTCCAAATATTTTTCACGCTTTTAAAACCCCATTGCCTACCCGCCCGGCGGCCCACGGCGCCGAGCGGAGCAGCGGGGCGCTGCCGAGAGATTCAGAAGATTGGTTTGTCGCTCTGCCTCACAGTGGGCCAGAAGACCGGTGGAGGCGTTAAAAACCCCGGACAGGTTTAGAGCTCCAGAGTCGCTACATGGGACTAAAACCCAACGTGTGACCCCACCAATGGATTGCTTTCCAAGCGGTGAATCCATTGGTGGGGTCACACGTTCGATTCGCGTCCTTTTTAGCGACTCTGGATCTCAAAACGCTTCTATAGAGTTTTGGCCGCCTGCACCGGTCTTCTGGCCCACTGTGTGCCTCTCTCCGACAGAGACCTTCTCTCAAGCAGAGACAGAGGGTCCGACTTGCCTTCTTACCCTTGGACATTTCGGCCGGGTCGCTGCCGCCGATCCTGTCGAAGGCCTTCTGGTTGATGACGGTCCGGTCCTTGCCGTGACCACCGTGACGCAGGCCCCCGTCGCCCCGCCCCTTGGCCGCGCTGCCCCCCTCGGCCCGCTGGCTCCCCTGGCCTCCCTGCCCCCCCTGGTCAGAGCTGGAGCCGGAGGAGCGTCGCCCCGCCGAGCACGCCGTCGACGTCCCCAGCAAGACGTCAGCGCGTTGGCGGGCGTCGTCGGCCACCCGGCTGTCGGAGCTCCGCATCTGTGTCACCAGTCTCTCTGGAAAAGAAGGACGACGGACTGTTCTCAGCTGTGCTGGCGATACATAGCCCCAAGCGGAACGGGTTGTGGATTTTGGGAGTGGATTTCCCCGGTGGCCGACTTCCCTCGGGCACATGCAAACTGTAGCAAAGCTGCGTCAGACTGCTTAAAAGTGAAGTCAAATCGATTATCATTTTGTCATTTTGGCTATAAGGGTGTCCGAAGGACCACGCACGGTACTAACAACAACAACGCGCCACACCACTGTATGTCCTCATCATACGCGCCTTGGGTGTTCGGGTGGGCATAGCATACTCACCGACTTCTGTCACTCTGTCCAAGAAATTATCAAATTCGTCGTCCATGGTCAGTTGAACCCCGTATGGTGCTGTGCCGTGGTGATGCTCTCGCTGTTTAGACGCCGTCCGTAACCATGACGACGGCGGCGGTGGTATCTCATGGCATGGCTTGGCGCTCGCACCTTGGTAGAATTTCTTGGATTAAATTTGTTTTTATTTGACGTAAACTTACGTGCCGTTCTAGCGGTTCGCTTTCCACTACACACTGGAAAAGCAAATAGGCCAAAATTTAAAGTATTGCATCCGCTCCAGTTTGACGAATGAGACTCACTCTCCTCGTATTTGCTTCGTCCTCTTCAGCCAAAATAGTGTATAGTTGACTGCGTGACTGCACTGTTAACAAATTCTGTTCTTTGGTACACAAAATTGGGCACGGAGAAGGTGCGGAACTTCCGTTACAGTCTCTCTCTGTAGTCTCTATGAGGATCCCAAGGAAACAGGTGCGGAAAACATGCACGGAACCTCCGTAGCGAAATACGCGGACGCATTTTCCGTGGTTGTCCACGCCCCACGCAGTCATCGTCTTCCTTTGTCGATGACACCAACAGCTCCGGCGGACCTCGAACAAAGAACTCGATGCCCACTTCACACCCTTAAAAAAAATCCTCCGTTACAACTGACACCTGTCCTTGGCCTATTGAGCGGAGGGAATTCCTGCCGATGTGCTGCTCCCTGTAATCCGCCTTCGCCGCGTTTGTTCCAGTTTCAATTCAAAAGTACAGGCTTTGACAAGACTTCGAGTCTAATTTGAGTTACCTGTTCGTCCTGGAAGACCGAAACTACATTTCCGTACGAGCGGAGTCTGTCGAAAAGAACCGCCAGCGCCAGGCATGCTGGGCTATATCCGGTGTTGGGTGCTCGCCGCTCGGACGTACCAACATCACGGCAAGTTTACTACCAGAAAACAAAAAAACTGACATTTTGTTCAAGAATTTGATATTTTATCGTGTTTTGTAAATTGAACTAGCCGTGTTCTTTCGGTTGGCGTATTATTCACTTCATTTCAGCTCTGACCAACTGATGCGTCTGCTTGTTTACCATTTAGTTTATGAAGTTTGAAACATCTTAGGAAGACGCGAAGCCCTTTTTGTGATTTTTGTCAACATTTTGTGCATCTATTAAATCGTTGTTTTGTCACGCCACTTATGAAGCAAAATGGTAAGTCCATTATTTAAGCTCACCACTTGTTTTTATGACGATCCTATTTTAAATGGACCGGCGGATCCTGTTTGTTGTCGGGCACCTTTTGCAGGTTATGTTACCTACACCGGCAGATATGTCTGCAATTTCTTTTAAACACATTGTAAATTAACTCACAACCATATTTTCACCCTGTCTTCCATATTTTCCCCTCGCACAACAATTTTTACTGATAGCAGGTGTTGATCAAATTTCTGATCCAGTCTATTCAATTTTGCTCAAACCACTGCTGATGCATTGTAATTTTTTATTTTCAGGCAGGACCTGAGGGAGGCGCCCCGCCAGGGGCATTTTCCGCTGGAATGCCCCACATGGCTCCTGGCTTTATTCCAACCCCAGGAATGGCAAACCCTGGACCCATGTTCAACATGCCGCCTCCTGGCTTCGGCGTTCCAGGCTATGCCCCAGCAACCAACGGAGAGAGCCAGCTGAAGTAAGTGTGACCGGAAGCTTGGCATTTTGACGACACAGTGTAGTCGCTTTCAGTCGCAGTGGCCTTTGTGTATGCTGTCACATCTATTGATGTTCTGCTCTTGTGGTTTTACAGCGGTGTTGATGACAACTCCAACCCATCTCTAGGTTTCAAAAAGAGCGATTGGTCAGAACACACTGCACCTGACGGTAGAATCTATTATTACAATTCTGTTACCAAGAATAGCTTATGGGAGAAACCGGATGAACTGAAAACCACCACAGAGGTAATTTTCAAGCTGCCTGATTTCAAACCAAATGATAGCACAATTACTATTTTGGTTGAAACATTGTTTTCTAGCTCCTCCTCTCCAAATGTCCCTGGAAAGAGTACACGTCAGAAACTGGTAAAACCTACTATCACAATGTTGAAACTAAAGAGTCCCGTTGGGTGATACCAGATGAACTGAAAGATCTGAAAAATCGGATTGCTGCTGAAGAAGTTAAAAGGTAGTAATCTTGTGGCTTTTACCCCCTCTTTGTTTTGGATTTGTTTCATTGTTTTAAATGTCTTTTTTTTCTCTTTTAGCATTGCTGTTCCTGCCATTGCTGGTATTGGAGGTCCTTCCCTACCCCTAGGGGCTGCTCCTATGATGCCCATTCCCCCTGGTGGAGGTAGGCATTCTTCTGTTCCAAATTTCCATTGTACCCTGTCATTTTCTGATTTGTGCTTTAATTTTTTCAAATTTGGTTTTTGAATTTTAGTACACCTTGGCACACCACCTCACAACATGAAAAACAGCTCTGCTCTGGATGCGGCAATGGCAGCCACCCTTGCCACTCTTGGAGGCGGAGGTAAATGTGGATTGAAGATATGCTTTTATCAGTACTTCATCTCACACGATTAGTACTCTTATTTCTAAAATTTTTACTTCTAAGGTGATGCTGCATCCAAGAAAGGATTTACCCCGGCTAATAAAAATGATGGTGCTGAACCGAAATTAGTTTTTAAAGATAAAAAGGAGGCAATTGAGGCTGTGAAAGACCTGCTGAGGGATCATGTAAGTCTTGTATTTTATGCATTATTTAATGCCTTATTACCAAGGTTTCCATATCTAATAGTATATTTTTGCATTGGTTCTAGGATGTACCAAGCAATGCATCATGGGAAGCAGCAGTTAAATTAATTCAGCATGATTCAAGGTATGCTGTTATAAAGAATTTGAATGAGCGAAAACAGGCATTTAACGCTTACAAGACACAAAGACAGAAGGAAGAAAAAGAGGGTCAGCGATTAAGAGCCAAAAAGGCTAAGGAGGATCTTGAGGAATATTTGATGAACAATCCTCGAATGACTTCTTTGACCAAGTATTACAGATGTGAAGAAATGTATGGAGTCCTTGATGTGAGTGCATTTTTAAAAAAAAGTCAAATGTACTTGTTAATTTTCTGTGCATCACATGCATTATCATAAACATTTCTGAGTGCAGGTTTGGAAGAATGTGAGTGAAAACGACAGAAGGGATATCTATGAAGACGTAATCTTCAATCTTGCAAAAAAGGAAAAAGAAGATGCTAAAAATCTGAAAAAACGTAACATGAAAACCCTGTCAGAAATTTTGGACTCGATGACTAGCATCAATTATCGTTCCACTTGGCAAGAAGCTCAGCAGGTGCTCATTGAAAACCCTGCTTTTGCTGATGACGCAGATTTATTGGGTGAGTCCAGCTCCATTCCTGTTAGGCTATTCTTGAGAATATTAATCAATAATTGGAAATTTTCTCTCAGCCATGGACAAAGAAGATGCATTAATTGTATTTGAAGAACATATAAGAGAACTTCAGAAGGAGGAAGAAGAAGAAAAGGAAAGGGACAAGCGCCGATTAAAAAGACAGCATCGAAAGAATCGAGATGCTTTTATTGTAAGTAGTTGCAGTTCAACCTACTCTCATGACCCTTATGCTGATTTGCATCAATTAATGCATTTTTGTTATTATTTGGCTCAGTCTCTCCTAGATGAACTTCACGAACAAGGGAAACTTACATCTATGTCATTATGGGTCGAACTCTATCCAATTATTAGTGCTGATCTAAGGTTTTCAGCCATGCTAGGTCAAGGAGGTATGTTGAAAAGAGTATTCAGTAATTTTGGAGATTTCCTTTTTATGTTTTCATTTTACACTCTTGTCCTTTCCTTCTTTTAGGTTCAACTCCTTTAGATTTGTTTAAATTTTATGTTGAAGACTTGAAGTCTCGCTTCCATGATGAAAAGAAAATAATAAAAGAAATATTGAAGGAGAAGAACTTTGATGTACAAGTGACCACTTCATTCGAAACATTTGCAACTGTGGTTTGTGATGATCGTAGATCAGCTACATTGGATGCAGGCAATGTCAAACTTACATATAATGCTTTGCTTGAAAAGGTGATTGTCCTTGATATTTGATCTGTTCTTAGAAATTTCACATATTGTTATTCATTTTAACTTTCTTTAAATTGTTTTGTATGTTGATGTAGGCTGAGGCAAGAGAATCACAGCGCCAAAAAGATGAGGCCAGGAAATTCAAGAAACTTGAAGCTGCGTTCAAGCAGCTGATCAAATCTACGGATGTAACATATGAAACTCCTTGGGAAGAGGCCCGCCTGAAATTTGAGGGTGACAAAGCATTTGAGGCAATCACCCTTGAATCTGAGCGTGTTCGGATATATAAGGTAAATCTAATATTAATAATGTGCTGAAGACGTCCATCTCACTCTGCTAATTGTAATTTTATGGTTTGAAGGAATTTCAACATGAAAATGAAGATTCTTGTGCTCATTATCACATTCGGCCCAAAAAGTCAAAAAAATCAAAATCAAAGAAAAAGAAATCAAACTCCAGATCCAGATCTCGATCAGTAAGTACGATTTGCTGTTATCTCCATCTCTGTTTTATCTATTGACAAAATGTCTCAAACTAAGAAATATTATCTTTTCTTTTAGTTATCTGACACAGAAGATGAACATGGGAAGAGGAAAAAACGAAAGAGGAGGTCACGTTCTAGAAGTGAAAGTCATTCAAGTTCAGGTTCTGATAGACATCCATCAAAACGATCCAAACGCAAGAAGGCCAAGAAGAGGAAAGGAAGAAGTAGATCGGTAATGAATGAATTATCATTTGTATATTTTATCTTGCTCTGAAACCTGCCAAGATCACATTTTTAATTTTCTCAAATGGTTTACAGCCTTCAGCTCACCGGTCAGGCTCAGATGATGGCACCAGAAGTAAAACTGCTCCTCCTGCAGAAGACACTGTGGTCTCTGATGCAACTGTGTTCCCCCCTGAAGTAAGCGTTGAGAAGGATCCCCCTGAATCTCCTTCTGCTGTTAAGGTGGGTACATCTTATGATTGGAAATAATTGAAAATTTGTTTCTTTTGTGTTCTTGCAATTTATTTTGCCACATCTTAACTTTTTTTCAGGATGCCCCTAAAGAAGAAGGAGAAACTACCGATCGGGTGTCAGAGGAAAGAGAACTCAGTGAAGATGAACTTGAAAATCAGAGACTGCTTCTCTTGAAGCAGCTTCAAGAGCAACAAGAGGATTAGTGTCTGTGAAAAAGAGAAACAAATTTTACTTACAACAATCTGCGTGCTTGAATTTGACAATGGTTATTTTCAAATAACCAAAACCTTCATTGTATGGACTGTTTGTATGAATTTGCCCCATATTGGTGCAGAAGAAATAATTTGTACAAAGGGTAATCAATTTTCTCTTAGACCAGAGTGTAGTCAAATGTGTCTTGGGATAGCTGATAATCATTGGAATGCTAAATGGTCAACTCCTTTATCATTTAATCGTTTTTCAATCATGCTTACCATGGTTTTGCTCATTTAGTATGATGAAAATGAGTGGCAAAGGGGAGGCAGTGCCAAGCTGTGTTTTATTCAATATTGCAAATTTTTTATAAGTATTACACAAAATTAGTAAAAAAAATTTCAAACCTCTTAAGTATATTATTTATGGTTCAAAAGCGTCATGTGTGACAACCATTTTAGAGTCATAAGTGGGCTGCGTACCTTTTGTTACTGTGGTTTCATTTCGAGTTTCACTTCCTGTAAACCATCCAGTGATTTTAATTTTTTAACTTATTAAAAGGTTACATCATATCTGAATTTAGTCATTGTACTTAAAAGACACCAAAAAAACAAAACAAAAAAAAACCTCTGGAGTCATAATGTAAATCAGAACACCACTCATGAACTTTGTGGATTTTAAAATAATCTGTGAACATAAAATAAATAATGCAACTAATCCGCGTCTATTGATGACTTTCCTGAAAGCTGGTCACAAACCGATTCAACGTGTGTGAAAGTGGAAGAGATCTCTTCTTTCGCGTCCCATAGCCCGGCCGTTTCGAAATGACGTCATGGCGTAGCGCCCGCGCTCGCCAGGTGGTCTAGCCCGTAATGATAATGGTAAAAGCATAGGCCGGCCCGCCGAGCGCCGCGGTGTTGCGGTGCTGCCTACCCGCCGTTCGTCGGGCGCTCGGCTCGGAGCGAGGCGGGCATCTGATCATTGAGTAACTGAACTGAACGACATCAGGTGGCCGACAGTGCAAACGAAATTTGTTCGTCTTCGGCTTCAGCTTCTTCGCTTTGAGACTCGCCTCCCCTTTCGGCGAGTCACAGTGGGCCAGAAGCCGGTGGAGGCGGCCAAAACTCTAGACGCGTTTTGAGCTCCAGAGTCGCTAAATGGGTCTCGAACCGAACGTGTGACCCCACCAATGGATTGCTCTCCGAACGAGGAATCCATTGGTGGGGTCACACGTTCGGTTCGAGTCCCATTTAGCGACTCTGGAGCTCAAAACGCGTCCAGAGTTTTGGCCGCCTCCACCGGCTTCTGGCCCACTGTGCGAGTGGCGCGTCGCGTCGCGTCGCCTGCCGGCCGGTAGCATCCAGCGGGTCTTCGGCGGGCCGGGCCGGGCCGGACCGGCACCGGCCACTCCCCGACCCGACCCGGCCCACTCGACCCGACCCGACGCGACCCGCTCCGAGAGGAGTCCTCTGGCATTCCTCGATGGAAAGGAAACGCTTGTTACGAAACCGCCTGCAGGCGGGGCGGGGCGCGCGGCGTGGACGCGCGGGCCTCGCGGCACGGCACGGCGGCAGGGTCAGGGCGGTGGCATGACTACGCTACAGGTGTCGCCGAACAAGCAAAGGGTGAGCATCTCAGCGAGGAGAGCATCCGGGTGGCGGCACGGCGCGGCGTCTCGTTTCCAGAGGCAGCCATTTATCCCCTGTTCAAGACGATGCACAGTGGGCCAGAATACCGGCGCAGGTGGCCAAAACTCTAGACGCGTTTTGAGCTCCAGAGTCACTGAACAGGACTCGAACCGATCGTGTGACCCCTCCAGTGGGTTCCTCGTTCGGAGAGCAATTTATTGGTGGGGTCATGCGTTTCGATCGAGTCCTGTTTATCGACTGTGGAGCTCAAAACGCGTCTAGAATTTTGGCCGCCGCCACCGGTCGTCTGGCCCACTGTGCGATGGTGCGATGCTGCTGATCCGGGCTGGGCGAGCCGGCAGCCGTCTCGCTGTCACCGACCCGACCCAACACTGAGAATGAAAGAGTCATGATCATGACTAAAATTTTGGGCGAGGAATTCTTTATCACCCAAATTTGGGTGAGGAAAGTTTCCTCGCCCAATTTGGGTGAGGAAGGTTTCCTTACCCAAATTTGGGTCATAATACTATGGGGCCAGATGGGTAGCTGATACACCCTTCCTCACCCATTTTGGGCGAGGAAGCCTTCCTCGCCCAAATTTGGGCGAGGAAACAATCCTCGCCCAAATTTGGGTGATAAAGTATACCTCACCCAAAATTGAGTATTGATCATGACTTTTTCATTCTCAGTGAACCCGAAGATCCCGTAGACGACTCGCGAGTCGCTCGGACTAGCTCCGGGCGTGAGACGTAATTGCCCGATTGCAGGTGCGTAGTGTGACTCAGAGGGGGAATGGCGGCGGGGTGGGGCCGCCAAGGAGCCACAGGACATGCCGGGCCAGCAGACTGATTCCGAGAGTCGTTTTCGTCGCTCTGTCTTTCTCGCACTCCTGCGGGGCGTGCCCGGCGGGTGAGGGAGAGACAGAGCGACGAGAACGACTCTCGGGATCGGTCTGCAGGGCAGGACATGCCAGGGCATCCGCGGCGGCCTCTGCCTCCGGCCCGCGGCGTTCCAGGACTGGTCCCCAAGTCATACGCAGCGTTCATCTGGGCGATCTGGGTCACACTATCACACGCCTCGCCTCGACTCGACGCGGACTGTCTCCACCCGGAACTGTGGCTGCCGGCCCGCCGGCTGCAGCGCCACTGTCGGCGTGCGCGAACGCCACGGCGGCGTCATCGCGGTACGGCGGCACGGCGGCACGCAACGCCGGGGAAAGGCGAGGCGAGGCGACCATCCGCCGGATTGTCCCGGCGCCCTCCGCCTTTGTCTTCGTTTCGCTCATTTTGCCGCCTTTTAAGGGGCTCCAGTCAGCTCCAGTAGGCTGATTCCGAACACTGCTTTCGTCACTCTGCCTCACTCGCACTCATGGGGCGGTCCGTAGGGTAGGGTTCTAAAAGCCGGAAAAAAAACATGAAAAAAACGGAAAAAAACTGTTTTTTTCGGCTTTTTATTTTAGCAATTTTTCCGGAAAAATATGTTTTTTTCCTAATTTTGGTACTTTTTGGTGTTTTTTTGCTATTTGCGCTTATTTGACATGCTGGCAAGCTTAGTTAGGTCAATATCAACACCCAGGTATGACAATAAAAATAAAAAACGTGAGCTCCGTTTTTTTGCCACCTAACGCGCCACTACGCTCCCCCCTTAGCTTCGCGCCACCCGTTTAAACAACATTTCAGGCCCAAAAATAATTTTCCGTTTTTTTCGGAAAAAACCGTTTTCTTTCATGGTTTTTTTTCCAAATTTTATTTTTCACGCTTTTTTAGAACCCTACCGTAGGGGTGCGAGAGAGACAGAGCGACGAAGCAGTGTTCGGAATCAGACGGCAGTAGTGATTCCGAGAGTCGTTCTCGTCGCTCTGTCACTCTAGCACCTGCACGGGAAGCCCCTCACGAGGGACACAGAGCGACGAAAACGATTCTCGGAATCAGTCTGCAGTGGGTGGCAGGGAGGGTTGGCATACAGTGGCAGTTGGAACCTCGATCTCGCCCGGGCTGATAGAGCGGTTCCAGGCCCCTGCGGGCCCCTGGCTCGACCCCTGGTTCCAGGCATGGAGTTCGGGGCGATGCCTGGCGATGCACAGTGGGCCAGAAGACTGGCGGAGGCGGCCAGACGCGTTTTGAGCTCCAGAGTCGCTAAACAGGCCTCGAACCGAACGTGTAACCCCACCAATGGATTGCTCTCCGACCGAGGAATCCATTGATGGGGTCACACGTTCGGTTCGAGTCCCATTTAGCGACTCTGGAGCTCAAAACGCGTCCAGAGTTTTGACCGCCTCCACCGGTCTTCAGGCCCACTGTGCGGCGGAGGCCGAGCCCTCCACGACGGGATTCCACAGCGAACGGGTCTTTGTTGAACTGTCACCGGGGTATAAAACGGAAATGGGTTGGATTGATGTTGGCTGCAGAAAGGCAGGCGGCAGGGGCACACCGGCATGGCCGCGGCGGGACTCTTCGCACAGTGGGCCGGCGGCCAAAACTCTACACGCGTTTTGAGCTCTGGACTTGCTAAATGGGACTCGAACCGAGCGTGTGACCCTACCAATAATGGTTTCCTCGTTCGGTCGGAGAGCAATCCATTGGTGGGGTCACACGTTCGATTCGAGCCTCAGCTTCTCCGGAGCTCAAAACGCGTCCGGGATTTTGACCGCCTCGCCTCCACCGGTCTTCCGGCCCACTGTACGTCGGCCGTCCGTCGGGACTCCCGAAGTGAAATCCGTGATCCCGACCGAGAGCCTTGCTCGCGTCGTGTCGCGTCCCCCGCGTCTGTCGGCCCGAGACGGCCGAGTGGCCCCCACTGGGGCTCGATGCTCGATCCACTTGCGTCGCTCGAATGACCCAACCGGGCGCACCCGCGTGCCTCTTGCCGCGTGCCGCGTGACCCGCCGTGTTCCGGGCCGGGTCGAAGTAGGACGCCGCCAAATACGACTTCCAGCGGGAGCGTCCCGAAATCCCTTGCGGAGGAAGAGGGAGGGGCACAGTGAGCCAGAAGACCGGTGGAGGCGGTCAAAATCTCGGACGCGTTTTGGGCTCCAGAATCGCTAAATGGGACTCGAATCGAACGTGTGACACCACCAATGGATTGCTCTCCGAACGAGGAATCCGTTGGTGGGGTCAACCGTTCGGTTCGAGTTCTGTTTGGTGACTCTGGAGCGCAAAATACATAAAAGTTTTGGCCGCCGGCGCCGGTCTTCTGGCTCACTGTAAGGGAGCACAAACCAGCGGAGTTATTTCAAAGAGTCCTGAAGAGTCCACTTCGTTGTTCTGTCTCCCTCGCACACCCACAGGACGCCCCGCGAGTCAGTGGCGGATCCATAGGTGGACCGGGGGGGGGCTGCTTACAGGGACAAAGTAAGGTTTTTGCCTACCTTTCAGGCAAGCCCCCTCCCCCCTCCCCCCTGCATCCGCGCCTGCCGTGAGTGCGTGAGAGACAGAGCGAGCGTCAAAACCATGGTACAGTACGCTCCGTACAACAGTGGCCATGCTAAAAGCTGCCGTGGTGAGAATGCGCGGTGGGGAGGACGGCCGGCGGATGGTCCGGATGGTCCAGACACGGGAAGACACCGCATCGCGCCGCACCGCGAGAGGCCGCAGAGGCGCGGCCAGTGCGTCATTACTTTTACTTTCCGTCGCTCGGATATGGCACCCGTCCGGCCGGCCGCACAGTGGGCCAGAAGACCGGTGGAGGCGGCCAAAACTCTAGACGCGTTTTGAGCTCCAGAGTCGCTAAATGGGACTCGAACCAAACGTGTGACCCCACCAATGGATTCCTCGTTCGGAGAGCAATCCATTGGTGGGGTCACACGTTCGGTTCGAGTCCCATTTAGCGACTCTGGAGCTCAAAACGCGTCTAGAGTTTTGGCCGCCTCCACCGGCTTCTGGCCCACTGTGCGTGGCCGCGCCGCCTGCCCACACGGGTCGCGCCTTTGGTCACGGCAGTCACGGGTCCAGCAGAATGATTCCGAGAGTCGCTTTCGTCGCTCTCGCACTCATGGCGCGTCCCGTGTTGGTGCGAGAGAGACAGAGCGACGAAGACGACTCTCGGAATCAGTCTGCTGGACTCCAGGCGGGGAGGGGACACGTCCAGACGCGTCCGGCCGAACGGACGGAACGGACACGCCGCGCGGCGTCGAAGCATCGAAGCGCATTGAGGCAGCAAGGCGCAGCAAGGCGGCGAGAGTGAGAATGGCTTTTAATTCCCTTCTGGATGGAGCCCTGCTTGTCCTTGGCCACTCCTTCGAGGCGGCAGGCCTGGCCCGCCAAGGAGCTCAACATCGAAGCCGTCCCCCAGTCGAGTGGATGTGGATGACACGGGAAGAAAGTCAACAAGTGTGCCATTCAAGTCGTTCGAGGAGTCCCCGCGCTGCCGTGCGCGCGTCGTGCCCTCTGTGGTGCGCCCGAAGTCCGAAGGGTCCGAAGACCGGCGCCAGCGGCCAAATATCTATCGCGTTTCGAGCTCTAGAGTCGCTAAATGGGACTCGAACCGAACGTGTGACCCACCAATGGCTTGTTCTCCGAACGAGGAATCCTTTGGTGGGGTCACACGTTGGGTTCGAGTTCCATTTAGCGACTCTGGAGCTCAAAACGCGTCCGGGGTTTTGACCGCCTCTACCGGTCTTCTGGCCCACCGTGCGCAGCGGCTGCCCACGGCGACTGGGCTGCAGGGTATTTGTTCTTGAGATCGGTAATGACCACTCAGTGTCCGTGCAACCCGGCCGGCCCGGCCCGGCGCGGCGGGGCACGCCTCAAATTAGTGGTTGCCGCTTCGGAACAAGCCGCCCTGCTGCCTCGGGACTTGGGACGCGAGCATTGGGTGCGGCGCTGAAGTGGCGGCCGGGAGGTCCCGCCGTTGCTCTGTCTCTCTCGCACCCTTGTAGAGCCCCATGGGTGCGACTGAGACAGAGCTAGGGACGAGTGGCGGCGAGGTGGAGGTTGGGAGGGGCGACTGCAGCCCTTTTCGCGCACTCCTCCGCAAAGGCCATCTCGCAGATCCCTCCGTCCACATCGCGAGGGTCGCCGTACAGGCGGCAGTGCAGGCGGCGGCCCTCCACGTTGTTCTCTGGAAAGCGAACCCCGCACCGTGCGCCGCGCTCCGCACACAATCACCATTTCATTTCCACGCGCCGAACCTCCAATAACGTCCTGCCGGCCGGCAGCAGACTGATTCCGAGAGTCGCTTTCGTCGCTCTATCTCTCGCTCTCATGGGGCGGCCCCTTTCGGTGCGAGAGAGACGGAGCGACGAAAGCGACTCTCGGAATCAGCCTGCAGTCCGACAGTCGTTGCGCCTTACGTGGCGCGGTGCGGCACGGCGGCGGCGCCCGGCACCCCCGGGCCGCCGGCACACTGCAGGTCCGTTCCAAAGAGCGCTTTCGTCACGACTCTGTCTCTCTCGCTCTCGCGGGGCGTGCCGTAGGGGTGCGAGAGGGACGGCGCGATGTTCGGAATCGGCCCACTGCCGGCACGCCACGCACAGTGGGCCAGAAGACCGGTGGAGGCGGCCAAACTCGAGACGCGTTTTGAGCTCCAGAGTCGCTAAATGGGGCTCGAACCGAACGTGTGGCCCCACCAATGGATTGCTCTCCGAACGAGGAATCCATTGGTGGGGTCACTCGTTCGGTTCGAGCCCTGCTTAGCGACTCCGGAGCTCAAAACGCGTCTAGAGTTTTGGCCGCCTCCAGCGGTCTTCTGGCCCACTGTGCCACGGCCCGTTTAAGCCCCCCGGGCCCCAGGCCGCCGGAATTCCACGGCCAATACGAGAGCGAAGGCTACTTAGGTAGTGGCGTGTTAGTTTGAGGTTTTACGATGACAGGTGAGGGGCGGACAGTGCCAGCACGGCGCGGCGCGGCCAGCAGACTGACGCCGAGAGTCGTTTTCGTCGGTCTGACTCTCTCACACTCATGGGGCGTCCCCTTTAGGTGCGAGAGAGACAGAGCGACGAAAACGACTCTCGGAATCAGTCTGCAGCGCGGGGCCACGCGGCCAGGATCCCGCCGTCCGGGGCGTTACTACTTTGTACCGCTGCTCTCCGCCATCCGCCCCGCCGGCGGGATGCTGCACACTGATTCCAAGAGTCCTTTTCGTCGCTCTGTCTCTCTCGCACTCATGGCGCGCCCCGAGTAGGTGCGAGGGAGACAGAGCGACGAAAGCGATTCTCGGAATCAGTCTGCTGGATGCTGCCCGTCGACGGTGCGGCCTGCCGAGCGATTCAGCAAGCGCCGCTTCGCCTCTCTGTCTCTGTCGCACTCGTGGGGCTCTCCATGAAAGCGCGAGAGAGACAGAGAGACTAACCGACCGTCCGAATCGCCCCGAGACAAAAGCGGCGCCGCCGACCCGCCCTCTGGCGGCCGATTCCGCAACGGAGCGTTTCCCGCGTCGCCGCCGCCAGGCCGCCACAACCCCAAGCGCAACGCGCACGCGGCGGCACACGATTCCGAGAGTCGTTTTCTTCGCTCTGTCTCTCTCGCACTCATGGGGCGTCCCGTGTAGGTGCGAGAGAGACAGAGCGACGAAGACGACTCTCGGAGTCTGTCCGCTGGTGTCGGTGTCGTAACTTGTAATGAGTGGCGGACTGCGATTGGTGGATTGGGAGGGGCTCGGAGGGACTGCACACTCATCCTCGCTAGTCGCGATCGAGACGAGGCGCGAGACGAGGCGCGAGCACGGCGCCGGGAAACCCATTCAGTGGCAGCGAAGGACGAAAGGACGGGGCGGCGGCTCATTCAGAAAGAGAGCGCACCTCCTCGCGCCGTCTCTCTCGCACCCCACGCACAGTGGGCCAGAAGACCGGTTGAGGCGGCCAAAATTCTTGACGCGTTTTGAGCTCCAGAGTCGCTAAATGGGACTCGAATCGAACGTGTGACCCCACCAATGAATTCCTCGTTCGGAGAGCAATCCATTGGTGGGGTAACACGTTCGGTTCAAGGCCTCTTTAGCGACTCTGGAGCTCAAAACGCGTCTAGAGTTTTGGCCGCCTCCGCCGGTCGTCTGGCCCACTGTGCCACGGAGCGCCCCACGAGTGCGAGCGAGACAGAGCGACGAAAGCGCTGTCCGGGGCGGAGGAGAGGCAGTCGCAGTCCCTTTCCCAGACCATTAGGCCATTAGTCACAAGGTGTCATGGCGGCGGCGGCTTTCGGCCGTTTTGCCGCCTCTCGCTCGCGGTCACGTTTGGTGGCGGCGGCCCGCCGAATTAACGTGGTGTATTTAGGTCCGGGCTCGCGGCGCACGGTTGGCCAGAGGACCGGTGGAGGCGGCCAAAATTCCAGACGCGTTTTGAGCTCCAGAGTCGCTAAGCAGGACTCGAACCGAACGTGTGACCCCACCAATGGATTCCTCGTTCAGAGAGCAATCCATTGATGGGGTCACACGTTCGGTTCGAGTCCCATTTAGCGACTCTGGAGCTCAAAACCCATCCGGGATTTTGACCGCCTCCACCGGTCTTCTGGCCCATTGTGCGGCGGGGTCCCGGAAAAACTCACGGTAACGCCGATGCACAACCGATCACGGAAAATAGCGATCGATGCTGGAACCCGTTTTGCCCGACAGGTGGGTATGTGCGTGTGAAAAAGGTTTTGAAACGCACACAGCACGCCACGAAGACGCCGGTGGGTCTTCGCCCTGCGTCTCTCTCGCACCCCTCGGGACGCCCCCGGTGGGTGCGAGAGAGACCGAGCGACAGCACCGCTGCGGCCGGCGGTGCACGGTGATTACAAGGTGACACCTCGGCCGGCACGCGGACGGACCGAACGGACCCCTCGGCGGGAAAAAATACTTCCGACAATCCTACTTTGCAACACACACTCACACATCACACATGCCCCCCCTCCACCACACACACACACACACACACACACACACACCACACACACACACACCTCTACACACACACACACACACATGCCAGGAATACCCACTTGTTCACACTTTCTCGAAGGGATCAGCAGGCGCACGCTGAGCTCCCGTTTTTTGCGCCCCCTGTAGGGCCCCGCTGGGCCCCGCACCGCCTCACACCCATCACGACCTCGCCTTATGTCACCGAGTTACAGAGTGTGTAACAAAGGGCTCCGTCATGTGCGGGGCGCAGGGCCAAACACTTTGTCGTCAGTGTTTTCTGTACAGTATATTTTTGAGGCGCACGCAATGAGGCAAATAGCGGCCCTACAATGTACTAACTCGGCCTTATTTATGACACGGGCGTGATCGTGGCTCCGCGGGATGGGATCCCCAGAGTCGTTTTCGTCGCTCTGCCTCCCTCACACTCTTGAGGCGTCCCGTGAAGGTGCGAGAGAGACGGAGCGACGGAAACGATTCTCTGAATCAGTCCGCTGGCCGGCCGTCCATTCCCTTCTCCTAGAAGCAGGCCCTTTCCTTCCATGTGCGGGTGGGTGGGTGCCCGTCGGAGGCTGCTGCTGGTGCAGGTGCTTTCCGAACAGCACTTTCGTCGCTCTGTCTCTCTCACTCCCCGTCGGGACGGCCCAGGAGTGCGAGGGAGAGACACAGGGAGGATGGTGGTGTTCGGGGAGCCTGCCGGCCGCCGCACAGTGGGCCAGAAGACCGGTGGAGGCGGCCACAACTCTAGACGCGTTTTGAGCTCCAGAGTCGCTGAATGGGACCCAAACCGAACGTGTGACCCCACCAATGGATTCCTTGTTCGGAGAGCAATCCGTTGGTGGGGTCACACGTTCGGTTGGGGTCCCATTCAGTGACTCTGGAGCTCAAAACGCGTCTAGAGTTTTGGCCGCCTCCACCGGTCGTCTGGCCCACTGTGCGCCGTGAAGGCCACTGCAGGGCACTGCTGGCCACGGCTTCCAATCGTCGGCCTACGTGTCTACCTCGTGTCCCGACGGCGCGGCACTGCAAGTCACGTGCGCAGCGAGCATCTCAATGTTTCAATCCGATGCCATGCCGCCGTGATTGAGATACTACCAGCCAGCCACGCCCCACGCGCCGTCTCTCTCACACTTACGGGCCATCCCCAGGGCCCGCAGGGGTGCGAGAGAGACAGAGTGACGGGGCCGCTGTCCCTGTCCTTCCACGCGTGGCATCCGTGGCCTGGGAACCGGATAGGCACCCTCCCAAACCAGCACCCCGTTCCAAAGCGTCCCGCAGGCACACACTGTTAAAAAAAATCTTAAAATTCAGACCAATTTTGTAAGACCTGGTGGTCTGATTACTGAATTAAGACCAGAAGTATGCAAAAGAAGAATCCTCGGATGAAATTTAAGACTTTGGCAGTCTTAAAAGCATATTCAGACCATCTAGACAAAAAGTCTGACAGGGGTGACTGAAAATTCAGACTAAGTACAAGACCATGTAGTCTGAATCGCCTTTTCAGACTATTCTCCTGAAAAGGAAGACCAATTGATCTTAAATTTCAAACTGGTTGTGTATTTTCAGACCATGGGTCTGAAACGGGAGACGTATTGTTCTGAAATGTCAGACTGGTTGCCTCACTTGACCAAATTTAACCGCAATATTTGAGAGCTCGATACAGAATCTTAAATATTCACGAACAGCCCAAGTTGCCCGCAGTTTAACTCCCGCAACACGCGCTTGGTTTGTTTATTTGTGGCCTCCCAGCGTCCATCGAGCGCGCTTTGAGTCATCGGCATCCTGCAGCCGTGCTCTCAGAGCGGTCCCGTGGTGTAATGGATAGCTCGCAAAGCCGACGAGCGAGGATTCGATGGTTCGAATACCAAGATATTCGGAGTATCCGAGTAAAGAGCACGGCCGATAAGTAACGCGCAAGTTCTATCAAAGACTTCTCTCGCAATAGAGTGAAGGTTCAACGTTACAATTTTGTGTTTTTGTCTGAATTTTCTTCAGACTGGCCGTGTCTAATAATTCAGACCACCTAAGTCTTACTTTTCAGACCACCCAATTCTAAACTTTGAGACCACCCTATTCTAAATTTTCAGACCGCCGAAATGGTCTGAAATTTCAGAACCCCTTACTGTTAATTAACTTCAGACAAATTTTGTCTGAAATTTCAGAAATTTTTTTTTACAGTGCACTGATTCCGAGAGTCTCCGTCGCTCTCTCGCACTCATGGGGCGTGTCGCATAGATGCTAGAGAGACAGAGCGACGAAAAAGCCTCTCGGAATCAGTCTGCAGGCGACTGATTTCGCGCAGCGCGTCCCATAGAAGCGCTAAGCGTTGACGTCCCTCTCCCGGAGTGCTGCACCGCGAGGCGTAACTCAAGCAGGGTCCGTCATCTTTCGTAACTTGGCCGAGTCCGAGCCCTGCCAGGCGGCCAAGCGGCCTGCAGACTGAGAGTCGCTTTCGTCGCTCTGTCTCTCTCGCACTCCTGGGGCGTCCCGTTTCGGTGCGAGAGAGACAGAGCGACGAAAACGACTCTCGGAATCAGTCTGCCCGTCGGGTGCCCTGCTACCTGACGCCGGACGGGGCGGCTGGACGGAGGCTCGTTGCGATCCGGCCCGGACGGCCCGGATTCCGGTAAATTATTGCCAAAGTCAAAACACACTCTGCGGAGGCGGGGCGCGGGGCGGTTCGGCCGACGGCGGACGCGCGGCGGGTCGGCCGGTCCTCCGCAAAGTCGCCCTGATTCAACAGCATCGAGCCGAATTAGAGGGAGAGGGGATGACGAGGCAGCACGCTCGCGTCGCTCTGTCTCTCTCGCACTCACGGGGCGCCTCGCTGGGGTGCGAGAGAGACAGAGCGACGATTCCGTTCAGTCTGCTCACAAAGACCGCGAGTCCGCGGCTCATGCCTACACCGTTACGATCGTTACGAGGATCGTCCTCGACGTCATCAACGAGGGCTTGTTGCATTACCCGGCGACGCGGTGACTGGAGAGACTTGGACGCACAGTGGACCAGAAGACCGGTGGAGGCGGTCAAAGTTCCGGACGCGTTTTGAGCTCTTGAGTCGCTAAATGGGACTCGAGCCGAACGTGTGACCCCACCAATGGATTGCTCTCCGAACGAGGAATCTCATGGTGGGGTCAAACGTTCGGTTCGACTCCTGTTCAGCGACTCTGGAGCTCAAAACGCGTCCCGGATTTCGGCCTCTCCACCGGTCTTCTGGCCCACTGCGCAGCGAGGCGCCGGTTCGTAACCAAAGTTGGTGGTGAACTAGGGCGACAGACTTCTGCGCCTCGAAAACGGAAGCTTTGGGCGAAATTTGGCGTTTTATGGCTTCGTCCTTCCGGGTGACGTCGGCCGGGATGTGGCGCGGATGGCTCGGTGGCGGAGTCAACGACACTGCATCGGCCAATACACTAACAGGCGGCCGCGGCGACGGGAACGTGTTTTTGGAGCGGCCAGCGCTGAATGGGTCCGAACCAACCGATGGCAGCCGTCAATGATGCAACGGCTTTGCTATCAGGCGAAGATGAGCAGGGAAAAAAGTGGATACTATGCTATAGTAGAAAACTTTTAAATAAAAAAAAAATACTTGGCGTCAATGGGTGTACTACGTTTGTTTTCTCTGAGTCGGGAACCCCCTCGAGTCGAGCCGGCCCCTCAGCAGGCCGACGGGAGGCCCACCTGTCTGGGGCAGGGTGGCCTGCCTCAGGTTCCAGGCCTTCCAGGCCCCGCTCCACCATTATACACATGTTTTCCGTCACTGTCAGCGATATTTTCGCCACGGAGCCGAGCCAAAAAACATAAAAATAAAAATGAGAAAAGACGGCTGACGCGTCGCGCCCGTCGGGCGATGCTGGTAAAGAGGGCCTTGTTTTAACTGGAGCTTCATCGCGCTCTGGGAGAGCGGCGCGGAGCTGTGTCCTGGGCGCCCTGGGCCCTTGCCTGGGCGTTCGTCCTTCGTCCTTGCCTCTTAGCGGCTAATGGGACTCCGCCCTTTGGGCCCTGTGGGCCCTTTCGCCCTGCAGACTGATTCCGAGAGTCGTTTTCGTCGCTCTGTCTCTCTCGCACCCCAACGGAACGCCGCATGAGTGCGAGAGAGACAGAGCGACCAAACGACTTTCGGAATCAGTCTACTGGGACGGCGGGCCGCCTCCCCATCACGCTCGTTCCGTGCCGTGATTTCGGTGTGTGTGGCGGCGCGGCGCGGCGGAGGGTCACAGAGTCACAGAAGCAGCACGCGTGGTCCCTTTTTCCTTTTCTTTCTTCCCGAACAGTATTATTCATGCGCCTAACAAGTGAAAGGGAAATTATGACCACACGCTGCTTCGCGCTTCGAACTCCATGCTCCGCGTTTCGACACCATCGCGCCGCCGCGGAGCGCCTGCGAACTTCGGGTAGGCAGCCACGCAGCACTGCGGTGCGCGCTTCCTCGCCGGCTGCCTACGCTGCAGGGGCTCGCCCCCGACACGTTTGGCGCCGTCCTCGCTGCAAACTCGCTCCGCACAGGAGAGAGAGAGAGAGAGAGAGAGAGAGAGAGAGAGAGAGAGAGAGAGAGAGAGAGAGAGAGAGAGAGAGAGAGACGGACACGGGCGCGCCCCGTGTCCGGTTCCTCCTGCACAAAAATGTGCAAAAATGTCGGCCAGTGTGTGGCTGGCTTCTCGCCTTAGCGGGCACCACGCCCTCAGCGTAAGACTGGACTTTGCGAGGCTGGAAGCGCTGGAAGCTGGAAGGACGCCCCGCGCCGCCGCAGGATGATGTCAGACGGGACGCCCGAAAGGCCGAAAGGGGACGGGCGGTCCGCATCACAGTGGGCTAGAAGACCGGTGGAGGCGGCCAAAACTCTAGACGCGTTTTGAGCTCCTGAGTCGCTAAACTGGCCTCGAACCGAACGTGTGACCCCACCAATGGATTCCTCGTTCGGAGAGCAATCCATTGGTGGGGTCACACGTTCGGTTCGAGGCCCATTTACAGACTCTGGAGCTCAACGTCTCTAGAGTTTTGGCCGCTCCACCGGTCTTCTGGCCCACTGTGGGGCGGTCCGCATCTCTCCCACGGGGACGACCGACCGCCACAAAACGGACCGCTGTTATGTCGTCCGGGGGGCTGGAGGGGGGGGGGGGGCAGCGCGCCGGCCGGTGCACGTGGAGTCCGGCAGACAGGTGGATCCCCCGCCCCGCCGCAGCCCGGAGCAGCCTGGAGCCGCACTGCCGCTGCTGGAGTGGGGCGGGGTGGACCGGCCGGCCGCCGGCTGCAGACTGATTCCGAGAGTCGTTTTCGTCGCGCTGTCTCTCTCGCACCCACACGGGACGCCGCAGGAGTGCGAGAGAGACAGAGCGACGAGCACGACTCTCTGAATCAGTCTGCTGGAGAGGAGTCTGGAGAAAGGGGCGTAAGTCCCCACGCGCGCCTCGCGCCGGGCTGCGCCGGGCCTCACCCGGCCGGCGCGCCCTCCCCCACCCCTCCCCCACCACCGCGCCCACCGCGCCCCGCGTGGCGCGCCTTTAAAAGAGGAGGTGGCCGAGGACTCGCGATGAGTCTGTCCGAATCCGTAAGTGGCGCCGCACTGCCGCACCGGGAGGCGATTCTGTGATACTAGTGTTGTGATCCGACTGGGAGAGCGCCATGAAATTGCTACCGGTGAGTGAGAGTGTCTGTGTTTGTGTGTGTGGAGAGTGCGTGCGAGAGGCGACATGGATTACCAGTGCCAACGCGTCGTGACTGTGACAGCGAGTGTCCGTGCGTTCCTTGAAGTGCGACGCCAGATTAAAGTGCAAGTGATAACAAGCGAATACAACAATTTACAAAAATGTTTTGATAAGATCAATTAAAGAAAATAAGTGTGTCAGTGGTGTCTAACGCAAAAAGGGTTATTGTAATCAATTCAATTCTTATATCCTACTAATAGTTAATGACAATTTTTTTAAAAATTGTTCTTAAATTTGGCGTTGCACATTTAGGGGATGAAAAATATAAGTGGTTATGTAAACAAAATTTGTTTTCCGTTTATATTTTTACTTTTCATTGCGGTTTTCAAAACGGGTGAAGTCTGAGCACCACGCCCTTGTGCACGGCCAAAAACAAAGCACAGCCGCTCCCGCACTGGACTCGCCTTGATTTTGTGTTTCCGACCCCCTCGCGGTGAGCGTGGTGCAAGCAGGCTGGTCCCAAACAACTGCACCGCTCTGTCTCTCTCGCTCTCGATGGGGCGTGTCGACAGAGCGACAGAGATGCACTCTGGCTCCGCAGAGCCATCGCCACTTCCTCGTCTAATGAATCACTCGAGCCATTTCTCCCCGGTGGCCAGCAGGCTGTCGCTCTGTCTCTCTCGCTCTCACGGGGAGATCCGTAGGGGTGCGAGAGAGACAGAGCGATGAGCGCACTGTTCGGAAGCAGCCCCCAGTCCCATAGTCTCGCAGGCACGACCTGCATTGCCTCCCGCGTGGGCCATAACTCGCCGTCGCCACGGCGTGAACCGGGGCGCCGGGGAGGCCGGTGCGCGGCGGGCTCGCTGGGCTCGCTGGGCTCGGGGGGGCAAAAAAGATAAGTGACGATGCGGTATGGTCAGCGGTTGCGGCCCGGCCGGCCGCCCAGCCACGGCCCAGCCGCCCAGCGGGAAAGAGCATTCGGTGGTTTGGTCGTACAAGGCGAGAGGCATTGTCTCTCGGCCTTCCTTCCGCGCTTTCCACGCCACGCCACGCCACGCCATGGCACGCCACGCCACGCCGCGCCACGCCACGCCGGAGAAAAGATCAAAGAGCCACGCCCTCGCCTTCTGATTTGGGCCCGCCACCGGCGCCACCTGCGGCATGCCCGCAGTCTCCTGCGGCGCGGACGATTGTTGCCCGCGAAAACAAAAGATTCGCTAGGCGGCTTGGCCTGCCTACAAGGAAGCACGCGTGGGCGCATAACTAGTGTGCATGTCTCTACACTGTGAGAAAAAAGTATGGAAAAAGTACGAAACATCTCTGGTCAATAATTTGCCTGGAACGTCCGTACTTGCCAACTACGGAACATTCCGTACTTTTTTCCGTACCCATTTACATGGGTTCATATGGAGCAAGTACGGAACGTTCCGTACTTTTCTCCGTACCTCCGTACTATATTTTTGCTGTACCGTTTCCGTACAAAAGTACGGAATTTTTTACAGTGTACGAGGCTGTCCCTACACCAGTGAAATTTCGCCCATGGTAGGCAGTGCACTCTAAGAAGCTTTTAAAAAAACTCTTTTCGGCCTTAAAAAAGGAAAGTGGCTCATTATAACAAAGTATTTTGAGCATACACATAAGCTTACAAAGAAAATACCTCGTAATCTACGAACTATTTCTTCGTATAACAACAAAGTATAAATTAGTTTGCACTGTGTATGCTCAAAGTACTTCGTAAGGTTTTAAGCGTGTGAAGAAGAATTTCTCCATAGGGGTGCCGAATTCTTTTTTTAAGTTTCACAGTAAGATTTTGAAGCTTGTGCCATTTTCTACCTAAATATTGAAAAATGTTTTTGTAAAAAAATTTAGAGGTTAGACTGGGACTGCTAAATAAACCAACCCCTCAACCGGCGTTCGGGAAAACATTATTGATAAAGTCTTTCACTTTGGTCCACCCTGTTATTGACGACGCGTCCACCTGTTCCTATCGTTCTTTCTCTCTCTCTGTCGCTCCTCCCTCCCCCCCCCCCCCGCAAGGTCATCCAGCCCCACTCCGTCAAGTGTCCCGCGTAGCCCGGCTCCGGAGGAACAAGAAAGAGAAATGGTAAAGGAAAAAAAAATTACACGGAAAAAGAAAAGCCAACTGGAGGAAAGTCGCAGCCGAGATTTATTTAGAGTCCGTCTGGTTCCCAGACATGTAAAGCACGCGGAAGTGGGTTCCACCTGTCGACAAAGAAGTCCAAGTCGGTTCAACCCGTTTTGAACTTCGAAGCGGAGTCTAGAGCCTTGGCTTCTGGGCCTTGTACGCCAATCAGTGCATGAGCCGTCTGTTATTCGCACTCCACTCACCCAAAAAAAATGGTTTCTTGATTTTTGATTTTCTTGGTTTTTGTAAGAAAAGTAATCTGACACAAAAAAATTTCTTTATTCAAAACAAATAATTTGGATTAAGAAAAATTTTCTTGCAAAAACCAAGAAAAGTTAAATTTTTCTTGATCCAAGAAGTCATTTTTTTTGGGTGCGTTACAGAGGGCGTCCGCCACTGCACCTGCAGCCCCTTCATGTCATAATAGGCAGCCGAAGGCAAAGACGATGGATAAAGTTCGACCCGCTCGGCTTCCCCGCAAAAATAAAATAATGCCTGACCGGACCGGGCATTGTTTTCGCGTCGTCTCGAGGACCCGGTGCGTCTTCTCGCATCGGGATAGGCCCGCCTGCGCGCCGCCGGCCGCGGAGGGGCGGCAGACTGATTCCGAGAGTCGGTTTCGTCGCTCTGTCCCTCATAAGTGAGAGAGAGAGAGAGAGAGAGAGAGAGAGAGAGAGAGAGAGAGGAGAGAGAGAGAGAGAGAGAGAGAGAGAGAGAGAGAGAGAGAGAGAGAGAGAGAGAGAGAGAGAGACGGAGACCGGAACGTACCCCGGCCGCATAGCGCGGAGTCCAACAAGGCGGCTGAAAGGGTAGCAGGGCGGAGCGGTCGGCGACGGCGCGACGCCCGCTTCCCGGAGTCACTGGAAAAATGGGACCGCCTTGGGCCCCTTGGGGACACTGCTGTCATATCCGCCATGAAAGGGGAAAGCACAGATAGAGCCACGCTCCCGCATCCATAATTTATATTGGAGCGTGGATAATGTATGGTGGCCCCGGCCCCTGTCCAGCGCGGACTGCAGCGGACTCCAGTGGACCTCAGCCCCGTCGTCTCCAGGAGGCTCCAGGCTAAGCATTGTTCCTGCCGCCTCTCTCCGCGCCGCACATTTTCATTTAAGCGAAAATAGACAATCTGCTTTTGTGAGGCGCGCGCGGCGGTGAAACCGGCCAAAGTAAACAGTGTGTGCGCGCCGCCGCGCCGCTGCGCCGCCGGGCTGGCCGGCATGAATCGAAGGCTTGCCGATGATGGCTTTTTTGCGTTCCGGGGTGCCGGCCTGGGCCTCGACCTGTTCGGCTTCGCACTCCTTGTTTGCTGCATGATCACGTAATGCGAACGCCGGGCCGGGCCGGGATGGCCTGGAGGACCACTCGGAGGAAATTCCAACCCGGACTTGACCTAATGCTGTCGCCGAGCAGGGGGAGGGGGGAGGGGGTTTATTGATCGGAGCGTCTGGACCCCCCCCCCCTCTCTTTTGCACGGACGGGAGCAGCAGACTCGATTGTGCGTCCCCCTGCCCCTCATTCCACACGACATGCTCGCGAAAGCGACCCGCAATAATATTTGTCCCAGCATGCTGATTCCGAGCGCAGTGCTCCGTCGCGCCGTCTCCCTCGCACCGGGACGGGCCGCGCCATGAGTGTGAGAGAGACAGAGCGACGACGGAAGCATCGTCCGGAACCAGCCTGCTGCGCACAGTGGGCCAGAGGACCGGTGGAGGCGGCCAAAACTCTAGACGCGTTTTGAGCTCCAGAGTCGCTAAATGGGACTCGAACCGAACGTGTGACCCCACCAATGGATTGCTCTTCGGACGAGGAATCCATTGGTGGGGTCACAGAGTCCCTTTTAGCGACTCTGGAGCTCAAAACGCGTCTAGAATTTTGACCGCCTCTACCGGTCTTCTGGCCCACTGTGCAGCGGCGGCGTGCGCGACCAGCAACACGTTGTGCGTGGGGCCGCTGCTGGGGCCGGTGGGGTTTACGGTGGGGCGCGCCGCGCGTGATATGCGCAGGTGGCTGCTGGCTGGGCCGGCCTGGAGTTGCCCGTCGCTCCGTCTCTCTCGCACTCATGGGGCGTTCAGCGTCGGTGCGAGCAAGACAGCGCGACGAAAACGATCCTCGAATCAGTCTGCTGGGGTCCCTGCAGACTGATTCCGAGAGTCGTTTTCGTCGCTCTGTCTCTCTCGCACCGACGCTGAACGCCCCATGAGTGCGAGAGAGACGGAGCGATCAGTCTGCTGGAGTCCCTGGGGGCAGCGTGTTCCCACTTTGTCGCCTGCATGCTCGCTGCTCGCTGCGCGATGCTCGTGAACCCCATGACATGTCGTTTGTTTGCATCTTCCGCTTTCTCCTCGATTCGGCCACGCCGCCCTGCCGGCCTGCCGGCTTGCCGTCAAACGGGAAACGAACGAGGGTGATATTTGGACGCGCCGAGAGCCACGGCTTTGGCTTGTGCGTGAGTGTGCGCGACACTGCCGAAAGGAAGGTGGTGGAAATGTGCAGCCCATAGGGAGAGCAGTGGAGGAGATGGTTTCTAACAGAGACCGGCGACAACCTCCTCGTCGGTCACAACTCACTGGGGCGCGCTGCAGAGTGATTCCGATGGTCGCCTTCGTCGCGCCGTCTCTCTCGCACTCATGGGGCGTCCCGTGCGGGTGCGGGAGAGGCAGAGCGACGAAAACGACTCTCGGAATCAGTCTGCTGGAGGCAGCGGGAGGCGCTGGAGATGCTGGAGATGCCCGACGCGGGGTGGCGACTCGTCCAATACGTCACACGCGGACGTTGTCTATCGCATTCCCGCGGCTGGAGCGGTTCCAGCAGCAGACTGATTCCGAGAGTCGTTTTCGTCGCTCTGTCTCTCTCGCACTCAAGGGGCGTCCCGTACGGGTGTGAGAAAGACAGAGCGACGAAAACGACTCTCGGAATGAGTCTGCAGGGCGACCGGTTGGCCGTCGCGGGGAGCGCGCCCCGGCAGCCCCGGCACGCGGTCCCATCCGAATCGTCTCCTTTCGCCCGGCCGGCCTGGGCCGAGGCCTGGGCCGACCCATCCCGGGCCATCCCGGCCACGTAACAGCATTACATCCTTTCCCGCCAAATTGTCCGGTCGCCACCGTCGCCGCTGAGGACTCGGCCGAGGACAGGACAGGTCTCCTGGGTCCCGCAGTCCCGCACCGCGCCGAGTCCGGATGAGCACATTATCGCTCTTCGCTTTCCCCGCCTTCTTTCTGTCTTTCTTTCCCACTCCGGCAGATGGCATCCCATCGCTCTGTCTCTGTCGCACTCATGGCGCACAGTGGGCCAGAAGACCGGTGGCGGCGGCCAAAACTCTAGACGCGCATTTCGAGCTCCAGAGTCGCTAAATGGAACTGGGAACTCGAACCGAACGTGTGACCCCACCAATCGATTGCTCTCCGAACGAGAAATCCATTGGTGGGGTCACACGTTCAGTTCGAAACCCATTTAGCGACGCCGGAGCTCAAAACGCGTCTAGAGTTTTGGCCGCCTCCACCGGTCTTCTGGCCCACTGTGCGAGGGAGACAGAGCATCTCGCAGGTCCGCTCTTATTTTCGGCGCTGTGATTGTTGCAAGGGAGCTCCTCCTCGAGTTCACCACGCACGTGCCGAGAAGGTGCGTGTGGGCCCTCGTCGCCAAGGCCGTGTGAACCCAGGAACCGGAGCAGCGGAAGCGTCAAACGGCCGCGTGGGACAGTGAGTGAGTGAGAGAGAGAGAGAGAGAGAGAGAGAGAGAGAGAGAGAGAGAGAGAGAGAGAGGAGAAGGGGAGAGGTCTGGTGTTGTCGCGGCGGGCATCGGTTAGCCACCGGCCGCGCTAGGCTAGGCTGGCTAGGCTAGGCCTGCCGCCGGGGAGGCAGCGTGCCCGCGCCGTAGCCGTGCGGACGGGTTGCTCGCCTCACAGGCGCTTCTGCCGGCGTCCGAGCACTTGACGACAGCAGACTGATACCGTGAGTTGTTTTCGTCGCTCTGTCTCTCTCGCACTCCTGCGGCGTCCCGTATAGGTGCAAGAGAGACAGAGCGACGAAAACGACTCTCGGAATCGGTCCGCAGCTGGACAGCTTGGAGGTAGAGCGTCGTCGGCGACAGCCATGGCGGCGGTTCAAACTTCAACTTGACTGCGCTTGGCTGAGGCGCGGCCGTTCGCCAGAACGATGCCGTCTTACTCCACTCCACTGCGGGAGCGGCCAAAGTGTGTGCACCGCAAAAGGCGAGGCAGTGCCATTGTGTGTGGGTTGGCGACATTGCGTCAGGCAGTCAGGTGGAGACAATCCAAGTGGGCCAGCCGAACCTTCCCTGCTGCCGGTGACCTGCGGACTGATTCCGAGAGTCGTTTTCGTCGCTCTGTCTCTCTCGCACCTGTAGGGCACGCCCTGGAGAGAGACGGAGCGACGAAAAGGACTCTCGGAGTCTGTGTGGTGGCGATGGGGCTGCGGCCAGAGCGTTAGCGACACTCGCTGCCAAGACCGGGCGACCGGGCGCGCCCCACAGTCGTACGGCCCGGGTTCGACTCCCGCCCGGGCCGGGCCGTCAGCGAGAAAGTCGGAGGCATTGTGCAGACACACACAAGGCGGTGTCGTGTTACTCGCTTTGCGAAAAAGATTGATGGCACACCCTGCATGCTCAAGTTTAAACAAAGTGCCGACACGGCGGTCGAGCTAATCATACATTCCTTTGGGTTGCGCGCCGCGCCGCGTTGCGTTGCGTCACCACTGCTCCAGAAACAACGCGACCGCGTGTTGTCCTCCGCACTCTCCGCGTTACATTTTCGTCACGCCGGCATTAGCCCCCCCCCCCCTCTTCTTTGTTTCCGGCCGGATCGGCCCGGGCTAGTGCGAGTCGCGTTGGGCCCGTCCTTATACGGTGCCTCGCTCCACAGTGGGTCAGAAGAGCGGTGGAGGCGGCCAAAACTCTAGACGCGTTTTGAGCTCCAGAGTCGCTAAATGGGACTCGAACCGAACGTGTAACCCCACCAATGGATTCCTCGTTCGGGGAGCAATCCATTGGTGAGGTCACACGTTCGGTTCGAGTCCCATTTAGCGACTCTGGAGCTCAAAACGCGTCTAGGGTTTTGGCCGCCTCCACCGGTCTTCTGGCCCACTGTGCGCTCCCCACCGCGTCTGCGGTCACCCTGCGGACGCCCTGCAGACCGTTTCCGAGAGTCGTTTTCGTCGCTCCGTCTCCCTCGCACCTATACGGGACGCCCCATGAGTGCGAGAGAGACAGAGCGGCGAAAACGACTGTCGGAATCGGTCTGCTTGCTCGCGGTGTCGTAAGGCGCGGGGAAAAGTGCCACACTTATGATCTGCTGATAAATATTCAAAGCCGCGAAACCGAGCAGCGCCGCTGCTTGCCCGTTTTTCTTCCAGTCTTTTTTTTTTTTCTTAAATTTTGCTTTGGAGAGGGCGTCCCCTTGCAGTGGACGCGTCGGTCACGACACGCGCGGCCTGGCGTGGCGGATGACATGAATTTTTCATGACGACGCGGCAATTAGAAACGGGGAGGCTATCCGCAGCTCCGCGCGGCACAGCCAGGCACAGCGCGCACCGCCACGCCACACCCGCGCCGAACAGCCATTTCGCGGCTCTTTCTCTTCGGCGTGGGTGCGAGAGAGAGAGGGAGAGAGAGAGAGAGAGAGAGAGAGAGAGAGAGAGAGAGAGAGAGAGAGAGAGAGAGATGCAATGCCGGAAAATTTATATCGCGCGATGCCGTGGCGGTGTTCGATCCGGCTGAGACGGCCTCCAGGCTAACAGTGCTCCGTCGCGCTGTCTCTCTCGCACCCCTGCGGGGCGCCCGCGTGAGTGCGAGAGAGGCAGCAGCGCTGTTGAGGTTCTGCCGGCAGGACCCCGACGACGCCGTTTGGCACTCCTCGCGCTGCACGTAACGTGCCGTGCCGCCGTTGTCGTTCGTCTCTCCGGGAGCAGGGACGGGACTTGCTCCCGAAGGAACAGTGGGCCATCGACGCGTGTCTCGCCGCGCCACAGTGGGCCAGAAGACCGCGGCCAAAACTCTAGACGCGTTTTGAGCTCCAGAGTCGCTAAACAGGACTCGAACCGAGCGTGTGACCCCACCAATGGATTCCTCGTTCGGACAGCAATCCATTGGTGGGGTCACTCGTTCGGTTCGGGTCCCATTTGGCGGCTCTGGAGCTCAAAACACGTCTGGGACTTTGACCGCCTCCACCCGTCTTCTGGCCCACTGTGAGGGGGCAGCAGCGCCCCGTGGTGGTCCCACTTCCCGACACTGTGGAAGACGAACGCACCCCGCCGATGAAGATGTTGGAGTAAATCATCCTTAATCACTTATCGCATCGCCTCGTTAAAACAATACGGACGGACAAATAAAAGCGCGCCCCACTCGCCTTAACGAGAGTGCGGCCCGCAGTCCTCGCGTCCCGCGTCGCTCCGAGCGACGAGCTATCAGAATCTTCCAGATAAATCTTCAACCTTTTTTTTTTTTTTTTTTTTTTTTTTTTGAAAGTGAGAAGGGAAGTGCGCACCGCACCGCGGCGGTCGCGTCAAGGCAGTCAAGGGCCTAATGATGCCATCGCGATGCCCGGCTGGCGGGGAGCGGGGTGGGGCGGAGCGGCGCGGCGCGGGGCGCGGCGGGCCCCATCATAATTTACCGGCAAGGGTCCAGGATCACCGCGTGCACCGCCTGCACCGCGTGCACCGCGTGCGTGCAGGTCCCCACCAAACTAGTTCCAGGGCGCGGGCCTGGCCGCCGGGCCGCCGGGCCGCCCCGGTGACCCACATGCGCGTGCTGTCATTGGCTGCCCGTCCCGGCGGGCCCCAACAGCCCCCAGTGGCCCCCCGGGACGACCTCATGATTCATGGCGGTGACCGCGGACAATAGATTCCTCGGCCTCTGAATGGAATGGAGCGCCGGGAAGACGCGAAGCGGCGCCTGGATGGAGGATGACGCCGAACAGGGCTTTCGTCGCTCTGTCTCTCTCGCACTCGCGGGGCGTTCCGTAGGGGTGCGAGCGAGACGGAGCGATTATAGACTGTCCGGAAAGGTCTGCATAGGCCTAACAGCACTGATGATGATGATGATGATGATGATGATGATGATGATGATGATGATGATGATGATGATGATGATGATGATGATGATGATGATGATGATGGACTGCTGGCGCCGCGTGGCGGGGACATTGGAGTTCGCGTGTGGCGTCCGCCGTCCACCCCGGTTGGCCTGTGTGAACCCACGGCGTCAACACCACGCCGTCAGGGAGTCACGGCGGCCGTCCTCGCGACACGCCGAGCCGAGGGAAGCGGGAAGAAGCTCTGCCCGGCCGGCCCTCCGGAGACAGAGAGAGAGACAGTCATTTCTCCTTCGCCGCCGGAATGCCGGCCGGAAAGAAAGAAGGCGACCTTGGAGGCGGCGGGGCGGGCGGGGCTCTCGCTAGTGGGGCAGCAGGTGGAACACCCGCCCCGCCCCGCCCCTCGGAGCCGGCCGGCCAGCAGGGGGCCGTCATCGCCCAGGCCTTATTGTATTAGTGCTTGTAACTTTTTTCGGAGTCCCGATCAAGGCCGGTAATCCCGGACAAAACTGAACCCCCTTCCCTCCCCCTCCCAGTGCACCGGCCGCGTGACGTGATCATGCCCTTCATCAAGGCCAGCAGGGAAAGGGCCGCGGCAGGGAGATATGACCGCCAGTCCACAACTACATCGTTAAAAAAACGATGATAAAATTGAATCGAGTGCATTTCTTCTTCAATGCTTGGCCTTTTTTATTCGTGTTTCACAATAGTAGTCATACATGAGATCATCGACGCTTTAGTGCGTCGGTGAACTGGGGCGAGAGCGAGTCGACGGGAGTTTTGCATCATCAAAAACGAGGCAAACAGGAAAAAAGGGAACTGCCAAAAATGGCAGCAGCGCGCGTGACGTCCTGCAGGTGCGCGCCCTGCAGGTGCCAGAGTCACTGCGGTTACAGAACCTGCGAGGATGACGTGTGGTGAGGCGCGGCGCGGCGTGCCGTGGCGGGGCGTGGCGGGTGAGAGTGATCCAAGAAGCCCGGACCCTTGCCTGTCCCGCTCCCCGCCCGCCTTCGTGAGAATGATTCAAACTGCCGTCCGACCAGCAGCCTCCCCCCCTCCCTCCCCCCTCTGGACCACGGTACTGTCCGGGCCGCTTGTTTTCGCCGCGCCGTTTGGGAAGATGGGCTGGGCTGGCGGCTGATTTCGTCTCTCTGTCTCTCTCGCACTCGCGCGGCGTCCCGTCGAGGTGCGAGAGAGACAGAGCGGCCGAGGATGGGCCATAAAGGCGCCCTTCCCGGCGAGCAGCGCCGCCATAAAGTCGGCGCGAGGAGTGACCAGGAAACCGGTCGGGTCCCGGTGACGTGGAGCGGCGTGGCGCGGCGCGGCGCACCATTTCTCCGGCCGCCTGATTGGGCGAGATGGCCCTGCTGCTCATCACCAACGTGTCCCGCATGTGTCCTGACTAGGGATGAAAATGCCCGGAAAGCGAGGGGTGACCCACTGTAAAATTTTGTGTACAATGATTGTGTGAATGTGCAAGGTTATTTCTTGCTTTTTGCCACACATGTTGCCTACTTACAGGTGTTTTTGCCTCCTGAATGTGGAATGTGGTCAAATTTTGTACAACGATTGTGGGAAGCTGTTCCCCCCTCGCCGGAAAGTTTCCGGAAACATTGAAAAAAAAACAGTGTTTTTTTTTTCCCTGACCTTGGAAAAATTGGAAAGATTCAGCCTGAAAAGTAGGCAAAAAGTCGAGCATTCCGCCTGAAAGTAGGCGAAAAGCATACCTTTAACCCTATGTGAACACGATTCTCAGTGCACTCAAACTACTTATACCCTGTTATGATTCCTTCTCGTGCGTTTTTTGAGCTTGCTGTTGTGAATCTCGGGTTATACTGCAGTATAAGAAAAGTTGTAACAAAGCACAAAAGTAGTAGGTTTCATGTTCATAGTGCTTAAAAACTAATTTTTCCTATTTTTCCAAATTTTCTGGGTTTTCTTTTTAACTCTTCCGTTTTTTTTTTGTTTTTTTTTTGACCCTTTGAAAGTTTTCGGAAAATTTGCATCTCTGGTCCTGACCGTCCTGACCCTTGTGCTTAAAAACTAATTTTTCCTATTTTTCCAAATTTTCTGGTTTTTTTTCAACTTTTCCGGTTTTTTTTTGTTGTTTTTTTTACCCTTTGAAAGTTTCCGGAAAATTTGCATCTCTGGTCCTGACCGTCCTGACCCTTGCCGTCGTCTCTGTCCGCAGGTACTCCTGGCCGCCGTGCTGGCCGCGGCGCGGGCCGAGCCTCCCTCGTCCGGCTACGCGTACTCGGCGCCCTCGGGCTACAGGTGAGCACCTCCCCGAAACGCCCGGACGTCGAGGATGCCGAGAAGCGGTTGCCGCGCCTTGCTTCGTGCTTCACTCGCACCGCGCTGGCTGGGCAGGCAGGGCTTGATTCACGGCCGAAAGGGTATTTTCTCCGGCGGTTGTGTTGCCGCCGCCCCGCCAGCCCGCCAGCACACTGATTCCGAGAGTCGTTTTCGTCGCTCTGTCTCTCCCGCACTCACGGGGCGTCCCCTATCGGTGCGAGCGAGACAGAGCGGCGAAGACGACTCTCGGAATCAGTCTGCGGCCCGCCACTCGGGTATCGGCCGGCCGTTCCCTGTTCCCTTCGCGGAGCCATCAACTGCAGAGCGGAACGGAACGGAGAAGAAGGGGCGGTGTCGGAGCCCTTTTTGGATTTGGCGAGCCGGCGCGGCGGCTGGCCTGGCCGGCAGGAACGCCCGATGGAACGCCCGCCTCGCCGCGCCGCGCCGCGCCGCCTAGAACGGACATTCCTCTGCGGTGGCGCGGCGCGAGGACGCCCCGCCGCCGTGCCTCGGCGCCGTGGTCAAGTTTACGTCACGTCTAGTGCCCCGAGCCAAGGACCGGGCAGGGCCGGGCAGGGCCACCCTTGTATAGTGTAGGGAAGTGGCGAGGTGGTCGTCGCGGTGCCTGCATCTTGCCTCTGCCCGCAGCTCGTCCGCCTCCGGGTCGTCCGGAGACTCGTCGCTGCTGTCCCCCGGCGCGCTGTCCCACGGCTTCACGCCCATCTACGCCGCGCCCGCGCTGCTCGCCACGTACTCCGCGCCGTCCGCCCCCGCCGCCCCCGCCCCCGCCCCGGCGCCGTCGTCCGCGTACGGAGCCCCGGGCATCAAGGTAAGCGTCGAACTCGTGCCCTACACGCACAGTGGGCCAGAAGACCGGTGCAGGCGGATAAAACCCTAGACTCGTTTTGAGCTCCAGAGTCGCTAAACAGGACTCGAACCGAACGTGTGACCCCACCAATGGATTCCTCGTTCGGAGAAGCAATCCATTGGTGGGGTCACACGCTCGGTTCGAGTCCCATTTAGCGACTCTGGAGCTCAAAACGCGTCCGGGGTTTTGACCGCCCCCACCGGTCTTCTGGCCCACTGTCCCACGCCAGTCGAGTGATTCAGAAGAGTCACTTCGTCGCTCTGTCTCTGTCGCTCTCATAGGGCCCTCCGTAAGGGTGCGAGAGAGGCAGAGCGACAAGCCGATCTTCTGTATCGCTCGGCAGCCACCGAGTGCTTGCCCTCACCGGACCCTTTGTTGTCGCTCAGGTGTCCGACCACTCGAGCGGACTGTCGCAGAGCTACGGCGCGCCCTCCCTCAGCGTGTCCGCGCCGCTCAGCTCTGCGTCCTTCAGCAAGCTGCCGTCCCTCACCTACGGCACGCCCAGCTCCAGCCACGGACCTAGCCACGGCTACTCCTCGGGGCACAGTTCCGGGCACAGCCACAGCCACGGCCACAGCCACGGGCCCCACTACAAGACCTCGGCCTTCAGCTCCTCCTCCGTGAGGTTCCCGCGCCCTCACTACTCCAAGGGACCGTCCTCCGGGTACTCCACCTTGACCACCAGCTACAGCACGCCCAGCTCCAGCCACGGCCACTCCAGCCACGGCAGCCACTCAAGCCACGCTAGCCACGCTAGCCACTCCAGCCATTCCAGCCACAGCGCTGGCTCACTGTCCTCCGCGTACGGCGCCCCCGCCCCCAGCGTCGGCTTGAGCTACGCCAGCTACGCGCCCGCGCAGAGCTACGCCTACACCGCTCCCTCCGCCAGCGCTAGCTACTCCGTGGCTCCGGCCCTCAGCTACGCCCCCGCCGCCCCAGCGCTCAGCTACGGTGCGCCCTCGCTGAGCTACGCCTCGGCGCTCAGCTACGCGGCCCCCGCCCTGAGCTACGCTGCCCCGTCCGTCAGCTACGCCGCTCCCTCTGTCAGCTACGCCGCTCCATCGGTGGGCTACATCACCCCGACCTACGCCGCCCCCGCCGCCACCTACGCCGCCCCCACGTCCAGCTACGGCGTGCCCGCGCTGTCCTCGTCGTCCTCGGCCGACTACGCCAGTCTGTCCTCCGGCCTGAGCAGCGGCGTGTCCTCCGCGCTGTCCGCGTCGCACGGCGCCAGCAGCAGCGGCCTGTCCTCCTTCGCGACCTCCGGCGCGTCCTACGCGTCCGACTCCAGCTCGGCGTCGTACTCCGGCAGCACCGGCGGCTCCAGCTACTCCAGCCACTCCAGCCACCAGGTACGTTCAGAGGGACTCGCGCAACACACAGTGGGCCAGAAGACCGGTGGAGGCGGCCAAAACTCTAGACGCGTTTTCAGCTCCAAAGTCGCTGAACAGGACTCGAACCGAACGTGTGACCCCACCGATGGATTCCTCTTTTGGAGAGCAATCCATTGGTGGGGTCACACGTCCCGTTTCAAGTCCTATTTACCAACTCTGGAGCATTTAGAATTTTGGCCTTTTCCACCGGTCTTCCAGCCCACTGTGCGACACTCGGTGGCTTGGTCCGAATCCGAAGGTGAGTCCGAGATGCTTTCCTCGGGCCGCGTGTCGCGCGGCAGGTCCTCGCGCAAAAACGACAGTGCGGTGGGAGTGTCTTCTCGTCCTCGTCTGCTTCTTCTGGTTCTTCCTGTCCGGCACTGCCGGGGCACTGCTGAATCGGCGCGTCCCTTTGACGGACTCCCTTCCCACGCCCCTCGTTCCCACCTCGTCATCCGCGTCGCCAGCCCGGTTGGCGACGCTCTGCTTGTCAAACGGCGGCAAACGTGTTGAGTAACAGCAAAAACAAAACAAAAACGGAAGGCCGTCGCGTCGCCGTCGCCGTCCCCCAGAGCGCCTTACATCGGCGGGATAGGCCGCCACGCCAGACAGCCGCGTCGGGCCGGCGCGGTGTTGCCTACCTGCCATTACCATTACCATTAAGGGCTAGACCACACATGATCGTATGCCATTTCGGGCCAGGCGCTCTCGTCAGTCTGTCTCTCTTGCACTCATGGGGCGCAACATGAGGGTGCGAGGGAAACAGACCGACGAGAGCAGGGCCCGGAATCAGTCTGCAGTGGCACAGCGGTACGGCACACGGAGGCACCCGCGGGGAGGCCCCCCACCTGCCCTACACTGCTCATTAAGGACGTTGGTTAGGTGAGCCGATGACTCAGCCGGTCCGGCCCGGCCGGGCCTGGCCGGGCCTGGCCGTGCCAAAGCTTGATTGCTTACAGTACAAAGCGAGAGCAAGCGAGAGGGAAGTGACATGATTGGCGTGCCCGAGAAAGAACAAGAAAGTCTGTCCGTTGTATCCGTCATGTCCGTTGCGTCAGCCCCATGCCGCGTGCCCGCGTGCCGCGATCAGGAACAACTGCCGGCAAATTAGTCTCGCTCCTCGTCGAGCTCCCCGTTGAGGAGACGCGGCGACGCCGTGAGAAAGCGTTTGCGTTTTCGTGATTCATTTATTTTTAGCGTGGAGGTGTGCTGGCGGACTGCTTGGCGATTCTTGACCGTGTTGTTTCGGTGTGCCGCAGGAGCCGCTCGTCAGCAAGCACATCTACGTGCACGTGGCCCCCGAGGAGCACGAGTCGCACACGCGCCACTACCAGCCGCCGCCGCCGCCGCCCCGCAAGAACTACAAGATCGTCTTCATCAAGGCGCCCACCCAGGCCTCGCCCACGCAGGCCACCGTGCGCCTCCCGCAGCAGGACGAGGAGAAGACCCTCATCTACGTGCTGGTCAAGAAGCCCGACGAGCAGCCCGACCTGCAGGTGCAGCAGCCCGCGCCCACCGAGCCCTCCAAGCCCGAGGTGTACTTCATCAAGTACAAGACCCAGCAGGAGGCAGCGGCCGCGGGTGCCGTGTCCGGCATCGCGTCCGGCGTCGACGTCAACTCGGTCTCTGGCGGTCTGTCCTCGGCGGCCCTGCCCACCATCGGCCTGTCCGCGCCCAGCAGCTCGGGCTTCGACGCCAGCGCCGCGGCCGAGGCGCACCACCACAGCCAGAGCCACAGCCACAGCCACAGCGACGCCAGCGCCATCTCCGCGTCGTCGGCGTCCTCGGCGGGGGAGACGTCGTACTCCGCCCCCGCGGCCGAGGGCGGTCCCTACGCGTAGGCCTCCAAGGGCCCTCCAAGGGCCCTCCAAGGGCCCTCCAAGGGCCCCCCCAAGGGCCCCTCGCCCTCTCCTCGCCCGGCGCGCCCCGCCGAACGGGGCGGACAAACCCCGATCAGTCAAGACACCTCTCTCCCCTTTCATCGGCGGGTGTCGATTGACTAGTCATACCGGGTGGCCGGTGCTGACCTGAACTTGAACGGTACCAGGGGCCGGATATAAAATGAGACAGCCATGTAATTCAGTTACCTACAAAATATCAAAGACCCTTCAAAGGAGAGGGCTAGGTGTGAACCTCGCTTAGTTATGTACTTTGTTACCAAGTTGCGCTCACAAGCTGCCATGTAGGCTATGTCGTTTCCAAGACTGCTGTTAATGATTCTGTCGTCAGAAAAAACGCTGCGATATGTCAAAGCGTCTCTCGTTCCTCACTTTCAAGGAAGACCCATCTTGCCCGCCTGCATTTCGAGGGCATGCTCAAACTTTCCGAATACCGAATTTTCGTTCTGTTGTTAATTTGTGAGTGGAATTGACGATGTAGTTGTTATTTATTTTTTGTAATTATGGTAGGTTATAAGAATGACGAATAAAGCGACGACGATTGACCGAGTGATTTTACTATACCCAAACCACCTGTCGATTTTGAACAGCCATAATCAGAAAAAGTAGTTCGGAAACGGATTTTGAAACGCAGCGCGCATTCCCGCTGCTTCACTGCCACGCCCCTTTCCGCCCCGCTGCCGCCAGCCAATGAAAATCCGTCCTGCGAACACAGCCCTCGAGGGGCGAATAATCATATCCCAACTCACACACAACCGTCCAGACTCGGCTCTTGCATGGCAGCGGGCGCTTTTCAATTTTTTTTACATTTTTGCCGTAGTTTGTAGACCTAGGTCGAATTTTTAAGAATCGCAGTCCTACGTCAAAACAGCCAGCGCTAACACGTCCACGTCAAATGTCGTCTGCACGGGCCCAGCGCGTTAGCTTTCCGGGTACCTTCTGCTTTGAACAGCTGTGACACCGGTGCCGGTTATTTGATTTGTTACCTTTCCGAGCCATGGCTCCTAGTATACGATCACGACAAACTGCCCATTCCAAGAAAGAAGTGAAGAAATTGACCAAGAAAGCAAAAAATAATGTGTCAACGTAAGAAACCTTGAATTTTTTGCTAGTGGTTGGATCGTGAATGGAAGGTTAACAGATATTTTCTTCCATTTCACTGAGTTCTGCTTCTACTGTTTCTTTCAAACTATCCAAACTATTCCAGTGTGATAGAACCACCATTGTCATCTTTCCCTCATGTGCACCTACTTTATGAATCCTGATAATTTTCCTGTTTTATTACAGGAAAGAAGATGTACCTGTATCTCCTCATCCATCCGAAATTGGCCTTGTCTATCCAAAAGCTGACATTGCCTTTAAAATATTATTAACAGCTCGGTTTTGTTCTGCGATATGGAGCAACATTTCTGACTGCGATGAAACCTACAATTTTTGGGAACCCGTAAGTTTAGTAGTTTTCTTCACTCTCATCAGATAACATTGCTACATTTATCCTTGCGTCCTGTTCCAGAGCCACTTCATGCTGTATGGCAAAGGCTTTCAGACCTGGGAGTATTCCCCTGAATTTTCTTTGAGGTCCTACACTTACATTATGGTGAACATGCTCCCTGCTTGGTTGTATTCTCAACTTTTTCAAGCTAATCGCATGCTGACATTCTATTTCTCACGTTGTCTATTTGCACTTGTGTGTGCCTGGTGTGAGCTTTATTTCTACAAGTGAGGTTCTTTAATTAATTTTTAACTGACTATCTATTGATATTTTAGTCATTTCAGTTAATTTATTTGCAACATTTCCTTTCAGGGCTGTTTGTCGGGAGTTTGGAGTTGCTATTGGTCGCTTGACTTTGGCCTTTTTATTGTTTAGTGCTGGAATGTTCATTTCAAGTACTGCATTTTTACCATCCACCTTCTCAATGTAAGTCCCTTCTGATAAAGTGTTTTTATCATTATTACACTACTAGTTAATGTGAAATATTCTAATCAAATTTGAATCAATTTAGGTATATGACCCTCCTCTCCATGGCAGCCTGGTTTGAGCGCAAATATGAGGTAGCTATATTGGCGACGGCTCTCTCTGCATTTTTAAGTTGGCCATTTGCAGGCCTCATTGGGTAAGAAATATTTCATGATGTTTTCAATATTAGCAACTCTCTGGAAAATTTGAGTAACTGTCCTCTCTTTCTAGCTTGCCGATTGCTTTGGATTTAGTCTTTAGGAAACGTGACATCTCACGATTTTTACGCTGGAGTATTATATCAACAACTGCCATTGTAGTAAGGCCTAAATCCTTAACTTGTGGTTTTTAAATAATGCTTGTTTTATAAACACTTTACTTAATTATTTTTTCTCACCTCTTTTCTTTAGCCTCCAATGATCTGGATTGACTCCCAGTACTATGGGCGGCTGGTTTTTGCTCCCTTTAACATTATCTTGTATAATGTTTTCACATCTCATGGGCCTGATTTATATGGAACTGAACCATGGTCCTTTTACTTCATCAACTGTTTCTTGAATTTCAATTTTGTCTCTGTGTTGGCTATTTTAACCCCATTAGTCTTGGTATGTTGGCAGTAAATTTTCTATTTATCCCATTGTCAGCCTGTTCATGCATCTTTTAACCTGCCTGTTTGGTTTTTTTGATCTCAGGTTTTGGCTGGGTTGGTTTTGCATTCACAGCCCCGTCACTCAGCATGTTTACCATTTTGGCTGTCATTAATGCCACTTTACCTTTGGTGTGCGGTTTTCTTCTTGCAACCTCACAAGGTAATTTTTTTTCTGGTTCCATGTCCAAGATAAAGGCCACTCTGTTGCTCTAGTTTTATAATGTGGGACTTTTATTTTATGTGCTAATGACAGATTTTTAAATTTCTTACAGGAAGAAAGGTTTCTTTTCCCAGTGTATCCATTAATTTGTCTTTGCGGAGCTGTAACTGTTGATACTGTCCAAAAATTGTGGTTTGCTCTCATTATCCAATATTGTAAGAAGAAAAAGTCTGACACAAAACCATTACATTATCTGAACTATACCACATTTATATTTGTCATATCTATTGTGGTATGTTCATTCCTTGGTCTATCAAGGATTTTAACATTGTACAATGGTAACTATGGATAAATTTCTCACATTGCCAGTGTATTATTTTCAAACGAATGTGGATTTTAATGTATGAATTTAACTTGCACAGGCTATCATGCTCCAATGGATATATATATGGAATTAAGTGGGCTTCAAAGCAGTGGGCTTCAAGACCTTCCCAAGAGAGGAAATATCAACGTGTGTGTCGGTAAAGAATGGCATAGATTTCCCTCTAGCTTCTTTTTGCCAAATGACAGGTTTGTCTTCCATTTCCAAAGAAGTATGTGGTTGATTTTTATTATTGAACAAATGATGGTACTAACAATTGCCTCTGTAGGTTCCATCTTCGGTTTCTTCAGTCTGAGTTTAAAGGACAGCTACCAGCTCCATTCAGCAATGGTCCTGATGCTACTGCCGTTATTCCAGAAAATATGAATTCGCAGAACCTTGAAGAGCCATCCCGTTATGTAAGTAACATAATCAGTCATACCAGTTTTACTCCTAGTGAACGCCAGTAACAAAGTATTCTTACTGTAACAATTTTTTCTAGTTTCCTTTGAGCAAGTGTAATTTCTTAATTGATGCTCATTTGGGATATGAATCTCCTGCTGAACCATTCTATGCACAAAACACTTCTTCATGGACCATTGTCAAGAGCCTTCCATTTTTAAATGCTGCCAGGTAAGAGAGGCAGATTGTTGTGTTTTTCCTTTTAGTAGGTTATTTCATTGTGATTTCTATAACTTACATTCATTTCTGGTTCCTATTTCCAGATCGGATCCAGTGTTTCGGGCCTTTTATGTTCCAGTCCTTTCTGCAATGTTTAATGAATATGGAACTTATTACTTGCTCAAATCAACTCAAAGTTGAAACCATTTCCTGCCATTTTGTGTTTGATTGTGTATGAATACTGTGACTGTGCATTCAAAGCATTCCTAAGTGCAAAGATGAATTTGATGCCCCCCTCACAAATTAGTTATTTTCCATGAACTGTTGTAATATAAAAATAGTTTAGCATGCAAGTTGTGGGGACAATTTAGTGCTCTGTACTTATTCCCGATGTTCTTTTTCTAACAGGAAGTATACATTTGTTGTGTTTTAGAATAGCACAAATGGGTTTGAACTGAAGTGTGTGAGATGCGGCCTTAGCCATTCTTTTCCAGGTTTACTTTGTAAAGTCTTCACAGCACATAATAGGAGCCCTTTCCCCTATTACATTATAATTTATAATTGGGTGGTATAGTAAGGTTTGTCTTTCACCAATGATTTCTTTTTTTAATTTGAACATTTTAGTCTATGGACACTGTGACCGCTTGGAGTGAGCTTTATCTGTGTGGTGCTGATATCCTGAAATCTCAAAGGTTTGGATTAGGCATTATCTCAGCCAGTAGACTGTACATATTGTTGTTATGTAGTTATAGATTTGTAAAGAGGCTAGACTAGAAATTTCACTTAAGTGAAGTTCAAAACACTTTCCATGAAAGGGAAAGTTTAGCTGTAGCATTATCTATGAAATGTACCTATCTATTTGTTTTAAGCTACAAATAACAATGATGTAGGGTAATCTTTCCTCAAGTGGGACTTTTTCTGATAAGTATATTTTTTATGACTTTGCTTTGTCCTTTTTGGCTTAGCAATAGCAAAGTCTTTGTTATAATGTATTTTCTGTGATTTGTTTACTTAGACTGCATTTAAGGGAATGCAATATCTGCTGTATAACTCAATTCAATTAAAACAACTTTTTAATTGTTTTGTCACTTAATTTGAAAGGCTTCTGCAGTAGTTTTGTAATCTTGTGAATTTCTAGTCCAATGCAAGTTGCCTGTATAATTCTTCAAGCACTTATTACTGTATGTCTCTCTTCAACAAAGAGGGAAAATAAACCTAACCATCTACTGTTTTTTATTTTTAATTAAAAGTACAATCAAAACTCAACAACTTTCCAGTACGACAATTGTTAACATCCATTGTTAAAAAATATTTATGTATATATCACAATACTTTATCAATTAAGTAACTCAAAATACAAATAGTGTTAAGATACCAGAGCAAAAGAATTGATCTCGTAGATGCGCTGGTGGACCAGCAGCATTTTCTAAAATTGTAGGAAGCATGTATGACTGTAAAAATGCTTCTTTTCTAAGTCACTGTTTCTGTTTCAGTATCTTTTAATATGACACAATGAAACTGGAAGTTTAAACTTGAAAAAAATAAATTTCAGATCAGAACCTGAGGTTTTAACTTGGTATTGTAGCTTGATTTGCACTTGCAACGATTCTTTTTACATTATACAGTACTTAACGCCTTTCTCAAGTCTTAACAGCATTTCTCTTTTGGACCCATAATAAATTCGTGACTGCAAAGCCATTAAGTAACCATGGACTGTTCCAACCGGGGGCGTCGACGCCGTGGGGCTCACCAGGCCAATGCACACCTTCAAGCTTTAGTCAGGGGGGAGCAACGTTCTAGCAAAAGGAATTTAAGTTATTTGCTTTGGACCCCAGAACACCAGCATCTTGCGTTTGAGTCCCAGGCGGGTTGATCTTCTCCCCAGTTTACTTCTGCAATCCAGTGCCATAAGTCTGAGTCCATTAGAACATAGTGGGTTCGAATCCCAGACGGATCAGTATATTCTCCTATTTTCTTCTCAGATCCTGTACCATCAGTCTAAGATTGGACGCCTCCCCACCAGGTGTCTGGGTGGCTTGGATGGATGGGGTGAAAGCTGCCATGCAAATTTCCTAGGTTCAAATCCTGGGTAGATTGCTCTTTTCCCCGATTCCATTCTCAGAACCGGTACCATCACTCTAAGATTGGACGCTTCCGATAGGTGTGTCGCCGTAGCGTAGTGGGCAGGGCGGCGGCACGACAGTTCTTCGAGGCCCTGGTTCGCCACCAGGTCGGTTCGTCTGGGAGTATTCCCGGGACTGAATTTCCATATACCCTTTATGATACCTCTACTCTACCCTCCCTTCGGGGAGGGGGGTAGGGGGGGTGGGGACCCGATGAGGGGAACTCTTTTGCCTCTCTACAGGGGGAAAAAATCAAGAGTTTGCTTTTCTTATAGCCACGATGGCTCCAACTTCCAGTCATCAGCTGTCATCCGCCAAATCCATTCTTTTTCTCCAAATTTTACTCGCGGCAGTCGTCATCTCAACCAATCAAGCCACCAGAACACTAGCTCGGTTGGCGTCCAAGTGATAGTAACTATCGCGCGTGAAAGTAAGCTGCCATCACCTCGAACATCCGAGCCACCAGAAAACTTGAACAAAGGACGTTGAAGCTCAGACTAAGGCCCCGGATTGCAGAAGTAATCTGGGAAAACGGTTGACTCGCCTGAATTCAAATTAAATTACTTGTCATGCAGACCTCTCAACCATCTGAGCCTCCTGGCTGTTCGTAACACTCTTCCTCCAAACGTATCCTTAATGGCGCAAGCTTTATGGCAAGAGTGGTCAATGACCACAGCTTGTCTGAATTTACAGGAAATGTTGCTACCGGTCTAGGGAACAGACACCCGGTGCCCAAAGGTCTTTGATACATGTTGTGAGAATGGCATTGCCCGTGACGCCAATTTAGCGAGTAACTTAAATTTTTTTTGGACAAAATGTTGCTCCTCCATGGCCACCAATACCCCTGGTCCCTGGTTACAATAAAGACCGTCAACAAACAGATCACATTCATTTACTTTTTTGATATCTAAGAAATAAACAATAATTATTGCCTTCAATACAATTAGATACTGCGTTGGTAACAATCAAACCTCATTTGGATCATCAACCTAACAACTAAAATCATGAGCAACCAGGTGATTGTGACAATCAATACAATAATAATTAATACAGTGGAACTTCATTCAAAGGACAGGTGATAGAATAACAATAACAACAACAAAAAAGTATGAATGTGTTAATTAAATTGACCAATAAAGATATATGAAGGCCACTGCCAACAGGGACATTGAAAATGATGGGAAATAAATGTATTTAAAAAGCAAAAGAAATAATACATTAAAAAACAGAACAGCTCAGGCCACTCAGTCTCAATCAACACCTTTAGGTAATGATCTATGCCCAGACCTAAAATGACCTACCTACTCTTAACTCATAAGTAAAAAATTCTCTCTAATTTGTCTTTTATAGAAACAAACATATCTTACAAAGAACCATTTGTCTTTAATTTGAAAAATTATGGCACAGTGGTAACTAGCTTATGTTGCTTAAGCCCGATCATGTAGCTCTAAATAAGTAACACACCAAGAATGAACATCCTTCAACAACAGAAAAAAATTTAAAAAATTCTTGTTACAAATGATATAAGTGATGACAAGAACAAAATAAAATGGAAGAAAAAACCCACCAAGGGTCATAATACCTCCATCACTTTAGGCAGGCAGAGTGTTTGCTTGCAGTAGTTGGTCTGGTTCCTCAACAAGCACATCTTGAAGTAGGAGCTGGCTCAAATTTACATAAAACAGAGAATATGTCTCCACCTAAGCGTTGGGCAAGCCAGCGGTTTTTAATTACTGCCAACTTGAGGCAGTCACATTTAAACTTTGCTAGAAGATTGGTATGAAGTGCCCGCCCCATCCCTTCTATCACGAGAAGGTCTACTTGGTAATGTATCATAGCCTGAATAAGTTGTATGCTGACTCGGCTGTGAAAAAAACAATTATAACATTTTAAGCCACCAACGTAAATAACAACCAGAAATTATTTATAATATACAGAGGCAACCCTCTTACCTAAAATCCAAACATGGCCCAGACTGTGCAGTAGGCACAGGAATAAGGAGTTTATCTTTCAATGCTTTTTCCATAATAGGACAAATAGTGCTTGCTCTGGCAAGAACACCCAGGAGTTCGCTGTGAGTGACATCATTCAAAGCCGGCTCTGAATTGGAGCAAAGCAACACACGTGTGCCTCTTTTCAACAACTCCCTTGCAAATGGGATAATTCCAAGAACTAAATCCACACCGCAGTTGTCAACAAATATAGCAGCACATTTATGAGGCTGTCTTATCTCTATGTGATGCAACCATAGGTCCAGATCATCAACCAGCCATGGTCGGGCTGGAAACAAAAAATGAACAAAATGAAAAGTTACAGCGGACGAATGAAAATTGTTTTGGCAAACACCTGAAATGTGAAACACTAACATTCAATTTTGCTCAAAGCTTCTTCAAAACCAAAGGATCCTTTCTCCATCAGCCTCACAGCCTCCGCAGCACCCCAATCAAACATATTGCCAGCAAGTATAGATGTGACAAGTTCTTCATGAAGCACAGATCCAGACTTGCAATCCAACTCAGCAAATCTCCTTGCTAGCTGTTCTAGAGCTGCTTCATTCTCTTCTTTCTTTTGCTTTACATTTTTATTATTTAAAAAAATAAAAACATAATTAGGATCAATTTTATAGCAGTACTAAAAATACTCTCAGACACAATTACTTACAAGCAAATATGGATCAGGAAAGTCTAGTTCACGTAGACAATGCTCCATGGTGTCCAGGAGGCTGCGCACAGTAAGACTTCCATATGCACTGCAAGCATAAATTCAGACTATAGTAAGCAAGTCGTAAGACAGTACAATATACATCTATTTTTATCTATTACTTACAAGGGGTGGGTTCTTAAATACTGAACTCGGGCCACAAATTTGTCCCGAAATCGCTGTCCTCTTTCTACGGCATTTGCTGAATCAGGCTGACTCACAACTGCTTTCTGCACATACTTGTCAATGGAAGTCTCAAAGCTATCCAACCAATAGTGTCTACAAGACAGGTACAAAGACACAGCAATTAAAAACTAATTCTACTATATATACCTCAAATTTTAGATTTTAGATGAGGTTACCTTGCTTCATTGTCTTGAGTGAGGTTTACAGTATCTGCAATATAACTTGCAGGATCTGCAAGCAATGGGCAGAAACCAACTGCAGACTCCCACCGGTCTATTTCCAACTGGCTCACAGGCAGACCAGAGAGAAGGGGAGTTACAACTGTTCCTTGCAAACCAGAGCTACCATCATAATTCTCTTGCCAAGAATATTTATCGGTGTCTGGTGGAAATAAACATTCAAAGAACGTGGATATTCATTTTTCATTTTTAAAATAACCATTATAAATATTTTTCCATATCTAAGTTGACACTTACCACATTCCTCTGCCCCCTTAAGAAATGCACCAATAGCTCCCAGATACCCCTCATGTCGCAGGAACAGCGATTGGACTTGGCCTCGGCTCCAGTAGTTGATAGCAAAACTAACTGTATGCATGCTAAGTGGGTGATTCCTCAAAAAATGGCCACCAAAGTACACCTGCAAAAGTAATTAAGAAGAATACAATTAGGAGAAATAATACAACAAAAATAATCCCACAAAAAAGGGTATACTATACCTTTTTTAAATTATGCATCATGGCATACAAACAGGCTATTTGTCCAATGTCATTACTAATTGTGAAAAGTAAGCTTTTAGCTATGTCAGCTTCAGCAAATTGAGACTTGGTTTTGTCATTTGAATCACTGTTGCAATTCATCGCTTTCCCAAAAGCAGTGGCAATTAAATTTTCAGACAAACCAAATTTCCCATAATCACTTCCAGCCAGTTCCCCGATTAAAACATCCACATTCCTATGGTCACCTTTCTCAGCCAGATTGAGCAGCTCGTCAAAACCTTTTGCAGATGTTAAAAGTGACCCCAAGCCCCAGAAAGTACCACCCCCAGTAGCTGTGCCTCCAATCCTTTCGTAACAACTTTCACTTTCAACCTTCATGATACTCACTCCAGAGCCAATGTTAACAAGCATGTACGGAAAAATATTGGGGTCAGCAGATTGGAAAACATATTCTGGGTCGCCGTGACGATGGTATGTGAAAGCCTCATTAGGAATTTTCTTAAGCAGGAAATTGCATCCTTTTATGAGACAATCTATTTCATCCTCTTTATCGACTGACAGTCCTAACTTATCTTGGAGTAGATCAGCATGTTTGAATGTGCCGATGCCTGTAGCTTTAATTGTTTTACCAGCCATTTTTTCTTTGCTTTGAATCAGATTGGCCCTTACAAAGTCCAAACAGTGTTCTATATACTTTGTTTCAAACTTGATAAAATGAAGCCTTGCTCCCTCTGAAATTTCGTAGACAAAGGAGTTTCGGTCAGGAATTCTGGGTTTGCCTTCCTCTCTTTCAGTATCATAATGAACTCGACGATGTGAGACGGTGGAATAGTATGCAATCTTTGTCAGCGAGATACCTGGAAATAGGATGCATTAAAAGTACTGAGATTAAACAATTAGGAACATGGTAAGCTAGAAACATTAATATCATACCTATGTCAATTGCAAATCGTTTCGCATTTTTGAGATTCCGAAAGGCTTCTTGCGTACAAGGAATGTCAATACTTCTTGCGTCCTTAGGTTGAATGCTTTCGGTCTGTGCCATTTCAGAAGTTCTTTGGCAATAGTTTCTCAACTTCCCTCACATTGAACAGAACCACTTCTTGATAAGAAATTCTGTGAAACCCAAGTCAAACAGAGCAGATAAAGAAGTGACACTGATGAAAAGTAAACAGTAGGTGAATTCCCAAGAAAAGTAGGAGACTTGCGAGAGCGGTGTTTTACCTGACAGCAATTAGCAGCTACTGCAATCGAGCAACTCTTATTATTGTATTTCTTGGAGGCCTAAATTTGATGAAAACTTGAAATCAGCGGCTAAATGAACCGAGAAGAGCCAGTTCGAATCACAATTTACGCGTACTTCATCAATTCACGACTAGAGGACATGCACTTAATCATGTAGCAAGTCAAGTGCATTGTTTTTAAAATGACAATACTGATAATGAATATTGTCTGAGTTGTTGGTTACAGTGTTCCGTTATTGTTTTTTAAATGTTGGTAGTTCCCCCCTTCTCCCCCTCCACCGATAAGGCGATGGATGAGAAATCTAGCGACACACCCATTCCTGTCAATAATGGGTTTTGGCTTATTCGCAGGGATTTCCCGTCACGATGCTCGTTATGCCGGTCATTCCCCGTTCGTTCAATGTGTTCCACTTGAGGCCGTGTATGCGCTCTCTTGATCGATTCAACTCTTCTGTTTCTAGTGTCTAGCTAGTACGGTCGGAGGTCGCCAGTGGTAGCAGTGGTTCCACAAGTCCCAAACTCACACCATAATCAATTTACCAAAAGCCGAAATCTCATCAAAAGTAACTTCAATTCGGTTGGCTGTTTTATTATTTCTTTCCTCTGGGAAATTACACATGTCAGGTATCAGGGAGAAAATGTGACATTCACATATCGGTAACAACATATGCATGAGGTCCTTTGATTCCCCTGTTGGTGGGACTCCCTAAAGACCCACACACGGCAATATGCCTTTTAGAATCTCCTCAGTACCCAGTCTCTTATAAACAGAAAGGAAATGTGTGGAGTAATTGTAGCAATTAATTACAGTCTGTGACATCCTATTACTTGTTCTGATGATAATAATGACAGTTAATGTAAACTGTAAATATAGCACTGCACAACTCAATCAAACATAGCTTAGAAACAAAATTAACTTTAGATTTAAAGAGGTACAAAGTCTAAGACAAACTATCTTATCCCGCTACAATGATCTGAACTTATATATTGAAGAAGAGTCTACAATAATTATTGAGATGACTAGGATTCTGGAGCTAAAATAATAGCTGTTTGTATTGTATGTGGCAAAGGCTGCTGAAAATAAAATGAAGCTCCAATAACATAATATACATGGCCCTGTCAATTTTTAATAAGAAAAAGAGAAACACTGCAAAGTGTCCAATCTAATAGAAACGTTTGGAGGTGATTTAACTCTTGAACTCATCACAACCTCTACCGGCCACAGCTCCTCTAACCAGAGGACAATGACCACAAAACAATGTGGCGCAGTCTTAAGGTGGCCCCACAATGGCCGAATTCAGACGGCCGACATGCACCCGACAACCACACGACATCCGTTAAACGGCCTAGGGTCCGTGTTTTTGCACTTATATATTCCCACAGAGATTCTAAATGCTCTCTCCCACACTCAGAAGCCAATACATTCGCGATATTTGATAATCCAAAGGCATTCCGTAGGGAAGGGGGATGCGGTACCAACCTGACGACGCCCCCTCTTCCCTACGGAATGCCTTTGGATTATCAAATATCGCGAATGTATTGGCTTCTGAGTGTGGGAGAGAGCAATTAGAATCTCTGTGGGAATATATAAGTGCAAAAACACGGACCCTAGGCCGTTTAACGGATGTCGTGTGGTTGTCGGGTGCATGTCGGCCGTCTGAATTCGGCCATTGTGGGGCCACCTTTAAGCTTAAATTAAATGGTATCACATTTACTCACAAAAATGTTACCAGCCGAAGCGCGATCGGCTAATATTTCCCTGAATAACATTCCTACTTAACACGAAGTTGTGTTCGGCCAGCCGCCCTTCCCCTGCCGCCGCCGGGTCACGCAATCGTTTCATGTTTCACCGCAAAAGAGTTCGTAAGGCAGTCCCTCCGTCCCTGCTGGCAGCATGCTGCGTGGAGCGGAGGAAGCGAACCTGCCTCCACGGCCGGCTGCCCTAGTTTCTCTCGGCGAAGACAGCCTTGAAGCGAGACGACCCTCGGCCTGCCCTCGGCCTGCCCTCGGCGCGGGCGGCATGGCAGGGAAGTCCACGCCGCCATGGCCGCCCTGGCTCTGCCGAGGGAGGGGAGGGGGTTCTTCAGCGGCGGATGTCGCTCCGGACGGCCAAGGGGATGCTCTGCCCGGCCTGCACCGCGCCGGCCGCCAGGCTGGCCTTGGAGGGCGGCATGCTGGCCTTGGAGGGCGGCATGCTGGCCTTGGAGGGCGGCAGGTCGCCCTCACTGGGACTGGAGCTCAGCGCGCTGTCCGTGGACGTGATGGTCAGCGTGTTGGGGTCCTCGCTGTCGCTGCCCCGCTGCGGCTTGTCGCTGAGCAGCGCTTCGCGGACGTCACCGGGACCCGCTGCCGTCGGCTGCGCCGGCAGCAGCCCCGCGTTCGTGTCCTCGATGGCTTTGCGGAGCTGTAAAGAAGACAAGAATAATTTTGAGATGTCGCGCGGCAGTGGCGGAGCGGCAGAAAGCACAGTGGGCGGTCAAAATCCCGGAAGGGTTTGCTCAGAGTCGCTACATGGGACTCGAACCGAACGTGTGACCCCGCCAATGGATTGCTCTCCGAACGAGGTATCCATTGGTGGGGTCACACGCTCGGTTCGAGTCCTGTTTAGCGACTCTGGAGCTCAAAACGCGTCTAGAGTTTCGGCCGCCTGCGCCGGTCTTCTGGCCCACTGCGGAGTGCTTACCTCCTTGAGGCCGACCACGCCCATGAGCCTCCCGGTGGCGGTGACGTAGGCGTGGTTGACGCCCAGCATGGAGAAGAGCGAGTGCACCTTGAGCAGTGACGTGCGCTCCACGAGCTGGAAGGGCGCGGGGTCCACCTGCACCGTCTTCAGCGCCACCGGCTTCTCCATCTCCTCCTCCTCCCACATCTTCTGGTCCTCAGGCGACATGTCGATGACGCGCTCCTTGGGCTGCAAGCCGAAAAATGAGTTAACGTTTCGCATACGCGGCGAGCCGAGTCGTTTCTCGGGGTGTATCGCGACACTGTTAAACCAAACGTGGACAAGTCCACACTTCGTGGAGTAAGTCTCCACAATTGGAAGTGCAGAGTATGCAGCCTGCACACTTCAAGTGTGGAGTAGCTCACAAAGCCCCTATCTCTTTGCATGGTGCAAACGTGGACAGCTCCGCGTTTGAAGTGTGGAGACTGAACATTTCACACCTCTGCATTTCAAATGTGGAGTTGTCCACGTTTGGTTTTACAGTGGACTCACCAGCTGGACCTTCTTGAAGGGGCTCGGGCTGGCGGGCGTGGACGCGGTGAGGGGGATGTCGCCCGGCCCCGGGATGCCGCCGTTGGCCGTGGGGTCTCCAGGGTTCACGTCCTGGAGCGTGGTGGACTTGCGGAAGATGGCGTCGAAAGCGAGGCGGATGCTGCGGCACAGCAAAACAAGAAAACGCGTCATTCGTTGTTCTGTCGCGCCGCGCTGTTTCCAAAAAGAATGCTCTCCACGTACCGGCTCTCGGCCCCGGTCACCGTCGTGTAGGGCGTCATGTTAGGGCTGTTCATCAGCGGCCCGAAGTTGCAGAGGTTGAACGAGTTAGTCTTCTTCAAGATGGATTTCTTTGGTTGGGTTCCGAAGACCGGGTTGAAGTGCGGCTGCAGCGGAACAAAGATAAATAACGCACTGAGTGCGGGTTTGCATTGGGGGTGGTGTCTTGGGGCTCAGTGGGCCAGACCAGAAGACCGGTGGAGGCGGCCAAAACTTAAGACGCGTTTTGAGCTCTAGAGTCGCTAAATGGGACTCGAGCCGAACGCATGACCCCACCAATGTAATCATCGTTCGAAGAACAATCCATTGGTGGAGTCACACGCTCGGTTTGAGTCCCATTTAGCGACTCCGGGTCTCAAAATGCGTCCAGAATTTCGGCCGCCTCCACCGGTCTTGTGGCTCACTGTGTAGAAGGCTTGAGGCCGGGGGCAGCGGGGCACCTACCTCCTTGTGGTTCGAGTACTCGTGCGCGGCGAGGTCCGTGTTGGACTGCTGCTTGATCTTGAGGATGTCCGGGGCCGGAATCACCTCGAAGCGCGACGGCCTCCTCTGCCGCTGCTGCGCCAGCTGCAGCTCCTCCTTGCGCTTGCGCTCGCGCTCCTCCTCCAAGGCCCTGCGCAGCGGGAAGCCTCAGCACCTGTCTCTCTCGCGCCCTTCCGGCCGCACCGTGTGCGATGTCTCACAGTGGGCCAGAGGACCGGTGGAGGCGGCCAAAACTCTAGACGCGTTTTGAGTTCCAGAGTCGCTAAATGGGACTCGCACCAATCGTGTGACCCCACCAATGGATTGCCCTCAGAATCCATTGGTGAGGTCACACGTTCGGTGCGATTCTTGCTCAGCGACTCTGGAGCTCGAAACGCGTCCAGAGTTTAGGCCGCCTCCACCGGTCTTCTGGCCCACTGAGTTTCTGTCGTACCGTTCCTGCGCCTCCCGCTGCCACCGCGCCGCCACCTGCAGCCGCCGCTCCCTGCCGATGTGCTTGTCGATGAGCTTGATGAGCTCCAGGCGCTGGATGGACCCCAGCAGGATCATCGAGTCTGCGGAGAGACACCGTGATTAGAGACTGGCAGAAAAGGATAAAAAAAGGGACAAAAAACAATTTGCGGTTGTTGACCCCTGGTCTCGACGTACCCGGCTTGTCCACGAGGGGGAAGCTGCGCAAATTCCGGCTCTCCTTGAGCACCGCCTTGAGCTCGCGGTACTCCATGCCGTGCCAGATGTACTTGACCTCGTGCACCATGAAGTCCTCCACGTACACGTGGTAGATGCCCGAGCTGGAGGGCAGCAGGTCCGGCAGGTAGGGCAGCTTCTTGATAAGGATGATGCTGTCGTAGAGCGAGGGCTGCAGCAGCGCGGCGATGGCGTTGGAAATCAGCACGGCGATCTGCGGCACATTTCAACATGACGAGACGGTTGTTGAAGGGGAAGGGGTTGCGTGGCACAGTGGGCCAGAAGCCGGTGGAGGCGGCCAAAACTCTAGACGCGTTTTGAGCTCCAGAGTCACTAAATGGGACTCGAACAGAACGTGTGACCCCATCAATGGATTCCTCGTTCGGAGAGCAATCCATTGGTGGGGTCACACGTTCGGTTCGAGCCCCATTTAGCGACTCTGGAGCTCAAAACGCGTCTAGGGTTTTGGCCGCCTCCACCGGCTTCTGGCCCACTGTGCGTGGCCGAGACTCACCATGATGGGGATGATGTGGGTGATCTGGCCGGTCATCTCGAACACGATCACGGACACGGAGATGGTGTGCGTGACGGCGCCGGAGAAGGCGGCCGCGCCGACGGTGGCGTACCCGCCGGGGATGATGGCGGCCTGGGTGCCGCCGATGCGCATGCCCGCCGGGAACCACAAGTGCATCAGCTCGCCCACCGTGCGGCCCAGCGCGGCGCCGATCTTGAACACGGGGATGAAGCTGCCCGACGGCACTGGGATGGTGGACGCGATGATCGAGAAGAAGAACTGGGGAGGGATTAGAACGGCGAACCTCGGCGACCGGCCGCACAGAAAGCGCCACTTACTGTGAAGAGCGTGAAGAACGTCAGGCTGACGAACACCCCCGTGGTCTCGGTGCTCCAGTGGCGGAGCACGGCGGCCTCCTCCACCGTCAGGTCGCCCTTGGTCCACGTGAAGTTGCTGAACAGCCCCAGCACCTGCGCAGGGGACCTCGCATCTTGGGTACCGCACTGGGTTTCGACGGACCAGTGGGCCAGAAGACCAGTGGAGGTGGCCAAAACTCTAGACGTCTATTGAGCTCCACAGTCGGGATAGAGGACTCGAACCGAACGAAAGACCCCACCAATAGATTCCTCGTTTGGAGAGCAATTCATTGGTGGGGTCACACGTTCGGTTCGAGTCCCATTTAGCGACTCTGACGATCACAATGCGTTCAGAGGTTTGGCCACCTCCACGATGGGTCATACTTCCACGGAGGTTGCCCCATACCCCCCCAGTAGAGGGTGACTGCCTCAGACAAGACACAGCCTTGCATTTGAGGTTTGCAGTCTGAGTTCTGTGTTTGTTGTAGTTGCTTACTCGAACGCTAAAGGTCTGCTGAGGCCTAACAGCGCCGATGACGATGACGGTCTGTGGCCCGCCTGCTCGCCAGGCAGATCGCCTTACCTGCTCGTGGGTGTTGATGTCGGCCGCCATGAACTGGCCCACGCCCTTGGGGAACGTCACGGAGGCCACCAGCAGCGCCACCAGGCCGGGGTACAGGAAGCGGCTGAGGACAAGAACGAGGGCAGTGAGTTAGCCACGCGGCGGCGAATGCCCAACCATGGTCCAACCGAGCGACGCGACTTGGCGTACTTCTTCTGCAGGAAAGCGTTCATCCTCTTGTTCCTCCGCATGAAGGTGACGTACTGCCGGTGCATCCACACGTAGCCGGCGCCGCCCAGACCGCACAGGACACTGAAAAAGAACGAAGGACGGGGTGTTGAGACGCGAGGATTCGAACCCGGGGCAAGCGCACGGCGATCGAAGTCGCAGCAGCGCTCACCCTATCAGCGAGAAGACGATGAGCTCCTGGGGGTCGAAGGGGAAGTCCATGGTGAAGCTGGTGAGGAACATCGCCGTGACGGTGACTGCAACACCAAAGCAAGGTAAGTTCGGGCCGCCGGTAGGAGGCGGCAGGAGGCACCGAGGCACAGTGGGCGAGAAGACCGGTGGAGGCGGCCAAAATTCTAGACATGTTTTGAGCTCTAGAGTCGCTAAATGGAACTCGAACGAACGTGTGACCCACTATGGATTGCTCTCCGAACGAGGAATCCATTGGTGGGGTCACACGTTCGGTTCGAGTCCTGTTTAGCGACTCTGGAGCTCAAAACGCGTCTAGAGTTTTGGCCGCCTCCACCGGTCTTCTGGCCCACTGTGCGCTGTGCCCTTACCCTCGTTGTTGAACCACACCCCCAAGAGGCGGAAGGCGGTGGCGCCGCACACCGCGGCGAAGAAGCCGCGCCAGTAGTTGCGGACCGCGAAGTACACCGTCGTTACCTCGATACTAAACAGCACGCCTGCGGAAAAGAAATTGCTGTGAAATGTGTTGTGTTTGCCCGGCGCGGCGCACAAGACCGTCGAGTCATCGACATGGAGCGCATGTCTCGTTTTGCAGTGCAGGCGAGCATGTGTCGGGCCCGCAATGGCATACGATCATGTGTGGTCTAGCCCTTAATGGTAATGACAATGGGAGGTAGGCAACGCGGCAGCCTCGCATGCAGGACTTTGCCTACCCGCCAGGCGCTTCGGGCCACGTGCTCGTGCTCCGCAAACTCGCCGAGTTTGTTGAGACAAATATAAGCATCGTGCCAAAAAAAAAAGACACTGCACTGTAAGACTGTACCTCCGATGGGCGCCGCGAAGCAGCTGGCCACGCCGACGGCGCAGGCCGCGGCCAGCATCTCGGTGTTCCTGCTCTCGTTCTGGTAGATGCCCTGGAACGAGGTGACCAGCTTGGACAGCAGCGTGGCCGCTATGCTGGCGATGTGCACCAGCGGACCCTGCAGGCAAGGCGGCCAAAAAACAGTGTGAGCGCCGGGCTGGCGGCAGAGGGCGGCACACAGTGGGCCAGTAGACCGGTGGAGACGGCCAAACTTCTGGACGCGTTTTGAGCTCCAGAGTCGCTAAATGGGGCTCGATGGAGCGTGTGACCCCACCAATGGATTGCTCTTCAAACGAGGAATCCATTGGTGGGGTCACACGTTCGGTTCCAGTCCCATTCAGCGACCCTGGAACTCAAAACGCGTCTAGAATTTTGGCCGCCTCCACCGGTCTTCTGGCCCACTGTGCGGCAGGGACCAAACCGCAGGGCGAAGGGCCACGAGAGAAAGGCAGTACTGCACCTGACCTCTTTACCCAGGGGCATGCCGCTGCCGAGCGTGGCGGTCAGCCCCACGACCTTGGCCACCAGCGTGCGGAACGTGAGGTACTCCTTGAGCGCCACTCCCCGAAGGATCGTTTTCATCTCCGGGATGCCAGAGCCTGGAGCGGGGCGGAACGGATTGCAACACAGGCAAGTTAGAGTCGCGGCAAGTACGAGTCTGCAAAAGATTACTCTGTCAACTCGGCCTAGCAGGCGCGCCGAGACTGATTCCGGACAGCGTCGCTCTGTCTCCGTCGAACCCCAACGGCACGCCCCATGAGTGCGAGAGAGAGAGAGAGGACGTTACCGATGGACTGCGGGGCGATGATGTGCACGAAGCCGGCCGAGAAGAGGATGAGGAAGGTGGGCAGGCTGACCCAGGCCAGGTACTGCAGCGCCACGTGCTGGGTGGCGATGTCTCGGTACAGCCATATTCTCGCTGCAACACCAAGCCATGTCAGTGGCAGGGTTTCCAACCAAGGGGAAATAACTCCAGCCAAATTTGTACACCAAAATTCATCAAACATGTAAAATTCACTAAAATTCATTCACATTCATCGAGATTCAACTAAAACTCATCAAAATTTGACTGAAATTCATCGGAATTTGACTGAAGTTCATCGAAATTTGACTGAAATTCATCGAAATTTGACTGAAATTCATCGGATTTGTACACCGAAATTCACAGTGATTTCCCCTTGTTTCCAACAACTTAAAACAAAAAAAAACACTCTAAAAAAGTCACCTCGGTTGCACATGCCGATGCCGCCGTCCATGAAGAAGGACAGGAGGGCGACGATGAGGCCGAGCAGCGCCAGGTACACCCAGTCCTCGCCGAGGCGCGCGAACGTGTGCTTCCAGAGGAAGGCGAGCACGGCCAGCACCTTGGTGGCGCACTTGCCCCGGTACTTGCCGCTGTACTTGTCGTACTCCTTCTCCCGTAACCTGCGCAACACGCCACCGGGTTTGGTTTAGTTTCTGTTCTCAAACTTCCCCCTCGCACACCGTGCTTGCCTAAAGACCGGTGCGGCGGAGGCGGCCAATTCTAGACGCGTTTTGAGCTCCAGAGTCGATAAATGGGACTCGAACCAAACGTGTAACCCCACCAATGGATTGCTCTTCGAACGAGGAATCCATTGGTGGGGTCACACGTTCGGTTCTAGTCCCATTCAGCGACCCCGGAGCTCAAAACGCGTCTAGAATTTTGGCCGCCTCCACCGGTCTTCTGGCAAACCCACTGTGCGCTGCTGTCCTTTCCTTCACTGCCCTCACCTGTCTTCCTTCTTCCGCTTCCGTTCGAGCAGCGCGAGCTTGCGACCCTCCTCTTTGGCGTACTCCCCGAGGTCCTTGGTGTAGCGGCCATACATCTGCAACACATGGCGCACGGTGAGGACGCAGTGTGGCGAGCAGCCTGGATCTGGCTCAGGTGGAAGGGGATGCACTCGACTGGGAGCTGGATTACCGAAGGTTCGAGTCTACTGCTCACTTTGCTTACACATGAAAAGGCTTGGTTGGTGCGTACTCCTAGGCTGCTTTGATAAAGTAAAATTGCCTCAGCCGCCAAAGGAAAGTCGTATGTTTACAAATGGCGCTACAGGCCAGCCGACGCGGCTTAGTGCAAACACTGTGGTGGTGGACAAGTGCAGGATGAAGCCGCTCCTCACCGCCGTGTGCACGTAGTCCATGTCGTCGGGGTCCGTGCCGGCGGCCGGCGCGGGGCACGGGTAGAAGGCCTGGGACACCTTGCCGCGGACGCGGCCCTCCCCATCAGCTCGTGCAGGTCCCTCCGCGACACCAGCGGCGACGGCGACGACGCGTTGATGCGCCGCCGGAGCCGGTACTCGGTGAGCAGGCGGTCGAAGTCGGCCCACTCCGAGTCCACGGCGAGGTCCTCGTCGTCCAGCCCGCCCATGTTGATGGCCAGGCTGTCCGACGGGCCGTGGCCATCGCCGTGGTGGCCGTGCCGGTGGTGGCGGTGGTGGTGGCCGGAGAGCTGCCGCCGGAGCTCGACGTCGACTTGGACTTGGAGGCCATCGTTGGTGTGCTGCTGCCGCCGGCCCGTCACACCATCCCATCAGCTGCGCGGAACGACGAGGGAGTCAACGACGGCCTCCTCGTCCGCCGGGGGAGCACCGGGGGACGAGTGCCGGCTCTGGCCTAGCCCTGGCCTAGCCCTGGCCTAGCCGCACCCCGTAAAGCACGGGGACCCGCGGGAACCGCATTACGTAAGTCGCCTTCGTAGTGGCGCCGCGGGAAACCTGTCGGACACGTCAGCGACGAACACTTGTCGGCGTCGACGCACACGTGCCGGCCAGGCCAGCCGACGGCCAGCGTGCCGGCGGCAGTGGCGGCAGCCTCGCGCGGCACATTGTCGTGTTTAGAGTCCTCGCGGCGCGGCGCGGCCAAGTCTTGTCCCGGCCCAGTCCCGGCAAACCGGCGTGACCTCAAAATTGCCACCGGCTGGCCAGCACTGCCCACGCTTCCGGTACACGGCCCGCGGACTGCGGACGCGCCAAGGGACTCGCGCCCCCGCCAAGGGCCGCCAAGGGCCGCCAAGGGCCGCCGTCCACGCGGCACCAGCTGGGCCGGCCCTTCCCACTGCCAATCGGAAAGGGAAGGGCAGGGGAAGGCCGAGAATTCAGTGACCCCTCTCCCCTCCAGGCTCTTTGAACACATTCACCCCCACCCCCGCCCCGCCCCGCAGCCCGGGTCCGCATCCACCGGACACCACTGGATGCAGCCGCCAGCCGCCCCACGCACGCCGCTTTGCCATTGCGATGAGTTACGCGTTCCCCCTTCCCCGCGTCGCCGTCAACCAGACAGGCAACCAGACGAGCGGCTGTCCGGCACCCGGTGCAGGTCCACGACGTCGAAGGGAAAACCGTGGCTTGGCCTGCAGGTCCCACAGAGACCCGGTGCCAGTATCAACCACCAACGAAGTCAACCGGGGGCAGCACTCACACGCACTCACACAGTCACACCGACAGACACACTCCGCGGGGGCGTGCGTGCGCGGCGCACGACGCGTTTCGCGACTCGCGGCTCGCTCTGGAGTGCGTCGGCCTGACGACGCGTCCACGCCGGCAGTCGGGTCGCCGCGGTACGACTGCGGCATCTCGGCGACTCTGGGACAGCGGCCGCGCCGCGCCGCCCCGCCCCGCCGCCCCAGTCCACTCCAGAGGGACCCCCCAAGCGGGACCAGGGAAGACGTCCACGCCCCACTCCCGCACCAATAATGCCGCAGATAAGACAAAGTAGGGAGCGGAGGGTTCCCACGCCGGCCCCGCCATCATCGCCCTGTCTCTCTCGCACTCATTGGGCGTTCCACATGCGTAGGGGCGGAAGTGACGGTAAAGTAGCCGTGTTCACAATCCGACCACGGAGGGTGTGTTTAGCGACAGCACCCCCCGCGCACTGCGGCGTCCCTGCGCCGCCCCTGTGCCCTTTGGGCTCGCCTTTGGGTGCACTGGACCTGCTGCCGCGCCTCCGCGCCTCCGCCCGCTGCGGTGGCATCTTCCAATCAGACCAATTGAGAAGCTGTGCCCGGCCCGGCCGGCCCGGGCTAAGCCAAGCCGGCCAAGCCACTGGGCTGGGCGGCGTCCCGGCGGCGGAGTGGCGGAGGGCGCGGCCCAGCCAGCCTTAGCATGTTGCGCTTTGCTTTCCTTCCTGGGCGACCTCGACGACCCCGCCAGGCCCGAGGCCAGCAGACTGATTCCGAGAGTCGTCTTCGTCGCGCTGCCTCTCTCGCACCTGTATGGGAGTCCCCATGAGTGCGAGATAGACAGAGCGACGAAAACGACTCTCGGAATCAGTCTGCAGGCCGCCAGCGAGTCCGCGGTCGCGGCCAGACGACACGACATGGCTCGACACGGCGGCACCTGCAGTGTGGTGGCGTGCCGGCCGTCATCTCAGCTCGCCGCCGTCAAGCTGCGCCTGCACTGCTTGCAGGGGTGGCTGTGGCGGTCCGCGAGGTCCACTCCACTGTCCGGCGCGGCGGTAAGTCACAGGATGGCGTCCAATTGGAGTAACGAGATCGCCTGCCGCGTGTAGACCCCCCCCCCCCCAAACCAGCACCACCACCACACACACGCCGCCGCGGGCATACTCCGCGCCGAGCCGCGGCGAGAAGTGCGTCTGGAGATACCCCCCGCGAGGACGGGGAGTGCGTTGGGTTGCCTACGCCGCACGGCGCACGTCGCTGCCTAGCCGGCTGCCGAGCGATTCGGAAGAAGCGTTTCGTCGCTCTGTCTCTGTCGCACTCATGGGGCTCTCCGTAAGGGTGCGAGAGAGACAGAGCGACGGACCGTTGTTTCGAATCACTCGGCTGGTGCCGATCGCTGCCTGCCAAGACACCTGCCGGGCCGGGGAGAGGCAGGTGGAGGGAGAATGATGGAACCGAACCGCCTTGAGTCGATTACACTGTATCCGATGATTATTCAAGCATAAACACACGAGTCGGCCGGCGCGTGGCTCTGCCGGTCTCGTCGGCGCCGAGGCGTTTGACGTGTTTCACGGTGTCGATGAAGAGGACCAACCGATCGGATCGGCATGGCAGCGAGACGGGCCCACATTTCCCATACGCAGTTCCTCTGAGGGGAGGGGGAACAGTCGATGTCCACTTCGCCCATTGTCTCTCTCTCTCTTCTCTCTCTCTCTCTCTCTCTCTCTCTCTCTCTCCCTCCACTCACTCACTCACTCACTCACTCACTCACACTCACTCACTCACTCACTCACTCACTCACTCACTCACTCACTCACTCACTCACTCACTCACTCACACTCATCACTCACTCACTCACTCACACTCATCACTCACTCACTCACTCACTCACTCACTCACTCACTCACTCACTCACTCACTCACTCACTCACTCACTCACTCACTCACTCACTCACACTCATCACTCACTCACTCACTCACACTCATCACTCACTCACTCACTCACTCACTCACTCACTCACTCACTCACTCACTCACTCACTCACTCACTCACTCACACACACACACACTCACTCACACACACACTCACTCACACACACACAAACTCACACACATACACACACACGCGCAGGCACGCGCGGCGGCAGTCCGCAGGACTATGAGAAATCGAGGCGCGGCTTGGCGGCGCCTTAATCTTATCAGCGCGCCGGCAGGGCGGCTGCAGACTGATTCCGAGAGTCGTTTTCGTCGCTCTGTCTCTCTCGCCCCCACACGGAACGCCCCTTGACTGCAGAGGCAGAGCGACGAAAGCGACTCTCGGAATCAGTCTGCAGGGCGATTGCCGCCGTGCCGCCGTGGAATGGGACGCGGGACGCGGCTTTGAATTGGGTTAGGTTATCTGTTCCTCCCTGCGAGGCTGGAAAACGAGGCTGATTCCGAACAGAAGAGCGCTTCCCTCTCGCTCGCACTCGCAGGGCTCGCAGGGCGGCCACGAGGGGTGCGAGAGAGACAGAGCGAACACGCACCGTCACGCACGTGGCACAGTGTAATGAAAGATCGAAAAGTGGGAAAAAAATATTTTATTGTTCTTACTGACTTTACTTAATGCAGAAAGACGCATTCTGGTAGGAAAAGTGCCACAGGACCATCCAAGCGTCACAGAAACGCCATTTTTGAGAAAAAAGGGGTAAAAACGCCGTATTTTCAGTTCTTGACACCCATGGCTTCTGCTGTTTAGCGAATCCGCAACTTTTCTCGACGCCAACTTGTTAAGGGGTACTAGGACAAGACTTGAGAACGTTTGTAGGATTGAACTAGGTGGGGAACTCGAGATATTTCGCCTAAAAGTTTACAAATATCAGAAAAATCTACCAAAAATGCCGTTTTTGAACATTTTTGAAGCCCTGGCTTGGGCTCAATGGTGAATCCGCTACTTTTCTCGACGCCAGCTAGTTGAGGGGTACTAGAACAACACTTAAGATCATTTGGAGCATTGATCTAGGTGGGGAACTTGAGATATTTCACCTCAAAGTTAACAAATTTCCTAAAAAATCTACCAAAAATGCCTTTTTCTGACCTGTTTGAAGGCTTGTCTTCTGCTGTGGCGAATCCGCAACTTTTCTCTACGCCAAATAGTAAAGGGGTACTAGGACAACACTTGATAACATTCAGAGCATTGAGCTAGGTGGGGAACTCGAGATATTACGCCTCAAAGTTAAATTTTTTTCTAAAATCCTGCTATTTTCTGACCTTTTTCTAGCCCTGGCTTCGGCACTAAGGTGAATCCGCAACTTTTCTCGACGCTCACTAGTTAAGGGCTACTACGACAAGACTCTAGATCATTTGGAGCATTGAGCTGGGTGGGGAACTCGAGATATTTCGCCTAGAGCAGTAGGCAAGCCTACAAAAAGGTCAGACACTGGCATTTTTGGTAGATTTTTTTAGACACTGGTTTACTTTGAGGCGAAATCTCTCGAGTTCCCCACCTAGCACATTGCTCCAAATGATCTCAAGTGTTGTTCTAGTATCCTTAAACTAGTTGGCGTCGAAAAAAGTTGCGGATTCGCCATAGGGCCGAAGCCAGGGCTTCCAAAAGGTCAAAAAATGGCATTTTTGGTAGGTTTTTAAAACATTTTTAAACTTTGAGGCGAAATATCCTGAGTTCCCCACCTAAATCAATGCTCAAACTGATCTCAAGTGTTCTTCTAGTACCCCTCAACTACTTGGCGTCGAGAAAAGTTGCGGATTCACCATTGAGCCGAAGTCAGGGCTTCAAAAAGGTCAGAAAATGGCATTTTTGGTAAGTTTTTTGAAACTTTTTAAACTTCGAGGCAAAATATCTCGAGTTCCCCATCTAGTTCAATGCTCAAAATGATCTCAAGTGTTGTTCTAGTACCCCTCAACTAGTAAGCGTCAAGAAAAGTTGCGGATTCGCCATAGAGCCGAAGCCAGGGCTTCAAAAAGGTCATAAAATGGCATTTTTGGTAGGTTTTAGAAAATTTTGAAACTTTGAGGCGAAATATCTCGAGTTCCCCACCTAGCTCAATGCTCCAAATGATCTCAACTGTTGTTCTAGTACCCCTCAACTACTTGGCGTCGAGAAAAGTTGCGGATTCACCATTGAGCCCAAGCCAGGGCTTCAAAAATGTTCGAAAACGGCATTTTTGGTAGATTTTTCTGACATTTGTAAACTTTGAGGCGAAATACCTCGAGTTTCCCACCTAGCTCAATGCTCCAAACGTTATCAAGTGTTGTCCTAGTACCCCTTTACTGGATGGCGTCGAGAAAAGTTGCGGATTCGCCATAGAGCCAAGGCCAAGCTTTCAAAACGGTCAGAAAATGGCATTTTTGGTAGATTTTTGGGACTTTTGTAAACTTTGAGGCGAAATATCTCGAGTTCCCCACCTAGCTCAATGCTCCAAATGTTCCCAAGTCTTGTCCTAGTACCCCTTAACTAGTTGGCGTCGAGAAAGGTTGCGGATTCACCATAGAGCCGAAGCCAGGGTTTCAAAAAAGTCAAAAAATGGCAGTTTTTGGAGATTTTTAGGAAATTTGTAAACTTTGAGGCGAAATATCTCGAGTTCCCCACCTAGCTCAATGCTCTAAATGCTATAAAGTGTTGTCCTAGTACCCCTCTACTAGTTGGCGTGGAGAAAAGTTGCGGATTCACCATTGAGCCGATGCCAAGCCTTTAAAAGTGTCAGTAAAAGGCATTTTTGGTAGATTTTTCAAATATTTGTTAACTTTGAGGCGAAATATCTCGAGTTCCCCACCTAGTTCAACGCTCCAAATGTTATCAAGTTTTGTCCTAGTACCCCTTAACTAGTTGGCGTCGAGAAAAGTTGCGGATACGCTAAACAGCAGAAGCCGTGGGTGTCAAGAACTAAAAATACGGCATTTTTACCACTTTTTTCTCAAAAATGGCGTCTCTGTGACGCTTGGATGGTCCTGTGGCACTTTTCCTACCAGAATGCGTCTTTCTGCATTAAGTTAAGTCAGTTAGAACAATAAAATATTTTTTTCCCACTTTTCGATCTTTTATTACACTGTGCGTGGGCGTCTGTGTGTCGCCCAACTACAGAAGCCGGGCCCGGCTTAGGCCCGGCGCGTGGCGTGGCGTGGCGCGCGGCCAGCAGAGCCAATCCACACAGTGGCGCCTCGCGTCGCTCTCTCTCTCTCTCTCTCTCTCTCTCTCTCTCTCTCTCTCTCTCTCTCTCTCTCTCTCTCTCTCTCTCTCTCTCTCGCACCCCTCGGGCACGCCCCGCGAGTGCGAGAGAGACGGGGGCGCTCGCTGTCCAGGGCGGCACGGCGTCACGCGGACACCACGTGCCTCGGCCACCTCGGCCACCTCGTCCACACCTCCACGTTATTAGCGCCTGGCGGGGCATGGCGGGGCGGCGGTCTTGTCTCCAAGACAAAGAGGCTGTCAGGCTGTCATCGGACGACGCGACGACGCCCAAGTGCTCTCTCTCTCTCTCTCTCTCTCTCTCTCTCTCTCTCTCTCTCTCTCTTCTCTCTCTCTCTCTCTCTCACACACACACACACACAAGGTGCTCCGCGGGTGCGACAACGACAGAGACACGACAGTGGCCGTCCGGAGTTCCGGAGCCTTAGTTTTCATTGGGCTTAATCTAACTATCGTGTGCACACTGAAATTCGAAGGGTGAGACGACATCTGACCGATTTTCGGTGATACAATAACAGGAAAAGTAGCGATATACATCGGCAACTTTGGCCCGTCCCGTACATTAAGAAACGTACGAATTTCGCCTATGTTTGACCCCTACGTGAATTAAACCTGAGTCTGGGGTTAAAATAAATGTCGTTTTCGTCATCAGCAACCTCAAAAACATCAGAAACAATGCAAAAACTCGAATAAAAAGAATGTTCAAAAAATACCCCGCTGGGATTTGAACCCGGGTCCGAACTTCTCCGATTCGCTCGAAACTGGTACCATTGGTTTTCTCTCGTCGCCCCGATTCCAAAAATACCCCTACATGCCCTCCTAGCTGCATCCGTTGCCGAGATCCTCCTCGACCCCATGTAGACCATGGTGCACCTGCAGCAGAGCCCCCGGGGCTCGGATCGGATTTGCTGCCACCGGGCGGTTCTTAGGGTCACCCAAGGAGGCTGCATACCAAATTTGGTCAAGATCGGACCACGGGAAGTCCTCGGACGGACGGACGAACGAACGAACGGACGCACAGCAAGGATCATACTATATGCCCGTCCCTCCGTCATTTTTTTACAAAAAATAAACGGGACGGGCCAAAAAGTATGACCGAAAAACGGTCATACACAAATGTATGACCGAAAAAGGGTCATACTTAAATGTATGACCAAAAAGAGGTCACACATCAGCGAGACTGGCTATTGTTTAGCTTGGGGATATGGATATATCAGCCTTATACACTATAAAGTATGACCATTTTTCGGTCATACATCGAAGTATGACCTTTTTTCGGTCTTACATTTCAGTATGACCCTTTTTCGGTCGTACATTTCAGTAAGACCGTTATAGAGGTCAAAAGTCTGACCTTTCTATTTTCAGTGGATGAACGGGGGTTGGGTATCGACACCGGCGATCCAAACTGCGACTCGACTCAAAGCGTGGCCGCGAGGCCAATTTGTTTTAGTGAACACTCGAACGCATTAGCCCCGCGGCCTTCGCCTCCAGAGCGATGAGCACTTCGGCCGAAGGCCTCGCCGAAGGCCCAGCAGGCTGATTTTGAGAGCGGTTTTAATCGCTCCGTCTCTCTCGCACTCGAAGGGTGTCCCGTGTAAGTGCGAGAGAGAGAGAGAGAGAGAGAGAGAGAGAGAGAGAGAGAGAGAGAGAGAGAGAGAGAGAGAGAGAGAGAGAGAGAGAGAGAGAGAGAGAGCGGCGAAAACGACTCTTGGCAGGGGCGTTCCCTGCGCCGCGGCCACGGCTGAGTAGTCCCTCCCTCCCAAGCACAACTACGCGCGACGTCATGTAGAGTTCTACAGTGCGGAGAACGCCTGGCTTCATGTGTGGTCTAGCCCTTAATGGTAATGGTAATGGCTTTAAGAATGTCCCGCCGAGCAGGGCTGCGCCGGGGCTGCCTGCCCGCCAGGCGCTCGCTCAGTGTGCTGGCCCGCCAGCCACGCCGCCAGCCCGCGCGCCGCACGGTGTCATTTCACCGCGTCGTCGCCGGCCACTGCATTTTAAGTCTGACGCGGCCTGACGACATCCACGCCGGGTCCCTGACGAGTTTCTAGTGTGGCTGGGGAGGGGTTGCGCGGGGCGGGGCGGGTGCAAAACAAAGCAGTTTCTGAGCGACGCGGCCGCGCTGCCTGGCCTGCCTGCCGCGGGCGTGACCCAAACAGAAGAGCCAAGCAAATCCTGGCGCCCCGCCCCGCCCCGCCCCACCTCGCCGCGGCCTTCGACGCATCCGGCCAATCCGGTTCTCTCCGGAATCCGGGTACAACTGGGTGCCAGTGTGGGTACCCGGTGCGCGCGCGCGCGCGCTTCGACTGGCTCTGGCCCAGTGCCGGCCAAGGCGTCGCAGGAAAATACCCGTGACGCCTCGCGAGGCAACCGGTTACCCACAGCAGACTGATTCCGAGAATCGTTTTCGTCGCGCTGTCTCTCTCGCACCGATACGGCACGCCCCACGAGTGCGAGAGAGACAGAGCGACGTAAACGACTCTCGGAATCAGTCTGTAGCGGCCCGCGGCCCCGCGGCCACCACGTGGCGCGTCATCGCCGTCCTCCAGCTCGTCCAGCAGGTGCACGCGGACCACGGGGACCACGGGGACCACGGGGAGGCGGAGGGCCGCGGCGGCGACGCGCAGGGCTGCACACCACGACACTGATTCGCCCAGGACGGACAACGACGAGCACCGGGTCTCACTCTTACGGGACGCCCCACACTGAGAAAACCTTACAAACTATTTTGGGCCTTACAAAGAAAAGTAGTTTGTATAACAAAGTATTTTGAGCATACGTAAGCTTACAAAGAAAATACTTTGTAATTTACGAACTATTTCTTCGTATAACAAAGTATTTTAGTTTGTTATACGTATGCTCAAAATACTTCGTAAGGTTTTAAGAGTGCATGAGTGCGAGAGAGCCCGAGCACAGTGGGCCAGAAGACCGTGGAGGCGGCCAAAACTCTAGACGCGTTTTGAGCTCCACAGTCGCTAAACAGCACTCGAATCGAACGTGTGACCCCACCAATGGATTCCTCGTCCGGACAGCAATCCATTGGTGGGGTCACACGTTCGATTCGAGTCCCATTTAGCGACTCTGGAGCTCAAAACGCGTCTAGAGTTTTAGCCACCTCCGCCGGCCTTCTGGCCCACTGTGAGGGGGCTGCCACGCGTGCGTCCACGCCACAATGGCAGTGCATGTTGATGCAACGGGCTGCAGCGGTGCGGCGGACTGCATTCCAAGGGCCACGGCCACGGTCCGGCCATGGTCCGCAACGCGCCTCCGACCGCGTCACTGTTAAGCTCCTTTAGGATCAGGACACGGTGTCGCATTCGCAACCTCCTTCAAGTCACAGCTGTGAATCTTCGAAAACCCGGCGTTCCTGCTGGGCATGCCTGACGGTTGGCGTTCGACGAACCGCGGCCGTCTTACCTTGAATTTGAACTGGGGGAACTTGGTGTCGTACAACTGCGAGAACCGGCGCAGGGACCAGCGTCGCGACGACATTTTGGATCGCGAAGGCGGAGGATCGACGCGAGGGGAATTCGGCCTACACTATAAAACGGAGTGCGCGCGGCGCAAGGCACGCAAGGCAGGCAGGCTTCCCGACGAGGTGAGCGGACCCGCGCCACTGTAACTCGGGCAACAGTGTCTGCGCGGTGGCCGCGGTGGCGGCGGCACCCCCGGGGTGCATTGCTATCTAGTGTTTGCCGCACCTGGCGGATCAGCAACGTACACAGACGGGAGCCGCAAACAGTCTCGAACTGCGAAGTCTCGCAGTGCTGCTGTTGCCCAAGGGATTCCTGAGGATACACAGTGGTCCGGTCCGGCCGCGCGAGGACCAGCTGGACCAAGTCCTGAACCAACCGGGCACAAGTTAGGTGCGTCGCACTATAAAAAGCGCCGCTGATGCCGACCGGGCAAAGTTAATGGTCGATTGTCCGGGACGAGAGCCGCGCCCCGCGGACGCCCTGCGGACGCCCCGCACGCGCCGCCGCCGAGTCCACGACGCCGTGCTTCCGATCTCCGAGAAGCCCGTCGGGGAGGCCGCCGGTTTGAATGACAGCACCCCGACGACGACGTCGCGGTGCGCCAAGACCGGTGGAGGCGTCCTAATCGATAAATGGGACTCGAACCGAACGTGTGTGACCCCACCAACGGATTGCTCTCCGAACGAGGAATCCTTTGGTGGGGTCACACGTTCGGTTCGAGTCAGCGACTCTAGAGCTCAAAACGCGTCTAGAGTTTTGGCCGCCTCTACCGGTCCTCTGGCCCACTGTGCGCCGAGTCCACGACGCGCCGTGCTTCCGATCTCCGAGAAGGCCGTCGGGGAGGCCGCCGATTTGAATGACAGCACCCCGGCGACGTCGTCGCGGTGGCCGAGGCGTGTCATCGCCGACGAGCCCGAACGATGCGATGAGTTACGAGCAGTGCTTTGGATGCGGTTTGCAGCGGGTGCGAGCGAGATGGCAGTAAAGCCCATTGTGCGGCCGCCATAAGCCTCCATACAGTGCTACTGGCAGCGCCGCACAGCACGGCGTCGTCGTCGGCGTGTCCGCGTCGCGAAGTGGACGAATGGTCGTAACTGAGTCGGTTTGAGCAGGTTACCGCCACTTGCTTGGCGTTTCGACAGCCGATCTGGTCTCGTTGCGACGATACAAAGTCAATAGGCTGGCCCCCTCTTCCGAGTCCTCTACTGCCCAGTGGCCGCAAGCGTAAGGAGGACTATTCCTAACCCCCAGGGCGGTGGCTCAAAACGTGGCGGTTCCTTTCAAAAGAAATCAAACAGGGTGGTGGCGAGATTCTTGAAGTCCAAACGCGCTCCCCGCGTCGCTTCCGTCCGACATCGACACCTCGCGTTCAAATACCGTCATTTTTCTTAAACTTGTGAAAAGTTCTTTTTTGCAAGTCGTCAAGCTGCTACTTTGTCCACCACCACATGATTACAGTCACAAAGCTTGTCCTGCCGGAGGAGGTGAGAAATGAAAACAAAAGACCAAAGCGGCAGTTCATCTTCGTTTGCTCCTTCCATCACGACCACTCGCAATGTGTGCACTCACTAATGGCTGCCTTCGCCGCCACACCGTAAGGCTCACCTTGATGCCGGGCCGCGGCATCGCCACCCTCGGTGCTGGCCGTGGCGCTGGCCGTGGTGCGCGTCCCCTGGCCCGTCACCCACTGCAGGCCCTGCAGGCCACCGTCCTGCTCGGGGTCGCCAATCCCGCCAAATCCGAACCAAACCGATTTTCGGCTCGCCCGTCCCCACGCGGCCGTCGACGGCATCCTTCGGGGTCCTCGGCAGCCCGGCGCCAAAGGCAACACGCAGGCACGGCCCTTAAATAGCCGCCGGCCCGGCCGGGCCGTGCAGGCCGTGCTGTTCACCCTGGCCGCGGCGCCAAGGAAAGCCGGACAGTGATACAACAAACGTGCGGGTTCGAATCCCCGCCACTTCCATTTTCCTCCGTTTGCTTTTATGGCGCCGGCTCCCGCAGAGCGTCGCCCCCGTGGATTTCTTTCTCCGTCGTTTTCCCTGTCAGTGTACTAGCCCGTTCAAGTGTGATTGCAGGTTGATGACCATGCCCGGCCGGCCCACCCGCGCCTTGAGGAGACTGCTAGCGTGAGGCTGCTCGCTCGCGTGGGGCCCGCTGCCATGCCCCTGGCCCACCACGGCCCCACCACGGGGCCCACCTCTCGGCCCCACCGTCGCCCCGGGCGACGCGGCCGGTCCGCGCACTTTGATCGAGTGACTGACGACTCCAGCAGAGCGATTCCTCACAGTGCCCCGCCGCGCTGTCTCTCTCGCACCCCTCCGAAACGCCTCACGAGTGCGAGAGAGACAGAGCCGGACAGAGCGCTCGGCCCGCACACTTTGATCAGCACAGGCGGTTCCGCACGGCGCCGCTCAGCCTCTCTGTCTCTCTTCCACCCCTAGGGGATCGCCCCATGCGTGCGAGAGAGACAGAGCGACGACACCGCCGTTGCACAGTGGGCCAGAAGACCGGTGGAGGCGGCCAAAACTCCAGACGCGTTTTGAGCTCCAGCGTCGCTAAATGGGACTCGAACCGAACGTGTGACCCCACCAATGGATTGCTCTCCGAATGAGGAATCCATTGATGGGGTCACACGTTCGGTTCAAGCCCTGTTTAGCGACTTTGCAGCTTAGAGTTTTGGCCGCCTCCACCGGTCTTCTGGCCCACTGTGCAGGGCCTCGGACAACCTGTTAACATGTCAGCTCGAAGGCGGCGAACGCGATTGGCTGCGGGCCCTTTAACTAAGCCAATCCGCGATCCGAAACCGAGTCCGCGAGTGGCCCGGAGCGCCAAGCGGCCATTCGCCCGGAGTCGGGGCAGGCAGGGCAGCCCCGTGACTTTTAATAAGGCATTTCCCATTCATGGCTGCCCAGGTTGCTGATCCACTTTGGACCACTCTGTCTGAATTTTGCCACGCCGCGCGGGGAGAGGCAGAGGCAGAGAGGCACCTTGACGGACACGGAGGAAGGCAGTTGGTCGGCGGGAGGCTGTGGCAAGACAAGGACTTGTAGTACCACACCGCCGACTAGCTCTAGCTGCAGCGCACAGTGGCTTTGCCAGAAGACCGGTGGAGGAGGCCGAAATTCTAGACGCGTTTAGAGCTCCAGAGTGCTAAACACGACTCGAACCGAACGTGTGACCCCACCAATAATGGATTCCTCGTTCGGAGAGCAATCCATTGGTGGGGTCACACGTTCGGTTCAAGTCCTGTTTAGCGACTCTGGAGTTCAAAACGCGTCCAGAGTTTTGGCCACCTCCACCGGTCTTCTGGCAGATCCACTGTGGTGGGCACACTGCGTTGCATAAGTGCCGCCAAGTGCGAGGCCTTGCCCTGCCGCCCTGCCGGGCCGCCGCCTCAGGGCCGAAGGGATGTGTCGAAGGGATGCTAAGCCGCGCCTTCCGATTACAATTAGCGGGCCGGGTCCGGACGCCCGGATGCCGGACGCGGCCATCACGGCGATCCCGATATCACACCGATACAGTGTACGGGAAGTCGGAAGCCGCGATCCATTCGCGGTGCTAAGTGCAAAACCCTCCCGTCAGGACATTCAGGCGTGGATACAGGGTGGGGGCAATGGGGTTTTTGCCCCCACTGCAGCCCCTAGATAGCCGCCTGAAAGGCAGGCAAAAAGTGCGACTTTGCCCCCCCCCCCCATAGGCCGCCTCTGGATCCGCCACTGAGGACATTCCGCCCCGCCCGCACAAAAAAAAATTCATTTATTTTTTGGCTTAGCGATTCGGCGACTTTTGCCCAAATAAGGCTTTGCCAGTCAATGCCAGCGAACTGGAGGAAGAGGGGAAGCAATTAAACTGTGATTCGGGACCGTTGGCAGGCTCGCGCGGCCCCTACACCGTAACCACAAGGTTCGCGCGGCCCGGGGCCCGGGGCTGGGCGCACGAGGCTCACGCAGAGAGCGCACGCCAGGCGAAGCCGAGCACGCCGTCCTGCTGTAGTACTGGTGGTGTACTGATGTCCCTGCTGATGTCTTTACTGCCGCGGGGCGCGCCGAAGTGCTAAACGTACAGTGCAGCGTGCAGCGCCAAAACCAGCAGGGCCAGCAGGGCGAGAGTGAGCCTCGTTGGTTCAGGGCGGCCGAGTCCGCGGACACACACACACTCACACACGCGCGCGCTTCAGATATCGACAGCCTTGGCTTGCGCATTGTGCGAGTATCAGCATAAGCGCACTGCGCGGTGGTTACAACTGGCTACAACGCGCATAACCCCCGTCCCGCGTCACCGAGCGCCGAATTGCGGCGCGGGTACAGTCACTCGCGAGAGCTGTCGTTAGCCGCCGCGAAAACGCGTCGATGGCTTGCGCCTACGTGTGCATGGACGCACCGTGTCTAGGACGCGCCGCCTTCGCTTGGCATTCAAAATTCAAATTTCCGGTTTTGGCCTCGCGTCCAGTGTCCAGTCGGCGGCGAGGGTACCGCCTTTGGCAAGCAGCAGCCCCCACTCCTGGACTTCCAAGCCGCACGCCGCGAGCTCCGGGCTTGCAGCAGGTGTTCCATTCGCCGATCCACCGCCGCACAGTGGGCCGGTAGACCGGCGCCGGCGGCCAAAACTCTAGACGCGTTTTGAGCTCCAGAGTCGCTAAACAGGGCTTGAACCGAACGTGTGACCCCAACAACGGATTCCTCATTCGGAGAGCAATTCATTGGTGGGGTGACACGCGTTCCGTTCGAGTCCTGAAGCGACTCTGGAGCTCAAAACGCGTTGAGGATTTTGGCCGCCCCCACCGGTCGTCTGGCCCACTGTGCACGGCCGCTCTCGCGCAGACTTATGCACCCAATCAATTTTTCTTCCTCGGTGTTGTTTTCCCATTGACGTGGACGTCGAGACACACTCACACATCGAGTCATTATTGGGCGGTGCAGCACGCCTGCCGCGGCAGTCACGGCTCGGCACTGTAAGGAAAACGCCAAAATGCGAAAGCTGCACTTGGCAACGGCCACCCTGCCCGCCGAGTGAGAGAGAGAGAGAGAGAGAGAGAGAGAGAGAGAGAGAGAGAGAGAGAGAGAGAGAGAGAGAGAGAGAGAGAGAGCAGACAGACAGACAGACAGAGAGACGTGGCGCCGGGCCGACGGCGAGGGGGGAACAGCTTCCCACATTCATTGTACAAAATTTGACCACATTCCACATTCAGGTGGCAAAAACGCCTGTAAGTAGGCAACATGTGCTGCAAAAACGCCAGGAATCTTGCACATTTTTGCACATTCACACAATCATTGTACACAAAATTTTACAGTGGGTCACCCCTTGGCCGACGGGCACGTCCCGAAACAGAGGCTTCCTTGTCCGCGCTGCGGAGTGTGGCGTGGACCCCATAGCCAGCAGATAAGTCGAGAAGGACCCTTCCACAAACTTTGCTTTTTCCTTATTGGCAAGCGCCATGAGCGATCCGTTTCGTAAACGCCAGGCGAAAAAGAAAAAGAAAAAAAAAGAGGGGGCGTATTGCACACATAACAACATACAGTACGACATGCAGGCCGGCCGGCCCGGTCGCGTTATCGCACGCCTAGAAGCGAAGCAGCGAAAACAAGAAAAGTGAACATTTTCCTCGGCCGGTCTTTGCGAAAACCGTGGAGGGCACAGTGGGCCAGAAGACCGGTGGAGGCGGCCAAAACTCTAGACGCGTTTTGAGCTCCAGAGTCGCTAAATGAGCCACGAACCGAACGTGTGACCCCACCAATGGACTCCACGTTCGGAGAGCAATCCATTGGTGGGGTCACACGTTCGATACGCGTCTAGAGTTTCGGCCGCCTCCACCGTCTTCTGGCCCACTGTCGAGGGCCGCAGCATTGAGGCACAGACACCGCGGCCCGCCTGAGGCCCGTGCCTGTTCTACCTGTATGTGGCATGGGAGTGCGACAATTATCGGACCATAGACAGCAGCCTGATTCCAAGAGTCGTTTTCGTCGTTCTGTCTCTCTCGCACGCATCGGGCGTCCCGTGTAGCCGCGACGGAGACAGAGTGACGAGAACGACTCTCGGAATCAGTCTGCAACAGCGCGGAGGCTGTGCAGCCAGACTCCCTGGCGTCTAGGGTCACCGCGGCGCGCCGGGCGGCGCCACCCCGCCACCTGCACGGGAAACTAGGTCGACGTGTTTTGCAGAGTCCCTGACGCGTTGTTCGCACTGCGTCGTACGTCAGCAGGGCCTGCAGTAACGCGGGCTGCAGTAACGGTGCATCGGTGTGCATCGGGCTCCAGCGGCGCGGTCGGCGCGGCGATGCACACTCTACAATCTGAAGTGTGTACTCAGTATGCATCTACAGATGCATACTTATAAGTACACACCTACAGATGCATACCTGTTAAGTATGCATCTGTAGGTGCATACTTGGTTAGTATGCATTAGTAGGTGTGTACTTGTCACCATATAAATGCCCAGTATCAAGTAACATCAATGCATACCTGTCAGATGCTCAGTAATGTGTACTCACCAAGGTATGCTCTGTAGATTGTACTCAGGCATAGGTATGCATCTGAGGTGGTACTTATAGATACATCTGTAGATCTACTGAGTAACACACTTCAGTTTTAGAGCGTGGGCCAGAATACCGGTGATGGGCCAAAAGTTCTAGCGCTTTTGAGCTCCAGGTTTGCATCACAACGATTCCGATTTCAAACGTGTAGACCCCTTCTGATGGATTCCGTCGTTCCGGAGGGCAATCAATGTGCGGTCACCCGTTCGGTTCGATCCCATTTAGCGACTCTGGGCTCAAACGGTCCTGATTCTGACCCCTCCACGGTCTGTGCCCCTGGCGGTGTGGCTGGGACGCCTGTGCGGGTAGGCAGCACGAGGCCTGGCGCCGCGGGACCGCCGCGCCGCACGGCGGCTGCATCGCCGCATTGCTGCATCGCGTGACGGAGCACCAGCAGACTGTCCGAGAGTCGTTTCCGCCGCTCGGTCTCTCTCGCGCTCATGGGGCGTCCCGCGCAGGTGCGAGAGAGACAGAGCGACGAAAACGGCTCTCGGAATCAGCCCACTGTGGAAACACAAACACCGCGGGAAGGAAGAAGACCCCGCGTGCTGATTCGGCAGCCACGGCGGCGCGGCGGCGGTCCAGCACGGCCCGGCGCAGCAACGAGGAAAGTGGCACCGCGACGACCGTGTCCGCGACCACCATGACGACGACGACGACGGACTGCAGCGTCAACAAAAGGCCTGCACATCCGGGACCTTCATTGACAGGGTGCTGCCTGCTGCGCCTGGCCCGGCCTAGGCAGGGCCTAGGACGATCTGTGCGCGCCTATGCGTGAATGTGCGTGAGTGTGTGTGTGTGTGGGGGGGGGGGTAGCGAGAGTGCGCCAACGACGCGGCGCGGGGAGGCCACGGATGGATCAGCTGTTTCCCAGATAACAGACCCGTCCGCGGCGGACGCGGCGGACGCCAGGAGACGGTTCTCGGGCCCTCGCGGTGGCCAGGAGGCGGTCTTGCGACGGCGGCAGTTTGAAATGCGGTGACTCGCCGCAGGCCCAGAAACGATCGCTCGGCTCGAGCAGTGGCCCAGTCCGCGTTGTTTTGTTTAGGGCGCCGCGGTCGAGTGCAGAACACACGCGGCATCGCCGACCCGGCGGACTGATTGCGAGCATCACGCTGTCTCTCTCTGTCTCTCTCTCTCGCAGTCACGGGCGCCCCGTGGCGTGCGAGAGAGAAGGCGGCGAAGAAAGCAGTGCTCGGAATCAGCCTAGCCGGAGATTATCGGCAGCCAATCGTGCTGATAACGCCCTGGCCCCGTGCCCTGCCCGGCACGCCGCGGCACGCCCGGCCCGGATGTGGGCGACGCTTCCTCATCTCGTAGGGCGTCTTCGTCTTGGCGTCTTCGTCTTGGCGTCTTCGTCTTGGCGTCTTCGTCTTGGCGTCTTCGCCTTGGCCTCCGCGCGGCGATCCTCTTGAGCGCTGATCCACGACGACGAGTCGCCTCTCGAGGTGCGAACGTAGACGCATCGCCACCGCATCAAAACACAGTGCAGCAGTGCAACGCAGCGCCCTACTTCTAGACGCCGGCGGTGGCGGCTGGCGGCACACCGCGGCACGCGGACTGCGCGCATATCCGTGAGAACCACCACACACACACATGCACACACACGTCGGTGAGAGAGCCCAGGGTGACACCCAACGCGCCTAGACAGCTAGGCGACGATGATGCGCGGGGAGGTCGACAACCCACTTCCAGATTCAGGCCCGACACGTGTACGCGTGCGCACCTAATCACACAAGTCGACAACGCCGGCAGTCGGCAGTCTGGTGAGGCGAGGCGGCGTGGCGGCCGGTGGCGGCAGTGCTTGCATGCCGCGCGTCCGGGTCGCACGGCCAGGGGCCGCCGTCGAAGCGCCGCAGTGCGTCGCAGTGTCACAGTCCACAGTGTCGCGGGAAGAAGGACAACCGCCGAGACAGTGATGGCAGTGGTGCAACCAGGGTCCCGGACCGCGGGACCGCGCACAGAGCATCACCGCAGAGCGAAGATAACCCCCGGCTTGCCTGCCGTACTCACCAGCGTGTGCTGATAGCTGTGGGCGTCCTGGGGAGCCCGCAGCTCGAGCTGCGTCTCGGGCTGCGACGTGGGCGGCATGGTGGCGGCGGAGGGCGTATCCAGCTAGGGGTGGTCGGTCACGTGGTCACGCACACAATCGCGCTCGCTCACAGACGGAGGCAGCGGCGCGGCGTCGGAGCGCGGCCGAGGACATCAAGTGCAGCACGAGGGAGTGCAGCGCCGAGCGCCGCGGGGCGGCAGGCTGCAGCGCGAATCAAGGAGAGCGTCGCGGGAGTTGGAGTCGGCGGGTGCCTCGAGTGCCTCCACACTCCATGGCGATTACAGTCCGACTGGGTCTGACGGACGGCCACGCCGACGGCCACGCCGGGGCACTGGGACTGACTCAGCTGAGGAAAGGAGCCCCGCGCCCGGGCCGGCGAGGCGCGGCGCGGCGCGCGCGGCGGGGCGCGGCGGGGCGCGGCGCGGTGGGTTGACGGGTCTCGCTCGCCGGCCGGGCGGCGTGGCGGCCACACACGACACACGTCAAGTCGAGGCGCGAGAACAGTGTGGCGGCGAAGGATGTTTCGCGGTGCAGCCGGTGTGGCCAGTCACCGTGGTGTGGTGTGCCCCCTGCGGCAGCGACCGCGGCCAAGCGAGGTGCATCTGTTTTGAATCGGCAGTGTGCCCGCAGAGGCGACGGTTTCCGGGCGCCGCCCGTTTTCGAGGTTATGTTGACATCGGCGTGCCGCCTGCCATGCCTGCCGCCAGCAGCACGCAGCTCGCTGACGGATAAAACCGGCTCAAGCCTCTCCGCTGTGCGCCGCTGCTGACGGATTACGATAAAGAGTTACGAATCGGCATCGGCCCCACCACGCAGGGCGCACCGCGCAGGGCGGCCAATGTTTTCGTCTCTCGTCATCGCGTGCGCGACCGGCGCGCCGCGTAGGATGGGTTGCCTGCCCCCGGGCGCCAGGCCTGCCAGGCTGCCAGGCCCAGGTGCAAACGTGGATGGATAGGCGCCTTCGTAGGGTTTTGGTGCCGCGCTGTTGGTAGCGCCGGGGCACTCTCTGTTGCTAGGACGACCCTCACTGTTACTCGCGGTCTAGACTCAGGTCCAACTCTGTCCTGTACTACTCCTGCTCCCGAATACACTTGGCCTGCACACTCCGGAGTACCTCCTCATTCCCGCTGCAATCCCCCGACGCCAAATCCTAACAATAGGTCCCCGGAGCCTTGTCTTTCCGCGATTCAAAAGGACTTATTTCGGGGAGAAATGTGAAATAAAGCAGGCTTGTGAATGTTTTAAACATTTTATTTTATAACATGTAGAATAAAGTATAAATTAAAACAGTAAATAACACAACTAATTTGTCAATTTGTAGTCTGTGATGGCCTCATTCCGCTCTAACTTTTAGTGAGGCGTTTCTTCAAACTAATCAACAATGACGGCTTTTCACCTTTTGCTGTGGAAGGTCATGTAGCTGCCAATTGTTGACATCTCAGTCTGTCTTATTGTCAAATCACTTTTCTATTACACATGTAATTATATGGTTAGAGAAAATTAATCAGTGTTTTTAACAGGTGTAGTTATTATGGCATTAAGTTCAATCTCAAATTATTGGGAGTCAAAAGCAAAGGGAGCTCAGGCATTCGTCCCTGCCCGCGTCCTAAACTGGATGACTTTACAAGTTAAAGTCATTCATTTTAGGACTCTTATTTTTACTCATAATTACATCGGAACTACTTACAACACGTCATTCAAAATATGGCAACTTTACATTTCTAAAATACGGTTATCTCACGCGTCCGTTGGTGGTATTTTATCGTTTTAGAAAAACAGTTGAAGACACATAATTTCAATGGCATTCCTTCTACTCCACGTTCTGCTGGCGGCAGAATGAATGGCAAAGGAATTACATTGACTCTCGCCGTCTTTCCGAGTCTTCCGACTGGACGGGACGGACTGTACCCAGAAGGTGGACCTCAAGGCAGGCCGCGGGGCCGGGGCCCCTGCCAGTGCCGCGAGGCCGAAGGACAAAGCACTAATGAGCAGATCTCAGGTGTATCTCAGGTGTATATCCCCGGGCAGCTTGGTTATTACTTTGTACTCAGTTACGCCGTGCATTCACTCGCCATTCACGCGTCCATCCATTCATCCATTCACTCGTCCAAATTCATTCATCCAATTTACAACTGTGCCTGCGAGCCCCTCCACGAGGCGCCCGTGTTGAGCATGGCGTAGCTGGTGGAGTAGGCCACGCTGCCGTACAGCTCCGAGCCGGGCGAGTGGTTGCCCTGCAGGAAGCGGTTCAGCTCCTCCTGCGTGTCGAAGATCATGACGGCGAAGGGCGACCCGGGGACGTGGTCGCCGGCCCACTTGACCTCGACGCGGTAGTCCCCGGGCTCCGTGGGGTCGAACTTGCAGAGGATGGTGCGGTCCTTCTGGCTGCCGCGCTGCATCTCTACGCGGAACGCGCCTGCGGAACACCGAGAGTACAAGTTAGCCGTGCAGGTGGACATTGGACATGGAAGCGGACACCGTCGGGCCAGAAGACCAGTGGAGGCGGCCAAAACGCTAGACTCGTTTCGAGCTCCAGAGTCGCTCAACAGGGCTCGAACCGAACGTGTGACCCCACCAAGGGATTCCTCGTTCGGAGAGCAATCCATTGGTGGGGTCTAAACGTTCGGTTCGAGTCCCATTTAGCGACTCTGGAGCTCAAAACCCGTCCGACATTTTGAGCGCCTCCACCGGTCTTCTGGCCCACTGTGCGTCGGCCGACTTGCCGAGGACTCACCTTTGGGACCCCTGATGCGCACGGTGAGCTGCCCCGCGCCCGCGCCGCGCGTGTCGCAGATGAAGCGCGACTGGAAGGTGGCCAGGACGCCGTGCTCCACGCCGGGGCCGTAGACGCGCACCTTGCTGGCGTCGGGGGCGCCGTTGACGCGCAGGGTGTAGGGACTACCCGGCACGTGCTCGCCTGGAAGGGAACAGGGAGTCAGTGACCTGCCCGCAGATGCGCTGTCATTACGCCACACGCTGCCGCGCGCTGCCCTGAGACTCACCCCCGTACTTGACGGTCAGGGCGTGGCGGCCCGCCTCCTGCGGCTTGACGTTGAGGGTGAAGGTGCCGTCGCCGTGGTCGTAAAGTTCGCAGTACGCCACCTTGTGCGGGCCGACGCAGTGTGCCGTCAGCTCGCCGGGGCCGGCGCGCCGCGTGTCGATGAAGGACCGGATCTCCTTGCCGACGGTGCCGACCCGCAGCCCGTCGCCCGAGCACATGACGCGCGAGGCGTCCGCCACGGCGGCCACCTGCACCTTGAGCGGGCACCCCTTGACCTGGCGGTCGGACCACATGACGTTGAGCAGGTAGGAGCCGGGCGCCGCCGGGGTGTAGGTGGCACGGAACACACTGTTGCCCAGGGGCTGCAGCTGCACCGGCACCTCCGTCTTCATGCCCGTGATGGACACCTCGGGGGAGCCTGCGGGACATGCGGGAAGGCGTCAGTCAGAGCGGCAACAGTCAGAGAACAGGGCCTCGGCGATGGACTCGGGATGCACTCACCAGGGCCTGCCTGCGAGCCGTCGATGGTGAACTCGGCCTCCTGGTGGCACTTGGCCGAGGCGAGGCCTCTGCCAGTCAGCACCACCCTGACGGGGCCCGCGCCCGCACTGCCCGCCTCCGCCACGCCCACCAGCGGCATCCTGGGCAGCGGGGCGCCGCCGTAGAACACGGTGAGGCGGTGCTCGCCCGGCGCGCGCGGCGTCAGCAGCAGGCGCTGCCGCGTGCCGCCCGCGCCGGCCGACTCCACGGCCACGGGGACGGTCTGGCCGTTGGGGCCCACGCACTCCGCCGTCAGCTGGCCGGGGCCCGCGTCCGCCAGGTCCAGGCTGATCTTCTTGGTGATGTGCGCGGCCAGCTCCAGGCGGCCGCGCGCGTCGCAGTGCGCCTCCCAGCCGCCGATGACGCGCACCTTGCGGGGGTCCACGATGCGGGGGTGGAAGGGCGAGCCCGTCACGTCGGCGCCGTCCAGGACCACGCGCACGTCGTGGACGCCCACCTCGTTGGGGGTGTACGTGACCAGGAAGTCGCCGTCCGGGGTGCGCTCCACGCGGCAGTCGACGGCGTCCTCGGGGCCGTCGATCTGGACCAGCGGCTCGCCCACCAGGCCAGCTCCGGAGACCTGCACAGACCTCCACGTCAGACGCGTCCGCGGAGTGCGGATCCGAGAGGATTGACATTTTTATCCGTTTGCTTACCTTGAAGGACGCCGTACTGCCGACGCGGCCGCCGACCAGTCCGTCGCCGTGCGCACGGGCCACGCCGGCCTCCTCGACGGTGAAGGTGACGGGGGAGCCGGGGATCTCCTCGCCGCCATAGGTGATGTTGAACCGGTAGCTGCCGGGGAGGCTGGGTACGAACTCGATGAGGTCGCAGTCCTTGTCGTCGGGGAACGAGTTCACTTTGAGCGGGAGGTCTTGGCCCAGCGGGCTCGTGACCATCACGTCCAGCTCCGCGAAGCCGGCCTGCTTGCGTTGGACTGTCGGACACGAGTCGGACACGGCGGTCATTAGGGGGCTGCCCAGGCTGAGCACGTAATCGCAAAATACCATCGGGCTACTCACGTTTGAAGGCGATCTTCTCGTTGACGGACACGGCGTGCGAGAGCGGCACGCCCCCCAGGGCCTCCACCTTGACCTTGGACGCGTCGAACACTTGGCAGTGGTACGGCGAGCCCCTGACCGCGCGCGACCCGTGCATCACCTCGATCTTGTAGAGGCCGGCGCTGTTGGCGGTGAACTCGGCCAGCAGGTTACCGTCCTTCTGCTGGTAGCAGCGCACGGGCACGGCCGTGGAGTGCGGCCCCGTGATGACCACGTCGAACTCCTTGGCGGGGTGGCCCAGGGTCTCGATGACGAACGAGGACACGCGGCCGGCGCGCGCCTGGTACAGCCCCAGCCCCGTGGCCATCACGTCCTGCCCCACGGCTGGGTTCTGCACGGCCACCTCCATGGGGCAGCCCGCCACGTGCATGCCGTTGTACTTGACGTCGATGCGGTGCGGGATGGCCAGCTTGGGGTGGAACACCACCTCGTACTGGCCCGTGCCCGAGTGCAGCTCGCGGATCGAGTGCTTGACGTCGATGCCCGCCGCGCGGACGGACACCGTCAGCGAGCCCGTGCCCGCGCCGCTCGTGTCAACCTGCGGGAAGAGGTGGCTTCAGTCAAACAATCCTTTGGTTGAATCCGGTTGAAGCAATGTTTGTTGGGGAAGCCGTACCTTGAAGGTGGCGGCGCGGTGGCAGAAGGCGTCACCCAGCTCGAAGACGCGCACGCGCTGCGGGTCGAACACCTGGACCTGCAGGGGCTGCTTGGTGAGCGGCTGCTGCTTGTGGTACACGGACACGGTGTGCAGCCCCACCTGCTGCGGCCGGTACTCGACGCGGATCAGCCCCGAGGGCAGGCGCGTGGCGGTGCAGGGCACGGCGCCGCCGTCCGGGCCCACCACCTCCATGTCGATGTGGCCCTCCAGCCCTTGGGGTCGACGTGGAAGTGCGCGGGCGCGCCGCGGACGCTCTCCTTGACGCCCACCATGCGCGACTCGCGGCGCTGCGCCTGCATGGCCTGCATGGCGCGCGCCTCCTTGGCGCCCAGCTCCAGCACCTCGCAGCGGAACGGACTGCCCGGCACGTCCTCCTCGTTGAAGGAGATGTTGACGAAGTGCGGCGTCTGCTCGTGCGGCACGAACGTCACGTCGTACAGGCCGCGCGAGCACGCCACCACCTCCGCCTTGACCGTGCTGCGGTCCGTGCTCACCACCAGCTCCAGCGTGCCCTCGCCCGCCGAGCAGGCGTCCACCGTGAACGTGGCGGGCTTGCTCACCTGCGGGAAGAGCGGCCAGTCAGCGTCAACATGATCCGGGAGGCCTCAAAGGACCTCTGATGCAGGGAGGAAGAAGACCGGCGCCGGCGGCCAAAGCTCAGACGAGTTTAGAGCCCCACCGACGGTGGACTCGAACCGAGTGAGTGACCCCACCAATGGGATCACACGCTCGGTTCGAGACCTGTTTAGTGACTCTGGAGCTCAAAACTCGTCAAGAGTTTAGGCCGCCTCCACCGGTCCCCTGGCCCACTGTGCGATGTAGTCCGTCGCCGCACCCACCTTGCACTGGCCCAGCCCCGTGACCTTGATCTTGTTGACGTCGTACACGTTGCAGGCGAACGGGCTGCCGCGCACGGGCTCGCCATCCAGGGCGACGGTCACGCTGTGGCGGCCCACCTCCTCGGGCGTGAAGGCGGCCGTGAACTTGTTGTCGGGGGACTGCGTGATGGTGGAGGGCAGCGTGCGGCCCGACGGCGCCAGGACGCTGATGGAGCACGTCCCCCCGCCGGGCGGCACGGGCCCGTTGCCCGCTTTCTGCGGGTCCACGGTGATGCTGGCGGGCCGGCCGAGGGCGCACGCCTTGAGCCCCGGCCCGGACACCAGCACCTGGCTCCAGTCCAGCACCTTGCACGTGAACGGCGACCCTGCGGACAGGCGGACAGTCAGAGGCGGACAGTCAGACGGCGCGTTCCGGTGGAGGTTCATGCGGGACATTCCCGTCGCTGCGAAAAGCCTTACCGGGCACAGGCTCGCCGTTGAACCTGACGCTGAGGCTGTGCGGCGCCGCCTCCTGAGGCTTGAAGTTGACCTTGAACTTGGCGTTGCCTTCGGACTGCACGTAGTTGGGGACGTTGCAGCCGTTGACCGACACGATGATCTCCAGGTTGCCGGCGCCGGCCTGGCTCGCGTTGACTGGAGGGCAGAGACAAAGCGGGATGAGAAATTTTTGTCAACGTGGAGGCACACTGCAAGAGGACCATATACGCAAAAAGGGCCGCCTTCCCAGACGCCGGTTTGAGTCCGGGCGCTTTAACTGGGGCTCGTAGGCCGAAGCGGGGGTGACCCACCGGATTGCCTCCCAAAGCGGGTCCCAGTCGGCGGGCGTCAAGTCACGGTTCGGCCCTGGGCCTAGCCGGGCTCGCGGGGGCTCCAAAGCGGGCCCCGCGAGGCCGCCTCCCCCCGGTCTCCCGCGGCCCACTGTGCACTGGAAAGAGCGACCTATACTTACTGCTGAAGAAGACCGCCTTGCCCACGGTGCCGGTGTTGATGTCCGTCACCTTCACCTTGGCGGCGTCGTAGGCCTTGACCAGGAACGGGCTGCCCTCGACGTGCGCGCCGGCCACCTTGACCTCGACGCTGTGGTCGCCGACGTCGGCGGGCGTGAAGTGCACGGTGTAGCGGCCCTGGCCCTGGCCGGCCTGCGCGGGGGCCACGTCCACGAGGAGCGGCCTGCGCGACGGCGACAGCACCTGCACCTCGGGGGCGGTCTGCCCCGCGGCGTCCGACTCGACGGTGAAGGCGGCGGGCCGGTTGACGGCCACCTTCTCCAGGCCCTCGCTGGTCACGACGACGCGCGCCGCCTGCGACACGCGGCACTGGAACGGGCTGCCGGGGACGTCCTCGCCGTTGAAGCGCAGGTCCACGGTGTGCGGCGCGGCCTCCCTGGGCGTGAAGGAGATGGCGTACGTGTGCGGGCCCTGCGCCTGCGCCGACGTGGGCACGCGGCCCCCGTTCACCGTCACCTCCAGGTTGCCGGGGCCCGCCTGGCTAGTCTCCACTGGAAATGAAATAGGAAACTGTTAACATGCGCCTTTCCAATGCGGAGTTTGGTTTGTAGGCGGAGGTTTTCGACTCACGTACCCAGGAAGGTGATGGGCTTGCCGACGCTGCCCAGCGCCACGTCCTTGACCTTGATGGCGCGGACGTCGTACACCTTGCAGCTGAAGGGCGACCCCGCGACGGCGGCGCCGCGGTACGCCACGGTGACGGAGTGCTCGCCGACCACGCGCGGAGCGAACTCCACGTGGAACACTTGTCCGCCATTGTCTTTGACTTGGGCCGGCACAGCCTGTCCGTTCGGTCCTGGATGCGGTTCGTAAGGCAGTGTGAGGCAGCGCTCAGTAGAAAGGAGAACCATATTATCGATTAGGGCGTGGGGGGCAGTCCTTGATTAGTAGACAGGCACCACGATGACGGGGAGGGGCGGAGGGTTTTAGCAGTGGTATGTACAAACAGGGTGGTTATTTCGTAATGACTACCGTTATGGTTACATCCCGATTTCGTTTCGCGGGAGTTACTCTAAGTTCTATCCGTTCCGGAGTGCCTACACTAGTGGTATCTTAGTCCTACTTCGATTAAAAGCGAAAACTACGTGACAACGCGAGCGTCTGGTGCCTAAACTGCTTTGTTTGAGCGAGTTTGACCGCCACGACAGCCTCATTTGATGAGCAAATACTTTTCGGTTAGCGACGTCAACTTAAAGGCAAAGTTATAAGCCCTACACCTGCTTAGTAAAACCCGGGAGAAGGCAGATTGCATTGGGCAAGTCAATCATTCAATCGCCGCTTAAAGTGATCGAATGATCAAGCTGCCAATCGAGCAGCAGTTTGACAAAAATAGATCGTTTCTATGTACAAAATCTATCTAACAACTCAAGAACCGCGTGAAAAAAATGCCGCGGCACGTTGAGACTAGTCATGACTATGTTCTGAATGTCTTTCTTCTTTTAGTCTAGGCGAACCAAATTCAGCAGCTGAGTGCTATGGCTTTTATCAGCATCATATTCTGACTAGAATTAGTTGAATAAAATGAAGTTGAAAAACAAGAGGGAGAACGAAAGCACGATTCGAACAGAGTCCAAAGAAAACATGCAGGGAAGCAAGGATACAAAAAATAAAAGGCACATAAATGAAAGAGACATGCAAGCCAGAACACCATTCAAGCTGTTTTCATGCGGGAAGCATTTCTTATTGCAAGTCGTTAATAAATTGCACAGAGATCGCGCAAAAGTATAAAAGATTCGTATATCGTTTCGTTTCGTCCGCGTCGGGAGTGACGGTGTGTGCAGTGGTCAAGTCTAAATCGTCTAGTGTCGTCGCATTCTGTACGGGGAGTTCCTTCCTGCAAAGACGAACAAGAGAGAGACCGTGATATAACAGTGGGGCAAGAAGAGTCAACCACCAGTGTGCAAAAGGGGGGCGATTCGCCTCGGGGGCTGCGGGGGCCCAAGTAGTGCTCTATCTAGGACTTACCGTGACTGTCACAGGCCTGGGCAGACCCGAAACGAAACACAAAACACTAGAATTACTTTTTTTCTGCATGAAACGGTGAAAAGTTTACTCGCGTTGCATTGGTGTCGTATACACAACAGGGAAGTACTCTCAGGGGGTGTAAGCAAGCGGGGAAATCGCCGCGACAACAGTAGTCAGGAAGAAACAGTTTGAGTAGCAGATTAGAGTACCCTGGGATCCACAACGCGCCCAACGAACATGCCTCCCGGACGGGACGACGGGGTGGTGCAGGGGTGTGGAGGGGTGTGGAGGGGTGGGTGGGCCTGGACTACTCGCAGTGTACCGGACGCCCCCTCGCCCTGGAGCCCTGCAGCACACTCACCCTCCACGTTCACTTCGATGTCCTCGACGCTGCCGCCGACGTTGTTCATGGTGAAGTAGGACGTCTTGCCGACGGCGGCCGACGACAGCGACGGCCCGCTCACGGTGATGTGGTGCGGGGAGTCGCCGGCGACGCGCGCCAGGAAGGGCGACCCGGGCACGGGCTCCTTGTTGAAGTTGATGCTGATGACGTGGTCCGTGGGCTCGATGGGCACGAAGCTGACGGCGAAGCGCGCGTTGCCCTGCGGGTGCACTTGCGTGGGGATGTTGTGGCCGCGCGCGCTGATGGTGATCTCCAGGTTGCCCTCGCCCGCCTCGCTCGCGTCCACTGTAAGGACGCACGCGTGTTAGCAGTGTCCCAGCAACCCGGCGTCCTGGTGTCCGCCATCCGTCAGCTGCCGCCTCACAGTGGGCTAGAAGGCCGGCATCGGTGGCCAAAAGTCTGTAACGCGTTTTGAGCTCCGGAGTCGCTAAGCAGGACTCGAACCGAGCGTGTGACCCCATCAATGGATTTCTCGTTACGAGAGCAATCCATTGGTGGGGTCACACGTTCGGTTCGAGGCCCATTTAGTGTCTCTGGAGCTCAAAACGCGTTCGGGATTTTGACCGCCTCCACGGGTCTTCTGGCCCACTGTGCGCCTTGGCCGCGGGCTTACCCATGAACTGCAGCGTCTTGCCGACGGCGCCCTGGGGCAGCGGGCCGACGAGCACCCTCTTGGCGTCGTAGGCCTTGGCCACGAAGGGCGTGCCGCTGACGGGGTGGCCGTTGTACTCCACGGTGATGGAGTGGGCGCCGACGTCGCGCGGGGTGAACTCAGCCGTGAAGCCCGAGTGCACGTTGCCCGTCACCTTGACGGGGAGCTCCGCGGTGGGGCCACGGATGGACACGGCCAGCTCGGCGCTGCCCGACCTGGTCACAAAAAAGCCAAACGTGAGTGAGGGAGTCGGTGGGATTCGAACCCGCGGCTGCGCGGTGGAGCACTCACCCGTCCACGGCCATGTGGAAGCGCGCCACCTCGTCGACGGGCACCAGCTCCAGGTTGCGCAGCGTGAGCGACACGCGGCTGGTGTCCGACACGGCGCACACGAAGGGGCAGCCCGCCACCGTCTCCCCGTTGAACTTGATGTCGATGAGGTGCGGCTTGGTCTGCTCCGGCGTGAAGCTGACGAGGCAGCGGCCGCCGCCCACCACCTGCACGTGGTTCGGCACCTCGCCCTCGTTGATGGAGATCTCGAGCTGGCCCTCGCCCGCCTGGCTGGCGTCCACTGTAAAGCAAACCGCTTGAACGTCTTTCTTTTTGGCAGTGTGGCAGCGCAATTAGCGACCGCCACTCCTTTCTCCGACTCGTCCACACATGGCCATGCCTTGGCCATGCCGGCAGTGACTGCCCGTGGCTGCCGGCAGTACTCACCCCTGAACTGGCACGGCTGCCCCACCACGCCGCTGCCCACCTCGGTGACCCGGATCAGGCTCGAGTTGTACACCTTGGCGACCAGCGGGCCGGCGGCGAGCTTCTCGCCGGCCAGCGACACCTCCACGAGGTGGCTGCCGACCTCGTTGGGCGTGAACTCGATGCGGAACATGCCGCCGCCTTCCTCCATGAGCCGCGCGTTGAGCGGCCGTTTGGAGGGGCCTGCAACACGACGCCACCGTCAGCACCTGCATGGCCGCGTGGCTAAGGCGACCGTCGCGCACGTCGAAGGTCGTGGGTTCGAAACCCGCCAGCGCTGGCTACTCACTCATGATGTGTACGTCAATGTCGGCGCGCTTGAAGCCCAGCGCGCTCAGCTCGAAGGTGGCCGTGGTGCCGGCGGCGACCAGGCGCACCGCCTCGCCGAGCACCGACATTTTGGGCCCGGCCATGACTGCGACCTGCCAGGGGCTGCCTGCAACACGATAAAAAACTCTTTCACTCCTGCTTTCCAACCTGCAATGCTCCACTGCCGGCGTAGTGGCTTAACGACGCGGTTAAAGACCAAGACCGTCCTGCCGTCGCGGAGTTCTCTTTTTAATATGACGGCTGGCTTTGCCAAATGCACCGTCTCTCTGGATGTTTGGCTTCCGATCCGCGGGAAGAGAAATCTGGAATTTGGCGAGGCGGTAGGGGCGCAGCAGCACCGCCCCCGGTCACGGCGTCGCGTCGGCCCGGCGTCACGCACTTGGCTGCGTTTTGGCGCCGGCCAACGGGGACGCACGACCCGCCATGGCAGGCGCTGTCTCTCTCGCACCGCTTCGCAACGCCCCACGAGTGCGAGAGAGCACGACACTGTTCAGAATGAGGCCGACGACGAGGGCGGCGACGGGCTGCATGACGACGGGGGCAACTAGAGCGGGGCGACGACGCGGTGCCCCTCAGGTGGCTGCAGCACTGCTGCACAGGCGTGGTGACGCACAGTGGGCCAGAAGACCGGCGCAGGCGGCCAAAACTCTCGACGCGTTTTGAGCTCCAGAGTCGAAAACAGGACTCGAACTGAACGTGTGACCCCACCAATGGATTCCTCGTCCGGAGAGCAGTCTATTGGTGGGGTCACACGTTCGGTTCGGGTCCTGTTTAGCGACTCTAGCTCAAAACGCATCTAGAGTTCTGGCCGCCTGCACCGGTCTTCTGGCCCACTGTGTGACGTCACGCGGGGGGTCTTGGCCGCCTTCGCTTTCTCGTCTCGCACACACGTCCCTACGCCCACGCGTCCGACGCGCCCGCCCAGCTGCGGAAACAACTAACAGCGCACCGCGGTGGGGATGGGGCATGACGCATCGACACACAGAGAGGTGCGCGAGCCGCACAGTGGGCCAGAAGACCGGTGGAGGCGGCCAAAACTCTAGACGCGTTTTGAGCTCCAGAGTCGCTAAATGGGACTCGAACCGAACGTGTGACCCCACCAATGGATTGCTCTCCGAACGAGGAATCCATTGATGGGGTCACACGTTCTGTTCGAGTCCCATTTCGCGACTCTGGAGCTCAAAATGCGTCTAGAGTTTTGGCCGCCTCCGCCGGTCTTCTGGCCCACTGTGAGCCGCCAGCCAGCTGTGTTTTGGCCTTTGGGGCTGTGGAGTTGTTCAGACCAAAACGCGGTGAGTCTCGGAAACGGCGCTTGGAGCACGGCCTTGGCGTTTGCCGGTTTGCCGCCGGTGGAAGGTTCATTTCCTGTGTGCACGCCGTGCACGCCGTGCTGCCGCGCGCGGCGCTCGGCACTCCGCTGACGGCGACGCCACGGCCACGCCCACCACGCCCCGCGACGCGCCGCGACTGCAGACGAGCGCAAACTCATTCTATTCACATCTGAGAGTCGTTGTCAGCAAGCTGCTGCCGAACTGGCGTCGTGGCGCTCTGTCTCTCTCGCACCCTTACCGCCACGCCCAACGAGTGGGACAGAGAAGAGCGGTCACTGCTCGGAGTCGGCCTGCCGCAGATTGGAGCCGCGAGGCGCGACCGACCACTGTATCGGGGGCCGTCCAATAATGGCGGACATCGTCACTCTGCCTCTCTCGCACCCCTGCGTCACGCACCCTTGAGAGCGAGAGAGACAGAGCACCGCTCGGCCCGCAGTGTAGTGGAGGCGCGAGGCGGGGCGGGGCCGTCCAACAATTACGTGGCAATCGTAACAACAATCCCCCCAATTTACAGTGAAGGTGTTACCCAACCGAAGGTGTTCTCGCCGCCGCTGTCCGGCCGGCATGTCCGGCCGATAGCATCACGCTGGCGACCTTGATGGGCGTGACCGTGAGTGTAAATTGTGGGCGGAGGAGAATGGGAGACAGAGGAACCTATACGGCTCCTGCCGCTGCCGGTGATGTAACAGAGAAGGCACCGCGGCACTCCGGGCGAGAGGAGCGGCGCGTCGACCGGATGGCCGGATGGGTGAAAAGCCGAGCTGGAATGCTGGAGAATTGGCTGGGCTGGCTGGAGTCCAGCCGCGGCGCGGCGTGGGACGGGGCGGGACGCGGGGCTCTAGGTAACGAGGCGCTTAAACTTGGATCTGGGGGGACGCCGCTGGAAGAAGAGGCAGAATCGGACCGGAGAAAAGCGGCTTGGGGGGCAATGGGGCTGGAGACGGAAGGCTGGAATGCCTGGAAGGCCGATAACGCGGCCGCAAGGAGTCCTGCCTGGAGTCCTGGACTGCTGGCACACCGCTGGCACCGACCGGGCGAGGGGCCGGGCCCAGCCACGGCCCAGCCGCGGCCCAGCCCAGGGGCGGACTGGAAGGAAAGGGGAGGGGGGCGAACCGGTATCCATGCATGCCCGCAGTCGGCACGTCGCATACCGACGCCGCGCCGCGCGTGAGTAACCGCCTAATCCACCTGTCGCGCGGCGTTCCACGTTCCACGCATCCACCAGTCGGCCAGGTTCACTGGACCAGGGGTCAGCACGCCAGCACCACGGGCAGGGCCTGGCCGGCCTGGCCGCCAGGCTCACTGGACGGGCATCTCTGGTCGAGCGGTACTCGCGGGGCGACGCCTGGGTCCACCTCGTTGAGGTCCTTGGCATGCCTCGGCACCGGTTGTGTATCCACTGTGTATCCATTTTGTCTCCGCTGGCTCCTGGCGCCACCCGTGCCGCTGTGGCTCCACCGCGGCGAGTCATCGCCAAGGCATCGCCAAGGCATCGCACACACTGCGATCGAAGCGCGCCGCTTTCCCATCGGCAAGAAAGTGCGGGCCGCGAGGCAGACTGGCGGACGGCGCGGCCCGGCCGCCGTGATCGGCAGTCTTGGCGTCTTGGCTACGTCTTGGCTGGCTGGGCTCCTTCAGCGCGACGCCCAGGCGACGCCGAGACGCCCAAAGTGACACTTCCTGGGCGCGCACAACGCGTATCCATCGAGGGCCGCGTCCCCCATTCACGCACTCACGCACGCTCACGCCGCACCGCGAACCTTACCCTCGAGAGGACGTCGGGGAAGTCACTTGAAACGTCAATTTGTCACTTTGTCACTGCACACCGTCACTCCGTCACTCCCGACGCGGACTCCGTCATCACCGCGGATTCAGCATTGTAAAAAGGACGCGGTCGCGTCGCGGAGCAGCGCGTCGACCTGCTCGTCGAGGGCCTCTACCAAGACTGACTGGCTGCTGGCTGGCCGCCGCCGCGCCCCGCGCCGCGCTTGGGGCTTGGGCCTCTCGCCGGCGCAAGGCGTAGCACGGCGTGGCGCCGCCAGCTCGGGCTGGCCGCCTCTGCCTCGGCGGTCCGGGGCGCGGCGGCGCGGCGGCGGGGGAGGAGAGGAGGGCGGTAGGGCGGCGACCTACCTGGCGGCCCGGCGGCCTGGCGGTGCGGCCTGGCGTGCCGGCGGTGGGAGAGAGATTGCACGCCCCCCTCCCCTTCCCCACCTGCCCGAGGAGCCCGAGAAGGCAGCAACAACAAAAGAAACAACAACAGCGACCGGGGCTACCTTAGCAGGCGCGCCCCATCAGGTAGGTGCCTTCCAGAGCACCCGGCCCTGGCCGCCCGGGCAGCGCAGGTGCAACACGTCGCCCATTCATTGGAAACAGTCCTCCTGGAGCCCGGCAGGCAGGCCTGGACGCCGTCCCCTGGTTGCAGGGAAGTCCAGGGAAGTCCAGGGAAGTTGGCCGCGGCGCTCGCGCTGCGCTGCATGGGGCCGTGCTGGCCGCGCTGCTGCCCTTCACGGCCGCGTCCGCGCCGCGAGTGCGTCGCCCCGCCGCGGAACCGCATTCCAGTGTACCTAGCCCAGCCCAGCCAGCCCAGAACAACGCGCGGCGACAAGTCGCGCGGCCGCGCCACGCCTGGCCGCGCCAAGCAGTGCAGCAACCACGACGACGGACGGCGGCTCCACCCAGATGTACTCTGCGATTCCTTGGCACCCACGCGCCGCGCGGCCCACGCGTCGCGTGCGTCACGGCACTGCATGTGGCGGTGCCAGCGCGGTGCCGCCGCCGAGTGCCGCAAGGACTGCAACGCCCCGGACACCCACAGCACGGCCGGCTTGTAGAGCGCGGCGTGCAGCCACGGCCAGCACACTGTGGGCTAGAAGACCGGTGGAGGCGGTCAAAATCCCGGACGGGTTTGAACCCCAGAGTCGCTAAATGGGACTCGAACCGAACGTGTGACCCCACCAATGGATTGCTCTTGAAACGAGGAATCCATTGGTCGGGTCACACGTTCGGTTCGAGTCCCATTGAGCTCCTCTGGAGCTCAAAACGTGTCTAGAGTTTTGGCCGCCGGCGCCGGTCTTCTGGCCCACTGTGCAGCACCTCGCCGATCAGGAACGCGGGGCGTCCAGGCCGCTGCGCTGACGCCGCGCTGCAGGTGCCGGTCGGCTGGCCGCCGCGCGCGCCGCCACCAGCAAGTCGCGCCTTCGTCGCTCTGTCTCTCTCGCACCCCGACGGAACGCCCCGCGAGTGCGAGAGAGACGGAGCGGAGTCACACTGACGGATGGACCAGGATGACGCGGCGCTGGAACCTGTTAGTGCCGCCCGGCGCCTTGGCGGCGAGTCACTGCGAGTCACGCCGTCATGCACTGTACAGTGTACCCGTCGAGGAATCTTTCATAACGCGCTGTGACTGGCGCTGGCGGGCGAGTGGCGTGTGCCAGGCCCTGGCCCCGCCAAGGACCCTCTCACACACAACGAGGAACCGCCAGCCCGCCAGCGCGCCGCAGAGCGAGAGAGCGTTTCTACTAAAACGCCCAAAACGGCTGGGGTTTAACATTGGCCACATTCGCCGAGGCTAGCCAGCGCGAACAGCATAGGAATCACGATCCAATGCCCCCCCCCTCCAGCTTTTCGCCCGTGACCACATGTGGCGCCGAGGTGCGCTCCGCCTGGCTACGCCCTGCCCGTGCCGTGCCCGCCCCGCCTGATGTGGTCCCTGTGGACCCACAGTGTGGGTCCGTTGGGCCCCTTGCGGTACCCTGTACTGTATGCACGGGCCGCCTGGGCCGCCTGGAACACGAGGGCCGCGCCGGAGCCGGGCTGGCTGGAGCTGGAGTCTGCCAACGGAGGAAAACTTACCGGCGCATGGAATTTCGTGACCGATTCCCTTCCAGAATTCGCTTGTCCCTCTCTTTCATGATAATTTTCGACACAACTTTACTCTGCAAACTCAACAGTGTACTCAGTACACTCTAGTTAGAGTGTGCTCATGAGTACACTCTAACTAGCGTGTACTCGGATGAGTACACTCGAACTAGCGTGTACTCATGAGCACACTCTAACTAGAGTGTACTGAGTACACTGTTGAGTTTGCAGAGTATATTTCACAAAAAGTTTGCATTCTTTCGTCCTGTTTTTGTATGTATTGAATAATGAATGGCGCTTCGACCCATTTTTCTGTCGAACGTTCCCACCATATTCCAGCAGTCGACGACGTAACCTGGACGACACTGCTTCTTCTTGCAGGCTTGGCGGGCTTGGCAGGCGCTACACTGTGTTGTGGTGCCGCGGCGAGGTTACACCAGACAAGGAGGCGGGTGGGGGCCGCGGGGGCCGGCTAGCGATTATCGGCAGAAGTAAAGGTCGAAGGCAGCAATGCAGGACGGGCGAGGTGCGGCGAGGTGCAGTGCGCCAAGAAATGCCAACAGCGCAACCGCCGCCCGCAATGCCACAGTCGCGGCGCACAGTGGGCCAGAAGACCGGTGGAGGCGGCCAAAATCCCGGACGCGTTTTGAGCTCCAGAGTCGCCACACATGACTCGAACCGAACGTGTGACCCCACCATTGGAATCCTCGTTCGAAGAGCGATCCGTTGGTGGGGTCACACGTTCGATTCGAGTCCCATTTGGCGACTCTGAAGCTCAAAACGCGTCTAAAATTTTGGCCGCGTCCACCGGTCTTCTGGACCACTGTGAACCGCGCGGCGCAGCGCGCAGCCACCAAGCAGCGCCAATCGCACAACGTTCGTCACTTTTCGACAATTTTCGACGGGCCGTGCACTGCACTGTACACCGCGAGGGCAAATTACAGTGGAGGCCCGCGTTGCGCGCTGCGCGTGTTGGTTGTTTGAATGTTGAGTGCGGTGTGGGGTCGTCGGGGCGCGGTGCGGCGGTGCGGCCCAGCCCTCATCCATAAACCGAACCATAAAGGGAACCAACGGCGAGCGAACGCTCACGACCTGTGCGCCAAACAAAAACTTACAAGTTCCTGAGGGCAAAAAATACGGTTGGGAACGGGTTATGAATTCAATAGCATCCCACACGCGTCTTACTCTAGCTACCCGTTCAAATTCGCAACATGGGGATCTGGGGACGCGGACCGCGAGGAGCTACCTTAATACATTGCCAATTATTTATTGCAGTCGGTAATTGTATTTCCATAGTCCACAGGGTGCGGCGCGACCTGCTCCGCTGCAGCACGCACTCCCAGAGCAGCAAGGCGAGCTCCTCGCCGCCTACGTGCATCCCACCGCGACGAAGGTATCGATGTCAACGCCCCGGCCGGCACGGCGGCCCGGCCCCGGCCCCACCACGCCCTCCTTGACATGTAGTCCACGAGTGTCGCCTGCCCTGCTCCAGCCTCCAGGCCGCCTCCAGGCCGCCTCCAGGCCGCCTCCAGGCCGCCTCCAGGCCGCCTCCAGGCCGCCTCCAGGCCGCCTCCAGGCCGCCTCCAGGCCGCCTCCAGGCCGCCTCCAGGCCGCCTCCAGGCCGCCTCCACCAGGCCGCCTCCAGGCCGCCTCCAGGCCGCCTCCAGGCCACCTCCAGGCCGCCTCCGGGCCGCCTCCGGGCCGCCTCCAGGCCGCCTCCAGGCCGCCTCCAGGCCGCCTCCAGGCCGCCTCCAGGCCGCCTCCAGGCCGCCTCCAGGCCGCTTCCAGGCCGCCTCCAGGCCGTCGTAAGGCGCGGCAGCAACGCGCAGTGCCGCAGGTACACTCTGCGCCAAAGAGCGGACGGGTCGCCGTCGGCGAAGCGCGATTGGCAAACGTGGAACAACGCGAAAGGGGAGCCTCTGTGTTATGACAGGCTGGAGCGGCGCACCGGCGCCGCGATGTCGTCGTCCCTCCGTGTCTCTCGCACTAGCGGGGCGTCCCTTGCGGGCGCGACAGAGACAAGACGCTGTGCAGGATCAGTCGGCGGCAGGCTGCAGCGGCACGGCGATGTCAACACGGCGAACAATCCTGGCCGGCCGAGCAGCGCGGAGCAGCGCAGCGCATTCAATTGCATGGATTGAATGGAGCTGGCTGCGCCGCTGCGGTCGACGACGGCCAGCTCGGCCAGACGCTGATTCCGAACGGCGCTCTCGTCGCTCTGTCTCTCTCGCACTCATGGGGCGTCCGGCAGGACGGACACCGACCAAGCGAACTGTTCGGAATCGACCGGGCAGGCTCACGTGGCTGTGGCATTGCGAAAGGGGCGCGTTGTGCGTGCCAGGGCACCGCCGTGGACATGCAGGCCGTGCAGGCCGTCGCCGTCACCGCGGGCGACCTCGTCACGGCCGCCTTCGCGGCGGCGGCCCACAGTGGGCCAGAAGAACATTTTGAGCTCCAGAGTCGCTAAATGGGGCTCGAACCGAACGTGTGACCCCACCAATGGATCCCTCGTGGGGAGAGCAATCCATTGGTTTGGTCATTCGTTCGGTTCGAGTCCCATTTAGCGACTCTGGGGCTCAAAACGCGTCTAGAGTTTTGGCCGCCTCCACCGGTCTTCTGGCCCTTGGACTGGCCTCGGAAGGGCGTCGCAGCGAACGGCACCAGGTTCGAACCAACCAGCAAGTTTGTAGACTATAGTACGCTACGACTAGAAGCAGGCGGAACCAGGGTTACTGCCAGTGGGGTCTACGACGTCTACGACGACCACCAACCACGTGGCCGCGGAAGGTGACAACACCACTTTCCTGATTAAATCATAGATGTGTTTAGAAAGCTGAGTTCCTCTGGAAGGTGGACTCTACTGGAAGACTCTGCGGCAAAGGAAATGATCGTGGTCGCGGCCGGGGCCGGGTCAGGTTGGGTTAGTCTCCTGCCTTCCGACACGCGCGGCATCGCCGTCTCTCTCGCACTCACGCGGGGAGAGGGCCAGAGAGAGAGAGAGAGAGAGAGAGAGAGAGAGAGAGAGAGAGAGAGAGAGAGAGAGAGAGAGAGAGAGAGAGAGAGAGAGAGAGAGAGAGAGAGAGAGAGACAGAGCGACGCGGGGCCGGTCACAGTCTCCACACGACGCCGAAGGTTCTCGCCACAGGCATTACTCTGGGCTGTCACTTGACTGTGGGCAGGGCGGGCAGGGCAACCAGGGCGCCAGGCTGGAGTCCAGCCAGTCCAGCCGGTGCAGCCGGTGGAGTCCGGGACCGCTAAGGTCACACATTCACTCGCGCTGAACCCTCAAAGGTGAAGGTGTCTGGAGCGCACGACTGCCGCAACGACGCCCCGCATGCCAGCTGCTTTACTGCGGTCAGTCCTCAGACTAGCGCAAATATTTCTCATAAGTCTTTGTGCCCAATTTTTAAAATTAAACTGCAATTTTTTCGTGAAATAATTTGGAATGAATTGCAGTGGCTGTGACGTCAGCGGGGCGGAAAGGCGTGGCAATTACGAATGGCCGCGATTGGCTCAGCTCCGCGATTGAATTGAATCGACACCTTTATCTTCCGCCGCCCGATTCCGAGGCTCGTTTCGTTCGTCGCTCCGTCTCTGTCGCTCTCACGGGGCGTAGGGCGCGTCGCGTCGCGTGGGGGAGCGAGAGAGACAGAGCGACGAGGGCGGCAGGGGGCGTTACGCCGTTCCGCTGCTTAGGCAATGGCTCCCAATGCTCTTTGCCGCGGCGCCACCGCGACTACCGGCCCACAGTGGGCCAGAAGACCGGAGCCGGCAGCCAAAACTCGAGACGCGTTTTGAGCTCCAGAGTCGCTATAAATGGGGCTGCGACCGAACGTGTGACTCCACCAATGGATTGTTCTCCGCACGAGGGATCCACTCGCTCAGTTCGAGTTCTGTTCAGCGACTCTGCACCTCAAAACGCGTCTAGAGTTTTGGCCGCCCGCGCCGGTCTTCTGGCCCACTGTGCGGCCTGCCTGCCACTACCGGCACCGCGGCGGTCTTGGCTTGCTCGGAGCAAAGCGGTTACCTCCACTGGGAAACGACTCCCGGGGGGAGGGGGGGGGGGTGATAAGGCCCCAGCCTTGCGCGCGCCATTTGCCGAGTGTGTGAGCGTATGTGTGTGTGTGTGTCCAGTCGCATTTTTCTCATCTTTACTTCCTTCCGTCGGTGGATAATCGAGCCCGAGTGTCGGTCGCCGTGCCGCGGTGCCGCGGTGCCAGCCCATCGCCACTTTCTCGACTTTCCTTTCCGAGCGCGCTCGGCCCGGCTCGGCCCGGCTCGGCTCGGCTCGGCTCGGCTCGGCTCGGCCCAGCTCGGCTCGGCTCGGCTCGGCTCGGCTCGGCTCGGCGGCACAGGTACCGGCCCGAGGCGCTTCCGATGCTGCGTCCCCGCCCTTTTTTCCGTCCCAGGGCGCTGCTAGTGCGAGCCATGTGTGTGTGTGTCTGTCTCATCCCGGTGCTGTAACGGCGGTAACGCTTCAAATCACAGACTGTGCCGCCTTGGTGCCGCGCGACGCTGTGGTGACTTGTGACGCGAATCGCAACGGCAGGTGCTCACTCTGCTCACTACACTAAGCGCTGCCGCGCTGCCTGTTTCATAACGCCTGCTTATTAGGGAGCGCTTTGGTGGCTTCATTCGCGGGAAGTGCCTGGAAGTGCCGGGCTAATCGCACGCGCCTCTCTCTCTCTCTCTCTCTCTCTCTCTCTCTCTCTCTCTCTCTCTCTCTCTCTCTCCTCTCTCTCCCACGGGACGCACAGTGTAAGCGCCGAGCGCGCGGACGGGGCAGTCGTTTGTCGTTTGCATTCCGTGCATCGGCACGTCGCGACCGTCGCCTAGCGTCGCCTAGCCTCGGTCGTGGCTTCGACGGAGTGACTTTCACTCACGGGGACCCTGCTGCGCTGTGGCGGCCACCCCACTGGTCGGCCACCCTAGCGCCGGCACCGCAGAAAAGAAAAGAATTTGCTGGCCGTGCCACGGGGACCAGACACGGTGCAGCATCGCCGACGTGGACGGCGCACAGTGGGCCGGAAGACCGGCGGAGGCGGCCGAAACTCCAGAAGCGTTTTGAGCTCCAGAGTCGCGAAGCAGGACTTGAACCGAGCGTGTGACCCCACCAATGGATTCCTCGTTCGGAGAGCAATCCATTGGTGGGGTCACACGTTCGGTTCGAGTCCCATTTAGCGACTCTGGAGCTCAAAACGCGTTCAGGATTTCGGCTTTACTGTGCGACGCGAGGCGTGCCCGGTGGCCCGGTGGGCGTGGAGCGCCTTGCGGGTAGGCAGTGCCGAGTGCTGCCGCGCAGGGCTGCGCTGCGGGACGGTATCGCCAGCCGCACGGGGTTCAGGACCGCCGCTGCACACGCATGCACCACAGCGCCTCATCGCTCCGTCTCTCTCGCACCAGCACAAGACGCTCCACGAGTGCGAGAGAGACGGAGCGCGGCTCAGCGCGTCTCCCGGAAGCGTTTAGCGCCGTCTGGACCGCCCGCGCGGCCTGTGGGCCTGCAGCACAGCAGCTCGTGCCGACCCCCTCGGTGACCGTCGTCGTTTTGAGCCGTTTTAGAGGTTGGCTTGCACAACCCAGAGGCAGCAGCTTCCGCGCACAGTGGGCCAGAAGCCGGTGGAGGCGGCTAAAACTCAAGACGCGTTTTGAGCTCCAGAGTCGCTAAATGGGACTCGCACCAAACGTGTGACCCCACCAATGGATTGCTCTCCGAACGAGGAATCCATTGGTGGGGTCACACGTTCGGTTCGAGTCCCAATTAGCGACTCTGGAGCTAAAAACGCGTCTAGAGTTTTGGCCGCCTCCACCGGCTTCTGGCCCACTGTGCGGCGGCAGCTTCAGCCCTCGGCTGCACCGCCGCGCAGTGACGCCGCACTAAAAGCCGCCGCTCCCGTGCAACTACACTGTGCATAAATGACGTAACAGCGAAAATGGCGCGTAAACGCCAAACGGAAGGAAGCGCGGCGATTCGCGGAGCGGGAAAGCTCATCCATAGTCATCGCGATGCGCCGCGCGCAGTGCGCTGCAGTTGTGTTATTTGCGGGCGACGCAGCCAGCCGCCTGTCTCTCTCGCATCCCTACGCGACGCCCCATGAGTGCGAGAGAGACAGAGCGACGAAGGGGTCCCGCAGAATCAGGCGGCAGCGGGCTGCGCGGTGCGGCGCGCTGTGAGCAAGGCAGCAGCACACTGATTCGGAGAGTCGTTTTCGTCGCTCTGTCTCTCTCGCACTCATGGGGCGTCCCCAATAGGTGCGAGAGAGACAGAGCGACGAAGACGACTCTCGGAATGAGTGTGCAGGGCCGTCGTGCCGCAGTCCCGTTCGCACGCTTCATTTACCCCCGCGGTCGTGCGCCTGCAGTGGGCCGGTGGGGCCGGTGGGCCGTGGAGGGCGCCTCCACTGGAGGCGGGCGCGCCGCACCACCGCGATGCGCGTGCAGTGAGTGCTGCGCGTGCTGCGCGTGCGGTGCACACACTTTCAAAATTATTCATCCGCGGAGAACGAAAGCGGTAGAATCAGAAGAAAGGGGGGAGGGGCCTCGAGGGGCGGCATGGGAAGTCCTCAAGTCGTGCACGAGGGGCACTGCAATATAACGCTGTGCTTTCCCTGAAGGCCGATTCCGAGTGTCGTTTTCGTCGCTCTGTCTCCCTCGCACCTACACGGGATGCCCCGTGAGTGCGAGAGAGACAGAGCGACGAAAACGACTCTCGGAATCAGCCTACTGCAGGCCGGTAGGCCGGCGGGGTGCGCCGTGATCGGCAAGCCAGGAAGGCTGGCACCTGACGGTCTCTGAGGCCTGCAGGGGAGTGCACTCTAAATGTCTTACAATGAAATTTGACCTATGTTATTCGTATGTTACAGTGAATTCGGCGCAAGCATAATACGAAGCAATATTCCTTCGTAATACGAATCTTTTTAGCTCTATCATTGTAAGATACAAAGAAACCCGCGTGGGAGGATCTGTAGTGGAACTGTAGATGAAACTGCAGTTGTTCATCTGCAGTTCGTTTCTGTAGTTCTTTTCTTCCCTTTATTTGTATTTAAAATGTAATCAGTTTTGTATCGTCTGCTGCAGTCAGTTGTATGATTTAAAGTGGACAAAAACTGTCCTTAAACTGCACTCTGTTTTAAGATCCAACTGCAGTCCACTCTGTCATCCCGAAATGTAGTTGAAACCGCAGTTCAAGTTAGCTTCATTTACAAGTGCGAAGTGTTGATATCAAATGCAGTTCTCATCTGCTCTTTACTTACACTTAGAAAGTAAAGACTAGTGTATCGCATATACAGTCTCGGGTTCAATTCATGATGCAGTCAGAAACTACACTTAGAGTTTGTCCCGCTAGTAGTCCAAGTGTACTACCATCTTCACTCTGAATATCCTTCAGCGCTGTCACTTAAAAGTGATTTAATCTCTTTGAATTTCGCAAAGTGAAGCTCCGCACTGCTTCCAAACCGGCATGTCCGGACAAATGACGTGAAAATTCCCCGTGGAGTGGCCCGCGCCGGGCGGGAGTTGCGGTAAATCCCTCGCGCGCGGGCACGTCCATTGGCATCGCCCGCGCTGGACCCTGTCCCTCAGATGTCTCCGTGGCGCAGATGGCAGCGCCGCGGACTGACAAGCGCGGCCGCCCGGGTTCGACTACTCATCAGACTGACAAACTTACACGACAAAACAAGGAAAGGAGGGAAGAGGAAGGGTGTGACTGTAGAGGTCCATCAATTCTCGCCACTATTTTTTATATTTTTACTCAAATTTGTAGTTTTTACAAAACTGTCATGAACTGTCCGACAAAACTGTAGTTAAAACTGAAACGTCCGAAATAAGTACTAGATTTTTTGCAGTCAGAGTACAGTTGAATGACAGTTAAGTGTACTTAAACTGCATTTTAACTGCAGTTCATTACAAATAACTGCACTTGAACTGCACTTGAGCTGCAGTCGTATATCTGCAGTTAAACTGTGGTCAATGCATACTTCAAACTAGTAGATTTATGAACACTTTAAGATCATGAGTTACACTTTAATTTCCCTCCTTATTCACTGCAAGGTGAAGTATGACTTCAGTTCTTGGGTGCAATTCAGACTGCAGATTCTCCCACGCGGGAAAACCTTCGTAATACGAAGAAAAACCACCTTCGTATTATGCTTGCGCCATTTCCTTCGTATTATGGGAAATTTCTTCGTAAGACATTTAGAGTGTGGTGCCGAACAGCAGTATAAAGCCTTTTGCCGAGGGGGTAACCACTCCAAGAAATCGTGTACAGAGTACTCGGTATTACGGTGTATTACAGGGATATTACACGTGTATTACTGCATGAAAAGGCAAAAATTTGGCCCATGTGGCCCCAAAATGGTATTACAATAACGCGTATTACGCGTAATACACGGTTTTTGTGTACAGGGTATTACGCGAGTGTTTACCCCCTCGCCTTTTGCTCCGCACCGAAGAAGACGGCGCTGCACAGTGGGCCAGAAGACCGGTGGAGGCGGCCAAAACTCGAGACGTTTTGAGCTCCACAGTCGCTAAATGGGACTCGAATCGAACGTGTGACCCCACCAATGGATTCCTCGTCCGGAGAGCAATCCATTGGTGGGGTCACACGTTCGATTCGAGGCCAATTTAGAGACTCTGGAGCTCAAAACGCGTCTAGAGTTTTGGCCGCTCCACCGGTCTTCTGGCCCACTGTGCGCTGGCCCGCTGTAGACTTCTGATGCCGAGAGTCGTTTTCGTCGGTCTGTCTCTCTCGCACCTATGCGGAACGCCCCGTGAGTGCGAGAGAGGCAGAGCGACGAAGACGACTCTCGGAATCAGTCTGCTGGTCCCGGCCAGGCCAGGCCGCTGCACGCTGCGCGTCGCACCGCGTCGCACGCACGACGGAAGTCTCGGCGACAGGATGCCCCGGACACGCCTGCGGGCTGCAGGATACGGCAGCAGGGCCCGGCCGCGAGGTGAAAACAAACCCGCCCCGCCCCGCCCCGCCCCGCCCCGCCCCGCCACTGGACTAGGCACGTGTCCCCAGCAGGTGATTTGCGAGGAAAGTCAACCGACCGCCTATTGGCTGCCACTGGCTGCCCGTTGGCCGTTGGCGCCCCGCGGCGTGCGCTAAACTGATTCCGATTCGTCGCTCTCTCTCTCGCACTCATGGGGCGCCCCGTACAGGTGCGAGAGAGACAGAGCGACGAAAGCGTTGGACGGAATCAGCGTGCAGCGCCAAGGCACAGTGGGCCAGAAGACCGGTGGAGGCGGCCAAAACTCTGGACGCGTTTTGAGCTCCAGAGTCGCTAAATGGGACTCGAACCGAACGTGTGACCCCACCAATGGATTGCTCTCCGAACGAGGAATCCATTGGTGGGGTCACACGTTCGGTTCGAGGCCTGTTTAGCGACTCTGGAGCTCAAAACGCGTCTGGAGTTTTGGCCGCCTCCACCGGTCTTCTGGCCCACTGTGCAAGGGCAGCTCGCACGCATCCCTACCTCCCTTCCTTTTCGGTCCACGAGCCGCCAGTCCACGCCACTGATAAGATAAGCGGCGCCGCATCGCCTGCCCGCCTTCCTGTTCCTGGGTTGGATCACCCCAAGGGGACCAAGTGCACGCACACGGTACGCGGCACACGGCACACTGTGAGCCCCGTCCGGAGGCAGTCCCGTGGGAAGGCGGCCTTGCCCACTTCCCAGCAGCCGCGGACACCGGACCCCGAAGCACCCCGAAGCGCGAGCAGAGCATGCGCGTGAGCATGCGCTGGAGTCCAGCCAGCGCATAGGACTCTACGCACAGTGGGCCAGAAGACCGGTGGAGGCGGCCAAAACTCAAGACGCGTTTTGAGCTCCAGAGTCGCTAACCCGGACTCGAACCGAACGTGTGACCCCACCAATGGATTCCTCGTTCGGAGAGCAATCCATTGGTGGGGTCACACGTTCGATTCGGGTACCATTCAGCGACTCTGGAGTTCGAAACGCGTCCGGGATTTTGGCCGCCTCCACCGGTCTTGTGGCCCACTGCTGGGCCGCCCCCCCAAAAAAAACTCGGCCTGGAATAGGCCAGCGATGCACCTGCATGCCGACGCCGAACACTGCTCTGTCGACGCTCTGCGTCAGTCTCTCTCACACTCAAGATGCGTCCCGAACGGTGCGCGAGAGAGACAGAGCGACGACAGGACATACAGCCCTGTTCGGAATCAGTCGGTCGTCGGCCCCAGAGGCGTGATGGCTGTTGTCCAGCCGCACCTCGCTGCCTGCCGCTGTCTCCCTCACACTCGCGGGGCGTTCCGCGAGTGTGCGAGAGAGAGAGAGAGAGAGAGAGAGAGAGAGAGAGAGAGAGAGAGAGGAGAGAGAGAGAGAGAGAGGAGAGAGAGAGAGGAGAGAGAGAGAGAGAGAGAGAGAGAGAGAGAGAGAGGAGGAGAGAGAGAGAGAGAGGAGAGAGAGAGAGAGAGAGAGAGAGAGAGAGAGAGAGAGAGAGAGAGAGGGAGAGAGAGAGAGAGAGAGAAAGAGAGAGAGGGGGCGTACGCGGCAGTCGAAAGTTAGCAATAACGTTGGCGAGCGGGCCGCCGTATTAGCGGCCGGCCAGCATGATGAGCTGCAGCGCCACGCCCCTACACCGGAAGCGGCGGAAGCGGGGAAAGGAAAAGGCGACAGTGGCGGAGCGCCGCGAAGCACCGCGAAGCACGCGCGGACGCGGCGGCTAAGCGCGGAGCCAAGCAAGCCGCGGGGCGGGGCTCGACTAACTACGATGCAAAGCTTGGCGATCCTCACACTCTCATTTTCATAATTTGTTTGCAAGTCAACCACGCATAAAGCTTGAACGGCCACGCGTTCGCGCACAAGACCCCCCTCGCCGGGCAGGCTAGGCCAGTAAGACTGATTCCGAGAGTGGTTTTCATTCGCGCTGTCCCACTCGCACTCATGCGGGAAGCCACGTGAGTGCGAGAGAGACAGAGCGACGAAAACGACTCTCGGAATCAGTCTGCAGGCACGTTGGGCAGGTGCTGGAGGAAGGAGGGGGCATCGCGGCCAGTGACTCGAAGCTCGAAGCTCGAAGCGCCACGCAGGCCGCGGCCGCCGGGTCGACGCCGTGCCATTGCGGCCAACCGGTTCATCAGTTGGTACACTGTAGACTCATTCCGAGAGTCGTTTTCGTCGCTCTGTCTCTCTCGCACCTAGACGGGACGCCCCGTGAGTGCGAGAGAGACAGAGCGACGAGAACGACTCTCGGAATCAGTCTGGTGGCGGGCCGGCTCGTGGATGCCAGCCATGCCGGCCGTGCCAGCGCGGGGTAAGGTTGGCGAGTCTGGCTGAATGAGAGCAGGCGGCGGGGCCTGGAGCAGGCGGCCTGCTTGCAGTGTGCTTGCAGCGGCGCGGCGCAGCGCAGGGACTCCGGGCGACTCGGGGAGTGACTCCGGGGAATAATGGAACAGCAGAGCCATTCGGTGCGGAGCCCCGTCGCTCTGTCTCTCTCGCACCCCTACGGGACGCCCCACGAGTGCGAGAGAGACGGAGCGACGACAAACTGTTCGGAATCAGCGCGCTGCGAGGCAGCCGTGTCGCACTCGTGCAAGTGCGTGACGAGGTCGGGAGTGCCGGCAGAGAGGGGAGAGGGACAGACGGTCCGGCCTGATTGCAAACAACGGAGAAAGCCGCGTGCATGTCCGCAAACATTCGGGCAAGACAAACAAAAATGAAATATGTCCGTGACGCCTTTCCGGTGGCTTGTGATGCCAGCAATGTTAGCGGGATCGCCGTAAAGTAAGCAGCAACCTGCTGGACGTCGAAAAACTTCGGCGAATGTTTACTGTGTGGGCAACGCAGTTTGAGCAAACACTGACCGGATCCTAGTTCGATGACCTGCCTGAAATGTATCTTCGCGGCCGCGGCCACCCCCGCCTTCTTGGCCATCTTGGCGATGGCGCGGCGCCGCTCCGGACCGCCCACGCCAATCTCCGCTTTGACGTCTCATTTGCTGGACCGCTTGCCTTCGCCATTGCCTCCCCGTTGCAGGCCTGGGCGGCCCACAGTGGGCCAGAAGACCGGCGGAGGCGGCCAAAACTCTTGACGCGTTTTGAGCTCCAGAGTCGCTGATTAGGACTCGAACCGAACGTGTGACCCCACCAATGGATTGCTCGTTCGGAGAGCAATCAATTGATGGGGTCACACGTTTGGTTCGAGTCTCACTTAGCGACTCTGGAGCTGAAAACGCGTCCAGAGTTTTGGCCGCCTCCGCCGGTCTTCTGGCCCACTGTGCGGACTGGGCCCTCCTCGGGTTGCCGGCGCCGTGGACGCCGTGGACGCCGTGCTATGTGGCCTACTGACATGAATCGGGATGGCGAGGTCCGGCGAACCGGCGGGGAAGAGGGGGGGGGACGCGTCGACGGCGGGGTGCCCAGCGAGTGTTTGAACGCCGAGCCCGCCGAAATAAAAACCCTCGACAGAGAAAAGTGCGCGAAATTTTACCTGGGGAAGGGGGGCGGGGCGTGTCTACTGACTAGGGCCGCAACGGTGGCACCTCGTCCTCCTCGCCGTCCTCTCAGGCTGGAGGTCACGACAATTCGCGTGGGCCCCGCCCCGCCCCGCCCCGCCCCGCCGCGCCATACCGGGCCGGTGAGGGCGTTGTCGGCACCGCGGCCCACGCAGCCTCCAGCACACTGAGGAGATCGTGATTCGTCGCTCTGTCTCTCTCGCACCTACGCGGGACGCCCCACGAGTGCGAGAGAGACAGAGCGATGAAAACGACTCTCGGCATCAGCCTCCAGCCGGCGTTCTGCAGCTCCAGCGCGTTCCAGCCCGGCCTTGCTGGCGACGCTGGCGCCGTTCACCGGACGGGCGGGGCCGCACGGCGGCAGGCGGCAGGCCTACCGCCAGCGGGCCGCTTGGCCCCGCTCCGCCGCGCGGCGGGGCGTCAAGAGGGCGATAAACGCCGCGCCGCGCACGCCAACCGGCCGGAGGTCTTCCAGGTCACACCCGGAACGCCGCCGCCGCCGCACTGTGGGCCAGAAGACCGGTGGAGGCGGCCAAAACTCTGTACGCGTTTTTAGCCCCAGAGTCGCTAAATGAGACGCGGACCGAACCTGTGACCCCACCGTTGGATTCCTCGTCCAGAGAGCAATCCATTGGTGGGGTCACACGCTCGGTTCGAGTCCCAGTTGGCGACTCTGGAGCTCAAAACGCGTCTAGAATTTAGGCCGCCTCCCTCGGTCTTCTAGCCCACTGTGCGCCAGCCCGGAGGCCCGGAGCACAGGGCCACTTCACTCGGAGCATACCTTCGCCTCGGACGTGTTCCAGGTTATCATGGAGGTCGCTAATGGAGCCCAAGTTCATGGGGCGTTAGGCCTGCAGGACATGTAGAGTGCTTTCGTTGTGCTGTCTCTCTCGCACTCGGGGACATCGTCGGGACTGACGGGGTATCGGTGCTGGTCGTCGCGGTCGCCGCCGATGAGCGGGTCGGGAGCCGACCGGTGATCTAGGGCGGGGGGCGGACCGCGCCGCCCGAGCTGGCGGCGAGCTGGCGGCCCCGAAACAGGCCTTGCCGCACTGCTCGATGCTCGTTGTGCTTGTTGTTGTGATGGCGCACCGGGCTGGCCTGGCGCATTCCGACCAGACGCGGAAACGCGGAAACGGAGAGCCTCACCACGACGGCAACCCTGCCACCACGGCCACGCCGCACAGTGGGCCAGATGACCAGCGCCGGCGGCCAAAACTCTAGACGCGTTTTGAGCTCCAGAGTCACTAAACGGGACTTGAACCGCACGTGTGACCCCAACCAATGGATTGCTCTCCGAACGAGGAATCCATTGGTGGGGTCACACGTTCAGTTCGAGTCCTGTTTACCGACTCCGGAGCTCAAAACGCGTCTAGAGTTTCGGCCGCCGCCGCCGGTCTTCTGGCCCACTGTGCGCCGCGGCTGCGAAGCACCGCGAAGCGCAGGGCTGACCGGCCCAGAGAATAGAAGAAGCGCACTGGTGGACTGGGGGGCAGGGCGGGGCAGGTGGAGGTGAATTCCAGAGCACAACCGCCACGGGCGGACGGCGGATAGGACGGCATCGCAAGAAAACCAGAAGACTGGCCGCGGCGTCGCGTGGCCAGTGGAGCGTCGCCGCGCCGTCCCCGCCGATCCACTCGAGCCCGACGTCGACGTCGTCCCGGCGCCGCCGTGTCCGCCGGACGGTGGAAACAGTTCGCGCAGCGCGCGGCCCGCCGGGGATAGGCAGGCCGGGCAGGCCGACCGGCAGGGAATCATCGGCGGAGGCGGGCCGTGGCTGCATTCCGGAGGACTCACACGCACACACACCGCACGCGCGCGCGCACACACCACACACACACACACACACACACACACACAGCCCGCAATGGCTTTCCCTTTGAGAGGTGCCGACAGAGCGAATCCGCTGCCAAAACGCGCCATGCGCGGCCACCCGCTTCATTAGCACTCGGAAATGAATTGAAAGGCCGCTTTTCTCACAGAGTAGGCGCGCCGCGCGCCCCAGCCTCGCGTCGCGGAAGCGGCGAGCGGCAGCGAGTGGCAGCAGCGCGCCGCGGGCCCTGGGAGCGCAGCGACGCGGGCCGGCACGGCACTAGCACGGCACGCTGCAGCCCGGACCGCACTATTTCGCCGCTCCGTCCCTCTCGCACTCGCGGGGCGCCATGCAGGGGTGCGAGAGAGACAGGGCGACCAGCCGTCTGATTCCGAACACTGCTTTCGTCGCTCTGTCTCTCTCGCACTCATGGGGCGGTCCGTAGGGGTGCGAGAGAGACAGAGCGACGAAGCAGTGTTCGGAATCAGACGGCAGGCGCAGCTCACTGCTCATAAAACGCGCGGCTCCGCGGCCTGACAGTCTCCTTGCGGGACGACGTGGTTACGGCAATTACAGTGTGGTGGTGACGCCGTGACGCCGCGACGCCGTGACGACGACACCGCACTCCAGGAGGACCGCGCTCACACCGAAAATAGGCACGCTGTAACCAGGACTGCGTCCGTCAATCGCAGGAAGACTTTTTCAAGCGCTTGAAAGAGATGTGAAAATAAATGTAGGCTGCAGTCCTAAACTTGTTGGTCCGTCAGGGAAAGCAGAAGGCTCATGAAGATAACATAACATGGGGCACACGGAGCTGCGGCCTACCCGACGACACACCAACGCCCACTACAGGAGTGCCAGCCCCTCCCTAGCCCTCAATGGTAATGGTAATAAGGCGCTGCGTGGTGCGGGCCCGAAATGGCATACGATCATGTGTGGTCTAGCCCTTAATGGTAATGGTAATGGTGGCCGAAGTGCGGCCTGAACTCCAGGCGGCGAGGCGGCCGGCCGAGGTGTGGCCTGCCGCCCGGGCGCAGCGCAGCGCGGGCGTTCGAAGGGTTGCCTACGCGGCGGGGGCGGGGCACTGAAGCGGAACGCAGACCGTAGCACAGTGGGCGGACAAATCTCTGGCCGTGCGTTGGGCTCCAGAGTCGCTACACAGGACTCGAACCGAACGTGTGACCCCACCAATGGATTCCTCGTTCGGAGAGCAATCCATTGGTGGGGTCACACGTTCGGTTCGAGTCCTACTTAGCGGCCCTGGAGCTAGAAACGCGTCTAGGATTTTGGCCGCCCCCACCGATCTTCTAGCCCACTGTGCGGCGCGGAGCGGGGACTCACCGGGCACGGTCTCGCCGTTGAACTTCATCTCGACGACGTGGGTGAGCAGCTCGTGGGGCACGAAGGAGGCGCGGAAGCGCTGGTTGCCGAGGGTGCGCACCGAGCTGGTGACGTGGCCGCCGTTGACAAGGATCTCCAGGTTGCCCGATCCAGCGCCGGAACCGTCGACTAGAACATTATGGTTTGTTGAAAATCGGATTTGAGCAGAGCGTGCGGCTTTCCGCACCAGCATTCGAGGTACTCGAAGACTCACTCTCGAACTCGACGGGCTGGCCGAGGACGCCGTTGGGGATGCGGCCGACCTGGATGGCGCGCGCGTTGTAGGCGTGCGTGCGGAACGGCGCGCCGCGGACCTGCTCGCCGCGCACGTGCACGTCCACCACGTGCTCGCCGACCTCGGTGGCGGTGAAGTGCGCCTCCACCAGCTCGCGCCTTGCGCCCCGGGACAGCCGCACGGGCACGGAGCGGCGGGACGGCGCTGGGCGGGGCATTCAGGCATTCAGGACGCACACGTCAAGGGGACAATGACGATGACTCAGGAACACTGATTGTTGCACAGTGGACCAGGTGACTGGTGCAGGCGGCCAAACTTTTAGACGCGTTTAGAGCTCTAGAGTCGCTAAATGGGACTCGAACCGAACGTGTGACCCCCACCAATGGCTCTTCGACCGAGGGATCCATTGGTGGGGTCACACATTTGGTTCAAGTGGAGCTCAAAACGCGTCTTGAGTTTTCACCGCCTGCACCGGCCTTCGGGCCCACTGTGTGTCGCCTCCCGCAGGCACTTACACAAGATCTCAATGTTGACGTCACTCAGGTCGGCGGCCGGGTGGCCGTCGAAGGAGGTGTCGAGGGTGAAGCTGGCGGTGCGGTGCACGGCCACGAGGCGGAGGGCGTCGCCGTGCACGGGCGCGTCCAGGTCGTCGGGGTGCGGCGACGGCAGGGGGGAGGCCATGCGCCTGGCCTTGGCGTGCTCCACTTGGTGCTGCGTGACCACGCGCTTGGCCAGGCCCGAGGACTGCTGTTGCTCCCGGGTTACGAGGTTAGCTGCGGGTTGCAGGCGGGGGAGAGGCGGTGAGTATGCGTTAGCCCTGTTAGTAAGCCTTACCGACAAGCGTCGTCCACCAGGCTGTAATTCCGGTGAGGCGGCGCTCCCCCGCGAGGGGCAAGCGCGAGTTAGTGCGAGATTTCGCGACTGGAGGAGGATTCTACACCTGCAATGCAGCACGAGAAAACAGAAAAAAAGTGGCTGGTGAAACTAGCAAGAGGAAGGGAAATAGTCTGGATAGTGTAAAGGTTTCGCTGAGGGCGGCGTTCGCAAAAATAGAAAAGAAATGGTGTGTGACTTTGAGACGGAATTACAGCCCGGTAGACTACGAACTGGCACGGCCTCGCCCCGCTTCACTTCACTTCACTCGGCTTCACGTACAGGTGGAGTACTTGTCCTCGAGAATCCCCGCCGAGGCGTGTTGCAGGTAGCTGTGCGATTTGCCGAGCACCGAGTCGCCGCGGTCCCACGAGCCGCGCCTCTGGTCGCGCTGGTTGGCGCTGCTCAGCAATGACGTCACTGCAACACAAGGACGGGGTAGCGCGGTTGGAAGCGAGCTGGGCTGCCAATCGAGATACTCGGGTTCGAATCTTGTTCAATGTTAGTTTTTGTTGTGTGTGTGCGTACCACGCGTGTTCTCCGTCCTCTTCTCGGTGACGCCGTTGACGTGGAAGGCGTTGAGGGGCGTGAGCAGGCTGGGGCTGTCCCTGGGGCTGAGGCGGGGGCTGGGGGAGCGGTACAGGCCCGGCAGGGGGGATGGCACTGGTGACGGCGCCGGCGACGGGGAGTGCCGTAGGTACGGCGAGGACCTCCCGTTCAACAAGCTGTCCGTGATGTGCGACCGGCTGAGCCCCGTCTCCAGCGACGACACGTGTCTGCTTTCTGAGTGACCATTTCAAACATTCAGCAACTTTTCATGGGCTTTTTATCAGAAAAAGTAGTAAGTCCGAGCCTGACCTGTGACGTAGTCCGACTTGTACTTGCTGTTGTACTTGTTGTCGTAGTCGGACTTGTACCTCCCCGAGTCCACGTAGTCCGCGCTGGACGACCGGTACTTGGAGTCGTAGTCGGACTTGTACTTGTTGGACTCGAAGGCGTCCGTCTTGTAGGCGCTGCTGGACTGGTACAGGTCGAGGTCCGGCGACGGCGACGACATTTTGAACGTCGGCGACGTGGCCGACTCGACCAGCTGTGGTGACTTGAGCCCCTCCCTCTCCTCCAGGTCTGTTGTAAAAATATTAATGGTAGTGAACTCAAAAGGTGGACGTTTATTTTGAAAAGGGGACAATTAAAATCTTATCGATTTGGTGATGCGTACTTGCTCTGATGCGTTCCTTTTCTCTCGATCGCTGAGTGCCGACCCTCAGGGGGAAGGGACTGCCTGCAGACAGAGAGACAGGCACAAAGTTGTTGTTGTTTTTGGCCTTTTAATTTTGAAAACGAAAAGTGACGCCGACTCACCCCGCACGTCCTGGCCGTTGAAGTAGACGTAGACGCGGTACTTGCCGGCGCGACCCGTGTTGAGGGTGACGCGGTACAGGGAGGCGCCCAGGTGCTCCACGTGGTGGGGGATGGACTTCCGCTCGTGCACGATGTCCAGCTCCACGTCGCCCAGCCCGCCCGTCGCCGTCGTGTCCAGCACGAAGCTGAACGGCGCGTGCGGCTGCGCCCCGTCCATGTTCTCCAACTGCAAAAAAAATATAACTTGTTTCACTGCGAGTTTCGTGTTTAGAGAAACATCGTCGGAGGTTTCACCACCTCGTAAAACTGACAGTGTACAAGTGGTCAAAGCGCCCTCCAGAAACATTCTGGTACTCTCCCACACAAGAGCCTCGGGGACGCTTTGGCCTCAGCAACTTTGAGAGCACCGCGGCCTCGCAAAGTTACTCAAAATATCAACAGAGAAACTCCAAAAAAATGTACTTTCGGGAAATGCCAGTGTAGGACTCAGGAGTTCAAAACGCGTCTCGAATTCCGGCCGGCTCCACACTACAAACCTAACTGCCAACTAAGTACACACTTACTGTGTATGCTTGCAAGTACACACGTACAAACGCATGCTTGGCCAAGTACACACAAATGCATGCTTGCAAGTACACACGTACAAACGCATGCTTGACGCATGGAGTTATACGGCGTCAAGCATGCGTTTGTAAGTGTGTACTTGCGAGCATGCATTTGTAAGTGTGTAGTACTTAGTAGACAGTTAGGTTTGCAGTGCACCGATCTCGTGGCCCGGCGTAAAGCCCTACCTTGACGCCGTTGGGGTCGAAGACGAAGCAGGTGAAGGGGCCGCCCTGGATGTGCTGGCCGCCGTGCATGACGCCGATGGTCCACTCGCCGGCCTCGTCCGGCTGGAAGGTGGCGCTGTGCACGCCCTTGTTCTCGTGCACGGGGCACGACAGCTCGCGGCCCGTGGGGGAGCGCGCCACCACAGAGATCTCGTTCGTGTTGGTGCCGTTCGAGTTGATCTGGACACGGAGAAGGACGCGTTTAGACACGGGCTGCTGTGTGGTCTTTACACGCTGTACAGATGGGCTCAGGCGGCCAAAAGTCCAGAAGAGTTTAGAGCTCCAGGGTCGCCAAACAGGACTCGAGCCGAGCATGTGACCCCACCAATGGATTCTTCGTGCGGCGAGCAATTCATTGGTGGGGTCCCACGTTCGGTTCGAGTCCTGTTCAACGACACTGGAGCTCTAAACGCGTCTTGAGTTTCGTCCGCCTCCACCGGTCTTCTGGTCCACTGGGCTGGGGTGGGTCACGCGGCAACTCACCAGCACTTCGACGATGGAGCCGACGGCGCAGGGCTCCATGCCGACGTGGTGGATGCTGGTGAGCTCGGGCAGCGCGCGGTAGTGGATCGGGGAGCCCTTGACGGCCTCGCCCTCGTGCTTGATGATGACCTGCGGAGCACAGCGCGGTTAGTGACGGACACAAACGGGAAAATTAGACGGCGTGAACGGGGATCGAACCCTGTCACCTTGTGCATGCCCGCTCGGACGGGGATGAAAGTGCCGGTGCCGCCGCGAGGGCCCAGGTTGAGACGGCAGTCCAGCTTGCTGCCCCCGGGCCCCTGCACCTCGACGGACACCTCCCGGGCCTCGATGTCCTCCTCCAGGAACTCGATCTTGAAGTGCGTCTGCTGGTCGACGCGCGTGTGGTGCGAGTCAGCCGACGCCACGACGCGGTCGCCCGGCTTGGAGCGCGGCCTGACCCACTGGAAGTTGGCGGCGTACGCCATCACGCCCAGGTTCTCCACCTCCTTGTTGGCCATGTCCTTGGCGCGCAGGATGGGCTCCACGCCGAGCCGTTTGCCGCCCTGGATTCCTGCAGGTCCGAAAAAAATAAACTCCATTACAGATGCGACCGGGAATCGAACCGGCGGCCGCGGCGCCCTCGACGTGGAGGTGACATGCGACGCTGGAGGACACGAGGGCGCCCGCAGGCTGCACCGACTCGGCGACTCGGGGACCTTCCGTAAATGAGAGGCGCTGAGGCTAACCGGCGTTCAGGTTGGACTCCCAGCTGTCGGGGTCGAAGGACATGTCTTTGTAGCCGGGCACGGGGCCGCCCAGGGACTTGACGAGGGTGCACAGGGCGCGCCCGTCGTTCCAATCCCTCTGGAAAGGAAAGAAACACGTACGGTTAATTTGTATTGATTATTTGGTTTGGTTCAGTTTGGTTTTCTAGGGTACCACTCTCACCGTGAAGTTCCGCACGGGGTTCTGTGGGATTTGGTTGTTGACCCAGCGCAGGGTGGCGTGGAAGCCGGGTGAGTTCTCCTTCATGAAGTACGACAGGTAGGTCATGCCGGACAGCTCGTCCAGGTAGGGCGAAGCGAGGTACTCGGGCTCCAGCACCATGGGGATGTTGAACTCGCGCCGGGCGATCTCCATGGCGGTGCGGCAGTTCTCCACCCTGCGGACAGCAATGCGGCAGCGCTCGCGTTGAGGACAAGGACAAGGCCGTCAACAACGGCGACGACAGTTTGCGACCGCCTGGGAAAGGACCGCCAGCAGACTGAAACCGAGATTCGTTTTCGTCGCTCTGTCTCTCTCGCGCCTATACGGGACGACCCACAAGTGCGAGAGAGACAGAGCGACGAAAACGACCCTCGGAATGAGTCTACAGAGTGGGCACGCCGCACACCGCAGTTCCCACGAGGAGGGCCTTATCAGCAGGCCGGACATCGCGGCGACACTTAACACTACTACACGTCACAACGCACGCAATCAAGTTGCTTTTTCAAAAAAAATAAATTTTGCCAAGAGCGAAAATAGTGTTTTTTGTCTTAAGAAAAATAATTTAGAAATGGAAAAGAGAGGATTTGAGAAAGGCAGGGGCAGACTTACCTGTCGGAGGGATCGAGGACCTTCCAGTGCGGGAACAGGCCCGGCTTGCAGTAGTCCAGCAGCGCGCTGAGGGTGATGCCGGAGTTCCAGTCCGAGGTGAAGTTGTCGACGCGGCATTCTGGCAGCGCGGCCTGTGACAAGGGGGAGGCCGTGATGAGCGAAAGAACGTCCAGGCAAGGAGCAGACTCAGGGGACACAGCACACTATAGTCCGACCAAAGTGGGAAGACCTGGTTTGGTCGGAGTATACTTGTGGAACATGCTGCCCTACGCACAGTGGGCCAGGACTGCAGTACCAGGACTGGAACCGAACGTGTGACCCCACCAATGGATTCCTCGTTCGGAGAGCAATCCATTGGTGGGATCACACGTTCCATTCATCGGGTCCCATTTAGCGACTCCGGAGCTCCTCAAAACGCGTCCGGGATTTGGGCCGCCTCCACCGGTGTTCTGGCCCACTGTGCTGCGCTGCGCCCGGCGGGTAGGCAGCCCAACGTGCCCGCGCTCCCCGACCCACCGCACCGACCCGGGCGGCCCGGCCCGCACCGGCACGGACAGCGGGAAGGACTTCCCTCCGCTCCGCAGCTCCGCACCGCTCCGCCTCGGTTGGCGCGTTTTAATGTGAGAAGGAAAACATGGCGGCCCAATTAATTGTAGCGGTGGGACTGAATCTCGTGCCATCCAGCCTTGCCGAGCCTTGCCGAGCCTTGCAGTGCCGCGGCTGGAGGAGCGTAATTGGAAGAACAGCAGACTGATTCCGAGAGTCGTCTTCGACGCTCTGTCTCTCTCGCACTTGTGGGGCGACCCGTATAGGTGCGAGAGAGACAGAGCGACGAATCAGTCTGCAGGGCGCGGCGTGCGGCGCATGGGAAGGACCTTGACCGCCAGCGCGCATGCGCGGAGCGCGGAGCGGAGCGGGGCATTTGAAAGTGAGATGAGATTCTGATTCGGATCTCGCTGAGAGACTGCGCGCGCGACCCCACCGCAGCAGCGAGCTATTCCAGAGAGTGGTCGTCTCTCTCGTGCCACTACGAGACGCCGCATGAGTGCGAGTGAGACAGCGACGAAATGGAGGCTCAGAGGAACGGGGCGTGCCGGGGCCCGACCCAAGGCGCGTGCGTCCGCCTCGGCCCTGCCGCTCGGGGCCCAAGGGTTAGGCCTAGGCCCCTTGAGTCGTGCGTAGAGGTCTCCACTCCGGGCGGCGCCGCCACACTGTAGCGACGCCGGTCCAGCCGGAGGTGGCGAGTCAACGGACTCTCGTCTAAACGACGGCGTCGTGCCACCAGCCGGGGCTGCGGGGCTGCGGGGCCGCGGGGCTGCCGGGCTGCCGGGCCAGGTGGGGCGGGGGCGGAGTGGGAGGAAGGCACGCTGGCCGTGGCCTTGGAGGCGCGGAGGCGCGGCGGGGAGTGGCGGCACCGCGTCGTCGGCGTCGTCGGCGCCAGCGGCACGCAAAGGAGCAGCGTCACGACGCCGGCAGCGTGGCCGCCGTGGATGCCGTGGCCGTCGACAAGTAGTGCGTAATGCACTTCACACACACACACACACACACACACACACACACACACAACACACACGCGCGCCGTCGCTGCTTCCATTTGGGCCTCTTCCAAACAAACCTTGACGAACCGTGTCAACGGCGACCGGTTTCCACCGTCCATTCACTTATCGGGCAGGTGTCGGTCGCCTTTCGACGCCCACATCGTCTGCTGGCCGCAGCGGCCCGCCGCGCCCCGCCCCACCACCGCGCCCCTCGATACGGGCAAGCGTCGCCAGACAACGCCCCGCCCCGCCACGCCCATAGGTCCCGCCATGCAGCCGCTGCAGCGGCGTTCGTCACCTCATCTCCATACAACGGGGCGCCTCGCGGTGACGCGATGACGTCACGCGACTGCATCATGCAGTGCACCGCCGTGCACCGAGCCTCTTACAGTGCAGTGAGCCAGAGTTAGCCCCAATCTCGGAACTGGCGTCATTCGCCGCACAGTGGGCCAGACACCGGTGGAGGCGGCCTCCAGACGCGTTTTGAGCTCCAGAAACGCTAAATGGGACTCAAACCGAGCGTTTGACCCCACCAATGGATTCCTCGTTCGGAGAGCAATCCATTGGTGGGGTCACACGTTCGATTCGAGTCTTATTTAGCGACTCTGGAGCTCAAAACGCGTCTAGAATTTTGGCCGCCTGCTCCGGTTGCTGGCCCCCTGTGCTGCGTCCACGTACCGCTTAGCGACGCCCACTCTCTCTCTCGCACTGACACACGGCCTGTGCGGTGGCGCCATATCGGCCGGCATGAGGGCGCCGCCGCGCCGCGCGGACACGATCGACCAAAGTGCTGCCGAGCGATTCCTCTCGCTGTCTCTCTCGCGCCCCTACGCACCGCCGTACTGCCCCGTGAGTGCGAGAGAGACAGCAGGACGCCGCACTGCTCGGAAGCAGCCTGCAGGGGCGTGCGCCGCGTGCGCAGCGTGTTGGGGCGTGGACTGGCCTGGGCGGCGGGGCACTGGGGCACGCAGTTGGCCACGCAGCAGCGCAGCGTACTGCTCCGGGTTTCGCGACCAGAGCGACAGAGATGGAACAACCGGCGGCACACACCCTCTCACTCTCACTACCGGAGAGCGCACAAGTTTGCGCGGGGGTGAAGCCGCAATCAGCGATGACGAACAAGACCAGCAAGCGCGTGGAGGCGCGCTCGTGCCGCGGTGCAGCGTGGCGGGGCCTTTTAGGGGCGCCGGGACAAAGGTAGCCGTCGTGCTGCGCTAACGCCAACGCCGCGGAGGCAGAGGCGCGAGGGACTGTGCGCGACACGCGACGCCCCGGGCCCGCCGTGGGCACGCCCAAGCTACCCGTTGGTTCGGGGTGGGGGCGTCAGCGAGGGCGAGCACAGCATGCTTGCTGTATTCTGTCCATTCTGTCCAAAGATAACATTACCTTCAGCGGCGTGAGGCCGGCTGCTACTTCAAAAGGATGATATTACCCTTTCCGGCGTGAGGCCGTCCAGTCCACACTGCTTCAGAAATATAATCGTTATCGACCTGCACTCGCGGTGCTTCACGGTGCTTCGCGGTGCCGGTTGCCGACGTTTTTGCCGGAGAGGTCGAGGCCTCGACACCGGGGCCAGCACCACGTTGGTTGGCATGTTGACGTCTCCATTGTCGCGCCGCTGTGTACGCCGCGACGGCTGTCATGAGCATCTCGGCGCCCCGGCCGCGACATTTGTTCTTTCATTCCAGCGACCCCCCCCCCCCCCCCCGCGCGGTCGTCTCACAGTGGGCCAGAAGACCGGTGGGAGTGGTCAAAACTCTAGGCACTTTTGAGCCCCAGAGTCGCTGAGGAGGACTCGAACCGAACGTGTGACCTCACCAATGGATTCCGTTTGGAGAGGTATCGATACGTGGGGTCACACGTTCGGTTCGAGTCCCGTTTAGCGACTCTGGAGCTCAAAACGCGTCTAGAGTTTTGACCTCCTGCACCGGTCTTCTGGCCCACTGTGCGTCCTGGCGGGCAGGGCAGGGCTGGGCTGGCCCCATCCGCCCCGTGCCATGCCGGCCAGTCCGGCCCACGGCTCCACTCCCACAGCCGCGCTTAGCATACCTGCCGCGTTTGTTGGGCCGCGCTGTCGCCTCGTGCGCTCCGTCTCTCTCGCACCCCAACGGGACGCCGTGCGAGTGCGAGAGAGACAGAGCGACGAAAGCCCTGTTCGGAAACGGCCAGCCTGCTGCGCGTTGCGCCTTGTCGACTCGAGCGAATTACTTCCCGAACGACTCGCCATCAGTCCGCCTCGCCGGCATGCATCATCGTGACAGTGACGGCCGGGACCCGGGTTCGAGTCCCGCCGAGGGTTGTTCACTTTTCGCGTGGCGGGGTCAAGGGGACGTTCCTCTCGCAGGAACCCGAGCGTTTTTCGAGCCCGTGTGCCTGCAGCATGCGGGGAGGACCTGGGTGGACGTAAGTGCACGACACTGGGATGTGCGCGCGGACGCCGCCGGGCCGGACGGTCCAGGGGATTCCAGGAAGTCCCCTGGAGCCTGGAGCGGCCTGGAGCCTGGAATGCGTCCAACAGGGCGCCGGCCGGCCCAAGGCCCGGCCCACCCCTCCACGCCGCGGCACGCGGTACGCGGGCCGCAACGCCCTCGCACGCCCATTGGCCATTTTCTCCTTGAGCTTTGCCGCAGTGCTCCGCGCAGAGCTCATTAGTGCCCACAGAAAGTTGAAAAGCAAAATGGCGCGGGAGCGGCGATGTGATGTGTCTGCAGGCTCATGCCGGAGACGCCACTCGTCGCTCCGTCTCTCTCGCACCCATGGGGCGCCCCGTAGGGGTGCGAGAGAGACAGAGCGATGAAGGGTCGGGGAGATGCGCGGCGTGGGAACCGAACCGACCGCGACCGCCAGGTCCTGCCAGGCCCCGCCAGGCGGCGGCGGTGGGCCTAGCGGCCTAGCACTGCAGCTCGATTCCGAGCGGCGCCCTCTGTCTGTCTCTCTCGCACCTGTGCGGCGTTCCACAGCGCTGCGAGAGAGACAGCGACGGGAGAATCAAACCACCCTGCCCGTTCTAACGAGCCATTCGGCGGGCAGAGCGCGATTCGAAACGGCGCGGCGTGCCGGCCGTTTAGGCAGCGCCGGCAGCGCACACAACGCACGGCAGCCCGGCGCTGCACTGCGCTGCACTGCGCTGCACTGCGCTGCACTGCGCTGCACTGCACTGCACTCGGTGGCCACGAAGGGCGCGTTATTGTAACGGGGAAGCGGAAAAAGCAGCAGCAGCGGTGAATTCGGCGGCGTGGGGAGCCGGCAGCGGGGAGGCCACACAGTGTGGGGCGGAGTACAGTAAACCAGAAGGCCGATGGAGGCGGCCAAAACTCTAGACGCCTTGAGCTCCAGAGTCGCTAAATGGGACTCGAAGCGAACGTGTGACCCCACCAATGGATCGCTCTCCGAACGAGGAATCCATTGGTGGGGTCACACGTTCGGTTCGAGTCCTGTTTAGCGACTCTGGAACTCAAAACGCGTCGGGAGTTTTGTCCGCCGCCACTGGTCTTCTGGCCCACTGTGGAGTGGAGCAGCGCGCCGAAACACGCCGCAGCGTGCAGCATGCGCGGCCCGCGCTGACTTGGGACGGCGTCGCTCCCTGCGTGCGTGCTGTGCTGCGTGCGGGGCCCGAGGTATGGCGTGGCCGTGATCTTGACCCGGCCGGGCCGCCCCGTCCGGTACAGTGCACCTACCCGCCCACTCTCCTCCGCGCTTCCAACTGGCGGTCGTTCTGAACCCCGAAGCCCTCAACTCGAACCTCCGTAAAGACTGACTTACCCGGAGCCACGCCAGCATGAGTTTCTTGGGCGGGAACTTGGAGCGGCCGATCTGGTAGCGGACGATGAGGGACCAGATGAGGCCGAGGATGAGCTTGAGGTTGCCGTTCACGATGTCCACGTTTCCTGGAACAGGGAGCGAGCGTCAGCGTCGTCGGGAGTCGAGCGAGGCGGAGGGGAATGCCGGAACATTGAACATTGTCGGCGGCAATTTCGCCATTTCACACGCGGTCCATTCTTCGCGGGACACGTCCGTCCACGAGTCCCAGGAAGCGTTTACCGCACCGGGCACAGTTGGCCAGAAGACCGGTGGAGGCGGCCAAAACTCTAGACGCGTTTTGAGCTCCAGAGTCGCGAAACAGGACTCGAACCGAACGTGTGACCCCACCAATGGATTCCTCGTTCGGAGAGCAGTCCATTGGTGGGGTCACACGTTCGGTTCGAGTCCCATTTAGCGACTCTGGAGCGCAAAACGCGTCTAGAGTTTTGGCCGCCTCCATCGGTCTTCTGGCCCACTGTGCAGGGCCACGCCGCCTGACTCGGCCTGACTCACCGCGGCGGCCTCTGTTTGGTTTCTGGGTTCAAACCCCCCAAACCCCAGGCCACAAACCCGGCCGCGGCACATTCCGGCCAGAGTGGTATTTGTACTGCACAGCAGACCCACCGCACTGTGGACCAGACGACCGGCGCAGGCGGCCAAAACTCTGGACGCGTTTCGAGCTCCAGAGTGGCTAACCAGGACTCGAACCGAACGTGTGACCCCACCAATGGATCCCTCGTTCGGAGAGCAATCCATTGGTGGGGTCACACGTTCGATTCGAGTCCCTTTTCGCGACTCTGGAGCTCAAAACGCGTCTAGCGTTTTGACGGCCTCCACCGGTCTTCTGGCCCAATGTACACGAATCGCGGTGGCGGCACTCCACTCCAGGGAGGGGCTCCACGTCGACCGACACGTCGACCGACGTCCCACGCGCTTCCTAAAACCATCTGCCCATTCGCCGCGGACCGCGCACGCACACAGTCGTTGATCTGTGCACACGCGAGCGGCTCGCATGCAGGCAGGTAGTCCAGGCAAACATTACATTCGTGGTGGACAAAATTGCTAACAAGCTGCAATTTTGGGATTCGATAGAGTTCATATTGTAGAATAACATACCAAAAATCCCAAAACTTTTATCGACCACATTGGCCGCAATCAGCGTTCAATGTTCAAAATTTACACTTTTCGAACGGCGGCTATAACTTTTTACCTATTTGTCCGATTTCACTGCGGTTTCGCTCGTTCAATGCAGCATTGAACGCTCTTGAACTAATATAAAGACGTGTTTCGTCGTCAGACTAGAACTATCCACGCTAGAAGGCACAAACTGTCAAAAACGGGATTTGGGTCAAGCTGCAATTTTGGTTTTTCGTATTTTGTGGCGAAATGAGGCAGCGATTCTTAAAGTACCCTTTTACAACTCGTGTAGATCGTTCTATTGCGCACAAGAAAGGTCATTACGCATTTCGGGCTACGACGTACGGTTTAAGTCCTACGGGGACGGAAGCGGCGCGCCACGGCGCTCTGCGGGCGGCCCGGGCGCCTTGCTGCGCGCCGCTCCACGTAGCTCGCCGCGACCGCCCAAAGTGACACATTTGGCGTCGCAGTGAAGGAAACCGAAGCCAGTTAGAACAGAATGGTGAACGGGATATTGTTCTACAGCGCCGTCGCTTTCATTGTCTCTTCCGGAAAAGTTATGCCAAGCTCCGTTCAGCGGGATATGCGCCTCAAAGTCGGTGCGATGGCGCGTTTGTGTCACTTTGGGCGAATTCTTCACATTTTCGGCTGACTTCGCAGCGAACTTGCAAGTCAACTGTTCGAGCTAAAGTTACGCTCGAAGTATTTTTAGAAAGGTGGGATGACAGAGAATACTACCACGAGGGTAAACGAGCATTTGCTAACTTTTATTCCGTGCACGACTTCGGCAAAAGCGCTAGTTTTAGCAATTCAATCATGTGGTTGACTCATTTCTTCCATCTTTGGGGTACTTTCCTCGACAAACTAAGGTAGTTGTGACTAATTTCGAGAGTCTTTTTTATAATATGACGGACGTCAAACACAGTCCCGGTTCAATTTCTTCTGGGACTACGTTGTTATATCAGCAATGCGAGGTGCGATGTGTGAGTTTTGACAATTATTTTAGGGAAATGGCAATTTTCTTCAACTTCAAAGAAGCATTCGAGACAAACTAAGGAGACTGTCGTAATTCACAATACATATTTGGAAAGAGAAACTGAAGAGAAATGGGCTCCTGTTGACCAATTAGGTTAAATTTCGTCTGTTTCCTTGCACCTCTTCGCGAAAAATATCAAATTTCTTAGTAAATAGCTAAAACTAGCACTTTTGCCGAAGTCGTGCATGGAATAAAAGTTAGCAAATGCTCGTTTACCCTCGTGGTAGTATTCTCTGTCATCCCACCTTTCTAAAAATACTTCGAGCGTAACTTTAGCTCGAACAGTTGACTTGCAAGTTCGCTGCGAAGTCAGCCGAAAATGTGAAGAATTCGCCCAAAGTGACACAAACGCGCCATCGCACCGACTTTGAGGCGCATATCCCGCTGAACGGAGCTTGGCATAACTTTTCCGGAAGAGACAATGAAAGCGACGGCGCTGTAGAACAATATCCCGCTCGATCCCGTTCACCATTCTGTTCTAACTGGCTTCGGTTTCCTTCACTGCGACGCCAAATGTGTCACTTTGGGCGGTCGCGTTGAGCTACGTGGAGCGGCGCGCAGCAAGGCGCCCGGGCCGCCCGCAGAGCGCCGTGGCGCGCCGCTTCCGTCCCCGTAGGACTTAAACCGTACGTCGTAGTCCGAAATGCGTAATGACCTTTCTTGTGCGCAATAGAACGATCTACACGAGTTGTAAAAGGGTACTTTAAGAATCGCTGCCTCATTTCGCCACAAAATACGAAAGACCAAAATTGCAGCTTGACCCAAATCCCGTTTTAGACAGTTTGTGCCTTCTAGCGTGGATAGTTCTAGTCTGACGACGAAACATGTCTTTATATTAGTTCAAGAGCGTTCAAAGCTGCATTGAACGAGCGAAACCGCAGTGAAATAGGACAAATAGGTAAAAAGTTATAGCCGCCGTTCGAAAAGTGTAAATTTTGAACATTGAACGCTGATTGCGGCCAATGTGGTCGATAAAAGTTTTGGGATTTTTGGTATGTTATTCTACAATATGAACTCTATCGAATCCCAAAATTGCAGCTTGTTAGCAATTTTGTCCGGAAAATCCCGTTATTTTGTAATGTTTGCCTGGACTAAGGTACAGAGCGACTACGCTCGTCTATTCGCTGTTTGGTTTCAGGCACAAGCCCCACTTGTCCGCCTTGACGTCAAAGTGTCCTCCAATTTTCCCACCCCCTTCAACGACAGAGTCCTGAAAAGGCCGACTCCGCAAAAATCGACACACTCTCGTACTTTGACTATTCCCCGTATCTAGCATTTTGTTTTATTTGTTTATTTTTTCCCGTGAAGAAGTGGTTCACGACGCCGGCCGTCACGGACGTGTGGACGAGGTACGTGGAGCACAGGAAGCAAAGCCCCCCTCCCTCGCGGCCGCCTTAGACTCCGGCAGGGGTCTCGACTTCCTCCCACAGCGAGCCGGCAGGAGAACAGACGCAGAGATTCGGGCGCTAGTCCTCCCATAGGACTCGAAATATCAAACACAGGAGAGTACCGAGAGATTGCCTTTTGGGCGAGGCATAATCTACTACTCTCGCCTATTTGTTTCTAATGTACCAAGTGGGTCAGGAACCCCGAGACAAAATGAAAAGTACGCAGTCCCGCCACACACTGCTCCTCTCAGGCCGGAGGGGCCGAACAGGAACCTCATCGATCGATACCAAATGCGGACTGACTTAATGCCATCACAGTTTGCTGTGGAGCAAAACCCGGAGTACGAAACAAACACGCCTAGCTCTGGCACGGCCAAGATGGGCTCGCACAGGAGAATGGTGCAGGGTCTCATTTCGACTCGGGGTTTCTGGCCCACCTGGTAAATGTTAGAGGACTGCGGGGATGAAAACGAGCGCAGAGTACACTGGTAAAACTAAGGCGTACTATTACGCCCTTCGTGAAGCGTACAGCCAGTACGCCCTTCTTCAAGCGTACAAGAGTTCATGCGCTCCTTTCTTCCTATCTAAATGCACGGCGAAATTGCCTTGAAGCGTAGTTGTACGTTTCAAGAAGCGCTTGAATGAAGCGCACAACTACGCTTTAGTTCTACCAGTGTACTGTGCAGGTTTACCAAGTGAAGGCTTCCGGACGGACCCCGCGCCCTTGGCCCTGCCCGCGCTGCCCGCGCTGCCCGCGCTGCCCTGCCCTGCCCCACCGGAAGGAAGCGCTGGCAGTCTGCTCTGCTGCGCTTCCAAGGACCGCGACAGGTGTGTGGACACTCCCCCCCCCCTCTCCCCCTCCGTGACCATGCCTCGGCCCACTGCGGTCCATTCATCGGACTTCCCCCTCCCCTCCGCCCCGTCCCGCCGCCGTACCGCATTGGGACAGCAGCATAGCAGCAGTCTGATTCCGAACAGCAGCAGCAGCTCGTCGCTCTGTCTCTCTCGCACCCGCACGGAACGCCCCGGAAGGGCGACAGAGACAGGGCGACGAAAACAGACGCTTTCGGAAGCATCAGCCTTGCTGCCTTGCAAAGTTCTTCAGTGACCTTTCACGACTCGTGTGTCGCGCCTCGACGTCGAGGGCGGCGTTGCGTTCCAGCCGTTTGGGGGGCACGTCATTTTCGGGCCGTCGTCGGGGCATTGGGACACATGCCAGCCGGACATCAACAACAACTGCGGCAAATCTCGCGAAAATCATAGACCGTCCAAAAGGCATAACAGAGCCTCTCAAGAGTGTCACAGACGATCCAGCGGAACAGCTATAGCTCGGTTTATCGCCTGTCGCTCGTCATTCCTCGCTGCATGTTTTGCTGCCGGTTTTTTGTCTGCAGCTTGTTCATTACGCGAGGCTAGTTAGGCAGCGCGTTTCCGCGCCGTCGCGTCGCCGCGGCGTCCACTGCAGCGCGACGGCGGACGCGACGCGACACGGCGGGCGCGACGCCGCGGGCACGGCCGGCTGCGCGCGCGAGGCTTGCGCGCTAGCTTTGACGGCGGCGGTGGCATGGCAGGGCCGAGCGGGGCGCCCAGACGCGTCCATTGCCGGCCCGAGACGACCCCGCGCCGCGCGCACCGCGCAGCCGAGCGAGACCCACACTGCTGCACTGCAGTCCGCCGGTTCGCCGCTCTGTCTCTCTCGCACCCCTGCGGCACGCCCCGAGTGCGAGCGGGACAGAGCGACGCACAGTGGGCCAGAAGACCGGTGGAGGCGGCCCAAAACTCAAGGCGCGTTTTGACCTCCGAGTCGCGAAATGGGACTCGAATCAAACGTGTGACCCCACCAATGGATTGCTCTTCGAACGAGGAATCCATTGGTGGGGTCACTCGTTCGGTTCGAGTCATGTTTAGCGACTCAGGTGCTCAAAACGCGTCGGGAGTTTTGGCCGCCTCCGCCGGTCTTCTGGCAAATCCACTGTGACCGTTCGGATTCAGCCTGCGACGCGCGCGAGGCCGGCCCGCCGAACAGGCGCGTGTAACGGGCCTGCCTACCCGCCATGCAATTGCGATTGCGATTAACGGCTGGACCACAAGTGATCGTCTGCCTTTCGGGCCCGCCCCGCCATGTCGATGATACACCAGCACGTGACGGGTCGTCAGGCGACCAGGCGCGGGCTGCCGTGCTGCCTGGCTGCCTACCTGCTCACTGCACTGCAGGCTACAGCCCAGGCTGGACTCGGTACGGTACGGCGCGCGGGTGCAGCGTGGCCGTTGCAACACGCGAGTCGAGTCCACGGCGGCCGATCGGCGGGGCTCCGCGGCTCAGGCTTAGCAGCCCGGTCGACTCGGCTCCCCGCCACGCCTCGGTCGGCCCGTCGGCCCGGCCCAGCGGCACAGCGCAAAGCAAACAGGATTGCAACACCGAGGCAATGCGGAGTGCCGGCCGCGGTCTTCCGGGCCCTGCAGCCTGCAGCAACCCCAGCAGACTGATTCCGAGAGTCGCTTTCGTCGCTCTGTCTCTCTCGCACTCATGGGGGGTCCCGTAAAGGTGTGTGAGAGACAGCGCGACGAAAACGACTCTCGGAATCAGTCTGCAGGACCCCTACCCGGGCGTGGCGGGGCGCAGCACCGGGCCGCCAAGGGCGCTCCTCGCGACTCGGGACGGTCGCGGTTTATGTGATTGACTACACTCTGGGGTGCCCAGAATCTGGGCACCTTTGGCACCTTAGTCGCTGCTGAGCCATGGGTAAAGGCAGGTTCCGTAATGGTTTGTCCAGCCCGGACTAGGCGACAAAGGTGCCCAGAAACTGGGTGACATTTGGCACCCTAAAAAGTGGGGCAGACAACAAAGGCGCCCAGTTTCTGGACACCCTACATTTAGAGTGTAGCGGCAGAAAAAGAATTCGAGGCACACGGTTTCTGAATCAGCCAGCTCAGATTGGCAGGAGGCCTCACTGATGTTATCGTCACCCAAAACCTTGCAGCGCGTTACCGTATTGTTTAAGTACCAAAGTAAGCCTTTACTGTAACAACACGAGAACAGCCCTTACGAACGCCTTGTAGGTGATAGTAACACGTAACACAACATAGGCAACACTAATAATGTAGGGTCAGTTGGGGTAATTATGGGACACGGGGTAAAAATGGGACAGCTAATTCTTAGTCAAGAATCGAAATTTTAGAACTTGTCATGCGTTCAAAAATGTCAAATCTTGACTAAGAATCAGCTGTCCCATTTTTACCCCGTGTCCCATAATTACCCCAACTGGCCCTATTTTCTAGAATTTTTCGTTTTGAACTTTTTACGTGCCTGTCGTGGACGGGCTGTTCGCGCCGCGGTGCGCGAGGCGGTGCGCCACCGCGTGACCAGTGGCGGAGCAAGGCGGAGCGTGGCCGAGGTGATAAAAGGACTCACCAATATTGACGAGCTTGACGCCGTCCGCCTCGACCGCCTTGAGCGCGCAGGACACGTTCTCGAGGTGCTGGTGGCGGTTGCCCGGCCGCCGCACCCAGCCCCGCAGCGGCCGCTTCTGCAGCGCCTCCACCAGCGCGCACAGCTTGGTGCCGTCCTGGAAGTCCTGCGCCAGGTCGGCGACGGCCATGCCCGCGCCGCGCAGGTTCTCGTTGACCCAGTTGCGGAACGTGTGTGCCTGGATCTCCACCCAGAGGTCCTCGTGGCCCTTGATGGCCATGCCCTTGGCCGCATGGCCCTCGGGGGAGCGCGCCGCCAGCCCCACCTGCAACAAGAAGCCACATCAGTTGCACCGCACTCGCCGACGGTGCACAGTGGGCCAGGAGACCGGTGGAGGCGGACAAAACTCTAGACGCGTTTTGAGCTCCAGAGTCGCTAAATGGGACTCGAACCGAACGTGTGACCCCACCAATGGATTCCTCTCCGATCGAGGAATCCATTGGTGGGGTCACACGTTCGGTTCGAATCCTGTTTAGCGACTCTGGAGCTCAAAACGCATCTAGAGTTTTAGCCGCCTCCGCCGGTCTTCTGGCCCACTGTGCGATGAAGGGGTTCCTGTGGAAAACAAAGCAAGAGTGCCGTGGCTCTCTGTTTCGTCTAGATCTTCCATGACGCACAGCCGCGCAGCGAGGCTCACGTCGTAGTTCCAAGCAGTTTAGCGTGGAATCGAGGCGGCCTGGTTGTGCGAGACGGGGGCCTCTCAGACCGCAAAGCGTGCATCCATGCTCTACATGTCTCTGGGCCCCGCCCCGCCCCGCCCCGCCCCGCCCGGGGAATTGCCTGCTCGCTCGGCGAGTGTGGAAATTGCATTTTCGTCTGGCGTCCACTGGTGCCTCCACACGTGTCCATGCGGCGAGCGAGCGGCTCTTCTAGTGGAAATGACGAGTGCAGGCGCGATGCGTCGCAAGAAGACCGGTAGAGGCGGCCAAAACTCCCCACGCGTTTTGAGCACCTGAGTCGCTAAACATGACTCGAACCGAACGTGTGACCCCACCAATCGATTCCTCGTTAGGAGAGCAATCCATTGGTGGGGTCACATGTTCCGTTGGGTCCCATTTAGCGACTCCGGAGCTCAAAACGCGTCTAGAGGTTTGGCCCCCTCCACATGTGGCCTACTGTGCGTCGCAGTGTAGGGCATTGCAATGCAGGGCGTTGCGTCGGTGAACTTCACAAACCGACGACCCCGCCCAGCCGAGCCTGCTCGGCGGGCAGTGCAGGCCGGCGTGCAGACCAGGACCAGGGACTGCCAGGGACTGCCAGGGACTGCCAGGGACTGCCAGGGACTGCCAGGGACTGCCAGGGACTGCCAGGGACTGCCAGGGACTGCCAGGGACTGCCAGGGACTGCCAGGGACTGCCAGGGACTGCCAGGGACTGCCAGGGACTGCCAGGGACTGCCAGGGACTGCCAGGGACTGCCAGGGACTGCCAGGGACCGGATACCGGAGGCGTTGCTCCGCCGCCCCGCCGCGGACAGGGCCCCGACAGGGCCGCGCGGCACGCAGCGCACTGCACTGTAGAGTGCACCGCCGCGCCGCACACTGTTCACAACGAACCAGTCCCGGCCCGATTGCAATTCAAATTTGTTCACTCTCTTTGGTCTTGCCGCCCGCGCCGGCCCGCGCCCCCGACGCGTGGCAAGACGCCCGGCACTGGTGGGGCGGCGGTGGGCTAGAACCAACAAAACAATGCTGTTTTCCAACAGACAGTGAGCTGGCCGCCCTGCGTTTTGACCGCCACCGCCGCACAGTGGGCTAGAAGACCCATGGAGGCGGCCCAAACTCTAAACGCGTTTTGAGCTACAGCGCCGCTAAATGGAACTCGAACAGAACGCGTGATACCCCACCAATGGATTCCTCGTTCGGAGAGCTATCCATTGGTGGGGTCACACGTTCGGTTCGAGTCCTGATCAGCGACTCTGGAGCTCAAAACGCGTCTAGAATTTCGGCCGCCTCCACCGGTTTCCGGCCCACTGTGCGCCGCGGCGCCGCGGTCACGAGAAGGGCGTCCCTTTTGCCGCACCGACGGCAATTCATCGCACTGCCACCGCCGCCACGCCCTTCAACGACACGCGGAGCGCGGTGCGCGGCCTTGGCCCTTTTCCGTTTACTCGTTCCCGACTGCGTGCTGCGTGCTGCGTTTGTCCGGCACGTCATAGGCGGGCCGCGGGTCGTGACCCGTCCGAGCCCGGCCAGCCCCGGCGGCCGCGGCGTGGCGCGGCTAGGCGCGGCGCCCAGGTCGTCGTTACATTGGTCCCCGGCCTCAGCCGCCTCAGCCGACTCGGCATGCTGATGTGCAGGAACCTGTTGGCCAACGCCTGACGGCCTGCCGCCCCGCCCCGCCCCGCCCCGCCCCGCCCCGCCCCGCCGAGCGCGGGTCAGCAACCCGGTGCTGGCAGCAGGGAGGCAAGGACAGAGGACGACGCCGCGGGGCCGCGGGCTGCATCGCATCGCGCACCCTCGCGGTGGCCGCCACTGCAGTTTCCGCCGAGCCCTACATGGTGGAGGCGCGCGTCCCCGCGGCCCCGCTCGCGGTCGTGCTCTGCATCGCCTTTTGCGGCGCCAGGGCGGGGCGGGGCGGGGCTGGCGCCGTGCGTGGCCAGAGTGGGAGTAAGCGCGGCAGAGACAATGAGCATGGCTTTCCAGGTACGCCGCGGCGCCCCGCCCCGCCCCGCCCCGCTTCACCGCGTTCGGGCCGCAGGCCGCAGGCAGGCTCCGCAGGGCTGCGAGTCCCGTCCCTGTCCTTGCGATGCGCCGGGCCGCGCTCGGCTTTGGCTCGGCTTTGGCTTGGCTCGGCTCGCTGGAGAAACGCCGCAGGGATCAGCCGCGCGGCTCGATGAGGCAATACAGAAGAAAATAAACTCGAATGCCGGCCAAACGCGTTTCGTTTTACGGCCGTCCATTTCGAGCGGCAGCGCCGGGAGTCGAACCCGCGCTCCGCGGTCAAGAGCGCTCCGGGCTGCTTCCGAAACACTGTTCGGAAGGCGGCCGCCACACAGTGGGTCAGAGGACCGGTGGAGGCGGCGAAAACTCTAAACGCGTTCTGACCTCCAGAGTCGCTGAGTGGGACTCGAACCGAACGTGTGACCCCATGAATGGGTTGCTCTCCGAACGAGGAATCCATTGGTGGGGTCACACTTTGGGTTCAGCGACTCTGGAGGTCAAAACGCGTCTAGAGTTTTGGCCGCCTCCACCGGTCTCCTGGCCCACTGTGCGCGCCGTGCGCGGACCGCCAGGACAGGTGGCCGGCGAGCCACGTGCCGATGACGTCCCGCCGATGGACTTGATGGACGGGACTAGCTGTCTGAAGCGACGCCACGGCGACGCCGCGACCGGTCCGGCGATAGCGACGGGACGCGGCGTAAAACCGCGAGGTTCCCACCAGTAACTCAGGCAGCCGGCCCCAGCCAGCCAGCCAGCCTCAGCCAGCCTTGCTCCACAGTCAGGGCTGGCAGCCACTCTGTCAATCCACTCTGGTCTGTCCGCGTGCCCCAGGAACAATATCCCGGGCGCGCGTGCCGCCGCACATGGCGGCACAAGGCGTTCGTCGTGGGCGTCGGATCGGGCTGGGGGCCTTCGGGGCCTTCGGGACCTCCATTCCATTCATCCTCACGCGATACGGCTCCGCCATGGCCTCCATCCGAGAACGCCGAAAAAGTGTCTCAGCGTTCGGAGAGCTGCGGCGGGATAATTTATTTTTTTCCGGCCGGTGGAAATACCGCTTGCGACCTCCTGCCGTCGGGGTCGGCCTCGCCGGGCCCCTACATGGAGTGGTGCAAGTACGTTTGACCCCTCGCGCGCGCGGACTCGCGGCCGCCTTCATTTCTGCTCGCTCCAATTGAAAACGAATTGACCCTTCGATTAGCGCCTTCCTGGCGGTCCTGGCCCCGCGGGGGGTCCGCCCGGTCCGCCGCGCCCGGTCCAGTGTCCAGGGGGGGGACATCCGTTAATAATTTTTTGGCCTGCCCCTTGGGCATGTAGGCCGTCCAGTGTCCAGCGGCCCCGTTTGGGGGATCGGGCCACGCGGCGGTGGCGGCGGTAGCGGCTAGCGACCCTCCTGTAGCGGCAGTAGCGACTGTGGCGGCAGCCAGCCGGTCGAACATGTGCAAGGAAGTGTGCGTTGGGTTGGAGGGTTATGCAACGAGGGGCCGGCCCGAGCGGCGCGGCCCGACAGGCCGACAGCGGAGTGGGACCGCGGTGGGCCCACTGGGGCCGCGGCGGCGCGGGCTGGGGCGACGGCGGCGACGGCAGTCGCTGTCTTTGTCTCCCGTCCCCTTCCTCCCCTCGCCGCGATCCTGGAGCGCTGCGCCGCGCCCGCTCGAGGTGCTCGAGGGGGGCGTGAAGTAAGTGACCCAGAGTTCATGACATATTGTCAGGTCGCGCCGCTCGGTTGCGACGCCGCCGCCACCACCGCGACGCCCCCCCCCCCTCTCCCCCTCGCATTCCGCGATCTGGGTCAGCGCCGCGACGCTCCACGCATCACACAGAAGGAGCGAGGCTCTGTGCGCGACACTCGAGGTACTACAATGTGTTGTTTCCTCCGGCTCGTCGCTCGTCACCGGCGGGGCGGGTGGCGGGCGGGTACTCCCGGTTATGCAACGACGGCCGGCGCGAGCCTCTCCTCTCCGCGCGAGCATCGCCCCGGGCCATCGCGTCCGTCGCGTTGCGTCGTTGCGTCGGTCTCGGACCGGGCCGGCGGTCTGGCCGGCGGTCTGACCGGCGGCCGCCGACGGCGTCCTGGAGGGTCGGGGCGGGGCACCAGGGCCATTGTATGGATCTCATCTTCATCTTTATTGACGCGGAATCAAGGCTGAGCCGCCTGATTGGGTAAGCCCGCGACCCCCTAGCCATCCCGTCCAATAAAAACAAAACCAAGAGAGGGAAAGGGCGCGGACGCTTTGAGTCGCCGGGGACTTGAACGCAGGGCAGTCGTCGTCAGCAACCGGGCTGATTCCGAACAGTGCGAGAGTGACTGGGCGACGATCAGACCGGCCGCGTGGCTGACCAGCCCAGCAGAATGATTCCGAGAGTCATTTTCGTCGCTCTGTCTCTATCGCACCCACATGGGTGCGCGAGAGACAGAGCGACGAAAACGACTCTCGGAATCAGTCTGCATCAGGTCTGAATCAGCTTCCGGTGCGGACGGCGCTGGCGGTCGAGGGGCGTGGCGCTGCGGAGTGCTTGACACTCTGCACAAACGGACCACAGTGGGCCGGAAGACCGGTGCAGGCGGGCAAAATTCTAGACGCGTTCTGAGCTCCAAAGTCGCTGAACAGGACTCGAACCGAGCGTGTGACCCCACCAATGGATTCCTCGTTCGGAGAGCAATCCATTGGTGGGGTCACACGTTCGGTTCGAGTCCTGTTCAGCGACTTTGGAGCTCAGAACGCGTCTAGAATTTTGGCCGCCTACCGGTCTTCTGGCCCACTGTGCGGACGGACGCGACGCGACGCGCCAGCACTGCTGGCAGTTTTTGGAATCACCCATCACAGCCGAAAGCCGAGAGCGCCAAAGCGCCCAGGCGTTTGAATGGACTTTGACAGGGACGCTCGTCGCGCACCATCTGTTGTGCCGTGCCGTACTCGCGCATCCATGCCCCCCCCCCACTCCCAGGCGGCGCCGTGCTTCAAGGTCACCCCCTTCTTCTCCTGCCCCACCACCACGCACCGGCGGGGACGACGCCGAGGAGAGTGATTTCGAGGATTTTATGACTTTTTCGTCTGGCTCGTTCGGGTCGTGAATTTTTCAGAGTGCATGTCTGCTCGGGCTATGGGTGGCGGCATGTCGTCGCGACACCGCGGTTCCGTTGTTCGACTCCCGCCACGGTCCGTGCACGAACGCTTCTTCCGAATTTTCGAAAACATGGCTACGGCTCATGGCATCTTTATGGACTGGCCGACAGCGGCCAGACCGGTGTTGAACTTGTGCAATTCCTCTGCCATTCATGCCCATGCCGCTTCGCGTTTTTGGCGACGCGGTTGCCGAACACTGAACCCGTCCGCCCCTCGGTCCGCCCGGCCGTCAGATGGCGGCAATGACGGCCACCTGCTGCCATGCACGTTGGCAATGCTGGCCATGCACAGTGGGCCAGAAGCCAAAACTCTAGACGCGTTTTGAGCTCCAGAGTCGCTAAATGGGACTCGAACCGAACGTGTGACCCCACCAATGGATTCCTCGTTCGGAGAGCAATCCATCGGTGGGGTCACGCGTTCGGTTCGAGTCCCATTTAGCGACTCTGGAGCTCAAAACGCGTCTAGAGTTTTGGCCGCCTCCGCCGGTTTCTGGCCCACTGTGCCGCTGGCGATGCTGGCGATGCTGGCCCGGAGGCCCCGGCTCGGTACTCAATGTCAACCTGCGGGGCCTCGGTCTCGGTACGCCCCACACACAGCCCGGCCCCGCCCGGCCCCGCCCCGCCCGCACCACCGCACAAGGTGCTGCCTTGTCTCTGCCCATTGCGAATTCCCACCACGAACAGGCCGTCGAAGACATCGAAGACGCTGGCCCGGGTCCCGGGGGTTGGCACACCTCTCGGCGGCGGCGGCGCGACCTATGCCAACGCCCCCGAGCAGCTCGAGGTGGTCGCCGCCGTGGTGTCAGTCGGCCTGGACCGCCTGGACGCAGAGGCTGCGATGAGGCCGCGCGGCCCACGCCAGCACCTGGCTGCCAGCGCGGCCCGGCCCGGCCCGCCTTGGAGGCTGAAGCTTTACATGGCTCCAGAGGGCCTTCAAGCCAACGAGCCAACCTGGCTCCAGATGCCCACTCTGCTCCAGGACTCCAGGCCAGGGGCACGCGGCGCGGTGCGGCGCGGCGTGGGCGTGTGGACGGCTGCAGACTCCAGCTCGCTCAGCCCGCTCCAGCTGACGTAATGCAAGGCCCTTCACTGACTGTGCGAGCTTTGCGGTGGCCGGAGGTCGCAGGGCTTCACCGTCGATCGTCGAAGGGCTTGGCGGCTCTGCGGCTACATTTCACACCGTCCCCGGCCACACCGTTCGACGCACAGCCCAAGGCACAGCCTGCTTGCCGCCCTACCTGCGATATTCGAAGAGGCTCCTCCGATGTCATGGTTATCCTGTGTTTTGCTCACTGCACGCGCGACGTTTTGGACCTTTCGTTTCGGTCGACAGCGCGGCGAGCGAGGGAGGAGGCGGCGGCAAGGCCTCTTGGCGCGGTGCGGCGCGGTGCGGCCAGGCGTGCACCTTCTCGCGGCGGCTTCGGCTTGTACACTAAAGCCCCAGCCAGCAGCCAGCCAGCCCCCCTCGTCTCGTCTCGTTCCGTTCCTTCCCTTGCGGGCCGTCCCGCGCCGCCGCACCGCGCAGCTCCGCGCCCGCTGAGACTCCGGGGCCCGCCGCGCGCCGCGCCACTGTGCCGCACAGTGGGCCCAGAAGCCGGCGTAGGCGGCCAAAACTCTGGACGCGTTTTCAGCTCCAGAGTCGCTAAATGGGACTCGAACTGAACGTGTGACCCCACCAATGGATTGCTCTCCGAACGAGGAATCCTCTGGTGGGGTCACACGTTCGGTTCGATGCCTGTTTAGCGACTCTGGAGCTAAAAACGCGTCTAGAGTTTTGGCCACCTCCACCGGTCTTCTGGCCCACTGTGTGCCGCCACGCCGGGCCCCCGCGGAGCGGGTACCCGGTACCGGGTGCACGCCGGCCGGCCACTAAAAGTACTCGCTTCCTTCGACCTCACAACTCACGTCTGCCGACTGATTTCGAACTCTGTTTAGTCGCGCTGCCTCGCTCGCACGGCTTCGGGACTTCCCTTGGGTACGAGACGTGAGAGACGCAGAGCGACGAAAACACTTTTGGGAATCAGCCTGCTGAGCTACCTGGAAGCAACTGACAGCATCAGCCCACAGACCACGGAAAAGAGGAGATGAGTTGAAATCGAACTTGCTAAATTCTGTACTAACGTCATCCCTATCGTGCCGTCCCCGAAGCGTTTCATATTTATCGCGCGTTCCAGTCAGTTCCAGTGGGCTTACAGGGTGTCCAACTGATTTTTCCGTATGCTGATCAACTATGCGCCATGACTCTAAAAAATCGTTGCTGAGGCTTATGAAAAAATGCAATTCTGACCTTCTAGTTTTTATTTTGACTTTAACTTCGTTTATTTTGCTTTTCTTTCCCTGTAGATTTGTGCTGCGAAGTGAACGAACCACAGGGCAGGGCACGGGGCTAACCCGAAGACCGCTTGCGCTGTTGCCAAGTCTCTGCGCCGAGTCGAGCAGACGACACACGACGCGGAACGCAGTAAACCTTACATCAAAAACATCATTCATGATTCCAGCATTAAAATTTGGTTTCGTCGTGGTGACAGCGGACAGCTTTTACGGGGATGAGTCATTGGTTGTACCTCTTTTTAAAAGGATTGGGCAGAGATTTTCTGTCCAAACCTTCTTCTTTTGATAGTGTGTGGTTATTTTGAGTAACTGCAATCTTATGACAGAAAAAGGTCCACAAGCTCTGTGCGCTTGTACATACACTACGAATGTTTGAGATCACTGAACCTATTCGAGAAGCACTTTATGATGATGATCATCCTGAACGACATAGTGCAATCGGCCTGTATCTTGACCTGCAGTGACAACAAATTCCCTTCACTCTTTGAAGTTTGGGTTTCCTCTTTGTCGGCACTAATTTGTGCAAATATGACTGGTGAAAGAAAAAACACAAAAATTTCAAGGGCTATGAAATATTTTTAATAAATCTCACAAGTACATGAATAGAATAACCGGAATTTTAAATGAAATAATTTTAATAAATCTCACAGGTACAAGTAACATTTTAAAAGCAAAGATCCTCAAGCAACATTATCAGGCAGGATTTGTGCCGAGTACTTGATACGAATCTCAGCAGTCTTACATGTCACTTAAATGAATTCAGATAATTATCAGAGAGAAAACAGCACATTTCGGACAAAAGTGTTCATCGCAAAGCATAACTGAATAGAGGAATATCTTAACGAAAAATAATGACCATCCTCTGGTGAAAATGATCAGAGGACAATCCTCTGGTCCCCTTCTATTTGAATCCATGACATGAGTGTCAAGAGAGCCGTTTGAGCTTACAAACTGCGAGGAACCTGACAACGCTGCTTGGGTGGATGGAGGTGCTCAATCGACAGTACTTCTTCCGACTCCACACTCACTTCCAGGAATGTGACATCACGTTGAAACGAACGTGACAAAGTGTCACATTCGTTTGGGCGTTGTGTCACGTTCGTTTGAATGTGAGCAAGCTGATTTTTGGCCAATTCACACCCAAACGAATGTGACACAATGCTCAAACGAACGTGACATGTCACGTTCGTTTCAACGTGATGTCACGTTCCTGGAATGAGAGTGCTCCCGTCCAATATCCGCAGCACAAAGGGCAATGCCAAATAGAGTTTTTCTTCTTGTGTTGGCCCACGCACCTGCCATGGTACCATTTAAGGCAGGAATCACACGATATCTGAAACCTGAACATTCGTGAAGAATGAGAGGGCTTGACATAGGCAGTTGTACAAAAACGTAATTCATAACCAACAGATAGTTTTACCCTTCATCTGGCCCTTTGCATATAGGACATGGAGCAGTTTCTTCGTGGTCCATGAGCGTCAAACCTCCAAACACGAGACATAGATAGATGGGTTCGAACGGACAAGGCAAAAGTGCGCGGAACGAGGACCGATGGCAAGAGCGCAAGCGGTCTTCGGGGTTAGCCCCGTGCCCTGCCCTGTGGTTCGTTCGCTGCGAAGTCTTTTCGCGTTGGTACCGCGCGTTGTTTATTTCCTGTGTTGCGGTTGGGTTTCGTCAGCAGACAGTAAGCAGGTGTCAAGTGATTGCATTGAAGTGGCAAAAAAAAATGGCCAAAGCTCGCATATTAGTTGAACTCAGACCTGACAAGAAACTTCTTGATCCTCAGTTTGACGGCTACAAGTTGTCATTAGAGAACGTACATTCACATCGTTCGTCTTTGCCGTCAAGTAAGTGTCTGACTAGGTTATGTTTGTTGATGCTCTGGTTTGATCACAATTATTTGATGTTTTAAAGCAGTGCTTTTTGTGTTGATATTTGTCTGAAAGCTGTTTAATTTGTCTGTAGAGCCTGATGTTGTTGTTCCAAGTGATGACCAATATTCATTCCTTCACACAAAGTTGTTTGGAACTCACAATAAACTTTTTACTGACCCGTGGACGGAGACAACTTACTACATTGATGTTAAGTGGAAGATTCATTCTTTTGACCCTGACACTAACAGTGTAAGTTCAGAACACATCTTGTTTCATTTGAAGTTAATGTAGTGTGACTAATATTCTTCCTTCTGTTCTTTAGTTTTGCGAAGTTTGGGAGGTACCAAGTCACCATGAGAGGCAGCCTGGACACTACAACTTAAATTTAGCTTTCGCTTCACCTGATGTGGTTGTTGTAACAGATGGAGCTGGTACTTTACATATTGTTGACACTCAAGATCGTTCTTTCAGAGCAAGGAAATGGGGGGTAAGAATTATTGCATGTTCAATTTTTTTTTTTATCAATTTGGTTTGATTATGACATGAAACTCATTTCTATTTGATTATCTATTCCCCTATTTGTAGGTAGTCTTCAGTTGTTCACCAATCGGAGACAACAAGGGATTTGTCATCTTAGATAGTCGATATTACTGTGGTGAATTGCATTGCATGCTTCTTCACATTGATGAGCTGGACATAGAAGGAACCGAGGGCAAGAAATCAAAGTTTGTGTCTGTAATTGATTGGATTACTGTGGAAGGTTGGTTGGATGCTTATTGATTTGATCAATCGTTATATTAAGAGGTAATACTTTGTTCAAATGTCATCAATATTAAAAATTTATCCTGCTTAGGGGAGCTCAACAAGCAGCCCTGGGGAGTGAAGTCTTTACGCCAAATGGTTGGAGGAGGCTGCATTGAGTTTGCCAGTTTTGAACCTACTTGCACTGCTGTGTTCATTGCAAGCGATCAAGCATTGAAATTTACCTCTGATTCTGAAAACAGCATCATTGAAGATAATGAGGAACCGAAAGGTGAGCCAAATAACTTAAGGTATAGACTGTCTCCTATTAAGATATTGCACATTATTATTTTTATGAGTTTTCTTCCAGTGAAACCCCAGATAGTTTACTCTTGGCTTCAGAAAGATGATGATTTGACTGTGTGGGTTCCTGTTGCCACGGATGTTTCAAAATCTGACATTAAGGTCATAGTAACCACACTCTCTGTTAAAATAACCATCCAAGGTCATGTTGTTCTGGAGGGTGCATTGCATCAACGGATTGATTCAGATCTGACCTGCTGGACTCTGTCACCAGGAAAGTAAGTAACAATTAATTAAACAGTAACAAAAATTCTCTGGATAAAAAAAGAAAGAAAAACATAATTGGGAACTGTAGGTTTCTCCTTCTGAATTCAAGATAATTTACCTATTCAATTCTTTCTTTTAACAAGATTAGAAATTATTTTGAGCAAAGTAGAGACCGGATTAATGTGGCCAGAGTTGATTGTTGGTTGCCAGAAAGGAGAGCAAGTTTTAGATCCAGCTCTTGTGGAAGAAGTACATCAGCGCTTGGCTCACTTATGTTCAGACACTGTGGAAACTGGCACAAATGGTATTAAACATACACATTCTTTAAATTATCAAATCAAATTGAACCTAGGGAATGGAGACCTGTCAAATTGTAAATACTCTTGTTTGTTTGTTCTTTTGAAATAGATGTTGCACCAGCTTACAATAGCCAACAGTTAGAAGACTGTGATGCTTTCCCCAAGGACACTTCTGTCCTGATTAGACTAGATTCAAAAGATCATAGTATTTCTCACAAGGTAAGTTTTTTTTGCCCATTCTGCAACATGTGCTTTCAATCTCTCAAGTCTTGCCCACCTTATTTGCATCTTTCAAAAATTTTTTAGGTCAATCTGGGTGGACACCAGTGGTTGTTCAATTCAACATTGTCAGCTGGGTCCCCTCCTGCCATCTGCGTGAGACATGATGTCGATGCTTGTGTCTGGCAAATTGAAGAAATGAATCGGGATTCTCATGTTTGGCCCATTACTCATGTTGGCACATTTTCAGCATTTGGATATGTACAGGCATCAAAACAACAGAGAAAATTCACAGTTTGTCCACCAGGTACAATAACTCTCTCTACTTAAATTATCTTTTTTTCTTTAAACAGTTAATTACATTTTCCTTTTTAATTTTAATAATAAATTTCAGATATGTCATATGTTGCTATTTGTGACTCATCAAGGCATGTGTATTTGTATCGGCAACCTTCCGCTGTGCAAAGTGAATTGCGTAACCGTACAACAGGTAGAAGAGTCGCACAGGTTGCCAAACAACATTTAGTGCAGTTGGAATCTGATTCTCACATCTTGGGATGCCACGCTACCTCTAATTATCTGTTCATACTATCAGAGGAGGTATTTTATAAATTTATGCTAGGAAATTGATTACACTCCAACTAAAACTGTCAATAAGTATGCCTCCTATTATAAGAAAAAGGAGAGTAATTCCAGGGAAAAGACAATGGACAAAGTATCAAGTTCTAAAGATCATTGTTTAAATATTTGATGGTTTTGTTAGTCAATTTTATAAGTGAATCAAACATTTGTATCACAGCATATATAACACTTCAAAAATAAACTATGCAAAAGCATTATAAGTGATCATTTTTAAAAATTACTGTTGCTTCACAACAATTCATTTTAGAACAGACCATTTCTCAGCAATATTGTGCAAATTGTGTATCTACTTACATTATCCATTAAATATCATCTAAGACTTAGGTATTCTTTCATTATTTCAACCCAAAGTCGTCAAAAAGTCTAGCACATTTACGACAGGCAGAATCAATATCTGGATAGTCGTACTTGAAGCCATACTCCAAAGCTCTCTTTGGAATTACTTTTTGACCTTCAGTCATAATTTTAGCTCGTTCACTGCCAAAAGCCAAGTCTAATGCAAACTTTGGAACAGGAATTAAGGCAGGCCTCCACATAGCTTTTGCAAACGCAGATGTAAAATCCTTATTTGTTATCACCTGATGACATTGCATGCAGTATAAATAAAAATTATATATTTATCAAATTTATTCAAACATTATTTAGAAGGACACATACCTGAGGAGCAACACCATTCAAAACCCCAGACACCTTTTCATTTTCTATGGAAAACTGAATCATCTTGGCTATATCATCAATATAAATCCATGGTAAATATTGGGTTCCTGGAGAAATAGGCCCGCCAACACCAAAAAAGAATGGCAAATAAAGCTGCTGCACCATGCCACCAAAACGACCAAGCACAACTCCTGCAAAGAGAAAATATGAGAACCAACAATGAAAGTGGCACTGTTCCATGTGAAGTCTCTGATCTAGACAGAAATTAGACAGACCTGATCTTAAGATAACTTGTCGCACACCAGCTTCAGGAGGTAGTTTGGCAGCACCTTCCCATGCAATGGCCAGCTCAGAAAGGAAATCAGTAGGTTGTGTAGGAGTGTCCTCTGTGTATTCTGCAGTCGAGCTTGGAGGATAGATACCTGCGTGCAAGGCAATGCCAACTCATGATCAAATTTTGTCAAGGAAATGTATTTTTAGTCTACGTTGTTGCTGACATACCTACACCCGAAATGGAAACAAATACTTTTGGTTTCTCAGGAGCCTTGGCAATAGCTTTAGCTAAGGAACTTGTTGTGTTGACACGACTGTTCCATACATTCTGCTTGAAGCCAGGTGTCCAACGTCTCTTTGGGTCCAAGATGTTCTGTCCTGCGAGACTAACAACAGCAGTTGAAGGGGGCAAACCCCTGTATTCAAGTTCATCCTTAAAAGAGAGGCTCTGATTAGTAGCGAGTCAGACAATAATTTAGGGACTTTCTGCACAGGAGTGCGTGATCTTAACTAAATCACATACCCACACAATGTTCATTGGTCCGGGCATTCGAGAAATATTTATAACCTGGTAACCTTTCTTGTGGAGCAGCGTTCCGAGAGCGCGGCCGATGAAGCCGGTACCCCCTCCTGTAAGGGAAGGTGGAATTGACAGCTACAAAAAGAAGCAAAAATATAGCATCTGTATCTTCATAACGTGTAAATTCATTTATAAGTTCGTTCGTTTGAATCAGGTGGCAGCACTCAAAAACTAAGCATCGTATGATGAACCGGGCAAGCAAAAAGTGATTGTCTGCCACAGCATTCATTAATGAAAGCAGAAACTAAAGACACATAACCTACAAAATTAATCTACTACATTTTCTAGCCGATATTTTCATAGAAGATAGAACAGCATTGGTCCAACGTACCAATCACAACAGTATTTACACCCGACATTTCTCTTGAGCAACGGACGCCTGTCCTTCGACAGACGTAGACGTAAAATAAGTACAACCTTCGCCCTGACTTCTAGCTCTGGGCAAACTTCACAACCCCCACCCATCCCTTGAGAGGAAAAGGGGAGGAGTGCACGCTGCCGCTGCCCGTGGGCCGAGGTCTGTCGCTTCCAGAGCTTCCGCCGATCGCCGCCAGGAGAGGACACTTGGCGCTAGGGTCGCGCCGAGCCGGTCGTCTGCGGGCTCGAGTCTGCAGGCGCGGAACCACATTTTGGTGCATGCAACTATGTGAAAACTAAACGCGTGAGACCCAAACAGAGTTTTGCCGTGGGTTCTTCAGAGCCTTAAGTGGTGTAAGATTACACAAATAAGTAGAATCTTTTCAAATACAACGCAAAATAAATGAAAACTGTCAGTAAGGTAGCCGCCAAGAGCGCCCTCCGTGGCCAACGGCGAATGGTGGAAGCTCTGGAAGCGACAGACATCGGCCCACGGCTCCGAACGGCAGTTTACGGCAAATTATTTATATTTAGGATTTTTTCTCCCAAAATTTAAGTTGATCTTCCACTAGTTCAAGTATTTCTGTATTAAAAACAAGAAGTAAAGAAAAAGAGTTTAAAGGAATGGTGCGAAATATCAATGAATTGATATTAAATAAATGACTCGTTCTTTACACATTTGTTTTGTGAATAAAGGATGTCTAGTGGTTAACACAAGTGGCCAGGTAGTTGAATAATTGTTAAGCTCGAAATGAAAGTACGTTCAACATCTACCGCCATTACAGTAGTTCGTTTGAAATCCGCGTGGTGGCGCCACGGGTCGCCGATGTTAGCGGCAGGCCGTGCAAAAGAAGGTTGAAAAACTGCAGATATTTTAAATGTTTGTTTGCTAAGAGAGATAATCCTCAAATGAAAAATGTTAAACAAAGCACAGGGAAGTGGATTTGTGCTATGGCACATGCAAATTCGATATGAATCACGAAACAACGAAGTGTTATAACCTCTCATTACTAGACACCAGCCAGTTTTAATAAACATTTTCAATCTTCATTTGCTCAAAAACTTTCATAATGAAATGAAAAATACTTCATTTACGCCTTAAAGATGAGGCTTTGATCTTTCAAATGAGTACATTACATATGGTTTTCCTTGTGTGCATAGAGAGTTGAATCATGTAGCTAACAAAAACTGATTTTGAGCACAATACTCGTTCTCTTCACATTAACCTAAATTTTGAAATTAGGGTGTAAAGAACGAGTAAAAAATTGCCCGTGACCCTTTTGAAATCAGCCGTAGCCTAGCGAACCTGCACCAATTAGGTCTGCATTTTGGACCTACTTCTCCTCCCCTGTTCCTCCAAGCCCATCCTGGCTGTGAACCTGTGCGTCGTCTGCACGACGCCGAAACGCAATGTGTCTGGCCCGGGAAGTTTCGGGCGCCCAATCTCTGCCGGATACGACATTACTAGCGCTTCTAGTGGGTGGCTTGAGAATCAGAAACAATTGGTTTGTTTTGAAACACGAGAGGTGACGAGACGACAAGTACTTTGCAGGCTTTGCAGGTCAAGTCGTGAATTAAAACAACATGACACTGGCTGAGAGGTGTCGTCTGTGCGCGCTGCCGGTGGCGCAGTTCGTGCCAGTGTTTGGGGAGCACGGCCGGCGCATCAATCTGGAGCACAAGTTGCGGATTTGCTCCCCAGTGCAGGTGCGTGTCCATAACCTGAACGTACTTCCCATCGGCTTCTTGAGATTTGTATTTTGAACTGTCTCGACAGGTGAAACCGGACGACAGTCTGCCAACACAAATATGCTTGTGTTGTCTTTCACAACTAGATCAGACGTATGAATTCTATCAGAAAGTCAAGGGGGCGCAACTTCTGTTAAAAGCTGGGACTGAGGATAAATCACGAGTAAGTACAATTACTGCTACTGAATTTAATGGATTGATCATTGATTTATTGTAATGAATTTCCCTCTTGCTTGCTTTTGTTATTAGAAGAGACAACTGTCAGAAACCGAAGAGGATGATAGCAGTAAAAGATTTCAATTTCAATTCGGAACAACCTTAGTGTCAAATCTCACTGTAAGTTGAATCGTCAAGTGTTGTGGTTGTTGTTTTTGGTTTCAATGATGCTTACTCATCATTTCTGTTTCAGAAACCGGTTGACACTCTTGAGAAGAAGCATTCCGGCCCTTCCCCATCAGAGGTCAGGAAGCCTCAACCTCCATCAACTACCTATGTCAATGTGACCAGTTCAGGAGCATCTCTACACAAAGCATCTCCAGCAAAAGATTTTCCCGCAAAAGGCCCTTTACTTACTGTACCTACCATTATCTCAGCCAAAGCCACAGAACCCTCAGCCACACAAACCTCAGCCACACAACCTTCAGCCACAATACCTGCGGCAACAGAACAGAGCAAGCCCTTCACCAAACCCAACCCCAAGCTCAACCTAAAGACTGAGCCAAAATCTCCAAACAAAAGGTTTGTAATCACAGGATTTGGTTGTTTACCTCAATTTCAAAGTACCTAAGATTTGATTATTATTACAGCTGTGATGATATTTTCAAGTCCTGCAAATACTGTGATAGAAAATTCCTTCTGGCTGACTATTGGTCACATGAAGCGCTCCATAAAGGACGTATTGCCTTCATATGTGACCAATGCAACAAGAGCTTCTTCTCAGAGCAGGCATACCAACGCCACGTTGCAAGACACCTGACAAGGAACAAGGAAAGAGTGACAACTGACAAAGTGCAGTAATTTGAATTTGATACAGTATTAATTAATTTTCTTATATGTGATCAGTGACTCCTATTATTTATTCATTTATTTTGTAGCCTTTTCATTGTGTGTATTATGTTACAACAGGATTGTTTCAGGAAAAATCAAGACTCAGTTAAATAAATCATGATTTATGTGAAAAAAATGACAAAATGTACAGTTTAAAATCAACATTGTTAATTTAATAAAGTCATGTTTAACATAACTTTTTTCTATTACTAGATTAGGATATGCAGTCTGCTAAGCCTTTAATACATTATAAGATAATATCATTGGTATTCGATGAAGCTGAAGGCTGCAAAATTAGTGACAACTGCTTGGAACATCATTGCAAATTTTAAATTTAAAAAACTACTCATGATTCATAAAAATTTCTTGGCTTTAAGACCTGTAGTAAACAACAGTTTTAAGTTCAACTTTTTCTCAAATGGTTTAACAAGTTTGTCACAGAATGGAACCCTATACTCATAAACTCTTTTCACACCCACAAATTGCAATACTCTAAAAAAATACTTTTCATTAAGAGTATCACATACAAAAAGAAGGCCTCCTTTGTGGCATGTGGTACATGTGATATGCCTTTAATTCAACATGCCAGCATGCACTCACAGATAAAATAAACTTCCGCTTCATTTCTGCTTAGAACTAAATCACATAAGGAACGTTTCTGGAAGCTGACCAGCAGCTTTCTAATGAATGTACAATAGCACTTTGAACATCTGCAAAATAACAAGTGGAAAAATGCTAGAAAACAAATAGTGGACTTCGTAATCTCATGATTAAAGATTCAACTTGTGGAATCCACCATGAGATAGTCACTACTTTTAACTCTCTCAGATCACAAACTAAATTGAATGGAAGTATTCCCCTTACATGAATAAAACTCTACATAAAATCTAACATTATCAATGATTCTCAACGGACACTGGTGCTCAATAATAATAAAAATACAATTTGTTGTAATTATTTAGAAGTAAATAATTTCTTCCAACAGTTTATATTTTCATCAGTGAAAATTGGAACAGCACTCTTCATTCATATTCATTTACAATACATTACAAAATTATTGAACTGCTTCATGACTGGCTCCAAAATAACATTCAAAACATATCTTAATAAGATAACAAAACTCAAAGGACTAGTAAAACTATTTGTTAAAAATCAGTAAAAGAACTTCTATCACTTATGCCCCTCCCTTCCACAAAAATATTAGCATATATCACTAAGTTTTCTGTACCAAAGAACAGATGACTTCACAACGGGGGGTCTTAGCTCATGTGTAATACACTCTATGAATCATGTCTTTCTATGTATCACAGAAACCTCAAATTTCTGAAACGGAATAGTCTTAAGTTGGAATGCAAATGTTAGTTCATCATATAATGTTTCTCTTGACAATACTATTTTGTTTGAGGGGCCATGAGAAAAGACAGATTCAGGAGAAAGAAAAGAAAAGTTGTGAATGACTAACAAAAGATTTTTTTAAGAAATAGGTACCTACGTTAAAAGAGGGTAAAACCTGAGAAAAACTGGAGGACTGTATTGTATGTGCACTTGAGTCCCTAAGCATAATATAAAGGAGCATTCAAAGAGAAATTCTTCAGCTGTAAGTAAGGTCTATTGACAGGCATAGAGCAACTAAGAAAAACTCAAAAGCATGTATGTTATTTTTCCTAAAGCAAGGCATTACTGCTCTATCGAAAAATATTTTCAAAATCAAGTAGAAATGCCTCAATGACAAGATTTTGCTGCATTAGATCAAGAGCCATGTTTTGGGATTCTTGTTCTGGCCACATCAAGGTTGGCCCAAAAACTATAGCCAGATTTGGAATATGCATACGGTTAAATTCTTGATAACTGGTGACCCTGCAAAATAACCACAGTCGTATCAAAGGATAACAACACAAAAATAGTATTTATTTAATTGTAATTTCCAACACTTTATCTTACTTGAGGAGATGTTTCAGTAGTATTTTCAATGTATCATGGTTGGCAGAGGGGAGCGACTTCACTATCTCTTTGAATTGAGATAACTTGTCTTTCTTGCTTTGAAGAGCTAACAAGCAGAGAAATACACAATGAAAATTATGATTGACAACAGCCAACATCAAAGATTAAACAAAATTCAAAACGTACTGCTTGCTTTGATGGCCTTGCTGAAAGCAGCATATGGAATTAAGGGTTCTTTTAATTCCCGGAAAAAGAGCTTTAGGGCCCCAGTCAAAACATGAACATCTTCTTCTTGATCCAAAGCAGACAAGTTATTCTGGTCAACCTGGTCAACAGAGTAAGTGATGATGAAAGGCATGGAACAAAAGGCAAGAAGAAATGACAACGCTTAAGCCAAGCTATAAACATACCTGTAGCCGGATTTTCTGCACTTGGGATAAATTACCAGAGGCACGATAAAGTCCATCAGTCTTCATATTGTCCTCACTGCTTTCAATAACAGCAATGCATCGTTGTACAAATAGAGGCACACGAGGGGATTCATTCCCACAAACATGCTCCAGGTAGCAGCCGAATGCTGGTTCATCTGATTCATCCATTAATTATTATTAATATTAAAAATGTTTTCAAGACTTATTCATGTGGAACATTACATTGGATGAAATGTTTGAAATTACCTTTCCAAATACCCTTCTTTACTAGGGACTCCATAGTCGGCCGCCGATTGAAGAACTTTTTGAGCCGAGCTCTAATCTTTGTTTGTCGTTCGGCCACACTTACAGTTAAGTCTTCAATACTGCCTTCCTTATTTTTTACTGAAAAAGAAAATAAGAGATTTTGTACATCCAGTATAAACAATGGAACAGCATAAATATCTACTTGCAGTAAACATTCTAAGCTAAGGTGTATGATAACGCAATTTAAATACAGATTATTTCACTTTGGATGTTGAAATGCCTCATCTACCTATGCTACCTAACACTACCAATACCGACTTCAATCTAACAACAGATGTACAAAATAAAGAAATTTTGATGCACACCTATGTACTTGGCTGTTACAACATAGGAGCCTGTGGTGTTGAACGAGAGATGGTCTTTTATCACACTTAATCTATTAGTGGACCTTAGCTCTTTAAGTGTGGTATCCATTTCGGAGGCTGTTACAAAAGATGAAACAGAAAACAGATTCTGTGAAACACCCTTCTAGACCGTAGCTTGCCACAAACTGATACCTGGTTGCCGTAGATAAGCCTTATCAGCTCCATGTGCAAGATACACAGATGATAATAAACAAGAGGAAAAAGAACTCTTTGCAGACAAAACTTGAATCAATTTAAAAACTGCACAACTACAAAACATTGGCAAGAGTTAAAACTTTACCTCTCCAGCTCCATGGCAAATTCATGATGACAGTTTACGTTTCACACTGACACTGGGCCGCTGCAGTACCATGCCAGTGCTCAGTCCCCTTCCCTCCTCTGTCCCTTTCAATCCCTTCACCAATTACCTACTTCCCATCCTTCCCCACCACTTCCCCCTCCACTACCAGATTCTACTATACCCCTGTGCCTCTGTCTACTCCTCTGTTTAGTATATTTGATGTGCTCATCAAAAATTTGGGCTAGTGTTTTGAACACAAATGGTAAGAGCTATGTGGTTGTAGTAATTTTACACATTAACTTTAAAGTTTTAGTGGTTGTAGAGAGCTTATATTAATTTTACAAGTATGCAATTTTCCAATTCACACAAATTAAAGGACAACTTACTTTTCACAGATTTAGAGCGTCCAATTCGAGGAAATTTCTTGGTTTGTTCTGGTGAATTTGATTCGGCAAATAGACGATCCATTTCCTTGGTTACTTTGATTCTAGGGCAGCTATCAAAGCCAGATGGCTAAGAAAAAAAGCAGCAAATTAGTTTTATTATGTTTTGTATTCATAACACATTAGGCAAACATTTACCTACCAAATTGTGGATGGCTGTATGAACTGCATTAAACCATTCCTCTGCCTGCTGACTAGAATCACATTGGAACAACACTTGCAATCCCAAAACAGTACTGACTAAGAATACATTTTTTCGACTTGTAACAGAGGCTTTGTCACCACGATCAACTTGGTCAATTAAAGCACCATTCAGATCAACACACAATTCCGGTCTTCCTTGCGCTGCAGACTTCTGGCACAAACCAAATAGATACAAATTATTAAACAACTCAACAGAAAAAAAAAACAAGAATGCATGTCACAGGACAGAAAAAGAAATCAAATAAATTGTACCATTGCAGCAAAGGACTTTGCATCTCGGAATAAAAGAAGAAACAATTCTGTTAAAACCACATGACATGAAGCCCAGTTCTTGCGCAATTTCTTTCCATTTTCGGTTATTTTAGTACGATACATAGGGCCTTCTTTCAGGACACACTGTAAGAGTAATGTATCATTTGAATAAGTACACAAAACACAGGATGGACACAGTCTTAATTTTAATTTCTTGAAGCAAGATCCACATCAATAGACTTACCATGTCACCATCAAAAAGCTGTGGCCAATTTCTTGGTACGAAAGAATTCTTGGAGTCCTTTGTAGTGCTAAAATAAAAGCAGTTCAATAAATTTTTGTGGCGATCATTTGCTACTTCTATCATAACTTGAAGAGCACCCACCTACTATCAACGATAACCATTGATCGTGACTTTGTGTTGCGTAATGAAAGTTTTTCATGTTTGTCACTTCTGTCAGGTTTAATTGGTTTTTCTCCACCATCTTCAACAGGGGTTGAAGAGAGCGCTGGATGATTGCCATCGTCATCTAATGTAGATTCCTTGAAAAAGCCAATCAAATTCAATCAAAACAGGGCAAGGAAACACAAACTCAATTTATTTCATCAAATCTATGAGTTGTTTCACTATGAACAGCATTGCAGGGCGTGTTATGAACCCGGGAAATTTGCAAAAGTTACTTACTTGAGCTGATGATAAGATGATGTTTGGCAGGTTCCAAGACGACTCGCAGCTGTTCTCTTCAAAGAAATAAACACGCCCTTTGTTGTCACTTGAAGAGAACCACTGCAACACAGCAAAATGACAGGTCTTAAGAAACTCGCACTTCGGCACAATGGGCAGGCTTTGACACGAGATAACAGAAAATAACATTATGAGGCAGGCAACCCAAAAACAAAAACGGGTGGGGGAGGAAGGGGTCACAGACACACAAGAACGCTTGAGGTGAGGCCTTGTGCGCGTCGAGGGGAATCACCTGCTTGGTCTCCAAGCACGACGGGCCGTCGACGGCGTCCTCGTCGTCAGAGAGCGCCTCCCTCAGAAGGTCGCAGCGCCAGGCGACAACGTCACTCGTCACACTTCCCTTGCGTGCCAGGACGGCGTCGGCGTCGAAGTTGACGGAGTCACATCGCTCGATGGTGAGAACCGCGTCGGGCGGGGCGCTGGCGTTGTCGTTGCCGTCGGCGCCCTGGGGATTGGCGCAGAGGCCATTGGCAGCGACCGGCCGAGGCGGTGGCGACGCCGCGGGGGAGGCCCGGCAGGCCGCGGGGCTGTCCGCGCGCAGCTCCGGCGAGGACGCGCACAAGGGCGCGACGGGCTCGGGCGTCATGAGGGGCGTCGCGAAGGGCGTGGCGTGGTCGTCGCCGTCCTCGTGCTCCGGCGCGTCCGGCACCGACACACTCCGGCTGCGCTTGAGGTGGGTGCGCTCGCTGGCCCGCGTCATGAGCAGCAGCTCGGCAGTGTGGCAGCGGACCTCGGTCACCGCGGCCACCTCGGGCACCCCGGCCGCGCCATCCTCGGCCGGCACCCTTCTCCGCTTACGTACCGGGGGTCGAGGGGGCTCCAGGCCACCGAGGTCGAAGATGGCGTTGATGTCGAACTTTGGACGCCGGGCGGGCTGCGCGGGCTGGGCGGCGGGTGACGGGGCGGGCGACGCGGGCGGGGTGGCACTGGCGACGGGAGCCACTGACGCCGACAGGCACGTCTCTGCCAGGCGATTGGCCTCCGAGCACAGCGCGAGGAACTCGTCGTCGAACACCATGTCCTCGTCCACGCTGAGGCTCAGGGTGCGGTCCGTGAGGCAGTCCAGGTCGCGGCACAGGGCCTCCGCGCTCTCAAGCGCCTCCGCGCACGCCGTCGACGAGGAGGACTCAGTGGCCGAGAGCGGGCTGAGCAGCGGGCTGGCGCACGGCGTGACGAACGTCAGCATGGAGGTCGGCGACAGCGTCGGCGTCGGCGTGGAGGGCGGCGACAGCGACATCCTGGGCGCGCTCCGCGTCCGGCGGGTGGCAGAAAGTTCCCACTCGTGGGGCACCGTCAGCGCCTCTGCCGACTGCGTCCTGCGCAGCGCGCGCAGCGCCGCCACCGCGGGGTTGACGAACGACGCGGAGGTCTGGGGCGACCGCGCCCAGTCCAGCGCCTGCAGCACCGTCGCCTCCTCCTCGTCCAGCGACACCTCATCCTCGTCCTCCTCGGGCACGGCGGGCAGCGCCCGACACTCGCCGCCGCTCAGCCGGTTCAGCAGGTCGTCCTCGGGGAGCAGGGGCGGCGATGGACGCGTCGGCACTGGCGGCGCCTGCACCACCAGCCCCTCCAAGCTGTCCGAGCTGCACGACGAGCTCGTGTCCCAGTCCGACGGGAAGTCATCTTCGCCCTCGCGGTGCTCGCCGTCCATGGCGAACTTGTCCCCTTCGTGGTCCAGCGGCAGGTCCGTGACGGTCGACAGGTCCTCCAGGGTGGCGGAGCGCAGCAGCGCGTCGTCGGGGCTCCCCGCTGCGAGGCTCACGGTGCTCTCGTCCAAGTCCAGGCCGTCCAGGCCGTGCAGGCCGGCGAGGCGGTTCCAGGCAGGGGCGTGCAGAGACAGCGGCAGTCCCGGACCCCCGCGCAGCTCCAGCAACCACTGCGCCACGTCGGGCGGCAGCGCCCGCAGCGCCACCTCCATGCCCCGCGCGGGGCCCCGCCGGCCTCCCTGGCCGCGCCCCGTGCCGCCAGTGCAGTGTCCAGCACGGCGTGCAGCACTTCCAGCGCCACGCGACAACAGGTGGACGCACGTGCCGCCTTATGGGGCCTCTCCAGCCTCCAGCAACACGTGCACACGGCGCCTCGGGGCCACTGTCGAAAAATGCGGCATGAAAAGTCGGTCTAACTAAGAGTCATTCGAACCAGTACTCATTTTCTGTCTCTCCCCGCGCAGTCATTTACACGCGGTGGCCTACAAGCTCTCGCCAGGCCTCTCCAACGTCCTGGAGAGGAGGAGGCGTCCCGACGCACTTTCCGTCAGCCGCCAGCCAGCCGCACCCTCCGCAGTTCGGTGCTCCAACTCTCGGGACTCCAGACCGCGAAGGATGCAGACCGCACTGCGTTCGGAAGCGCCGCCGGGAAACTCGCACTCCGTAAGCCCCAGAAAGGCTTTCGGAAAGCCGAAAACCATTAGGCCACCCCCTGCTTGGCCTGCTTGGCGTCCAGCCGGCCGGCCACGCCCACGGTGCGGTGCTGCCGACGGCCCGACGGCCTGCCAGCGCCGCCCCGTCCATGCGCCAATTTATTTCGGCCCTACCCCTTTTCATTGAACAGCTGCACCGGCGGCGCGGACCCGACTGGCCTACTTCCACCCAGGCACCCTCCGGCCTCCGGCTCATCAAGAGGCCCTCTCTCTCGCACTCGCACAGAGACCCCTCGACCGGGGCAACCCCAGGAGGGGCACCCCCAGGGGCGCCTGAAGGGCACGAGAACGAGGCGCCAAGGCGAGCCAAGGTGCCGTGGCAGGACGGGGCAGGGCGGGTCGGGGCGGGGCGGGGCGGCATCGTCGACACCCCATGGAACTCGCTCCCCTCCCCCGGTCAGTGCCGACGCACAGTGGGCCAGAAGACCGGTGGAGGTGGCCAAAACTCTAGACGCGTCTTGACCTCCAGAATCACTAAACAGGCCTCGAACCGAACGTGTGACCCCACCAATGGATTCCTCGTTCGGAGAGCAATCCATTGGTGGGGTCACACGTTCGGTTCGAGTCCCATTTAGCAACTCTGCAGCCCAAAACGCGTCTAGAGTTTTGGCCGCCTCCACTGGTCTTCTGGCCCGCTGTGCGACGGCCCATACGGGATAAAGCAGTCTTGGGGCCGAAGAGAGAAGGGTGGGGCGGACTCTGCCCTCGGCCCGACTCGGGCCCTCGCCTGGGCCCTACCCGGTAGGGTCTGAAGGGCGTTGTCGCGGACACTATCACGCCTCGCGGACCCGTGAGGCCGGCAGGAGGGCAGGGCCCCACCCCGCCGGGCCGCCGCTCAAAGGGCAGTGCAGCGGGGTAAAGGGCAGCAGGGGGAGTCCCAGTCAAGGAGGTGTACCGGCAGGCGGACACACAGGCCCACAGTGGCGGCAACTCGCTTTGATCGCCCTCTCCTCCGAGGAGACGAGCATGCAGCACTGTTATCGGCTGCAGCCAATGGCGGGCTTCCCCTTTCCCGGCGGCCAATGGCATTTCAACGAGATCGCGGCGCCGCACGGACGGAAGCCGACCAAGCCGCGCCGGACTACCGGACAGCACGCGCACTCTCTTCTCCCCGCCAACTGCGTGCAGTGCGTGTGCGCTGCCGGTCCGCGGAGCCATGGCGGAGCCAACCCACCAACAAAGCCGGTTGACAAAGCAAGCCGGCACACTGTACACACAGTGCTTCCGTCGCAGTGTCTCTCTCGCACTCACGGGGGGCTCCGTCGGCATGCCGTGGGGGTGCGAGAGAGACGTCCGTCCGGATTCACTCCGGTCACCGATGAAAGGGCGGCTCCCTGGAATGCCCCGGAATGCACACGCCTGCGCAGGGGGGCCGGGGCACAGTGGGCCAGAAGACCGGTGGAGGCGGACAATACTCGAGACGCGTTTTGAGCTCCAGAGTCGCTAAACAGGACTAGAACCGAACGTGTGACCCCACCAATGGATTCCTCGTCGGGAGAGCAATCCATTGGTGGGGTCACACGTAAGGTTCGAGTCCCATTTAGCGACTCTGGAGCTCAAAACGGGTCCGGGATTTTGACCGCCTCCACCGGTCTTCTGGCCCACTGTTGGGAGGGGGGGTGACATTTCCCCACGCGTGAGAAGCGGGCCGAATTCGCAAATACGCGTGCATCGCGACCTTTCCTCCCCTCTGTAAACTGTGGTGGAAGTAATGACCCCAACAAAAAAAATAGGGGAAAAAGTGGAAACAAAATGACATTAGCCACACAGCTCAAAAATAAATAAAGGCGGAGCACGTGCAGGCACGGCGAGCTGCGTGGAGCATGGCGGAGCAGCGCGCGGGCAAGAATAAGCATGTGCTTTAATTAGCAAAGTGCCTGATGCGTCTGGGCTTCAATCTCATCGGCTCATCTTTCCGGAACGAGACCGGGCGGCGGGCCGGGCCGGGCCGGCCGGGGCGAGTCTACTTTCTCGACAAGTCCGTCATACTGCACCCCTCGGAACGGAATGCCGCCAATGCCGCGCGCCCGGAAATTCGACGCAGTCTTCGAAAAACTACTTTTAAAAAATAAATAAATGAAACTACGGTCAAATCTCTGCGGCGTTTGCACACCTGTCAAGCTGCGGTGGACGCGTTGACGCGCATCAAGCCCCACACGGGGGAGAGAGAGAGAGGGAAAGAGACTTGGCGATGCGACAGCCCATTTAGAAAGGCATTCCGAAAGTCCAACACGAAAGGTGTGGTTAGCGATTGAGATCAAGACTTTATGTCACCGGTCGTCACCGGTCATCGTGGTACAATGAAGTGGGCCTAGCTTTGCTTTTTCCTGGTAGAGGTAAAGTTCTTGTTTCTCTTTCCTTCATCGACGAGGAATGCCACCACCAGGGGCATATCCACTCACCCTCAACCACTCTGTCTCTCTTTCTTTCTACCCTAACAGAGAGGTATCGGCCGGTGCAGTCGCACGAAATAACGCGATTCCATTTCAGATTACCCGTGTAAGTCTGAAACGCCCGCTACCGTCGTTCACGCGTCCTTTCTATCGTCGTCTGAGAACGACGGGACCGAGACGGTCGTACGACGGGGACCACGACTGGAGCACGACGAGAGAAAGACGACGGAACGACCATTTTAGGCGTCGCTCCTGCGTCTTGCCCCGGTCGTTGTATCGTCTCGGTTCGGTCGTGGTTTTGACGAAATGCGCTACCAGATCGCGACCGCAGAACGACCGAAACACGACGAAAATCAGCCGAAATCCGAAAGTCAGCCGAAAATCAGCAAAAAAGAGAAAAGATGGAGACCTGGACAGGACCCCACGGGGAATCGACCCTACAACTTTGCTGCTTCGAAACCGGTGCTCGAAGCCACCGGGCCAGAGTGACGTCTGCGACTCGGCTCCAACTGTCTGAACGTGACTCTGCATCCGGTGGTTTACTGCGGTGGACAACGATTGGGGTCAGTAAGACCAACTGACATCCAGAGAGTAGGAACACATCGAGATTGAGGATTTGACTCTGGGATGGAACTTATAAATGTGGGAAAGTGGTGCACTAAGCAGTCACCGTATCTTGGTCTCTCAGATAGTTGTTGTCCACCGCGGTAAACCACCGGGTGCAGAGTCACATTCAGACAGTTGGAGCCGAGTCGCAGAAGTCACTCTGGCCCGGTGGCTTCGAGCACCGGTTTCGAAGCAGCAAAGTTGTAGGGTCGATTCCCCGTGGGGTCCTGTGCAGGTCTCCATCTTTTCTCTTTTTTGCCCACCGTCGGCTGATTTTCGTCGTGTTTCGGTCGTTCTGCGGTCGCGATCTGGTAGCGCATTTCGTCAAAACCACGACCGAACCCAGACGATACAACGACCGGGGCAAGACGCTAGAGCGACGCCTAAAATGGTCGTTCCGTCGTCTTTCTCTCGTCGTGCTCCAGTCGTGGTCCCCGTCGTACGACCGTCTCGGTCCCGTCGTTCTCAGACGACGATAGAAAGGACGCGTGAACGACGGTAGCGGGCGTTTCAGACTTACACGGGTAGCCACCCACAGAAATCAACGACAGGTATCACCACAAGTTAACTCCACCCGCGGCGCTCCGCAAAACATCCGGCGGGGAGGGGAAGTGGGTCACAGAGTCACAGCGGCGCATCCCGCAGGACGCGCCCTGGACGCGCCCCGCATCGCGCTGCACAGAGTAGAGTACGACGCTGGCGCCAGGCCCGCCAGGACGCCGGGGACTGTGTCGGGTATCGCGACCTCCGTGACGACCTCTCTCCCCTCTCCGCCCCTCTCCCTCTTCGCCGCGTCTCGAGCGGCGGATGGACACATGAGTCACAGTCTCTTATATCACACCTGGAGGCCACATGACAGCCAAAGCCAATAGAGCCACTGGTTCGAACCAACCCCGAAGGCACTCCTCGCCTCACAGGGCACCCCACACGCACACACGCGGGCTCACACACACACTTGCACGGCCACTCGTCGCGACGCGCGACGCAGTCACGCCGCGTTTCCGTCACGGAGTCACACAGCACGGCGCGGAGCTGAGCTGCCGACACACTGAGCAGAGCGGCACTGCGCCCGCCAGCAGGCCGAGCAGGCCGCGTGGCGGCACGGCGGCACGGGTACGGCCCCGCCCCGCCGACCAGGCCGCCACCCGCCTCGCCCCGCCACCCCGCCGTGTCCAGAGCGGCTGACGGACAGGGCGTGGCGCGGGCCGGCGGGGCGCCAGGACCTCTGGCAGCACAAATGACGGGCCAGTGACGTCACCGGCACGCTGGTGCTGCAGCGTGCAGCAGTGTGCTGCATCTGGGCGTCTGCTCTCGGCCCTCCCAGCTTCCTGACGGCCTGCCCGAGGGCCTGCCTGGCCTGCTGGGGCGGGCGCCGGCCTCTGGCTGCCTCTGGCGCGATGCCGACTGGGCTGCCCCCGGCTCCTGCACTGCAAGACCGAGTGCATCGCGGACACCCGCCACCGCCGACGGCGACGGTGACTCCGGCCGGCGGGGACCGGCGGGGGCGGAGTCCACTCACGCTGCCGCAGCCGATGAGTGTCACGTGACCGCCCCTCCGTCTATTTATTCCCGATGGCGGGAAAAAGGCGGAACCTGGTCAAGGCCGGCGCCGTGCCCGTGGCCGTGGTGGCCGGCGGGCTGGCCGGGGCTGGCCGCCGCGAATCGAGACGTAAACAAATGAAGCGATCTGCCGCGCGCTGCGCCAAGGACGGGCCGCGCCAGCCGACCAGGCGCATTGGCAACACTATAATTGCGCGTCGTCGCACGTCCAATCTCCATTCGGAGGCTCGGCTCGGCTCGCCCGCCCCTCCGGCTGCCCCTGGCCTGTGGGGCCTGTGGGGCCTGTGGGCCTGCCCGGCCTGCCCACTCACGCGGCGCGGAGCACGGCGAGGCAAGGCGAAGCACCGCGGAGAGGACACGTCTTCCGGTGGCGTCGCGACGCGCAGCTTGAGCACATGTGAGTGCGTGCGTGTGTGTGTGTGTGTGTGTGTGTGTGTGTGTGTGTGAGTGCGTGTGTGTGCGCGCAACAGCGCTACGCTTTTGGACGGCCGCCACGCCCGCAGCAGGTGCATCCCGATCCCAGTGCAGCCGCGGCCGGCCACGCCTCGGACGCTTCAGCGCGCAGCGCGCAGCGCATCGGGGTCCCCGCCGAAGGGTCAGAGAGGGTCCAAGTGACAGCGCCGTGAAGCGGCGACAGTCCCAGGCGCTGCACTGCACTGGGCTGCACTGCGCTGCACTGCACTGGGCTGCACTGGGCTGCACTGCACTGCGCTGCACTGCACTGCACTGCGCTGCACTGCGCTGCACTGCACTGGGCCGCGTTCCCCTGTCGAGTCCACCTCGAGTCCAGCTCGAGGCCCCGAAGCAGGCTGAGGGTGCGACGGTGACTCATCGCACCCCGCCGGGGCCTCCGGGCCGCGCGCAGGGCCTTGATGATGTCGGGGTGGAAATTGATTTAGCGAGGTAAGCTGCGACTAAACGCGCAGGGGGTGAGGCTTCCGGCGTTAAGGGCTCAAGGTTGAGCTTGAGCCGGACCGGGTGGCAGTGTGACAGTGTTCATGGAAGGGCTCCGCTGAGACCTGCTATTCCGAACAGCGCTTTTCGTCGCACAGTGGGCCAGAAACCGGCGGAGGCGGCCAAAATTCTAGACGCGTTTGGAGCTCCAGAGTCGCTAAATGGGACTCGAACTGACCGTGTGACCCCACCAATGGATTTCTCTCCGGACGGGGAAACCATTGGTGGGGTCACACGTTCGGTTCTAGTCCTGGTTAGCGACTCGGGAGCTCAAAATGCGTCTAGAATTTTGGCCGCCTCCGCCGGTTTCTGGCCCACTGTGCGTCGCTCTGTCGCTCTCGCACTCACGGGGCGTCCCGCAAGGGGCGTCAGAGAGACAGAGCGACGGGGCACTGTTCGAAATCAGCCCGGCGGGGCATCCGAGTTGGGATGTGCCGCCTGTATAACGCAGTAACGAGCTCAATTAACGTCCTCATGAGCTGGACCACGCGGGGCGGGGCGGGGCGGGGCGGGGCGGGGCGGGGCGGGGCGGGGCGTGGGTGCGCGGGGGCGGCTTCGCATGTTCACACTCGACTGAGTCGGCCCTGCCCAGCGCAGCCCAGCCCAGCCACGGCCGCACGCACTAAGCGCAGCAGAAGACACTAGCCCTCCCCACCTCTTTCATATCAATGTCCATGGAAACTTTCCCTACCCATCCGCTAATAGAACCTTAACGCAGTTTGGGCGCAATTTCTTCGGCAACTTGCGCAACAGACTTCATTTTCACCGTGTAACGGTCAGGATATTTTTTTTTACCAGCGCACGCCCCGCTGCATCCGCTGCCAAGCAGTCGACGTGATATAACAATACAAGCTCGGACAGGCTCCAGCAAACGCGTGCCGACCAGAAAACGAAACAGCACTCTGGCGTCTCCAGTTAAAGTAATTTCGGCGGAAAATCCGGAATCCCCCTGGCGCAGCCAACTGCCGTCCGTGAGTGAAAGAGCTGACCCCGTTCCCCAAATGGAACCAAATTAAAAGATGAGCCGCCCTGCGCGATGATAAGGCATGCGCACTGTCCCAAGCGGGGCCAATGGCGAAAGCACCCTGTGAGGACTGCAGATTGGACTCGGGCGCGCGGTTCACTCTGAACAGAGCCCAGCCCTTCGGCCGGCAGACTGCAGAGCCCTGCAGCCGCCAGCAGCGCACAGTGGGCCAGAAGACCCGCGGAGGCGGCCAAAACTCTAGGCACGTTTTGAGCTCCAGAGCCGCTAAATGGGACTCGAACCGAACGTGTGACCCCACCGATGAATTGCTCTTCGAACGAGGAATCCATTGGTGGGGTCACACGCTCGGTTCGAGTCCTGTTCAGCGACTCTGCAGCTCAAAACGCGTCTAGAGTTTTGTCCGCCGCCACCGGTCTTCTGGCCCACTGTGCAGCGCCCCTCCACTCGCAGTGCACACTGCACGCCTCCATCAAAGTGAGCGGCACTCTGCAGCGACCAGGCCTGCAGCCTGCACTGTCCAGCGCCAATCAGCTGGGCAGGACCAGGCGGGCCAGCAGCGAGCGCGGCCAGCCCCGGCATGCCTGCAGGCACCATGCCTCCCTGGCCAAATATAATGACTTGTTGAACGCAGTCTGCACGGACAGCGAGCTGCGCTGCCTGCACCGCCGCGGCACGTGTTGGCCTTAGATACACCGAGATAAGCCGAAATAACTTTTAAAGTCGCCCCGCTTCCGACGCAGCCGACGCATTCCGGACGGAGTCGCTCCGTCTCTCTCGCACTCTTGGGGGCGTCGCACGGGTGCGAGGGAGACGGAGCGACCAAGGCACAGTTCGGAATCGGACCCCGTACAGTGGGCCAGAAGACCGGTGGAGGCGGCCAAAACTCTAGACGCGTTTTGAGCTCCAGAGTCGCTAAACAGGACTCGAACCGAACATGTGACCCTACCAATGGGTTCCTCGTTCGGGGAGCAATCCATTGGTGGGGTCGCACGTTCGGTTCGAGTCCCATTTAGCGACTCTGGAGCTCAAAACGCGTCTAGAGTTTTGGCCGCCTCCACCGGTCTTCTGGCCCACTGTGCCCCGGGGCTGCGAAGCGGCGGAAAGGCCGCAAGCTCCGCGACCGTGCCGACGTCGAGGCACAACCAAGTCGTCGGTACCCCGCGCGCACAGGTACAGTCCCGTCCACAAGGTGGGACCTCGAGCGCGGAGTAGTCGCGATTCCGGCAGGGGCTGGGGACGCGAGCGGCAAAGAGAGCACCCCGTCGACGCGCATCTCTCCGGCCCGCCACCGCAGACAACCTCACCGCAGACAACCTCGCCCCGCCGGCCGCCGGCCCAAACAAGCCTCGCGATGCTCAAAGCAAACGCGAGCAGTGAGTCACTCACTGGATGCCGGGGGCAGGCCCGGGGCCCCGGGGCCCCGGGGCGCCACACAGTGGGCCAGAAGACCGGTGGAGGCGGACAAAACTCTGGACGCGTTTTGAGCTCCAGAGTCGCTGAGGAGGACTCGAACCGAACGTGTGAACCCACCAATGGATTCGTCGTTCGGAGAGCAATCCATTGATGGGGTCACACGTTCGGTTCGAGTCCTGTTTAGCGACTCTGGAGCTCAAAACGCGTCCAGAGTTTTGTCCGCCTCCACCGGTCTTCTGGCCCACTGTGCGCCAGGGAGGGCCGAAAGCAGGCCGGGGTGGCGGTGGAGAGAGAGGCGGCGCTCGGCCACTCGGCGGCAGACAAAAACAAACATTGACACTGATGGCAATCTCGACAGGCCGGACGCGTGTCCGTGCAGGTCCAACAACAACCGAACCGCCAACGACGACGACAGACGCCTTCACCACGGCGCCGAGGAGGAGAGTCTTCCGAATTGCGGGATGCAGTGGGTGCTCTTGGGTTGGTTGGGCTGCCTGCTGGCCTAGGCGCGCCATCGCCGGCAGGAGTACGTTGGGTTGCCTGGTGTCTCGGCGCTGCGGCGCGTTGCGGGCTGTTGGTCTCGACGGAGCACAGTGGGCCAGGCCAGAAGCCGGTGGAGGCGGCCAAAACTCTAGACGCGTTTTGAGCTCCAGAGTCGCTAAATGGGACTCGAACCGAACGTGTGACCCCACCAATGGATTCCTCGTTCCGACAGCAATCCATTGGTGGGGTCACACGTTCGGTTCGAGTCCCATTTAGCGACTCTGGAGCTCAAAACGCGTCCAGAGTTTTGGCCGCCTCCGCCGGTCTTCTGGCCCACTGTGCGGAGCGCTCTTCCTGCTTCCTGCCGCCTCGCTCTTGAAGCCAGGCTGGCACCTTCCGAAGTTGGGCGGGGAGGACGAGACCGCTGCCTGCAGTTGACTGTCAGAACAAGACCCGAGGGACGCGCAAACAAACCCCTGCAGCATGGACACAAACTTAGCCTAGCGCAACGGAAGGGCTGCTGGAAGAATGACACTTGGACGGTAAATGCCCCAGAAAAACGCGGTCTTCTCTCAAGGAACTCTTGCTTCGCTGACTTTGTTCTTCTTCTTCGCTGTCCACACTTCGGGTGCGGTAACCAAGGAGCTAATGGCAGAAGGGGAGGGGGAGGAGGGGAAGGGCATGCCCATTGCCCGCCTCAGGGCGACGCGGTTGCGCGTAGTTGCTCGGACTCACCTTGGCGCCGTGGTGCGGGTGGACGTAGCACAGCTGCCCGCTCTGGTCCATGACGGCCCGCCATCCGTGGGGCAGCGGCGCGGGGCCCGGGGGCAGCTCCAGGTCGCAGTCCTCGCCGTCGGCCTCGTCGCCGTGCTGGGGGCTGGAGCTGGCCGACCGCCCCGAGTCCTGCAGCAGGCCGAGTGCGCCAAGCATGAGGACACAGAGGCACCGTTTGGGATTCAGCCTTCGGTGATCACGGCGGTCCCTTCCGACCGCGGAAACCAGGTCCACATTCCGCGGCATCGACGGCAACTCCAAAACTAAGTTACCTTCCTGCCGACACTGGAAACCCTCATCGCTGACGCGCACAGACGCGCACAGACGCACACAGCCTCACCTGTCGCGCTCTCCGCCGCGGGGGCTTCCACCGCCGCTGTCCCGTGCCCGCGTGATAATAGAAGGAGCGTCCGTCCGTCGTCCGAAACTCGGCCCAGCCGGCCGGCAGCAGCCGCGCCGCCTCCTGCCCGGGTGACGGCGGCGGCGGCGACTGGGGGCGGTGCACGCTGGGGGCGGCGGGGGCCGCAGGGGCCGCGGGGGCGGCGCCCAGCCCGGGTGCGACCCTCTGGTACCGCCGGCAAGACTCCACCTGGCGGGCAGCGAGAAAAGAAACGTCACAAATCGCAATCCAATCCATGTCAATACACAAAGCCGCCGCGCTACCCCGCGACCCGCAGACCGCCTTCGCGCGCGGAGTATCGCCGGCGGCAGAGTGGCCGGGTGGGGCGGCGGTCGACGGGCGGGCGTTAGCGTGACGCCTCGCTGGGGTGGGGCGGCCAGGGCGGCCAGGCCGGCCGGGCGCGTGTCGCACCTGCACCGCGACGCCTAGAAGCGAGCCCAGAGGCACGCCGCGGTAACGGATGCGCGATAAAGTCATGGAAACAAGGGCAGAAGGACGACGGCCTCGCTGATTGCGTTGGGCGAGGCCGGGCGAGGCCGGGCGGGACGGCAGGGTCAGGCCGCGCACAGTGGGCCAGAAGCCGGTGGAGGCGGCCAAAACTCTAGACGCGTTTTGAGCTCCAGAGTCGCTAAACGGGACTCGAACCGAACGTGTGACCCCACCAATGGATTCCTCGTTCGGAGAGCAATCCATTGGTGGGGTCACACGTTCGGTTCGAGTCCCATTTAGCGACTCTGGAGCTCAAAACGCGTCTGGAGTTTTGGCCGCCTCCACCGGCTTCTGGCCCACTGTGCCGCGTCCTCCCCCTTCCAGAGCCAGCGGGCGTGGCGGCGTGGCGGCACGGCGGTGCGGTCATTCATATCTGGGTCGCAATTTAGCAATTGACACAGGGCGTAGGGCACCCTCACGCCACTCAGCTGCACCGCACCGTCCACGGCCGGGCGCCTGCCGGGTAGGCAATCCGACGCACCCGTGTTCTGCAGGACTGCCTACCCTCGAGTTCGCAGGCGCTTTCTCGAACGCCTGCCGGGTAGGCAATCCGACGCACCCGTGTTCTGCAGGACTGCCTACCCTCGAGTTCGCAGGCGCTTTCTCGAACGCCTGCCGGGTAGGCAATCCGACGCACCCGTGTTCTGCAGGCCTGCCTACCCTCGAGTTCGCAGGCGCTTTCTCGAACGCCTGCCGGGTAGGCAATCCGACGCACCCGTGTTCTGCAGGACTGCCTACCCTCGAGATCGCAGGCGCTTTCTCGAACGCCTGCTGGGTAGGCAATCCGACACACCCGTGTTCTGCAGGACTGCCTACCCTCGAGTTCGCAGGCGCTCCGGAGCGCGACCAGGTCGCCTGCAAATAACGATGCCGTTTTTAACCCAGGATGTGTTCCAGGCCAGTCCAGCCCGGGCAGCACAGCGGCCATAATTAAACCACGGCCGGCTACCTGGAGACCGGAGAGCCCGGGCAACGTGCATTCTAAATTTACCCCGGCTAAAAGTTTGCTGCTCCGGCTAAAAGGATACCGCTCAAATTATTAAACCCAGTCCGCGCATTGTGTTTTAACCCACGCCCGCGCTGCTCTTGCCGGTGTACTTCAACGCCAGTTTTTCCAGTGCGCGAACAGGCTGCGCGGCTGCGCGGTGGTGGTTCGTGGACGTGCCACATAGCGGACGTGCCCTTCCGCGGCGAATCGGAGCGTGTCCCGAGGGCAGCCCCGCCGGCACCGCGCAGCACCGCGACGGGGCTCATCCTCGGCATAGCCATGGCATAGCACGCCGACGGCACGCGCGGTGCGCAGCGGGCGCGGCGTGCCACAGTGGGCCAGAAGCCGGTGGAGGCGGCCAAAACTTTAGACGCGTTTCGAGCTCCAGAGTCGCTAAACAGGACTCAAACCGAACGTGTGACTCCACCAATGGATTCCTCGTTCGGAGAGCAATCCATTGGTGGGGTCACACGCTCGGTTCGAGTCCCATTTAGCGACTCTGGAGCTCAAAACGCGTCTCGAGTTTTGGCCGCCTCCGCCGGCTTCTGGCCCACTGTGCGTGCGGCGAGAGTGGCCGTGTCGGCGCCTCGGGGACGCGTGGCGCGCGGCCCTGCGGAACGCCCGAGCCAGTGTAGGCAGGCCAGGCCGGCAGGCAACGGCACTTTTATTACAACACAATTATAGAAGAATGAAAACCTCTGAAAATAAATTTATTTAAATGTGCCACCTCGAAGTCGATGGCGGGTGCGCGGCGTGCTCGGCACTGCGCTGCGCGGGGCGCGCCGTGCCATTCCGTGCCGCCAGGTTATCAGCATCAAGCATTATCGCCGTGAGTGACGTCAGCAATCAGCGCTACGACGGGCCCGATGTTCTGTCTCTCCCGCACTCCTGCGGCACGCCGTGCGGGCGCGAGAGAGACAGAGCGACTAGAGCACGGTTCGGAACGGGCATGGCGGCCGGCCGGCCCAGCCCACGCCCCACCGCGGCGCTGCTGGACAGCGCACTGCAGCGCGTTGCGGCGTTGCGGCGAACGCGTTGTGCAAACGGAACGGGCGCCGAATGGCACGGCACTTCCTTCCCGAAGACAACGTCCGCTCCGAAAACGACAAGACTCGCCGCCGCCGCCCTCGCCCACGGCGCAACAAAGGAAAATGGAATTGGAGATGAATTCTTCAGTAGACAGGCCGCGCCGGCAGGCGCATCGCGACTTGGGCGTCAGTCGGGCTCGAATCAGGGGAACCTGTGCGTTGCGGCGAGGACTCCTTCGGAGAGTGCGTGTCTGCCGCCGCGTCACAGTGGACCAGAAGACCGGTGGAGGCGGACAAAACTCTAGACGCGTTTTGAGCTCCAGAGTCGCTAAACAGGACTCGAACCGAACGTGTGACCCCACCAATGGATTCCTCGTTCGGAGAGCAATCCGTTGGTGGGGTCACACGTTCGGTTCGAGTCCCACTTAGCGACTCTGGAGCTCAAAACGCGTCTAGAGTTTTGTCCGCCTCCACCGGTATTCTGGCCCACTGTGCGCGTGCCGCGTGTCTGCCGCCGCCACCGCGCCCACCGCGCCGGCCCGCCCCGGTCGGCCTCACCTACTCACACATGCAAGCCACGCAGCGGGACGGCCCCGCCCGGCCACCGCCCGGCCAGGGGGCCACGGGACCGTAACCTCACCATTTTCTCGATTTCAAGGAGTCATGCCTCAGCCAGGGGGCGGCTTGCGGCTTGGGGTGGACGACCGCGGCCAGGGGTCGCCGACGCTCGCAGACTTACTGTCTCCGCCGGGGAGGGAGGGGGAGATCGCAGAGAGCCTACACCATTCAGAGTCTACAGGTCGAGCCCGCCGGCTAAAAATAAATTCCGCACGAGTCGGTTCTTCGCCGAGCGTCGCCACTGGAAAATGGCTCCAAAAATCCGTCTGATCAAGCCTCCTCCGGCGGCAAGCCCCGCCCCTCCCACAGCGGTCCTCGGCGTGCCGGCGAAGGCCTAGACGCTGGCCGCGCCGTGTCTCCGCTGCATCCATAATGCACCTCGCCGTCGACGCGCTGCCGGGCCGGCCGGGCCATCCATCATGTACGTGTGTGACTGTGCGTGTGTGTGTGTTCTTCCGAAGCGCGGGGCGCGGCGGCCACATGAAAGGGAAAACAAGCCCCCCCCCCTTTCCCCCTCCCACGCCCCCGCCGACGAGCGGCTGAGTCACAGCGCGCCTGACACAACCCGGAATCGCAGCAAAACAAAACAGCGCATCGCGACTTGTCGCCGCGATAAGGCGAAGGGCGTGGCGGGGGAGGGGAGGGGGCAGGGGGAGGGGGCAGCCACGACGCGGCATTCCCTAAATGCCCGAGTAGTCCGCCAGCTCGTTACACTGGCGCAACTTTGGGCCAAACTGGCCCGTCACGTCGCACTGCAACGCCGCGTTGCGCCGCGACGCGCCGCGACGCCGTGACGGTGGGCCAGAAGGCCGGCGGAGGCGGTCAAAACCCCGGACGCGTTTTGAGCTCCAGAGTCGCTAAATGGGACTCGAAGCGAGCGTGTGACCCCACCAATGGATTCCTCGTTCGGAGAGCAATCTATTGGTGGGGTCACACGTTCGGTTCGAGTCCCATTTAGTGACTCTGGAGCTCTCAAAGCGTCTAGAATTTTGTCCGCCTGCACCGGTCTTCTGGCCCACCGTCACGAAGTCGCCCGTCGCGGCGCGCACCGCGTCCGGCCGTCCAGCCGCAGCGCATCGCGGGCCGCGTTCGTCGCCAACCACCGGGATAACAATTCGACGACGCCGCCGCCGGAACAAGGGCGGCGACAGGGAGGGGGGCCTCGCCGGAATATTTAGACGAGTTTAGAAAAGTTCGTCCGGGGCATCTGCGGGGCGGGAACTTTAACGGGAATGCAAGGTCGCGCGCCAAAACACACACGCACACACACACACACAGCCGCGCCCCGCCCCGCCTAGAACTTTTTTCATCCCTTTGCCTTATTCAGTCAGGGTCACGTCCTGCACTCCGCACCGCCCAGGTCGCAGGTCCCAGGTGCTTCCCCAGGCCCAGGAGGAGGTCATGAAGTGAAAGGGAAGGGGGAGGGGGCGGCGGGCGCGGTCGGCAGAGGCGGGGACCACACCACTTGAAAATTAACAAGGCTGGTTATCATGGGACACGAAAGGAGCGCGGAGCCAAGGCGGAGCCTCGGTGTGTGCCCAGTGCCTACCGGCACAGGGCTTTCGTCGCTCTGTCTCTGTCGCACTCACGGGGCGGTCCACAAGGGCGCGAGAGCGGCGAGTAGCCTGGCCCTGGCCGCTTCGTCCTCGGCACGCACTTGCTCCAGAGCTCACTCCGCTCCAGAAAGAGATTCCAGGAACGGCGGGGCGAACACGGCATCGGGGGCCACGCGACCTATTGAGTAGGGAGGGGCTCACGTTTAGTCTCAGGCGAGTGAGGATAAGCTGAAGAGAAGATGCATCTATCTAAAGACGATGATGGGGTCAGCGGAACACCGACACTCAGTAGCTACACTGGTAGCGATGCCCCGTCGAAACACTGGCCGAGTCCGAAGACGGTGCGCCGCAGGCGACGGCAAGGTCCACTCCACACTTCCCGGTAACCCCCCCCCCCCCGGCCACACAGGCAAGGTGGCAAGGTCGCCCAGCCACCGCAAGGAAGGCAAAGTTGCGAAAAGGGGGCCCCGGGGCGGGCCGCCTTGGGCCCGAGCCGGCCCGGCCGACGCAGGGCCCTGCAGGGTGAAAGTGCCCCCCTTGCCTCGTCCCTCGCTACCCCCTTTTGGCGGGCGTGGCGGCCACGGGGGGGCCACGGGGGGTCCGGGGCTTGGTTCGGCGGCTAGTCCAGCTTTTCGCCCCGGCTTGGGGCCCCCGGTTCGCACTCCGGATGACGACCCCTGTCATTGGGAAAGGGCGGAGGACGGCGGGGCGCACGGCGGGATAGGCACGGGTCTTGCCGTTGCGGATTCTGTCAAGTCGACGGGGACCCTCGGATGTTCGCCCCGGTCTAGGGGCCACCGGACGCACCTCCGGAAAACGGCGAGCTCCCTGCACGTGGCCGGGCGCGGAGGCGCGCGCGGCGGCCCGGCGACGCCTTTTGCCGTCGCGGATTCTGGTAGAAGTGCCGAGCGGGCGCCTGGGCGCGCCGACCGCGCGGGAGGGCCGCTCTTCAGTCGCTCGTCTCCGCGAGCCGCTGCTGCCGCGGCTACTGTACCCCGCAGTCATTAATGCCGCTGGCCTCCTGCCCTCTGCGGTGAACTAGCGCCAGGGGCGGCCGGGGAGGGGGGGGGCATCACGTAATCGGACAAGCCGCACTGGAGCCGCGAGCTGGAGACACGGACCGTCGGAACCGTCGGAACGTCGCTCGTTACAGAAGTAGAGGAAAAAGCGAGCCGCACAGCGCGCCCGTTTCGGTTTGGAGGCGGAAGCCTTTTGTTATCAAACGGCTTAAAAGCGGCGTTTTCTCGCTGTTGCGCTTGTCCGCGCAGCCATGGCGCAGCCCGGGGGATTCGGCGAGGGAAACTGCACTTGCAGTGCAGGTGGACGGCAACGCGCCCAACGAGGCAACTTTGTTGGCAACGAGTTGGCAGTGCGCCGTCCCTTCAAATTAATTTGATATTCCAGGCTGCGCCCAGTTTCAGCTTCAAACCTCGTAGAAATCATAAAAGACCTTCCACGCGGCCTGTGAGGCGTCTCGTAGAAAGCAGAAGGGCCGCGTGGAAGTCAAAAAGGACCATTCACGAGGCTTGGCTGGTCGGGTCGAAAAACGGCACCTCCCGATTTTCCGCGACTTTCCGCCATTGTCGATCAGTTTCCTTCGGTTTCCTGCCTCCGCGCCGCACCGCTCGCCACTCCCCGCTGATTACAGTGCGGGCCCGGAACGCCCACCGCCAGCCCCGCCACTCCGAAGGAGCGTTCCGTCGCCCCGTCTCTGTCGCACTCGCGGGGCGTCCCCTGAGGGTGCGACAGAGACGGCGCGACCAAACGGCCCTTCGGATTGGTTCGGTTCGCCAGCACGCCGCGGGGCGCGGGCCGCACAGTGGGCCAGAAGACCGGTGCAGGCGGCCAAAACTCTAGACGCGTTTTGAGCTCCAGAGTCGCTAAATGGGACTCGAACCGAACGTGTGACCCCACCAATCGATTCCTCGTTCGGAGAGCAATCCATTGGTGGGGTCACACGTTCGGTTCGAGTCCCATTTAGCGACTCTGGAGCTCAAAACGCGTCTAGAGTTTTGGCCGCCTGCACCGGCTTCTGGCCCACTGTGGGCCGCGCGGGCGGCTCCAAGACGAACAAAGGGAGAAGGGGCTCGCGCAGGGCGGGGCTGCGCTGCGGCTCGGCCGGGGCTGGACGGCCCGGCAGGCCAGGTCTTTTGAAATATGTCTGCCCGCATTGCGGACCCGCCATTTGCTGGTGACCGCCCAACCGCGGCAGGGGCGGGAGGCGCCGCCGCCGCCACCCCTGGCCACCCTACCCGGCCTCCCCAGGGGCCCTCTCGGCCCACCCCACCCATGCCAGGGGGCCGGACCCTTGACCGTCGGCCCCCCCGGGCCGCCCCCGGGCCCGGCCACCTCCCGGGGCGGGGTGGGGCGGCGAAGCCCTTTCGGAGCCCGCCAAGGCACGCCTGGGCACGCCAAGGCCCTCGCCGACAACCCCGAACCCCGGCGCCGCCAGGCCACTGCTTGATGCAGGGGAAAAGCCCGGCAGTGTAAATCACGGGCCGCGCTCCGCCGCCGTCGCCGCCTCTGGCATCGCCACGGCCGGCGCTGCCGAGTTACCGCACAAAAACTCATCCAACCGACCAAATAAAATCACGAAAAAACTTTCCAAAGATTGCGCGATGACTGCGTCGCCGAGGGAGCGAGGGGTGGCATGCCACTGAGCGCTCCCGGCGGCGGCCAAGGCGGCCCCGACCGACCACAGTGACTCCAGGGGGAATTGCCCCGGTCCGGACGGCCCGGACGCAGACCGCAGCGAGGCTCGCGGTCACTTTCAGCGACGCTCGCCCTCGCCCGCCCCAGTCCAAATCCCCTTTCCACTTCCAATCCCAATAGCAATCCCAGCCGAAACAATAACTCTGGTGAGTGAGGACGACGCCGAGGCGAAGGCCACCGCAGCGCGCGGACGCCTGACCTGCCTGCCCCTGCCTGCCCACCCGGCGGCGCCCCTGCCACCACACTGCCACCACCACGCACCGCACTTGCACTACTTCACCCTCGGGTCGGCCTCGGAACACGCCTCCAACTAGGGTGCGGCGTCGCAGCCCATGTGTACGGACTCCCCGGGAGGGTCTAGCTAGAGACACCCAGCGGAGGGGCACCGCGCCACCGCGCCCCGCCTCGCCCAGGGGACCCGGCCGGGGCCCCCGGGGTCCCACGCTCCGTTGTGACAAGCCCTGGGAGCGGCGAGACCGGCGTTGGCAAAGCAGCGCGGTGGGCAAAGGCGGCCAAAGGCAGCGCTTCACAGTGGGCCAGAAGACCGGTGGAGGCGGCCAAAACTCTAGACGCGTTTTGAGCCCCAGAGTCGCTAAATGAGGCTCGAACCGAACGTGTGACCCCACCAATGGATTGCTCTCCGAACGAGGAATCCATTGGTGGGATCACAAGTTTGGTTCGAGTCCTGTTTAGCGACTCTGGAGCTCAAAACGCGTCTAGAGTTTTGGCCGCCTCCACCGGCTTCTGGCCCACTGTGCGCTTCCAAAGCAGCCTGCCGTCACGTCCGCGGCAGCGCTTCCACGACCAAAGACCGCGCAGCAGCCGAGAGAAAAGTCACAAAAAGGCAACAATTTTGAAAGTTTGCGATACATTTCGAATTTTTGGAAATTGAAGAGTTGTGGTAAACGAAGCAGGGACGGACAGCGCAGCGAGCGCCGCCTCGCCACCGAATCGTTTCACGCAATCTCCGCCCGGGGCCACCTGAGTGTGCACACTGTGCACGTGGCGGGGAGGGAGCGGCGTGCCTCGCTGTGCCCCATCGAGTCTCTCCCCGAGTCTCCCAAAGTCTCACTGACAGTGCCTCACACCACCGTCTTGGCTAGCCCGGCCTCGACCGACAGGTGGTGGCGCGGCGGGGAGGGGACGCGCGACCGCCTTCGTTCAAAGTCAAGACTGCCGTCGCACCCACACCCACGCAAGCCGGCGGCGCACAGTGGGCCAGAAGACGCTGGAGGCGGCTAAAACTCTAGACGCGTTTTGAGCTCCGGAGTCGCTAAGCAGGGCTCGAACTGAACGTGAGACCCCACCAATGGATTCCTCATTCGGAGAGCAATCCATTGGTGGGGTCACACGTTCGGTTCGAGTCCCATTTAGCGACTCTGGAGCTCAAAACGCGTCTAGAGTTTTGGCCGCCTCCAGCGGTCTTCTGGCCCACTGTGCGGCGGCGAGCGGCAGCAGCCCGGGCTGCAATGACGCGATACACGGTCTGCGCGGGAAAGATACTATAAATGCGCTTCGGAAAAAGAGAACCGACGCGGGAACACAGTGGGAACGTCCTTGGCGGCGGCCGCGCGGACTGGCGGTGGCGGCGCGGACCACATTTCAAAGCAGCCATACAGTGGTCCAGTTACTCGGCGAGAACCCCTGCGGGCCCTGCGCTGGCGGAGGCCATTGCCACCGCGCGATTGCACATGTGCAGCGCAATGCAGCGATGCAGCGCCGTGCGTTATGCAGGCGCATTCCGTCTTCGTCGCTCCGTCTCTCTCGAGTGCGATGCCCGCTGCCTGCGCTGCGCTGAAGCAGATCGAAAGGGAGCTCTCGAATCAACCCTCTCCGGGGACGGGCTGGCCGCCACTCGAGAGGCAATGATTCCGAGACGCGGCGGTGGAGAGGTGAGAGGACGCACAGTGGGCCAGAAGCCGGTGGAGGTGGCCAAAACTCTAGACGCATTTTGAGCTCCAGAGTCGCTAAATGGGACTAGAACCGAACGTGTGACCCCACCAATGGATTGCTCTCTGAACGAGGAATCCATTGGTGGGGTCACACGTTCGGTTCTAGTCCCATTTAGCGACTCTGGAGCTCAAAACGCGTCTAGAGTTTTGGCCGCCTCCATCGGTCTTCTGGCCCACTGTGCGGTGGAGAGGTGAGAGGACGACGGTGCCAACTCTTTCGCGCGGACGGCCGCAAAAAGGGGCGTCGCCTCGCGTCGCCGGCAACGCCATGAAGCGCATCGAGCAGGCCAAGCACAGCCAAGCATGGCCCACGGCGGGGTGGAAAGCACGGGCCGCGCCATGATCGGGGCGGGGGGGGGGGGAGGGTCCACAGGGAAAGCGAGAGCGACTCGGCCATCATCATCACCACCGGGACAGTTCCATAACACTGGCCGCGCCGCGAGTCCTGCAGTGTCCTGCGGCAAGCGGGGCAGGACAGGCCCTGATGTCCCCTGCGCCTGATCGCCGCACCGCCGCACCGCCGCGCGGGACGAGGAAATTTCAATTAGATCCACTTGCAGCTCCTGCAGGCCGTGCGCCTCGTCCCCGCGCTGCACCGCCGCCACCATGGCCGCCACGCCGCGGCGCTCGAATCCATATTCCAAGCTGTGCGGCGCGGCGAGGCCAGGCGAGGCGCGAGGCGTGCGGTGAACAGTGCCGACCGCGAGGGAAAGGACCGAAAGGACAAGCCGCGGCACTGCAGCCCGGACAACACGAATCACTTAGTTCGAGCCGCAGTCAGAGTGTCTCAGAGTCACAGTCACGGAAGGGTGCCAGGCGGCAGGCGAGCGACGCCGCCACTCTCCCTTTCATTATCCCGGCGAAAACAAAAACGGCCGGGGCGGTCGGGGCGCGAACCGCGAACCCACACCTTCCACTCATACTCACCCTCCGGCTGCGCATGAGGGAGGCCCTCCTGCGTCGGACGTCGCAGAGCACGCCCTCCTCCGACTTGTTGGAGAGGCCGCTGTCGCTGGCGTCCAGGTTGTCCCCCTCGGGGTTCAGCTCGCTGGGGCTGGCGGCGAACCGCTGCTTGGCGGCGGAGACCAGGCCGCTGGCCAGCACCGAGGCCTCGGACCCCGGCGAGCCGTCGAGGAACTCCTCGCTGCCGCTGCGGCTGTCCGAGGCCGCGGCGGCCGTGGCCGAGGGCGCGTAGCGGCCGTGGCGGCTCACCAGGGCCGACACCTTGGACTCGGACGCCGACTTGACGACGCCGAGGCCCCGGAACGCGCGCACCTTCCTCGGCCTCGGCTGCGCGCGGCCGTGGCCGTCCTCGTCGAAGCGGTCGCGGTCTTGGTCGGCGGCACTGTTGTTGTTGTTCCAAAGAGCGATCTTCTGCTTCACGTCCACCGTGGCCACGTCCTCCAGCACGTCGCGAGGCTTGGCGTCCACCGCGCGGGCCTCGCTCGACGCCGTGGTCCTGGCGGCAGGCGTCGGCACCTTGCACACCACGTCGTCGGCGTCGTCGGCGTCCTCGTCGTTATCACAGTCATCCTCGCGCTCCGCCGCGTCCTCCGTGTCCACCTCGTCTCTCGACAGCTCCGTGTCGCCGTCGCCGTCAATGTCATCGTCACAGTCAAGGTCGCCGTCCGACGATATCACGCCGGCCTCGGCGTCGACGGCGTCCTTCAGGTAGTGCCGCTGGTCAACAAAGTCCTCGACGAGGCCGGTGATGCAGCTGGACTGCAGCAGCTTGTCTCGCAGCGAGCGCAGCATCTTCTCGTCCTGCTCCTGCTCCTCGTCGTCCTTGGAGTCTTCCTGCACCTCGCCCTGCAGGTCCAGGTTGGCGTACACTGGTGCCTCGTACGCCTCGTACTCCCGCGGCGGCGCGATCGGGGCGTCCTCATCGACCTCCTCGCTGGGGAACTTGATCTGCTGGGCGAGCTTCTCGAGGGAGGGCGACAGGTGGAGCCTGCCCGAGGCCAGGCGCGGCGCGGCGCCCGCGTCGATGCTGATGGACGTGCTGGACCCCGTGACCGTGCACAGCACCTGCGCGTACGGCGACGAGTCCGCGCTGCGGTCCTCCTGCTCGCTGACGTGCTCGTCCCGCCAGTGGCGACTGCTGCTAGTGACTGATTCATTGCCTAGAGAGTGGAAGCTCTGCATGGACTCGTCAGTCTTATCTCCCTCCGAGGACAGCGAGTACTTACTCTGCCAAGCCACACAGTTGCTCTGGCCCAGGCCGCCCAGGCTGTCCGAGTTGTCTAGCTCGTCTGACGAGGACATGGGGTTGTTTCGGACATCTTTGTTAAAACCGGATGACTGCCAGAAGAGGGATGATGGCATATGCATCTCTTCGTCCTCAGCAATGACAAACCGCTCACCTTCCACTTTCAGGTTCACATAATCACTTTCGACAGGTTCACTTCGAGCAATGGCCATTTGTGTTAGTTCTGAAACTAATTCTTCAGCTGCCCAGGATTTACGTTTGTCTTGTAAAAGCTTCTTGGCTTCTTCCTCCTTCTCTTCCAAAAGTCCATCTGCTTGAAGTTTCTTTTCAATGGGGTCGATTTTTCCTTGATCACAAAATGTATCACTTTTCTCACCAGCACACTTATCACTTTCTTTTGAATCACTTACAGGAAATTCTTTAAACAGATTCTTTTCAGACATTTTGTCTCTTCCAGGAGGGAATGACTTGGATGCTTCTGTTGGGGCCACATTTTTTGCGCACTGTCTCTTACCAATCTTTTCTAGGGAAACCTCTTCCACATATGCGGCTGGAACGAAGAAGGCCTTTTTCTCATTTTTTCGAATGACCTGCCACCAGTCAGGATTAGTTTTCTTAAGAAGACTCAATGCCTCCCCCTCTTTCATCCAAACTTTCCGGCCATCTTTAGAATATTCAAAGTTGTAGAGCACACGAACAATGTGGTCTGAGCCTTCCATCTCACCAAAATGACAGGTCCATATCTGGATTGAGTCAGTGTGCCTGAGAACACAAACAAAATAAACATTACTAAGATACAGTTTTTAAAAAAAAATAAAAATAGAAACATGAAAAAAATACTTCACAGAAGTTGGACCTTAAAAATTAAATTAAGATGAAACCAAGTAAAACTGATATTTTCAGCAACAGGTGATTTGGTCTGCCTATGTCAATTTATTAACCTATGCATTTCTAAAAGCGACCAACTTCTTTGCGGGGGCTTGGAGACAATTTCAAAATAATTTTTGCCCCTACACCCCCAGAAAAAGCTGCACCACTTTATAAGGAACGGCTAGGTTAGATGCTTAAAGGACATTGTTGATGACTCTTGTCTCCTTGCTTCACTTCGCCCAACTGCCTGGCCATTAGTCTATCTAACCTTGAAACCAAAACTCCTCTCTTTTCAAAAAGAAACACTCAAAGAATGCCGTAGGGTGATTCCGCCTTACCTCTGATTGCAAGTTAATACATGTTACGCGAATCATGACAGCTGCGGTGAGCTGAAAGGTTTGTAAACTGAGGGAACCATTCACAACATTCGGTGAGCACAGCTGGCTCGAAACTACAAAAGTGGCGCATGCGGGACTTGGGACTCAGCGTTGACTTGACAACGCCGCTTTCTGCCCGGAGCGCCATCTAGAGAGGGAAGGCGGTACTTCCCCCACTCACAAGTCTGCACATTCCAGAAAACTTTTTCAGAAAAATGAATGAGGATCCAAAGGAGCTGTCAAATCAGTGATTTTCGTCGCTCAGAGTGCAGTCTAATTTCCGATATACGAGCACATATGAGCTCCGCGACTTAAAAATGACCAAGACTAAATTTTTCATATTTTCAACTTCCAACTTGCTGATAAAAGTTCTCCACAATTTCTGAATAAAAGCGCGTTGCTTGTGCCCTGCAACTCTCTTTATTGATCGTTTATGGAAAACTATTTCATTAAATGCTGTCAAATGCTGCCAAACAGCCAAAGACGGCAGCATAAAGGGCAATACAATTTCTCATACCTCGCAGCGCATGATGTTTTGATTAAAAACCCTTCCCACGAGCGTTGTCTGCACGTCTGCTGCCACTGTTGCTGTGTTTGTAACCGATAGAAAGATTATCTTTGATCCGTATCAGGGCCATGGGAAGTCGCGAGACCTAACTCGAAGTTGTCGCGATACCTCCGCTTTGTTTGAGTCGTTGAGAAGGCACCATGAGCGAATCAATCCATCGCACGGGCCTGCTCTTGCTCTTCGCTCCTGTCATTGCCTTTGCCTTGCAAGACCACCAAGACCCTCGCCACGGAAGGTCACTATAAATCGAGGCCTAGATTCCACTAGTTTCCATGTGTTCCTTCGACAGGCGACGTACTCTGAAGAACAACTATGCCTCACGTTACCAGAAAGTGGGAATTATTCCCCGGTAAAAATAAGTTTTGCTGTGACGGTCGCATCATGACGGCCCCTCACACCGGAGTGTTCTACGTTACCCTGGGCCTCATTGTAGGCACCAGCGGGCTGTTCTTTACTTTTGAGTGAGTATTAACTGTAGACCGAATAACTTCGTACTCGCATTCGCGGTTGTTCTGTTGTTGTCAGCACCATACGTCTGAAACACGCGTTTTGGTGACCTGCTATGACTCAGAAGAGAGGTTATGTTGTATCTTGTCTGACCTGTTAAGTGTCTGTCCATTCTACCCATTCTGCAAGATAGATTTGAATGACTCTCTACTCGTTATGATCATACCATTAAGCTGGTCGTTGAAAAATTTATGTGTGTTCTGCAGACACTATTTAATAGAATATATGTTCAAATTCATACTTTTACTTCCACTTCATCTGTTATTCTGTGATACTGTGCCGTTTATAATTTCCAAAATATTAATGAAGCTATGTCTTCTTCCTTCCAGCTGCCCATTTTTAGCAACACGCATTACACCTGCAATACCTGTTGTAGGAGCGATAATGTTCCTCTTTGTCATGTCTACATTGCTGAGGACAAGCTTCAGTGATCCTGGTGTTATACCTAGGGCAACTCCAGATGAAGCAGCGTACATAGAAAAACAAATTGGTAAAATAATGGCCCTAAAATTATGCATTTTGTTCCATCATGAAGTTTATTAATTGTATTTTTTATTTCAGTTCCAAGTAATCCTAACTCACCAACTCAAAGACCCCCACCAAGAACACAAGAAATTCGTGTCCGTGGTCATCCTGTTAAGCTTAAATATTGTTTCACTTGTAAAATATTTCGACCTCCAAGGGCGTCACATTGCAGTTTGTGTGACAACTGTGTTGGTGTGTATCAATCTTATCAATATGTTGTTGTCTTTCTGTTTTCTATACAGAGTACTAATATTTTTGTTCCCTCTTTTTACTGTTTTTAGAGAGATTTGATCATCATTGTCCGTGGGTTGGAAATTGTGTTGGCAAAAGAAATTACAGACATTTCTATTTATTTATTGTCTCTCTTGCATTTTTGTGTGTGTTTATTTTTGCTTGTGCAGTTACTCATATCATTCTGTGTAAGTTTGTGTTATTCTTGCCATGACATCCAGTAATGAAACACACATACTAACTTTTGGTTCTTTCCTCCTTTTTAGTGACTAGAGACGATCGTCAGTTTTTAGAAGCCGTAAAGGAGTCTCCTGCAAGTGTGATTGCGGGAGTTATTTGCTTCTTTAGTGTATGGACAATACTTGGACTTTCAGGTTTCCATACCTACTTGACTGCCTCAAATCAAACTACAAATGAGGATGTATGTATTTCTAGTCATCTACCCAGAAATTTACATTTCCTCCTAAAAGCTTATGTTTCAATTGTTTGCTTTTCCTTTCAGATAAAAGGACTCTTTACTAGTAGACCGGGTATGGAAGGTCTGAATCCTTATAGTGAAGGAAATGTGTGTTCTAACTGCTTTTTCGTTCTCTGTGCTCCCCTGACACCTAGTCTTATTGGTAAGCTCTTCTATTACACTGTCAACATTTACTACAGTCTTGTATTTAAAAGTTTTATATTATAATCTGCTCCTCTTTTGCTCTCAGACCGGAGAGGGATAGTAACCCCAGAGTATGCTGCAGAGCGAGCTGCTGAAAGGGCTCGAGAGCAGGAATCCAGGGACACTGTAATCGCAAACAACAAGTCATATGGAACAGTGATTTCTCAGCAGCCTTCTATGGTAAGTTGTACATCTTGCCTTTAAATTTTTAAAGGAATTATAACCTCCACATATGTTACTAATTTCCTGGTATTTTGTTTACAGAATGGAACGGCATTTACAAATGAAGTAAATCCTGCTCAAGTTTCAAACGCATCACAGCAAAGCCCAATGCAACAATTCCAGCAGCAACAGCAGCAGCAGTTCCAGCTGCAGCAAAATTTCCAGCAGGAGCAAGTTCCAACTACACCACCCCCTCCTCCACCCCCCCAGCAGTTGGCGATATCTCATTCACTGGGAAATCACCTGCAGCATGCAAGTGGAGGAAACCTTCATTTTTCTCACGCGCCGGGACTGCCTGCTGTTAATGGTTCGTATCACCAACATGAAATGCACTCCACACATGTCGTGCCCCCTTACAATTATGCCAGCCTTCCTCTACGCCGCCACAGTTGTCGCGGAGGCGTGGATTATGCGGGTCAGCAATTTTCTCCGTACAGGGAAACTGCAGTGTTGAATCCTAGTCGCTGTCGAGAACATACTTTCATGGCTGTTCCTTCATATCCCACTATGAATGTTGTTCATAATGGATTTCAGCATAGTTATGCGGTGCCTCCCCATACGGTATTAACTCGTAGCTTGATAGGCAACAATGGTGGGTTTGTTGTCCCAGTCTATGGTCAACCTGCTCCCCATCTCTTTGGTTATAATCATGTCAGTCCTGTTGGTAATGGTGGTTTCATGGGCATGGAGGGAGTGTTCCAATGGTGTGCCCCTCACTGGGATGGGCCTCCCAACTATGGTCGTACAGGCAAAAATGGCCTCGTCCCTGGCTTCATGGCCGCCAGTAGCAGCAACAGTGAAGACGAGGGTGACCACCTTCACATGTATGACCAGAACAATCTTCATCGTTATGAGCAGTAAGAAGCGTAAGAAGACATAGTGCAAGGATTATGTGTAATTAAGGTTTTGTGATTGCTTACTTATTGAAAACATGCAATTCATTGCACTGTTGTAATAACTTCTGAACCCCTGTGTTGGGCCCGCCTCAGAGTGTGGGCATTTATTCTAAATTCCATTCACTACTAGTCAAAAAAAATAACTATTTGTAATGCCTTCCTGAGTATTTTAACCCATTTTAGAATTTTTAAGTTAAAAATGGCTTAAGTTCTAAACTCTACTTTATTTTCAAAAAGAGACTAAAAGAACTTAACAAAAACGGGTATTGACTGACACTTTGATTGTGGGATTCATTGTGTTCATTAAAGCTTTTAACTAATTAAGGTTAATTGAGTCTGTTAAATTGACAGCTTTTACGAGCATCATGTCTAATCACCCTATTGAAAAAAAAATTCTGAATGATAGTGTCCTATGTGCTGGAGTTTGCTTCAGAGTAGTGTCATCAGCCCCATTTAAAATGTACTGACCTCCATACTTTATGTATAATCATCTCTTTCGTATCATTTTTGTGTTTTAGCATATCCTTCAATTTCCATTTTTTAGACTGGCCTAATATTTGTTAATTAATTGTAATACAAAGTATGTGTCTCTAATCTGCAACATTATTCCTTATCTCATCTCAACTGTCTCATTTCCTGATACCTCAGGTCAAACTACAGTCGTGCTCATTTAAGAGAGAAAACTAAAGAATACCGATCAGCTGTGATGTAATTTAGTTACTTTTGTAATGTTTGTTGTGTGTTGTACCTGTTTTTATTTGTTTCTGTTTGTTTCTGTTGTTTGTTGTAATGTGACTTAGATCTGTTTCTTTTTGTTTCTTCTCTTTTTTTTCTTTTTTTGAGAAGGTGTATGTTACTATTTATAACAACAAAGTTTAAAAAAGAGCTAGAGAGAAAAGAAATCTTTATGTGGTTGAATGGTTGTTTATTATGGTATCTGTAAAGTTGTTCAGTATTTCCAAGCCCCAATTAGTTGTTCCAGTAGTCACATAGTTGTGAAAGAGTGTAGTGAATGCACACTTATCTCAAATGCAATGAAGAACTCAACTGCAGTTTGAGGAAAGCCTCTATGACATGTGATTTGCATTGCCCTGTACAGAAATAATAATAATCATATAATCACATTGGTGAAAGTGAAGTCTTTGTTCGTAAGTTTCCCATTCGAAAAAAGAATGCTTACCCTTTACTGGTATTACATTCTTGTCATGATTAGTCACTGATGTGTTTGTTGCTTACATTTGGCTGTGGTTTCATTGTAGTAACTTGTACTACTGCTCACCCTTTGGATATTGGATTTTTCAATGTGGAATACTGTTGCTTTGCGGTGCAAGTTTCCAAAGTATTTACTTCAGAGGACAACCTTTCAAATTCTATTAACGAGGAGAATGTCTTTTGAGAACTGATAGTGGTTGTGAATGCTTGCTGCATTTCATTTTTAATAAGAAGCTGCTGGTGTTTGTGAAATATCTTGCTTAAATGACGCTTGTCCATTTTTTTCCCTTTGTCTTTCTCTTTACTTCCTTTAATTTTTGTAGAAAACATTACAAGCCGTGTGGAATTAAGATGAACTGGCAGCTTGTTATATTTTGACTATCAGATGATGTAATAGTTTATTGTCTGCTCTAACATGCGTCATCATACAAGCTTTTTGTGCTGTCCAAATTTAGTCTACTCTGTTATTTTATGTGACAATTGTATAATCTTTTTCATCCAACTCTTAACCTTTTTAGAGTCCCCTCTAGTGCTCCAGAGCACAGCTGTAACAACTTCTAATAATAAAATTTTATCATACTCTTAAAATAAAATGGTCTTTAAAATAATTTTCAATTCCGCTGTATGGTACTGTTCTTGTGTTCATGGAGCCTCACCGGTGAGTGGTACCCTACTTTCAATCAGTTTGCTTAGTTTGCTGCTTTAAACTTTTAATTTTGTGTCCTTTTTGCATCTTTCCTTTGGTTTGCATTGTATATTGACGTTTTCGGTTTTCATCTTGTCTATGAGATAAAATGTTGTATTGAAAAGTAAAAGTAGTTCTAAATTTATGTATTTTTCTTAATGGCCTTCTCTCCAGATGCAGCTCTTGGCGTTATCTTTACGATTTACATGCTAGCCTATGCATTTCCTTAGAACATTTAATGCTGAGCCTTTTATTTTGAATGTGTGGATTGAATACACAATAATCTACAGTATTGAGAGAGAGCGTGCCCCTAACTTCATTTTACCCAAGTCTGAAAGTAGTGCTATAGCTGTCCAGGAATTAATTTTGATTTTCAGCAGAAGATGTAGGACACTTTCAGTAGGGAACTTTGGTTTGTATTTACTGTAATATGAGGACGAGAATGGTTCCATACTTATGCAAGCAAGATCCGTTCATTTTTGAGTATTTCAATACTAATTCACTCAACATTTTTTTACCTATTGTCTATTGCTTCCTTGGCATTTGTTGAGCAAATTAACTTTTTCTCATGATTTTCATTTGTAGTGTTTACTTTGCTTCTTTTTCTGAAGCTTTACGCTTTCTAGCGTCTCTTAAACTCTCCCACATGGTGAATAACTTGATGACTTTCATCTTAGCTGCATTATGCTCTGAGATGAATACTTGATCTCAACATGACTGACTGTTACCATGCCCTTGTTCAAAGAGTGCATTTTCAATTCACAGCAACTTTGCTTTTCAGGTAGCTGAGAGAGCAGTCTTTTAAAGTCTTCTGAAATGCTCTTTTCAATTCTGTCCCTTTTAGCTTGAACTTCCTAGGTGCTCGTTTATTTTATTTTATTTTGGAGTCCTCTTCGAATTCTAAATGTACACATGCAGTTCTTACATTGTAGGTTAACTGTAGGTGTTTTTAAAATTTATTGTTGATGTTCTTTTTAAATTTTGTAGTGGATAGTAAGAATGATTCTAATGTGATTGCACCTAGTTTTAGCACCTGTTTTTAGTTTTTTCACTAACACCCTGTTGTGTGAGTTTTGTTTTCTTATTTTTTAAAATTTTCTTTTGTGTCCATAGAATAAGGAAACAATTCTTCTCTATGAGAGGACGAAAAATGTTTATTTGTTCACAAATTGTTCATGAAGGAAAAGTTTTGCATTCCTTTAACAAATTCTCCCCCTAAATGTTCAGGCGTCAGATTCGGCAGGAGGTATGCCTGGGGCTCCCGGGAAAGAGGATATCTCCAACACTTTGTTGTCAGGTACAGATATGAGAGTGGTGACCGTTTGCTTTCCTTGGCATGTATTGCTTCCTGTATTTGTTAAACTTAACTTTTGGAAGTTTCTGCCTATAATTTCAAGTTTGAAGATCAATACTCCTCTACTTCACATGAACTGTGCCAATTACTGCTACTGAAAATATGTGCCACGGTCAATTCACAATCATCTTGATTTTTGTGTCCATTCATTTAGTTAAACTAAATTTTTGTTTGGAAACCATTACTGTGAGCATTTGTTGTATTTGGAGGTAAATGTTGTTTCTGTGTGGCTTGATTGAAAAACTGCTTTTTGTACTTGCTGTGTTTGAAAATGAGTATTTACCTTGCTTAGTTCTCGAGTGTAACAGTTTGTTGGTCTTTTTGTACATTATTGTTTGTTGTACACATACCCTCATCCCAGTCTTTGCCTTAAATTTCACAGTGACTTCTGCCCTTCTTCTTAAGACCTTTCTCATTCTATCTCTCCCACTCTGGTACATCTACATACATGTGCGTACATGTTGATTTGTGAAAATTAACTTGGATACCGTTGAAATTTTGCATCACTGTGTTCTTTTCTTTAAGAAGGATATAACACACACATTTGAGCAAATTCTAATCATCGTTCCTTTAAAAGAAAAATATAATCTTTCTCACTATTTACTTTTATAATAAACTATTGCTTAGTGAGCTTTAATTTTTTAGTGCTGCCAGTAAAACTTGTAGATTTACAATGCTTTCTTTAAATTAGTTTCTACCTTTGTAGTGTGTTTTGAGGAGCCAAGGAGCTCACCATATTGCTGTTTCTGATATTAAAGCCACTTGTGACTTTCATAAATGAGTTTGGTTGAATTGTTTCATTATGAGCTATTAACCAGCCATTATTGCTTTGTTCCAGGGATGGAGCTTTCCCTCTTAGACCATCAAGAGTTAAACGACTCGTCAAGTAACTTGATGGTTGGCAATGAGAGGATTACCATTCTTGGAAGATCCATGGAAGGGTCAGAACCTGCAGTTATGGATGATCTAGACATTGATCTAGATGTGCCAGTTGTAGGAGGATTTGGTGGAAACCTGGCACCAACACTTAATGCTGGTGATTCAAGTGTCCCCCTGTCTGCCAGCAGACTGCAACTTCTCCAGGACACCACCATGATCGAGTCTGCACTCGACCTAGACTCTCTAGAAGATTCTTCTGTGGGAGGGGGTAGCACAGCAGGTCTCATTAAAATGAACGGGTTGTGATACTAAGTGAAAAGTAAGCTTTGAAAGACAAAATGTGTTTACTGTTTATAATGAAGGATTTTAAGATGATTTTTTGAGAGCTGTGCTCTTACCAAAAGGGATTTAGTTTTGTTTGTATGTGAGATGCTCTCACCAAAAGGGATTTAGTTTTTGTTTGCATGTGAGAGAGTCATTAATATTCCAATCTTGTTCTCTTTTTTTATAAAATTTAATATTTAAATTTTTGTGCTAAAATTAAAAAGTTTTTGTCCCATTTATTGGAGAATTGGAAACCAATTCAGATCAAATGTTAACTAATTCCATACATTCTGTTAACATAAGTTATTTTTGAATCAATTGTGTCAAATAAGCTTATATTGTTATAGTGCTTACTTATCTTGTTGTGGACTGAAAGCCAATGTATTTTATGTTAATGTAAATAAAGGCTTACATTAAGTCTTACTGCTTCAACTGTGAACACTAAGCTTTGTTCGTGTGATGTCTGTGCTCAAATTAAAAATGTCAGTGAATAACATCTGACAAATGAATGTTTATTTTATGCTCGCTTATTTCTCTCTCTTGTTTTTCCTGTGTTATCAATTCATTTGACAGTTATTGTAAGGTGTTGATTCTTAGTCAGAACATAATCAACACCATTGTTTGTTTGTCTTGTGTCATTTTTATACTGTTTGTCATGAGCTTTGAGTGGATGCGCTCTGTATGTGATCAAAATCCAGAATAAATCAGATGAAAAAAAAATCAGAAGAATGTCTGTGTGACATCACATCTCCAAACAGTATTAATTTCAATTTTTTTGTCTGTTCGTGAAATGTTGACAATATTGTTTTGTTCTGAGTAAAAGAGGTGCAAAGTGCCATTTCCTTCTCTTTTCCACTAATTCTTAATTTTTTTCCTGTCTTCTCTTTTTGTGTGGAAAGAATGGTGTTTCATTTACTGTATCATATTTTCAATTGAGAGATGATCATCTACTGTGCCATTCTTGCCCCTTGTGATTACTTCATGTATCTTTATTTTGTAGTCTTATTATTTCAGACATACATCAAAATCCATGGAAGCTTCTCTTAAAATAGTTAATTTACAGCTAAGTCTCATGGAGCAGTGGGAAAAGAGCAGTAAAAGACCTATGAGTGATACGAATGTCTTCTTTATTATTCCCTTCACATTACTCACCCATCTCCAATACACAAATCAGGTAGCCTGTAAGATGTTGTGGTTAGTTCTTTTTGGGAAACTGTCTTCAATCAAATTGATCAACAAATTGTCTAAATAGACACTCTCTTTACGATAGTAAGGAGCGGGGCAATTATACAAAGTGTTAAGCTTTGCAATGTCAAGTTGACTAAATCTTCTTCTTTGACCTGAAGAAGCAAAAGAGAAAAATATCTTGAAAGCGGGAGGTAACTGCCGGTAGCAGCGTACAAATTGACTCATTTTATTTATACTGACCCATAAGCGGCAAGCCTTGAACCACCTTAGGCACGATGGTGGGAAGTCCGTTCCTGGAGAACGCCACGGAGCGGTAGTGCATGACGGAGCCGTAATCGTAGGGAAGTCCCAGGGTCCGCACGGTGCCCGGGGGGCGGCGCAGGAAGTTGGGCTTACGTCCTGGAGAGGAGAGCAAAGGGAAGGCGGTGCAGGGGGAGCCATCAGCCGAAATCACGCCTGAGGGCAGTTTTAGGGTAGACTCTTCTCACCGGGAGCGATGTTCCCCCAGAGGACGGTGACGTGCTCGTCCCTGTCGGGGCGGGTGTGCTCGTGCCACATGCCCAGCGTGTGCAGCATCTCGTGCTGGATGGTGCCCTTGCGCAGGCAGCCCGAGCCGCCCAGGAAGGTGGGGATGGGGCCGACGCCCTCCTGGAAGCCCACGATGGAGGCGCAGCTGCAACCAAGGGCCAAGGGCTTGCCTTGAGCGCCTCCCGATCATCGCGACGCACAGTGGGCCAGAAGGCCGGTGGAGGCGGCCAAAACTCTAGACGCGTTTTGAGCTCCAGAGTTGTTAAACAGGCCTCGAACCGAACGTGTGACCCCACCAATGGATTGCTCTCCGAACGAGGAATCCATTGATGGGGTCACACGTTTGGTTCGGGTCCTGTTTAGCGACTCTGGAGCTCAAAACACGTCTAGAGTTTTGGCCGCCTCCGCCGGTCGTCTGGCCCACTGTGCGACGCCCTGTCTGTCTGTCCCTCTCTCTCGCTCTCTCGCTCTCACCTGTGGCCGGTGTGCTTGAGCAGTAGGTAGTCGGTCTGGTTGGTGCGGCGCACGAAGCGCACGCACGACTCGCGCTCGATGTCCTGCAGCGCGTCCTGCAGCAGGCGCAGGTCCTGCGGGGACCACTCGCCCGGCGCCAGGTCCAGCACCACCTCGCGGTGCGGCCACAGGCTGTGGGGGTCCGCGTCGGCGTTGCGGAGGCCGGGGGGCTGTGCGTCCGCGGCCAAGAAGGTCAGAAAGCGATCGAGTTGCAGCTCCGCGAAACGAAAACAACGTGCAGCACACAGAGCGAGGAAGGAGGTTCCTGTCACTGCGCTGACTGGGGCAGTCGGAGACGGAGAGAGAGGCCACCACCGCCACCACGCACCAGGCTGAGGATGTCGCCCTCCTGCAGCATGCCCTGCTGCTCCGCGCTGCCGTCCGCCAGGGCGCGCTCCACGGTCCGCCAGTACTGCGTCATGGCCGTCATGGCGGCGGCCCGCTCGTCGTCGCCGTCATCCACGTCGTCGACGGCGTCCTCGTTCGTCGGCGGGGCCCTGCTCGCAGCGGGGGGTGCGGCCCGACTGCCGGCCAGGGCCACGGCCAAGGCCACGACCACCAGCACCACTCGCGGCCGCATCGTCGGGGGTCCGTCGCAGTCCGCGGCCGACGGGGAAGTCCACGCCTTTTGTACTTTGTACCGATGTTCCGCGCCAATCTCCTCGCGAGGGGTATTGCCGGGGTGCTAATGGCCTGGCTCACAGTGGGCCAGAAGCCGGTGGAGGCGGCCAAAACTCTAGACGCGTTTTGAGCTCCAGAGTCGCTAAATGGGACTCGAACCGAACGTGTGACCCCACCAATGGATTGCTCTCCGAACGAGGAATTCATTGGTGGGGTCACACGTTCGGTTCGAGTCCCATTTAGCGACTCTGGAGCTCAAAACGCGTCTAGAATTTTGGCCGCCTCCACCGGCTTCTGGCCCACTGTGTGGCTGTGTCTGGCCAGTCCGGCCCCTTCCCCGAGCCGTTTTCACCCACACGTGCTTGTCGGCGGCACTATCGCACCCCTCTCCTCTCGCCTCACTCGCCTGACCTCCTTGCCACCCTTTCGATTGGGGAGCGCCACTAAATCGCGAAACGTGACGGTGATGATGAAACCACGTCTGCAAGTAACTTACGAAACGCAAGTAAGTTAGGCGGGCAAAAATTAACTAAAGCGACACTTTACAGAAAAAGACAACGTAATTTATTCATCATTCCTTAAAGTCCGCAGGGTAATACAGGGGTAGTATACAATTGTACAAAAGATAGATTTCTATGCGGGAGGGAGGGGGAGGGGTGGGAGGGGGTGGCCTCTACATGTGCCGGGTGTTGCCGAACCCGCCGTGGCCGGACTGCGACGCGCCCTTGTTGAAGCCCATCTGCAGGTTGAGTTCGCCCTCGTGCGCGCGCAGCTGCGCGTCGGTGAACTCGCGCTTGTTCTCGTCCGCCATCTTGGGGCCCAGCCGCGGCCCGGTGTACTCGGGGTGCTTCTGGGTCTGCAAAGGGGAGAGCGATCGTCAGGGCAGGTGGTAAGGCGCACAGTGGGCCAGAAGTCGGTGGAGGCAGCCAAAACTCCAGACGCGTTTTGAGCTCCAGAGTCGCTAAATGGGACTCGAACCGAACGTGTGACCCCACCAATGGATTGCTCTCCGAACGAGGAATCCATTGGTGGGGTCACACGTTCGGTTCGAGTCCCATTTAGCGACTCTGGAGTTCAAAACGTGTCTAGAGTTTTGGCCGCCTCCACCGGCTTCTGGCCCACTGTGAGGCGGCATGGTGCGGATTATCGGCCAGCGGATATGGGGCCGCCAATGAGTTGCGCAAACTTGCTGGATTATTTTCTACTTACGATTCTGGCCAGAGAGTACAGGCACAGTGTGACCTGGGGGATGTTCCTTCTCTCGAAAAGGTCGGCGGTCTGGAAGATCTCCTCGTCGGGGACGCCGTACTTGCGGATGGCGGCCTGGAACCTGGACACGGAAGACATGTTCACCGAGGGTTGTTCGCGCAGTGTGCGGCAAGAGAGGCCGACGCCACACAGTGGGCCAGAAGACCGTGGAGGCGGCCAAAACTCTAGACGCGTTTTGAGCTCCAGAGTCGCTGAATAGGACTCGAACCGAACGTGTGACCCCATCAATGGATTCCTCGTTCGGAGAGCAATCCATTGGTGGGGTCACACGTTCGGTTCGAGTCCCATTTACCGTCTCTGGAGCTCTAAACGCGTCTTGAGTTTTGGCCGCCTCCACGGTCGTCTGGCCCACTGTACGCCAGAGGCTTTCCGTACCGCTGGACGTTCTCCATGAGCTGGAAGTTGGTTCCCTTGGTCTGGATCTTGTTGACGGAGCCGGGGGCGATCTTGTTGATGAGGTTGCAGAGGACGACGCCGTCCTTGAGGACGTCCTCGTAGGGTGCGGCGGGCAGTTTCTCCCCCGTCACCGCCTCGATCCAGTCCAGGACCTCCTTCTCCTGGTCCTTGTTGCGGGCCTGCAACGAGAAGGCTGAGGTGAGCGTGGGCTTTTGGCTTTTGGCGGCGCGGCAAGGGCTTGAAGCCAAACGGACGGACGGACGGACGGACGGACGGGCGGGCACGGCGGCAAGCCCCACAAGCTGGCCAGCACTAGGGTAAATCCACTCTGGATTTTTAGAGTTTTGTCAGAGTTGCAGAGTTTTGCTCAGAGTTTCAGAGTTCAGGTCAGAGTTTCAGAGTTCAAGTCAAGTTGCAGAGTTACGCTCAGAGTTTCAGAGTTCAGCGTCAGGTTGCAGGAGTTTACGCTCAGAGTTTTAGAGTTCAGCGTCAGAGTTGCAGAGTTTTGGAGTCCTTGATTTTAGAGTTAAGTGTTCAATCCAGATTTCCAGAGTCGGTTCACAGTTTCAGAGTTGAGCCATCGTCTGAGTTTCAGAGTTAGATTTTTCCAAATTGACGAAGCCATAACTCGGGAAGTTTTTGTTATTTTTGATTGCAATTGGTAGGTGTCATCTATGGACTTTTACTAGGCAGTTTTAATTTCAATCTGATCGGATAGTTTTGGCCCCGGGTATGCTGAGGTACATTTGATGGTAGCGAAAAATGGATTGCAGATTCGGCTCGGACTCGATTTTTAGCCCCTAGGGACACTTCCAAGGCAGTTCTAGACCAAGCACTGTTCAAGATATTCTATCCTTATTAAGACTCTGAAACTTAATGCTGGCACCCTGACAACAGACTCTGGATAACCCTGACATCAGAAACTCTGGTAACACCTGACTCTGAACTCTAGATTACACTCTGGCCTTTAATTTGGGGTGCGCGAATTTCGTGAGTCTCTGGTTCAGAGTCTCTTGTAACTCTGGAATAAGTCAGAGTCTCAGAAACTCTGAAAATTTCAGAGTGGATTTACCCTAGTGAGCCTGACGGCCGATGGAAGGCGTGGCGAACTCACGGTGGAGGAAAGCGATCAGTGCCAAGAAAACTCACGCCGCCATTAAGTCTACGCCCTGACCGACCCACAGAAAATACCCCTGACGACACGCCCCTTCGGAAAATAAAACATTTTCAACCGGCATCGTGCAGGTTGGCCCAAGGACGCGGGATTGCAACGCCGGCGGGGGCGGGCGTCCCTTGGGCGTCCCGCCCGACTGCATCCCTTGCGGACCCTGCACACTGCGGGGCCGCGGGCCAACCGCGTTGCCGAAGCGTGGAAGGGGACGGCCAACTGTGAACCATCTGCGGCTCAAGACTTTGGTCACGATCGAGCCATCGGAAAGCGGAGCACAGTGGGCCAGAAGACCAGTGGAAGCGGCCAAAACTCTAGACGCGTTTTGAGCTCCAGAGTCGCTAAATGGGACTCGAACCGAGCGTGTGATCCCACCAATGGATTCCTCGTTCGGAGAGCAATCCATTGATGGGGTCACACGTTCGATTCGAGCCCTATTTAGCGACTGTGGAGATCAAAACGCGTCGAGAGTTTTGGCCGCCTCCGCCGGTCTTCTGGCCCACTGTGCGAGGGGAATCTCGACAGGAGTCCAAGCCAAACGGAACGCGTGCTAGGTTGCTGGGGACACACCGGGACACACAGAATCGGCCGGGTTTTATAACAAGGGGGTGTCTTACGGGGCGACAGTTGAGCCATCCCGGGGTGTTGGCGTCGAACACCTGCAACAGAGAGCCCGCTTCACCAAGCTGCGTGCCGTGCGCCACAGCAGAGCAACAAGGTTCTCAACATTCAGAAAAGCTACTTTTGAACAGCCCAAAACTTCAACATCCTCAAAATGACAATTTTCGACAATGTTGAAAACCTAATTGGCTATGGCACCACGCCCTGCAGCGGAGCACGGCGCGACGCGGCTCACGTCTTTTCGAAGCAGCGAAGCATGGTCATGCGCACGGTAGCCTGCGTCGCCTACGTCACGTTGGCCAGGGCAGGGAGGCGGGCGAGCGAGGGCGGGGCAGTTAGGACTCTAGGCAGAGCATGCGCTATTCCTGGGGCCCGTTTACGCGTTTACGCCAGTAGACCTAAACTGTGCCTCGGCCGCAGCGCCGCAGGGACACGATCCACCATTGATCCGCCCTATCGGCGCCTCCCCTGCGAGACAGAGGCGGCCGCCACACAGTGGGCCAGAAGACCGGTGGAGGCGGACGAAACTCTGGACGCGTTTTGAGCTCCAGAGTCGCTAAACAGGCCTCGAACCGAGCGTGTGACCCGACCAATGGGTTCCTCGTTCGGAGAGCAATCCATTGATGGGGTCACACGTTCGGTTCGAGCCCTGTTTAGCGACTCTGGAGCTCGAAACGCGCCCAGAGTTTTGTCCGCCTCCTCCGGCTTCTGGCCTACTGAGCGCCGTGATCTCATCGCAATCGCCTCGCCGCACCGCGGCCTCTTGGCTGCAGAGACCCTTCCGCCTACGAGCATCCGGGGAGGCGAAGCGGTCCACGGTCCACCAGGGCGTACTGGCCGACTTCATTGAAGCCGCTTGCTGCCAGGGTAACGTTTCTCTTTTTTCCGCGAACTGCCCCTCCCGATGCCCGCAGCGCCCGAGCTGCCCGAACGCACCCACGCCCCACGCACCGGCGGGCGGCGTCTGGCAGCGCGCCACGCCGCGGCCACGCAGGTTCTTACTCCCCAGCTGTCATAGACATAGCAACACCGTCGCGGGGTGCCGAGCACGAAACAATTCTCAATTTGTTTACAACTTTTTAACAGTGTGGGCGGGACGCGAGACGAAACCGGGTGCAGAGCCATGAGTTTAGCGCCGTCGGTTGTGTTGTGTTTATCCCCTGCAGCCGCGCCGTGCCGCCGGCTGGGGGCGGCAGTCGAGGGAGAGAGACAGACGGGCGGGGAGCCTGTTGCGTGGGTGGGGCGAACAGTGGGCCAGAAGACCGGTGGAGACGGCCAAAACTCTCCACGCGTTTTGAGCTCCAGAGTCGCTAAATGCGACTCGAACCAAACGTGTGACCCCACCAATGGACTCCTCGTTCGGAGAGCAATCCATTGGTGGGCTCACACGTTCGGTTCGAGTCCAGTTTAGCGACTCTGGAGCTCAAAAAGCGTCTAGAGTTTTGGCCGCCTCCACTGGTCTTCTGGCCCACTGTGGGGGGGCGGGGCGAGGACGTGCGGACGCGCAGACACGCCACCGCGGTTGCTTGGCGCGGCTTGGCCCACCAAAGTGCTACTGCATCGGCGGCGGCGGCGCGGCGAGCAGCACCCTAACCTACTGCGGGGCGGGGGAGCGCCTCGGGGAGCCTCGCTTAGCCTCGCCTCCACGACTTCATCGACGAAAATACTCGACTGCGGCAGCGGCGTTGCGGCAGCGGTAGCGGCGAGCGCGGCCCCCGCCACCCTCTGGAAGGGCCCCTCTGCCCCACCCCCGCTCCTGCCCCCGCTCCTGCCCCCGGCCCCGCCCCCGGCGCCCCCGAACCCCTCCCAAGCCGCACTCTGGCACGTGCTCAGTTCACTGGAGAGCCAGAAAGGAAACAAGAAAAAAAATCTCCTGTGACATTGCTCCACTGTCAACTCGGATTTTCAGGGGCCGCGAACCCCGGAAGCTCTCTAAAAATCAGTTGGCGGGATTCGAACCCCTGCTCCCTGCTCGGTCGGGTTGTTTTGACAGGCCGTTTTGGCGCGCTGGCGGCGCCGGCTTGGGAGCCCTGCCAAGGGTCGAACAGAACCGCCACGTCACAGGTGTACCGCCGGGTACCGCCAGGTTGCCAAAACAATGAGTTCCGACTTATTTCTAATGCGGTTCTAAGGCAATGACACTGGGCTAGCTCGTGACAATAGGTTGCATCACTCAGTGGGACACGCCGGCAGGCAGGCATGCCCTTCCAGGGTGCAGACGGCACTGCCTGCCCACCAGGCGCAGTGGCTGCGAGGTGGTGACGGATGCACGATGCACCTGGCCGTCAACGAGAGCGCGCGCAACATCTGACGCGAGCCGCAGTCCGCACAGTGGGCCAGAAGAGCGGTGGAGGCGGCCAAAACTCTAGACGCGTTTTGAGCTGCAAAGCCGCTAAACAGGGCTTGAACCGATCGTGTGACCCCATCAATGGATTCTCATTCGGAGAGCAATCCATTGGTGGGGTCACACGTTCGGTTCGAGTCCCATTTAGCGACTCTGGAGCTCAAAACGCGTCTAGAGTTTTGGCCGCCTCCACCGGCCTTCTGGCCCACTGTGGTCCGCCCCAGTCCGCCGCGGCGGGTCATGCCGGTCACGCGGCCTTGAAAACCGCAGCGAGAGGCTCGCGCGGCCCGAGCGTCTGCACCCGATGCGTGTTTACGCGGTGCCGTCAAAAATAGCGATTTTAGCACTCCAAGGGACGGACCGACGGACCGGCCGACGGACCGCAGCCAGATGGCGTTGCTTCGCGCTTCGCGTTGCTTGCGGTCAAGGCCCGGCCGCGGGCGTGTTCTCGAGAGCCTCGCCAAGGGCAGCACGGCGGCAGCAGGGCGGCAGCACACTGGGGGAATTCCCTGGCTTCCCTGGTCACTGTGCGCGCCCGCACACTGGTGGATTTCAAGGGCGCGCATCCAAGTGACCGTCAGCAAAATGCTAGCGAAAGTGATGTGAAAATGGCCGTTGGCGTCACTGCCACTGAGGCAGAGATGGGGTGGGGATTTAAACCGTGAACCGTCCCGCTTGGCTCGCACTGGGGCCACTGCTTTGTGCCTTACGGTTCTTTTTTCGGGGCAATACGAGAGTTAGGAGGATTTAAAAATACTTTTGTATTCGCTCGAGGCGTTATAGGCAATAACTCTGGGCCTAGGGCGGTACGGAGGATCCCTTGCTCCGCCGCTCCCCCGCTCCGCCGCCCCGCCCTGCTCGTCGTGTACTCTTGATGACACGGACTTCCCGCCGGTCTTTGCCTTGAAGCGCATCCACCCACGTCTTTCCCCAGGAATAGCTGTCCTGACACGGCCGACGCCAGAAAAGTCACCCCCTCCCCTTTCTTCGCTCGTACTGTTAAGCGGCGTGACGAACGACAAGACAATATCGAAAGCAACGAAGCCCAGCTGCGTGAAATACGATCACCTAAACATATTATTCAATTTCAAATTTTGTGCGTCAAAAAAAAATAATTTTAAAAAGTGACGAAAAAGTTATTTTTGCAGTGTACTAAGTGATTGACAATACATTATCATGACGAACTTGTTTTAAGCCAAACGTCGTGACAACAACTAGGACAAAAAAGAACAGACAACAAAACATCCTAGCTTTGGCCTATAAATTTCTTCCTCGTTTGTTATAACTTTCTTCCCGCCTCGACGTGGATGCGTAATATCTCTCGACGACGCGGCCCCGTCCTCCGCTGGCTCCGTCCCGCTCTCCGTCACGAGGCATTTGCTCTATATTATTTTCATCCGCGCTTTACAAATCAGTCCCCGCCTCCCCTCCTCGCCTTGCCGCCGCACCCCTAGCCCAGCCAGATTGACTTTTGGCCGATATCCAGTCCACTTTTATCGCCCTGCGGCGAAGGGATCATCTGTTTTGTCCACTAGGATCCAGAGTCATTTTTTATTTTTTTAGTAAAGAAATAAATCTTAGCGGTATTTGGCCTTACTGAAAATTTTGTAGAAATTCGTCACAGTTTGAGAGCTAGGGAAGTATGAAAAGATGGGGCGAACACGCTAGCGACTCTAGGACTCTAGGTGGGAGAGGAACCCTTCAGTTGCGCGTTACGAAAACAGCTGGCCCTTCAGCCCCTCCCTGCAGCCCTTCACCAGACATCCGGATCCATTAATTCATCCCAGGCATCAGTGCCCATTCATCAATTACAGCCCAGAGGTGCCAAAACCGTCGCGCGACGCGTCTAGAGGACGTCCCCAGACCGGTGCCATCGCTCCCTTCTTTCGTTCGAAGAGAGAGAAAGAGAGAGGGGGAGGGGGGGAGTGTTGGTAATTTTTTTCCGCGTTCTAGGTGTTGCTTAAGCGTTAGAGCCGCATTGTACTGGGCAGACAATCGACTACAACGGAATCAAAATCTCTATGACACAACGTCATTCACGCATTCAATAATTGTACTTTATTTCAGTCAGTGGCGGACCTCCCCCAATATTCCCCCACTGATTGTAGCCGAACGCGAGCACTATCGACTGTCAGTAAATAATTTGATTTGACAATAACATCCATGCGCAAAACAAGAGTCGGACATGGGACATGGGAAACAGAATTGGTGTCTGTCGGAGTGTCAGTGCCCAGTGCAGTGGTGAGGCGGTGGAGAACGCGGTCGCGTCGCGCTGCGCGCAGGCCCCTTACCGGCATGGTGCTGTCTGTGGTGTTGGTGCTGGGCTGGGTGCGGAGAGGGCCTGGGCCTGGCTTCCTCACTGGGCGTCTCTGGCAGGAATACTGACTGCTGCCGCCGGGGGACGCAACATCCACACGGCGACGACGCCCCCTGCCGCCACGCCCCCTCCCCCTCCCCTCCCCATCCCCTCACCCCCACGACCCCCACCCCACGCGGCCTACGCTCGTCCGCTAAACCGTGTCCGCGGTTCGGGCGGCAAGGATGGCACTGACGCTCGTCTCAAGGAAAATAAAATTCACCCCCAAAGCAAACTAACAAAACACCCTTTCTGAACCACTGTGTTATGTGTGCGAAGCTGCTCTTGTGACTTTTCCGGGCTTCCCCCCCCCCCCAAAAAAAAAAAGAAGCACTGTGATGAGGCAAGGGGATACCAGTGTCAAGACAAGTGGTGACAAAATGTCAGATTTATCCCAACAAAGGTCAACAAGTAACTTTATCACATAAGAAGAATACTGAAATCTTTACAACAACGAAAATTAACATAAAAGGGAATGGAAAAACAGGTCATGGTAACTATAAAAACCTCGCTCCCCTCCCTCACCAAAACATTTCACAAAGTAAGAGACAGAAAAACAAGAGCGGCGACCTGGCCAGCGGGCCTGGGCGGCCTAGGCGCGAGGCGTCAGCGAGATTCGGATGCCGCCGACGTTGGTGAGGACGAGCTCGGCCACCAGGCGGAGGGCGTTTTGGGGGTCCGCGCTGGCGACGTGGAACCTGTCCAGGACGGTGCCGAGCAGCACCTTCAGCTCCAGCATCGCGAACCGTTGCCCTGCGGAGGAGAGAAACGGCCTGCGTCAAAGAGAGACAGAGAGAGACAGCGTCGGCGCAAGGCAAGCCAGGCAAGCCGGGCTAGCGCCGGCGGGTAGGCAGCCTTTCCGACACCGAAGCGCGGGAAGATGCCTGATTCCGAACAGTTCCTCCGTCGCTCTGTCTCTCTCGCCGCCATGGGGCGCGCCGTAGGGGTGCGACAGAGACACGGCGACAGAGCACTCTTCGGGACCAGCCTACCGGCCGACGGGGCGGGGCGGGGCGGGGCGGGGCGGGGCGGGGTGGAGCGGGGCGGGGGCGGGGCAGGGCGGGGCGGGGTGGAGCGGGGCGGGGGCGGGGCGGGGCGGGGCGGGGCGCGGCGGGGCGCGGCGGGGCTCACCGATGCAGTTCCTGGAGCCGGCGCTGAAGGGCACGTAGGCGAAGGGGTGGCGCGGGCCGTCGCCGTCGCCGCGGAAGCGCTCGGGGTCGAAGCGCTCGGGGTCCGGGAAGAAGCGCGGGTCGCGGTGCAGCAGGAAGGCGTTGACGAGCACGGTGCAGCCGGCGGGGATGTCCTCGCCCAGGATGCTGACGGGGTGGCGGATGTCGCGCGCGATCAGCGGCACCACGGGGTACAGGCGCAGCACCTCCTTGATGCAGCACTCCATGTAGTCGAGGCGCACCAGGTCGCGCACGGACAGCTCGCCGCCGGCCTGCAGCAAGGCCTCGCGCCACTCCCGCACGATGCGATCCTGCACGGGAAAAGCATGTCACAGCGCCGTTCGACTGATATCGCCTGTCCCTCACGCACACGGAAAGCTCCATGAGTGCGAGAGGGACAGGCGGAGTCTGCTGGTAGCAGCTCCTCGACCGTCCTCACCTGCACGTCGGCGTGCTGGCCCAGGACGTACAGGCACCAACTGAAGCCCGCCGCCGTGGTGTCGTGTCCCTGCAGGGCGTGCCGCCACAGAGAGAGCAATCAGCCGAACCATACCGCCACTTTCCGGCGAAAAACAGAGAAATCACTCACGGCGAACGTGAAGGTGTCCACCTCCTCCTTGATGTCGGCGTCGGTCAGGTCCGCGCCCTTCGTCTTGAGGTCCAGCAGCAGGTCCAGCATGGCCAGCCTCCGCCCGCTCCGCCCTGCGACGAAGAACAATCGGAGCGCCGCGTCAGCGGATATTTTACGAGTCGACTCGGGGGCCGTCCCGTAACCGTAAACAAAATCCCGCGCGTTTCAGGGAAACTGCGCGGCTGGACGCAGCGTTGTGGTATTCTGCGGGGAGCGGCGAATCTAGGAATCCAAGGCAGACGAGGCCGCAGCGCCCAAGTCTCAGACCATACCGAGGGGGCACAGTGGGCCAGAAGACCAGTGGATGCGGCCAAAACTCTAGACGCGTTTTGAGCTCCAGAGTCGCTAAATAGGACTCGAACCGAACGCGTGACCCCATCAATGGCTTGCTCTCCGAACGAGGAATCCATTGGTGAGGTCACACGTTCGATTCGAGTCCAGCTTAGCGACTCTGGAGTTCAAAACGCGTCTAGAGTTTTGGCCGCCTCCACCGGTCTTCTGGCCCACTGTGGGGGGGAACAGCTTCTCACATTCATTGTACAAAATCTGACCACATTCCACATTCAGGTGACAAAAACGCCTGTAAGTGTGCAGCATGTGTGGCAAAAACGCCAGGAGTCTTGCACATTCTCGCACATTCGCACAATCATTGTACACAAAATTTTACGGTGGGTCACCCCTTGGGCCATACCACCCACTTCTGCTTCGTCCTTAGCCTCAGACTTACGTTCTGGTTTGGGCGCCACTGGCACTGGCACGGGCATGCACCCCGGCGTGGCTGGCTGGCCTGGTTGGTCGCCCTGCAGCTCCGGGAGCGTCTGCTGCAGCGTCCCCTTGGCAAACTGCTTGGCACACTGCCTCTCCAGCTCCTGCTTCCGCGCCTCGTAGACCTGCGCCACAAAACCCTCATGAGTTAACTGATACCGCACTGTGAGGCTGAGCTTGGGCTTTGTGGAAAGGTTAGGAGATGCCATTCAATTTATGGAAAGTCATACATCTGACAGTGGCATGCGCATAAATTTTGAAAGAGGGGGAGTCAGGCCATGCTTTTGGCCTACTTACAGGGGAAAGGGGCACAATTTGCCTATCTTCCAGGCGGCTGTCTAGTGGCCGAAAGGGGCGGGGGATCATGCCCCCCCCCACACAAGCGCACGCCACTGACATCTGAAACGTATAACATCGGCTCGGCATTCCTTTCTAGAAACGAATGAGGCCTATACTCAAATGTATAGGATTCGTCGCTCCCGCGGGAGACCTTTTCGTCGCGCTGTCTCTGTCGCACTCATGGGGCATTCTGTATAGGTGCGAAGGAGACAGAGCGATGAAAACGACTCTCAGAATCAGTCCGCAGGAAAAGAACCGCTTTTCCCACCCACAACCAGTGGACTGTTCGGCGAAAACTGTGGGCCATTTTGACGACGTAGGCGACGCCCCCGTAGTCTGGCCCCGCCTCCAGTTGGCTCCGGAGCGAAAAGAGTATTCCCCCTGGGTAGCCAATGGGCGTGCTCTTTCGATACGCGCGTGATGACGCACATCGCCGCTCCGCCTACCGGGGTGAGGTGCAGACTCGCACCATCGCCTCGGCCCGAAATGCGATCCCCAGCACATTTCACATCCGCCATTTTGCCAGACGACCGCACCGCGAGGCTCCCAGTGTTCTCGCTGCAGGCGCGTTTTTTTTTTTTTTTTTTTTTTTGGGGGGGGGGGGAGAAATCGCCCCCTGTTAAATTCCGTAAACGCCTGATAGTAGGCAACCCGCATCACATACCCCTGTAGGTAGGCAAAATATACACAATTTCTCTCGCTCTCGCTCTCTCTCTCTCTCTCTCTCTCTCTCTCTCTCTCTCTCTCTATCTCTCTCTCTCTCTCGCTCTCTCTCTCTTCTTTCTCTCTCTCTCTTTCTCTCTCTCTCTTTCTCTCTCTCTCTCTCTCTCTCTCTCTCTCTCTCTCTCTCTCTCTCTCTCTCTCTCTCTCCCGGGTCTCTCTGTGCCCCTCTACACGTCGAGGAAATAGGTTAGGTTAGGTCACGTGGCTCACCCTGCTGGTGAAGCCGTGGATGACCTGCACGCACTTGGCCTGCAGCCGGCCCAGCTCGGTGAGGCGGAACAGCGCCTCCGGCTTGAGCCACGGCGTGATGAAGCGCCTCTGCACGATGCTGGTGATCCTGGCAAGTCGTGAAAAAAAGAGAAAAACGGCAACTTTACGTCAAGACCGCCGTGCCGCACTCTGCCCTATGTCGATGCGATGTCGATCATCTCGAAAATCGGAGCATTCGATGTCTACACTGAGACAAGGTGGTGCCCTGAAACTGACCGAGTAAGTCGCCCGCCCCAGTTTTTAGGGCGACTTGGGTCGCCTACTTTCTGGGCGACACAGTCGCCTAGTTTCAGGGCATCTCGGTCATGTAAATACTGAGCTTACTTATCCATGCTGGCCCAAGGCATTGCACACAAGTCTGCCTGCACATGGATAAACTCAATGGATTTCACATTTGGGTGGCGTCAGAGATGCCCCGGATCTAGGCGCAATGGGTGCCCCAAATCTGGGCAGCAGTGGTTTACATTAGGTCGGACCAACCCCAAAAGTGCTCAGGTTGTGGGTGCCTTGGGCCAGCATTGATAAGTAAGCTCTGTATTTACGACCAAGATGCCCTAAAACTAGGCGACTGTGTCGCCCAGAAAGTAGGCGGAGTCGCCCTAAAAACTGGGGCGGGCGACTTAGTCGGTCAGTTTCTGGGCACCACCTTCTCTCAGTGTGCTCGATCGATGTCTTTTCGACAGTCCACTCTTCAGGCTGTATGGCGAATAACCAGATTATTTAAAGTTATGGAGTAAGTGTTACCTGTCGATGGCCACGACGTAGGCGTTGTTGGCGTTGCGTTGGGCCCCGACGTGCTTCCCCAGAGCCGTGTCTGCGGCAACGAGTCCAAATGTAAAACTACCGTGTTTTCACGCACGAAACAGGTCTCCACCCCGTGGAGACCCGTAAAGGTGGCAAAAATTCTGGACGCGTTTTGAGCTCCAGAGTCTCTAAATGGGACTCGAACCGAACGTGTGACCCCACCAATGGATAGCTCTCCGAACGAGGAATCCATTGGTGGGGTCACACGTTCGGTTCGAGTCCCATTTAGCGACTCTGGAGCTCAAAACGCGTCTAGAGTTTTGGCCGCCTCCACCGGCTTCTGGCCCACTGTGCGTCATCGGCGTGCCGATGGTGTTCCAGCAGCCTACCGCAGATGACGTCGAGCGCGGCCAGCTTGGCGTAGGGTACGATGTCAAAGGGCGCGCCGCCGAGGTGTATCAACATCTTATCGGCCAGGATGCCAGCCTCCCGCCTCAGCGGTTCCAAGAAGTCGCCCAGCACGCCAGAGTGGAAGGCCGGCGTCAGCAGCTTTCGACGATTGCGCCATTTGTTGCCTCGACAAAAAAAGTTGTAAAAGTTATTTTTGGTGTCCATCAGCGTCGCCACAGCACAGTGGGCCAGAAGACCGGTGGAGGCGGCCAAAACCCTAGACGCGTTTTGAGCTCCAGAGTCGCTAAGCAGGACTCGAACCGAACGTGTGACCCCACCAATGGATTCCTCGTTCGGAGAGCAATCCATTGGTGGGGTCAGACGTTCGGTTCGAGTCCCATTTAGCGACTCTGGAGCTCAAAACGCGTCTAGAGTTTTGGCCGCCTCCACCGGCTTATGGCCCACTGTGCACAGTCACTTCAAGCAGGGTCGGCCATCGCTGCCCCACTTCAATTTAAGTCGGGCGGCGACACTACGTTGCGCTGGCTCTCCTATGACGGACGGCGGGCGAGAGGGGCGAGAGGGGAGGGGGATGTCGGCCCACAGGTGCGTCGCAGAAGCCGACGCCAGCAGTTTGTCCAGCCGTCTGATTCCGAGCACTGCTTTCGTCGCTCTGTCTCTCTCGCACTCATGGGGCGGTCCGTAGGGGTGCGAGAGAGACAGAGCGACGAAGCAGTGTTCGGAATCAGACGGCAGCGTCCAACGGGCAAAAAAAAAATGAAACCCAAACACAGACGGTCAAGCTCTACGCGTGTGGGAGGGGAGGGCCCAAGGTGAAGCGGAGGACGCGCAGCTCTGTGCGCGCGGAACGCAAAAATTATGCGCCGCGCTGGACCGGGAAGCGCGGCGCACACAGCGCTAAATCGGGAAGGTGAGTGGACTCGGTGCCGGCCTCGGTGCAGCGCGCAGCTGCAGCAGGAGCAGGGGCACGGCAGGAGAGAGAAAGTCGTCGCGGCCCCGCCCCCTCCATCCCGGGGGTCATTGTGTCGACTCGAGTTGACGGCCACAACAGGACCGGATATTTTTGCGCTCGGCGCGGTGCAGCGTGCTTCACTGTATCGGCGTCCCCTCTCCCTCCCTCTCCCCCCTTGTGCAGCAGTGAATGCAATGCAGGTCAGCGCGTCTCGGCCAGATCACTTTCTGTCTGGGTCAAGTAAGGCTCGCTCATTGCCGCAGTGTTTTCTCCGAGGGGGAAATCACTCCTAAAACCTGCGACCCGACTATTACGCCTATAACGCTCTATTACGCCTCAAAATATAGGGATTTAGCTGAAAACAGACCAAAAAACCCCTAAAATAGATCAAATTTTGAGAATTTCGGCTATTACGCTACTATTACGCACACTACTACGTGTGCTATTACGGACACAGTGGACTATTACGCGAGTGCTTTCCCCCTCGCTTTTCTCGCTGTCTCTCTCGCACTCCCACGGAAGGGGCCAGCCGAAGTAGGCGAAAATTTTACGAGGTTGCCTACCGTCAAGGGGCAACACCCAATAGTACGGTGGTTTAGGCTTCTTTCGAAGCGAGCTAACCACGAAAATTCACAGAATTCTAGACTTTTACCTAACTTTTGCCATTTTCAGAGTACAAGCACACGCCACACAATCTACGGTAAATTTCCCCCCCCCCCCAACGCCACTTCCGGCGCCCTTGCCCACGGAACGCTCCATAAACCTACGCGAGAGAGATGGAGCGACAAAAGCGCTGTTTACATTCAGCCTGCAGTGACACGCGGTACGCGTTGGAGAGCCTACCTGTGCTGGTGACGAGCCCCTGGCCGACCCACGCCTCGACGAACTTGTAGTCGGGGCTCTTGTCGATGTGCTCGCCCGAGTTGAGGATCGGCTGAGGGCGAGAAATGGACACAGCGTTGCCACACAAGTAGATCGAGATTTTTTGGACGCACCAGTGTCGAAATCGAAAGAGCTGCGTAGGCAATATCAAGGAGGGCGGCAACCCTTTCGACACTACTGCCTCGCACAGTGGTCCAGAAGACCGGTGGAGGCGGCCAAAATTCCCGACGCGTTTTGAGCTCCAGAGTAGCGAAATGGGTCTCGAACCGAACGTGTGAGACCACCAATGGATTGCTCTCTGAACGAGGAATCCATTGGTGGGGTCACACGCTCCGTTCGAGTCCAGTTTAGCGACTCTCGAACTCAAAACGCGTCTAGAATTTTGGCCACCTCCACCGGTCCTCTAGGCCACTGTGCGTCGTGGGAGTTTCAGCCGACTCACGAGACATCACTCGATTGAATTGAAACTCAAATGACGGCCAAACACTGAGGGCATTTGGTCCAGGGAGCGGAAGAAGGGTATAAGTCGAGTTGAATCCGTGCACTTTTGCAAGGCCTAAGCCTTGCAGGTGGGAGAACAGGTGGGGAATGTCATCTAAAAATAGATGCAAGAGGATGGGACTTGTCTCACCACACTTATTTTTGGACCAAATTTTCGCTCATGTTTACTTGATAGACTGATAAGAGGTCACTGAATCAACTCGACTTAACCCCTTCTTCCGCTTCCTGGATCTTGTCACATACTCTTCGGTGAACCTAACCAAAGTGATGCACAGAAACACGCGAACAATACTCGCAGCGCCCGCCGCTGACAAGGCTTGGTGGGTACCTGGACGGCCTCGGCCGAGTGCAGGAAGATGAAGGGCCTGGTGCCGACCCACAGCCGGAACATAGGTCCGTAGGCGCGCGCGCACGTCCCCATCAGCTTGAAGAAGTCCTCCTGCGTGCCCGTGAGCTGCAGCGCGTTGCCCAGCAGCGGCAGGGCCCTGGGGCCGGGCACGCCGCGCAGCGCGGCCAAGAAGCGCACGCGCCTGGCCGCCGACACGACCGTCACGACCACGGCGAGCACGCAGCACGCGGCCACCAGCAGGCCGCTCAGCAGGCCGCGGGGCAGCAGCGACCACGACGCCGCGTCCACCTGCATCAGAACCAGGATGGCGATGACGAACAAACGGGGGCCTCGCCGCTGACATCCGAGCAGCTCGCCGAGCGCCTCGACGGTGGCCTCGTCGTGCTGCACGCGCCGAGGCTGGCGGGCAGCATCAAGGAGGCCGTCAACGCGCTCGGAATCAGAGCGAATGACTGGAAGCGAGGCGCCGGCCCAGCGGGCGAACCCGGCGAACCCGCACCAGGACGTGACAGTTGCAAGCAGGCATACTCTCCACACGAGTAAAAATAATTTGTGGTTGCGGCACTCAAGCGATGGCACCCGTACCACAGTGGGCCAGCAGACCGGTGGAGGCGGCCAAAACTCTAGACGCGTTTTAAGCTCCAGAGTCGCTAAATGGGACTCGAATCGAACGTGTGACCCCACCAATGGATTCCTCGTTCCGAGAGCAATCCATTGGTGGGGTCACACGTTTGGTTCGAGTCCCATTTAGAGACTCTGGAGCTCGAAACGCGTCTAGAGTTTTGGCCGCCTCCACCGGTCTGCTGGCCCACTGTGCGTACCTGTGGGCCTTCGAATGTGTGCCAGTGAGCTGCCGTGCGCGGCCCTGAAGCCACCTGAAGACTAAGCTGCGTTCGCCGTGCTGTCTCTCTCGCTCCCCACCGGGCCGCTCCATGAGTGCGAGAGAGACAGAGCGACAAAGCGCTATTCGGAATCCGCGTCCCCGTCCTCCAGGGCGCGTTTTGAAATCCCGCGAGGCGGAGCGCGGCCGGGGTTTTTCCACTGCAGGCGCCGATGCACCGCGATGCACCGTCCACAACATGTACTGCGCCGCCGTCAGAAGCGCCTCGCCGACTCCTCGACGGCGTGGACGACGCGGTCGTGTCTCTCAATGCGAAGGCGACACTCACCGTTTCCGCCATGCTGGCCGTGGACGCGCTGCTGGTGGTGCTGGTGGTGGTAGTGGTGCGGTCCTTGCCGGCCTCTAGGTCAGGTGCGTCAGGACGGAGCGAGGCAGGTCGGGTAGGGGGAGCATGTAGGGCTCCGCGTGCGCGCTGCTTCTAGTCTGGACTGAAGCGGCGAAGGCGAAGCGCTGCGGAGTGCGGACACATGCCTTTGCGTCTGACTTGGCGGCGTTGCGGGCGTTGCGCCGCCATCGCCATCGCCCCATCGCCCCCTCAGCCGCCGCCCCCTCCACTCTCCACGCCCTCCACGCTCCAGGCCTGGCCCTGGCCCGCCCCGGCCCGCCCTGGCCCGCCCTGGCCTGGCCCGCCCGGCCGCCCTGGCCCGCCCTGGCCCGCCCGGCCCGCCCTGGCCCGCCCCGGCCCGCCCGGCCCGCCCTGGCCCGCCCTGGCCCGCCCTGGCCCGCCCGGCCCGCCCTGGCCCGCCCGGCCTGGCCCGCCCGGCCCGCCCTGGCCCGCCCTGGCCGCCCGGCCCGCCCTGGCCCGCCCCGGCCCGCCCGGCCCGCCTGGCCCGCCCTGGCCCGCCCTGGCCGACCCGCCCGACCCGGCCCGCCCCACAGCGGCCCGGCGCCCGAAGGGCTGGCGGTGGCGGCGGTCAAGTTTCGCTGGGCGAACAAATATTTTCACCGTTGTTTCCGTCTACAACGCACCACGGAAATGATTCCGAGGGGATCGTTTTTATTAATTCGTCTGTAGTTTATCCGAGAGGGCTATAATGTGCATCGCATTGCCAAGCGCAACATGCAAACCGTACACGAGAAACGAGACGGAAATTACACTAAGGGCGGCGTCTTTCTGAAGGAACCTCGGACCTTCCGGCGGTATTGAAGTTGGCCGTTTGTGGGTTCGCGCGCGGACCACCACGAGGGCAGCGCTAGTACGCGCCGCGCCACTATTTTGCCTCGTCGGCACTTGGCGCGCCGAACTGCGTCGCCTGCAGGCGGCGCGGCGGGGCTGGGCGGCAAGACAGGACTCAACTCGTCTCGTCGAGGTCCACGTGAAGCGAGTGGAGCGGTCATGCACCCGCCACGCGCAGCGCGCCGCGCATCCACCGAGCGGACCACGCGCGCGACGCGACCCAATGCCCCACAGGCCGTCATCCTCTACCCGAGCCTCTCGTCGTCGGTCGTCGGGGACCCCCAGCTCCAGGAGGCCCAGGAGCGCAGTGGGCCAGAAGATCGGTGGAGGTGGTCAAAACTCTAGACGCGTTTTGAGCTCCAGAGTCGCCAAACAGGACTAGAACCGAACGTGTGACCGCATCAATAGATTCGTCGTTCGGAGAGCAATCCATTGGTGGGGTCACACGTTCGGTTTGAGTCCCATTTAGCGACTCTGGACTTCAAAACGCGTCTAGAGTTTTGGCCGCCTCCGCCGGTCTTCTGGTCCACTGTGCCGCGGCGACAGTCAGTCCTCCTCGGCGCGCGGAGCCGATGTGGTGCCACTGCCACTGGCCCGGGGATTCCGCGTGGAGCCCGTCAACGAGCCCACGGCGTGGGAACCACCACCCCCTCTCCGGGGCCCTCTCCGGGGTCGCCCGCCCCGCCCGCCTCCCGGCCGCACTCCGCACTGAGGTCGTACACGCGCCGGCTGCAGGGGTCCGCGACCGCCGCGCGGCCACGCGCCGAAAACAGTGGAGGGGACGCAGACGGCTGTCCGCCCTACCCTACCCCGCCTTGTCCGCACTCCGCAGCCTCGCGGTTCGTCGGCCTAGCCACCGCCACACTGGCGAAGGCGAAGACGAATTAGCGGACGGTCCGGACGGCCCGGACGGGTCTCGAGGACCACGATGACGACGCGCGTGCGTTCGGCTGGCAGTGGCCGTGCTTCGCCGCTTCCCGCTGTCCCGGCGTTTAGGTCTCCCGGAGTCCGGGCCGACTGTGTGCACGGTCTGTACACTGTACACGCGTGATGCGTTACGCCCCGCGACCCGGCGCCGCCCGACCTGGCCCGGCCCTGGGGCACAACGTCAACGTCATCACCGACAGCGGACGGAAGTGGTCTCGACATTAGAGACACAACCGAGAAAAAAAACAACGAACGAAAACGCAACCTTTTTCAGTTCGTATTTTAGGGCCGCCGTGTTACGACCAGTGGCATATTTTTCCGTTCCGTGCGGTTTTTAGTTTGATTGTGTTTTCTGTTAGATGTCCTGAATTTGGTCAGCTTGTGGGATTTACCTGACCAGGCGGGAGGAAACTGAAAGCACTCTCGACTTTAATGGGAAAACTGTTTTATTTCTTATGCAGATGAATGGGCGAGCTATTCACACATGAACTTAAAACAGATAACGATTTTATTTTACTTTTGAGACTAGTAATGTGAAGAACATTTTAACAGGGACAAATGCGCTTAAAAACAACGACACTAGTTTTCGCGCCTCCCAACGCCGCAGCAGCTCTCAAAAGTCACAATAATAATTTAAAATGCTTTCATAAATATTTCGGCCGGCGTTGACTGGCCTAAAACAGGCGGCGGTCGCAGCAGCACCGAGTGATGAGGTTGTGCTCGTAGCAGGACTTGGAGTGCAGGAAGGAGCAGTCGGCCAGGTTGCACTGAGGAGGCAGAGCTGCAACCCACAACACCTCGCAATTAACACCTCAAAATTAAAAGGCGATAGACACGTTTTTTTTTGTGGGGAGAGTGGGGGACTTACGTTGCGAGTCCCTGAGGCAGCAGCAGGCGTCGTGCAGCAGTCTGTCGCCGCAGTAGCTGTAGACGGAGGGGTGGCACTCCGGGCAGTCGGGCCGGCGCCGGGCCTGCCCGAACACGGACGCGCCACCGAAGTTCCTCGTCTGGCCCTCCACGGCCGCCGCGGCCTCGCTGCTCCCCGAGAAGCCGAAGCCGCCGTCCGCGTCGGCCAGCAGGCGGGACTCCGGGGCCGCCGGGGCCGCGGGGGACGCAGCGTTCCGCGACGTGGGGGTGTCGGGGAACGCCACTGCAAGGGGTGTAAACGAACGGTCAAGGCGCGGCGTGCAGCCTCAGTACACGGCAGCCCGCCGCGCGCGGACGCTCGATGGGCTGCCTGCCCAGCACGGCGCGCACCCACGCCGCACAGTGGACCAGAAGACCGGTGGAGGCGGCCAAAACTCTAGACGCATTTTGAGCTCCAGAGTCGCTAAGCTGGACTCGAATCGAACGTGTGACCCCACCAATGGATTCCTCGTTCGGAGAGCAATTGATGGGGTCACACGTTCGGTTCGAGTCCTATTTAGCGACTCTGGAGCTCAAAGCGCTTCTGGAGTTTTGGCCGCCTCCACTGGTCTTCTGGCCCACTGTGCGGCGGGACTCTCAGACACTGTAAGGCAGGCAGACCAGACACTGAGCGCCGCAACGCGGCAGGGCGTTTAGCCCCCGAACACCTTTCCCAGCTGCTGTGGGAACAGAGTCAGTTTTTATTTTTTGTTTGCCGCGTCCTGAGGCACACTGAATGGATTATTTACGTCTCCAGCGTAGAGGAAAATTGTATGAATGCGATTCGGGTGAGCCACGTACTCACCGCTGCTCTACCACACCTCCCCGGCGTACTCTACCTTTGGCCGCGTCGGCTGTCCTCGCCACTGCGAGGCAGCAGACCGCCGCGAGCGCCCAGCTGAGTCGCTTGGTCGACACCATGGCGGAGATCGTCGAGATGTCTGTGCCTGTCAACAGAGCGACTCGACACGCTGTAAAACCCTCGTCACCGGCCGGCACACTGTCGAGCGCGGCGCTACTCCGCGCTAGTGGCGCTGGCGCGAGGAGTACACCCGCCGCGCAGACCGACTCCCGCCGCACCGCTTCGCTGGCTTCCCCGCCCGGCCGCAGCGCCGCCGCTACCCCGCGGTCGCGGGGTACTTCGCCGGGCAAGAGCATTTCCCCAAACCAAGAGCATTTCTTCGAGTCAAAAGCATTTCCCCAGGCCAAGAGCATTTCACCACGCCAAGAGCATTTCCCGCCAAGAGCATTTCACCAGGCCAAGAGCATTTCACCAGGCCAAGAGTATTTCTCCAAGTCAAAAGCACTTTCTTCTGGCATTTTCTTCGCCTTTGGGGTTACGATAAGCTTTGGCCGCCATATTTGGGTCACTATAATAGTCAGAAAGTGTTCCAGTGTGCCAGAGGGGCCGCCTGGAGGGTAGGCCCTCCCGCCACGCTCCAGCGCTCGGCAGGCCGGCCTACCCCGCACGTGGCAGGCGCCATGCAGGCGCGCACGCCGCACAGTGGGCCAGAAGACCGGTGGAGGCGGCCAAAACTCTAGACGCGTTTTGAGCTCCAGAGTCGCTAAATGGCACTCGAACCGAACGTGTGACCCCATCAATGGATTCCTCGTTCGGAGAGTAATCCATTGGTGGGGTCACACGTTTGGTTCGAGTCCCATTTAGCGACTCTGGAGCTCAAAACGCGTCTAGAGTTTTGGCCGCCTCCACCGGTCTTCTGGCCCACTGTGCGCCGACGGAACGACGGAACGACTGCACGGCCGGCGCGTTAAAACGTCGAATCGAAGCGCGTGATTGGGTAACGATGACGCGTTAGCGTTACCGTTAGGGCCGCCGGGAACGACTCGGGGAAGAAAGGGGAAGGGAGGGGGGGGGGGTGCTGGGGCGGGTCTAGGTATGTCGGCGATGAGGACGCGATGCCCGCGATGTGAATGACCCTTCCTTTTGCTGCTGCCCAACCCGTCCGCCCACTGACCGCACCATGACCGGCTCGGCTCGGCTCGGCTCGGCTCGGCTCGGCTCGGCTCGGCTCGGCTCGGCTCGGCTCGGCTCGATCAGCCCCGCGGCCCCTCCGCACCTTAAACTTTACACTCTAAAACGAGACTCCGCTCGTTGAATCGACATTGCAATTATTAATCTGGCGGCGCGCTTTGCGCAATCGGCACCCGTTCCCGTCTCCTTGACCCCTTCGCCAAAAAATGAAAGACTCCGCGAGACCGGTTGGTGCCAAAACACCCCAGCGGCCGGGGAACCAGGGAACCACCCAGGGCGACTAACGGTGCCGAAATGACGCAATGACCAATAACAACCGGATTCTCCCTCGCTCACGGGTACCACAACCTTGATAACAAAAATCAAAACTGAGAATCTATTTAGTGAATCGCGTTTTCGTGTCGGCGAAGGCGCACCGAAATGACAAACCTGAGTCGGTTAAGCGCTTGCTGTGCTCTGCACGCAATATGCACTTCCAGTAATCTTTTCCTTGTGAAGTAGAATTTGGGATTCGATTTTCACTGGCCGCGTGACGGCACCCTAATGGAATTCCGCGACGCGCACAGCGCACAGAGTGACCCACAGGACAGGGCCCGGCCCTTCCCTGGACACGGTCTTACAACCGAGGTGTAACGGACAGAATTCGGCCAGCCCCGCACTGAAAAACCAAACGTGGTCTAGGCCTCACCACTGGTGTGGTCAAATGGGTGCCATTTTGACCGCATCAGTTGGTGTGGTCTAGACCACGTTTGGTTTTTCAGTGCGCGCAGCCCCCTGAGCGAGGTCCACGCCTTAAACCGCACTCACGCGACACTGTAACACTGACTAACTCCACTGCACTTGCCTGTCGGTCAGAAGGCTGGTCCGGCCCTCTCGGACTGCAGGCACTGCAGGCACTGCACTGCTCCAGGCGGCTCCGGCTCCAGGACTCTCCAGCTGATCGCACTGCACACGTGCGCGTGCGACTGGAGCTGCGCGCCGGAGTGCCGGGCCGGAGTGCTGGAGTCCAGAGTCAGGGACCTCGGCCGCGTGCAGGGGGAGGAGAAGGGAGGGGAGGGGGGAGTGCAGGGAACAACAAGGTGCCAGCGCGCGCGGGATCATCTCATCCTCATCGCACCTCGGTCAACAACAGCAACCAACAAAAACAGGGAAGAGCCTTGTCGGAAGGGCAGTGGGATTATTCGCGCGCCTCTCTTTGAAAGCTGGAAACGCCCCAACGCGGACGACCGGTAACGTGGCGGTGCTGGCCTGAGGCTGGGCTGGGCGTGGCGCGGCACAGTGGGCCAGAAGACCGGTGGAGGCGGCCAAAACCCTGCACGCGTTTTGAGCTCCAGAGTCGCTTAACAGGACTCGAACCGAACGTGTGACCCTACCAATGGATGCCTCGTTCGGAGAGCAATCCATTGGTGGGGCCACACGTTCGGTTCGAGTCCTGTTTCGCGACTCTGCGGCTCAAAACGCGACCAGAGTTTTGGCCGCCTCCACCGGTCCTCTGGCCCACTGCGCGGACGCCAGATGGAAGCGGCAGCAGCCTGTGTCCTTGCATTAATACGCCCTGCCTAGCCGCGCTGGCTGCGCTAGCCCGGCCGGCCGGTCGCCATGGCGACGGCGTTCTCTCATTACATCAATTAGGGCGAGGCGCTCGACGTGTCCAGGACTTGTCCCAATGACGTGTCCAGAACGCGTTCGTCGCGGAGGTGCGGCACGGCCGCGGACACCCCAGAGTCCGTGTAACCAGGACGCGAGCCGAACACGTGGCCGCGCCGATGGGCGCCTAAGGGTAATCCAGAGGCGCAGTCACGTGTTCGATTCGAGTCCCGATCGAGAGTATCGTAGTCACGACGTGTCCAGCGTTATGCCAGCCTGCACCGCGCTGGCGTTGTGGCCGCCACTCGACGCGGCGGACAGGACACTCGCAAGTCCGGTCAGGTGCCGTCGCCGCGCGTCGCCGTGCCTTGGCTAAGGCGTTCGGTGTCCGACGGTGACGCTGAAATGACAGCGGCGTCCGAAACTGTCGTGTCACCTCCAAGGCGGTGGCGCGGCAGGCCGGCAGCGTGGCCGTAGGCTGTAGATGGCCTCCACCGGGCCGCAGGGCCGCGGGGCCGCGCGGGGCCGCGACGGCTCTGAGCTGCAGCACCCGCACTTGCAGGCCTTCCCTCTGATCGACCAAGAGCCCGGCGGACACAACGGGAAGGGTTCGAGGCGCCGCGCAGTGCAGCGCCGCGCATGCCGCCATGCAAGGCCGGGTCGAGGGCCTCGCGCTTTGCAATTTTGGAGGTGCTCGTCGAACCCGTGTCGCTGTTTGGTATGGCCGAGGGGTGACCCACTGGAAAACTTTATGTACAATGATTGTGTGAATGTGCAAGATTGTGCAAGATTTCTGGCGTTTTTGCCACACGTGTTGCCTACTTACAGGCGTTTTTGCCACCTAAATGTGGAATGTGGTCAAATTTTGTACAACGAATGTGGGAAGCTGTTCCCCCCTCGGGTATGGTTCATATGTTTCGCTGAGACTGATTTGATTGACTCGGCCAAAGATTGATTGAAAGACTGCCTCTTATTATTGTTGTCTATTGTTTGGTCCAGCTCTATACTGGCAATGTTTAGCCAGGTCTTTTTTCAACGGGCCAATTTCTTGATCACTGGCAAAGTCACATTTGCTTCGCAGTTTCTTTTAGTGTTTTTGGTAATTTTTACAGGAGTTTAAGGGTAATAAGTAGAGAGACAATTGTTGGTATTTTTAATTCTTTATTTTTGATTTCTGGAGCAACACTCCACACCAGTTCTGACAAGATCAGAAGTCAGCCACGCACACGAATGCACACATTCAGACTATCTCAGGTACAAAACGTCGATCGGTATAAATAATAAATGGAACTGATAGGTCTCGGTCACACTTTTAAAATAAAAGTCAAGACCCACTTTAAGACAGCAAAAGCCTCAATGACACACCATCAACACACCAATACGTAAAACAAATCCTTGGAGTCACCTTCAATAGTAAATGTACTAAAAGACGACGAAAAGCCTCAATTACACACCTGATTAAAAAAATCAGAACACGACCAACTGCCCCATGAGGTGGTCCTTGGTTTGGACCACCTCGGCTTATGTAACGAAAAGAACACATTTTATTGTACATGAACTTAGCCCCAATTATTGAGCCACACACATCAGAACGCCAACTTCTTCATGAGCAGGTACATGGCTTGGTCCACCTCGAAGCCGTGCAGGTTGTTGGCATCGCCCTGGAGACGCATGAGAAGTCCTCCGAACGACACGTAGGCTGCCCTGAAACAGTAAAATAAAACCAAACTTAGATCCCGTTTGTTGTTGCTGTTTTCTTGAGCACGCGCCTGCCAACGACCGCAAACATTTCTGTCTCTCTCGCACGCTTGCAGCGGCCGTTTGCAAAGGCAAAGGTGTGCCAAACCCAAGGACAACGAGGCCGTCGCCACTTCCTTGCAGTTATTTATTCAGTCTGAGGAGAGGATCTGGAGAGCTACCAGGCTATCCGTCCGACTGTCTCCCTCGCAGGCGGACAGACACGCAAGTGCGGTCACAGAGTTCATCAAGCACAAACGACTACACGTCGGATTGTGCAGCCCTAGAGCGGCGAGCTGGCGGACGACCGCGGGGGCAGGCCATCGTACAGTGCGACGGCACGACGACGGCACCGCAGCGGGCCCCAAACGTTACGTAACGCCGGTCTTGTGACACGTCACAGTGTCACAGTGTAACCCGGTGTCAACCGTACGTCAATTCGCAATGCGCGTCGCCGTCGGCTTTGTAACGAGGCACGGACGTGGCCGTCGACCCGCCCTTGCCGCCCTGTTCCGACAAATTACATCGGCATTCACGAGCAAGCAGCCCGCACTGAGGGCCGAGGGCCCCGCAGGGCCACACCCCACCTGCCAGCCCTACGGCCCTACGGCCCTACGGGTCTGCCTCGGGTCTGCCCTGCGCGGGGAGCCCTGTAGGGCTTGGCAGCGCTCGGCTCGCGTCCCGCACGCCCCGCGCGCCGCGGAATGGTAGCCGGTGCCAGGCCGGCCAGCCCCGCAGGCCCGCCTGACATTTGTGACCGACCTGTTGGTGCGGGTTCGGCAATTGACATTTAGATGGACGGGAATTGGGCGGGAGGGGGGGGGGCTGGGCTAGAGCACCGTGAGCGCTAGAGAGGTGCTAGTGAGGCGAGCCGATAGAGAGCTAGAGAGGCTTGGTGGCGCCTGGCCGCGAGGGCCGCGTTCGCCGAGCCGGCCGCCTCGAGCGAGGGGCCTCACAGTGGGCCAGAAGACCGGTGGAGGCGGCCAAAACTCTAGACGCGTTTTGAGCTCCAGAGTCGCTAAATGGGACTCGAACCGAACGTGTGACCCCACCAATGGATTGCTCTTCGAACAAGGAATCCAATGGTGGGGTCACACGTTCGGTTCGAGTCCTTTTCAGCAACTCTGGAGTTCGAAACGAATCTAGAGTTTTGGCCGCCTCCACCGGTCTTCTGGCCCACTGTGGGCTTGGGGCCCGGCCTGCGGAGCGATGCCGCTCAGTGTTCCGTCGCTCTACCTGTCTCTCTCGCACCGCGACGGCATGCCCGGCGAGTGCGAGAGAGACAGAGCGACGAAAGCACTGTTCGGCACCAGCCGGCATGCCCCGGCCGGGCCGGCCTGCCAGTGGGCCTGCCCCCAGAGGGCGCCTCGTCGGCGTGCGGGGTCAATTGGAGAACCAGCGCCCTGCCGGGCCGCCAGGCCGTCCAGCCGGCACACACACACACACACACGCACACAGAGACACACACTAGTGACGTCAGATTCACGCAGCCAATCATTGCACGAGTGCGTATACAATCAGCGAGCACCGCGTGAGCAGATCCTACAGCCGCTCCGTCTCTCTCTCTCCCTACGACGACGGCAAGTAAAGCGAGGCGATGCGCTGCCAGTGGCGTGGGCAGCAGTGGCGGGGAGGACCTTCGGGGAGTCCCGAGGGAAGTCCAGGTGTCTTCGGGGCGTCCAGCGTGCTGATGCAGCTCCAGCCGGTGCGGCGCAGGGCAGCGCCGCCTGTATGGCAGTGGAGATAGTGGCTGTTGTCAAAGCCCACAACCAGCTAACCACACTGCCACACTGGCTGGCACAGTGGCCGCTTCGCCGCTTGGCCGCTTGCGGTTGTGGCTCCGTGTGTTGAGGAAGGGCTCCCGCTTGCTCCTGCCTGCCTCGGCTCCTGCAGTGCGGACAGCGTGCGCGCGCGGTGGTCGCTTTCGAATGGTATCCACCGCGCAGAAAACACACACTTCTCGGACGTTTCCCTTGGCACTCAGGAGACCTCCGGCGGTGCCGTCTATCAGAAGTATCTATAGAGAGATATGCGACAGATTTTTCTGTTTGGGCAACTATTTAACTGGCGTCTCTATGGGTGGCTTGCTTTGACTCAGTAGAATCGACGAATAAAGTGAGGTTATGGTTTGACGCTAGCTCTTGTGCGCACCTGTTCAGTGGCTCATGTAAGATCGTGATTTGTCCGATATCGTGACAGTGCACGGTTATGAAATTTTTGATTTCTTTCAGAATTTGTGGAACATTGTGGGGTGATTTCTCTTCAACGAAGTAGTATGTTTGGTGAACACCGATATTAGGCCCGTTTTTCATTTTCTGGCTCACGAATACCTCTTAATCTGAAACAACAATTGAGTCAAACCAAGCGCACTCCAGGCGTTACTTGCACTAAGAGAAACGCTGTCTTTTAGGACATGAATTGAATTCCATCGGCTAAACCAATGCTTACAGTTCGCACTTTATCTGCGCAAGCACGTAATTAATTTGGTGATTTTTCGTCATGTAAAATTTCTGTAACACTCACGTGTCATTTTTCAAAAAACATTTTCCATTTCTGACCAAACTTTCGCAACCGTCACACATAAAAACAACACAGAAGCAGTTCAATCACATTTATTTTATTTTATACTTGAAGTACAAAATACTTAATGATACGGCGAGTAACAAAATAAATACCTCATTCACAAAGATTCCACAATAGAATAAGAAAAGATTCCACAATAGAATAAGAAATTATCACATGTCATCACGCTTGCATACAGAGCAAGGTCTTAAAAATAAAATACAGAAAATAAAAACAAGACAAAGAAAAACAAGGTTGAAAAAGAAAGGGTTCGCAGTGCGCGGGAATACGAAACGACGATACAGGTGTCTCACATCCGCCGGCGTAGACTAGGTAGAGGTGGCGGGCCGGGCGGGCGGGGGCCACACGGGGGAGAAGGGGGGGAGGGGGCACCACCACGTAGGCAACTCAAATCAGTCCGGAAACCTCGGTCAACTTCAGTACATCGAATACAAAAAAGTGACGGACGGCAGCACACTGTTAAAAAGACTTCGGAAACCAAAATTTGCCTAGTTTAGACAAAACAGAAAAATTGCCTTACGGCAATTTTAAAAATTAATTTGTCAATGCTTGTTTTCCTTTCAACAGTGCGGTCTCCTTAAGAAGGCGGGTTGGAGCCGTCTGAAGAAGCCGCGTGGCCGCGTCCCAAACATCGATTCTGCATCAATAATTTAGCGGGCCCATTGCCGGCATTGCCGGCGGTGGGCAGCCCTAGCAGCCCCGACATGGCGCCGAGCATGGCGCCGAGCATGGTGCCGAGCATGGTGCCGAGCACGGTGCCGAGCATGGTGCCGAGCATGGTGCCGAGCATGGTGCCGAGCATGGTGCCGAGCATGGTGCCCCGCGTGCCAGCCCCTCCAGCCCCAGTGAGCGCCCCGCCAGCCACCCGCGTGCGACGGCGCGGACGGGGAGGACGCAGCGGACCGCAGTCCAGTCCTCTGGCTTAGGCGGACACGCCCCGCGTGCACGCTCACGCACTACTCGTGCTTCTCGCGCGTCACCAATGCAAATGGCCGGGCGACTGCGCAACGAGCCTCGTCGCCGAGGCAGAGGGCAGAGCGGGCAGAGCGGGCAGAGGGAGGGCCCCGAAGTGTCGTACCAGATAGTGCATTTACACACTGGGAGCGTTCGCCGTGCAAATGCGCCTCTGGCACGGACTCGGGAGCCCGGGAGCCGTCCTGGCGGCCGACGCCGTCCTGGCGGCCCACCAGGAGGCCGACCTGGAGGCCGGGCCGGGGACGAGGGTCTCCTAGAGCGACCCAATCTAGAGGTCGGGCCGGGCCGGGGTCGCAGAGGGGCCTGTGGGCCGCCAAGGCGCAGCAAGGCGGCAGCTGGAGCGTCGGATGCACCGTCACGCGCAGCGCGCAGGGGGGCGTGGCGTGGCCGGGCGGGGCACACTGGCAAAGCCAGCGGCAGAGCCAGCGCGCCCAGCGCAGCTAGCGCCACGCCAGAGGCAGTGGCGGAGCCGTGCATTCATGAGGTCCCCGTGTCACCATGTTCGTTCATTCATCCATTCATTCTTTCATTCACTCATTGCAGCAGTCGTCGGCGTCGTCCAGAGTCAAGTCCACGCGGCCGCTTCCGAGGGCCCAACCGGGGGGAAACACTAGTTCGCCAAGGCTAGGACACGCTAGGGACAGGCGACGCGGCAGGGCGGCAGGGCTGCGGATGCACCGAGAATAGCGTCCACGGGCAGCCCAAACCTCCCCGAACCTCCCCCCACCCCTATCACGGCCCACCCCTCCCCGGCACTGCCCCGGCAGGTGAACGGGGCAGCAGCACGGCCACTGCATGTCCTCCCTACACTTCGAAAAATACAAAAACGCGATGGGAAAATGAAACCGTAAGCGCGCTGCTCGTGGGGTTCGAACCCGGGACTTTGCGAACGGGGAAGCACGCCGAGCAAGTACACAGGACAGCCGGCCAGGCCGTCGGCGAGGGCAGGTCACTAGGTTGAATCTAGTGCCGTCAGCAAACAGCCTGACCCAGCCCCTATATCGACCCCAATGGGGGCCCGCCGGGGGCCCCGGGGCCCCACGGGGCGCCCCGCCCCGCCTAGAAGTGCCTCGAAGTGCCGGCCCGAGACAGCCAAACAGTTTAGTCAAGTCAGTCACACTGTCAATGGCGAGAGGAGTACTGTGTCGTCGGGAATCGCAGTGACAAGTCCCGAGGGGACGTCAGCTGACACCGTCCCCCGCACACGCAAGCACTCGCACACACACACAAGCACACTCTCACACACACGCGCACACACACTGGGACTCCCAGCTGCAGCTGGCGAGGAGTCAACCATACGTCAGTCCCGAACAGTACCACCCCTGTCCTTGCCTATTCTTTTCTATATCCGTCTCATCTGGTAGCGTCTGTTCCATCTGTCCGTCCGCCTGACACGCACGCACACACACGCACACAGGCACGCACACACAGGCGCGCAGGTGCACGGGGACCACAAATAAACACTCCGCTCTTCTTCCACAATGGCGGCCAGGAGGGCGTTCTTGGCGGCACCGACGGCGGCACCGACGCGGATATGGGTCGGGCCGCGGGCAGGCCGCGGGCAGGCCGACGAGGCCGCGGGCAGGCGGGGCCCACGACGACGCTCCGACCCGGGCGGCCAGCTCGAAATAACAGCGCGCCGACGCCGTGCCGCCGCCGTGCCGGTGGGGCGCCGCGACGCCACGGACAAGCGCCACTGCAGCAGACGACGCCGCCGCCGGCGCCGCCCCTCCAGCGGAACGCCGGAACGGGGTGGTGGGGCCGGACACGGCGTCCAGCCGGCACGGCGCGGCGGCGGCGAGGCAGACGGCACTGCAGCAGCCGACCCAGGGGCACGGCCGGGCCAAGGCGCCGCGGCGCCCGATGCAGCACGCGGCGCTGCGTGGCCACGGCGGGGCGGTAGCACTGGTGGCACTAGTTGTAGGGCTGGCGGCGTCGCGGGCGGAGCGGGCAGCTGCACTGCCACCGACGGACTGCCTGACTGCCTCGAGGCGTTCGGCCGCAGCACCACGGCGGCACCGAGCGCGACGCGACGCGCCAGACCGCCCGGCCCGTCGTACAGACCCAAAGCCCCTAGTGTCGCCTGGCCTGGCCTGGCTCGCGCGGCCTGCCCGGCCCTGCCCGGCCCTGCCGAGCGCCGCGGCGAGGGAGACAGGGAGGGGGAAGGGGAAGGGGTTGGTGGATGCTTCTCTGGGTCACATTGTGGCCGCCCAGCCCCCACCGCCCCCGCCCCCGCCCCCCCCTCCGCTCGGACACACTTGTTCTCTATGCACTGCCTGCAGGGACTGCAGGCACGCCGTGCCGTGCCCCGCATTTCGGCTCGAGGGCGGTGCGCCAGCGGTGCGCCAGGCGGTACAGCCGGTACGCCAGCCACGTCAAGCCGCTCGTGCTAAAATTACCCGGCACGACCCGCCTGCGCCAGCCCGCTAGCCCGCGCGTGCCACCGCCTATGGCGTGTCCTCCGCGCCACCGCATCACGTCCAGCGCGCGCCGTGCCGCGCCGTGCCGCGCCGTGCCACCCTTGGACATGGGGTTGCTTCAACTGGCCGCCAGCCACCGGTATGTGGAGCGCGCGCTTCGTGGCGAGCGCGCCTGCGGTTCGGGTGAGGGTTTGCGGGTTCGACTACCACCGTCACCCGCACCCGCGACACAAATCTTTCGCTCTTCCCCCTGGCTCCGCGGGCGAGCGCCTGCAGTGTGCAGGGTAGGCAGTCCCGTTACACAGGCGTGCCTTGCGGGACAGCCTTCCCGCCATTACCATTACCACTAAGGGCTAGACCACACGTGATCGTATGCCATTTCGGGCCCGACACATGTCCGCCTGCACTGCAAAACGAGACATGGCCGTCCTTACTAAGGTGCCAGGCGCTAGCGCCGACTCGTCCAGCAGCAGGTAGAGCCGCAGCAGTGCCAGCGTGGGACGACAGCGACGTTGGAGGAACGCGGGAGGGCGCGTACGCGGAGACACTCCAGCCCGTCCGGATCGGCAGTTCCGTTTACGCCCTTCTCCAGCGAGTGCAGTAAAACCCACTTTGCGGGGACGGGGAACAACGGCGGCGGCGGGCAGGCATGTGGTGCCCCGGCAACGGGGGGAGGGTTGGGGGAGGGGGAAGGTTCCTGGCGGGGCGCCCGCTGGGGCGAGGAGGCGGAGGACACTGCAGGCCGCACCACGCCCCGCCACGCCCCGCCACGCCCCGCCACGCCGAAGCACGAAGCACCTCGAAGCAGCGCTGCGCTTTGGCGCTTTGGCCAACCCGCGCAGGACACTCCTTCCTGGTGGTCTACCCTTGATACATTCGGTCACCTTGCGAGCCTTGCGCCTTGCAGTGGGCCTCGTGGCAGGGCTAGAGCCGGGTCGGGGGCGAGTTGAGGCCGGGTTAGGTTAGGGCTGGGTTAATTCGACGCAAGTCATCCATCAAAATGGGCGGGAAGGAGTCGAATCTTTGCAAACTACCAAGACATCAAAGGCGGGATGTCCCTCCCCGTTGCAGTGAACAGGGTCTTCTTGCCGACGTTGATTCTTCATGTCGTCTCCCAGAGGTCTCCAAGGGGATGGCTGCGAAGCGCGACCGGCAGAGAACTGAGATACCACCAGCTGTGTTCACTAATGTCAAATTCCAAGCGAACACAGGGGGCTCCCAGCCCTACGCCGGTCTCCTCGATGCAGGTGCTGCAGCAGACAGATGGGCTGGCGACGAAGTGATGCTGCATCATCTTGGCGTATTGGCGAAGCTGGGATTCCGACGTAGTACACAGACGACAGACCTCATAGTGCACACCGTGGACCGAGGGGGTATGCGCTCTCTGAACCTGTGTACCGACTATTACGCTACTACGCTCTATTACGCCACAAATTAATCGGAATTTAGCTAAAAACGGCCTAAAACACACCAAAATTAATAAAATTTTGACAATTTCGGCTATTACGCGACTATTACGCGTATTATTACGCAAGCTATTACAGATAGAGTGTACCGACTATTACGCGAGTGCATACCCCCTCGCCGTGGACCGTCCGTCTCGAAGATGATAAAACTGAAATAAGACTAGACTACCGTGGGAGAAAACGCTTTTTCATGCTTAATCACCCCGATCGAGTCACTTTCGACCCCCGGCATAAAAAGGACGGCTTTTCGACACCACTTATGACCAAGATCCCGGCGCCGGTTCCTTCCCGGTCGCTCGCACGGGGCGGGGCGGGGCGGGGCGAGACGCGGCACCATCTCGGCTCGTCCATATTGTCATTCACATCCGGCCGAAACCTTTGTCGCAGTGCAGAGCGGGCTTGCCGCCGCGCTTCGCGCTTCGCTTCAGCGCCGGCGAGTCGCTAAGGTCACGCGGCGAAGGCGAGGCGTGGCTCAGGGCGCGGAGGAGGGAGTTAGGCCCCAAGTTAGGGCCCCGCCGGCACACAGTGGGACAGAAGACCGGTGGAGGCGGCCAAAACTCTAGACGCGTTTTGAGCTCCAGAGTTGCTTAACAGGACTCGAAGCGAGCGTGTGACCCCACCAATAGATTCCTCGTTCGGAGAGCAATCCATTGGTGGGGTCACACGTTCCGTTCGAGTCCTGCATAGCGACTCTAGAGCTCAAACCGCGTCTAGAGTTTTGGCCGCCTCCGCCGGTCTTCTGGCCCACTGTGCGGCACCGCCACTCCACCCGAAAGGCCCTACTCCAGGCCCCGGCCGCGCTGCCGCTCGCAGTGCAGGTGCTGCCCCCTGGTGCCGGAGCGCCGCGTCCACACGCCGCGCCTCGGCGCAGCGACCGAGCAGCGGCAGGGTATCGGCGGAAATACTCCGCGCGACGCGGGCCGCGGCGACACCCCGCGCGCGGGAGCATTCGCGAAGCGCCACACAGTGGGCCAGAAGACAAGTGGAGGCGGCCAAAACTCTAGACGAGTTTTGAGCTCCAGCGTCGCTAAATGGGACTCGAACCGAACGTGTGACCCCACCAATGGATTCCTCGTTCGGAGAGCAATCCATTGATGGGGTCACACGTTCGGTTCGAGTTCCATTTAGCGACTCTGGAGCTCAAAACGCGTCTGGAGTTTTGGCCGCCTCCACCGGCTTCTGGCCCACTGTGGGCTGCACACTCGCGACACGGACAGGCCGCCTGACTCACGGGGCGGCCGACAACGAATCTGCATCAGGTACGTACACTCAAAGTAAATTTGCCTCTTCCAAACTCAATCTTCTTGATTCAAGAAATGTTTGCTCTGGTTGTAGACAATCTGCGGGGGGCGATCCTTCTCCTCCCTTTCCCTCCCAATTTCGTCTGCAAATCCAGAACGCTCGCGCCTCGCGCCATACCGCGCCACTTTTCCCTCGGCGTTCGAAAAACACGCTGTACGAGGAAGAGCGGTCTGGGCGGGGCTTAGCGGGGCCGGGGCCGCGCGCAGGAAACACAAGGCACACACACGGACACACACACACACACACACACACACACACACACACACACACACACACACACACACACAGACGCCGGGTCGCCGTGTCGTCGGGCGCTCGAGGCTCGTCGACAAAAGTCGGCGGGCATTCATTTTCCCACAGAGACACATTTCGCTGCCTGTCATGGAAATCCTCGCGACCAGCGCTGCCAGCCGAGCGAGAAAGAAACAGTACAGCCACACACCAAAAAAATTTGACGAAAGCCGTGTACAATCTGAGGGAAACATTTTCAGTCAGTTCCAGAGAGTGGACGCGAAATGAAATGACCCTCCACCTAGTTCAATGTTACGCTTTGCCGGGCACTCTGGTCCTTCTCCGAGGCAGGCCGTGGCAGACCGGGCTCGTTGAATCGGAATCGCGGCTCGTTCCACGAAGGCCCAATTCGCCACTGACCTCTCCCACTGCCCGCACCGAGGCCTGCACCGGACCGGGGCACCTTACGCGCCTATCCCGCCTGTGGGAAGCTGGTTAACCACGTGCCCGGCGCAGCCATGCGGTTGGCGGCGTCAGCGCCACACAGTGGGCCAGAAGCCGGTGGAGGCGGCCAAAACTCTAGACGCGTTTTGAGCTCCAGAGTCGCTAAATGGGACTCGAACCGGACGTGTGACCCCACCAATCGATTGCTCTTCGAACGAGGAATCCATTGGTGGGGTCACACGTTCGGTTCGAGTCCCATTTAGCGACTTTGGAGCTCAAAACGCGTCCTGAGTTTTGGCCGCCTCCACCGGCTTCTGGCCCACCGTGCAGCGCCACACCCCCGCCACGCTCTGCCCCTCGGCCGCAGGAGCGATTTAAGCCACACGGATTGGTGTGGGGAGGGAGGCCATGACGTCAGCACGGCGCTTGCAGTGCACACACACGCCTCCGCGTAGGCAGCCAGCACGACGAACCGAGCCGAGCGAGATCGAGGAATAAGAGGAACTACTCCGCCGAGCTCGCCTGGCGCCGAGATGACCCGCAACCCTCTCCACGTGCGCGCAGCGCGCAGCCAACCCTCCCCGCCGCCACCGGCCCCCACCCCGCCGCCCCGCCGCCCCGCCCGGCCCACTGACGTGGCGCGGTGACGTCACGCCCAGCCACACGCACTAAAACGCCTAGAACGCAGCGGCGTCGCCACGGCAACGCCACGACCACAGCTCAGCATGCAGCGGCATTTTTTTTCGTCAGGTTGGCCCTGCTGGGGTGACGTCAGCGGCGTGGCGGCGAGGGCGGCGACGTCGCCGTCCAGCACCAGGACGCCGTCGTCGTCGCCGTGCCCCGCGGACGGCAGCCCAGGCGTCACCTTGGGCTTGGGGGGCGAGGGGGCCGGGGGGTCGCGCCGACGCCTTCCCGAGCAAGGCCTCAGGACCGCGGCGGGCTCGTTCCGAGAAGTGCTTTGTCGCTCTGTCTCTCTCGCACCCCAGCGGGCCGGCCGTCGAGTGCGGGCGAGAGAGAGCGACGAAAGCACTGCGGCGGGCCAGACGGGAAGTTTGGTGGCGACGGCGCCAAGGCCTGCCAAGGCCCGTCGCGGTGCATTTCGTTCGTTCGGCCGGGTCAGGGCGTCCGTCGGGCCGTCAGCAGACTGATTCCGAGAGTCGTTTTCGCCGCTCTGTCTCTCTCGCACTCATGGGGCGTCCCGTATAGGTGCGAGAGAGGCAGAGCGACGAAAACGACTCTCGGAATCAGTGTACAGGGCGAGGGCGTCCACACCAAGACGGCCGGACTCGACACACCGAGACCGAGAGCAAACGGACCCTCCGCCAAACACGGGGGGACCCTCCCCGAACAGGTGAAGAGGGACACCGCGCGAACCTTCCAATAAACAGAGGCGCGTTTCTCGCCGGGATCCAAATTCATATCATCCCCCACGGAGGCCCGGGCAAAAGAAAGAGACAAAAAGAAAAAGAAACACAAAGAAAAAGACGCGGGCCCGCCGGCCGCGCGCTCGCAGCTCGCAAAACAAAGACACGGCAAGGTGCGGCGTTACGCGTTCTCCCTCTCTGTCCCTCCCCCTCTCACCCGCACCGCTCCCGTGTGGCGGAGTGAGAGGGAAGGAAGACTGGACGAGGATGAGTGGCGCAAAACCTGACCAGCCGTGGTAACGACCTGGGCCTCCACCCACGCCGTGATTGTGGCCACACCTGCCTGCCTGGCTGCCTGCCTGCCTGCCTGGCCGCGTCGCGCCGCCGCACAGTGGGCCAGAAGACCAGTGGAGGCGGCCAAAACTCTAGACGCGTTTTGGGCTGCAGAGTTGCTAAATGGGACTCGAACCGAACGTGTGACCCCACCAATGGATTGCTCTCCGAACGAGGAATCCATTGGTAGGGTCACATGTTCGGTTCGAATCCTGTTTAGCGACTCTGGAGCTCAAGACGCGTCTAGAGTTTTGGCCGCCTCCACCGGTCTTCTGGCCCACTGTGCGCCGGACGCCCTTGCAGGCACAGCAGCGCGTCGTTAGTCGGAACGGCGGCCCAAAATTAAACGAACGAGCAGAGCAAGGCCCTATCGGGCTTTTGGGAAAGTCCCCGTCGCTGCGGCTGAGTCAGAGGCTGCGCATAGTCACTGGCATTTCCTTCCACGTGCGAGGCGAGAGGGAGAAAGCAGACGCGAGGGGTCGTCGGAGCGTGGGTCTTGGGGGACTCGGAGGGGAGCGCGCCCCCTCGGCCCTCGGCACGAGGCGTCTCCCCCAAGAAGGCCACCCTCCTCGTCTCGCCCAGGGTCGCGTTCCGGCGGCAGAGCTAGGGTTCGCGCCGGTCCAAGGCCGCGCGCCGGAGACGCCGAAGCAGTCCGCGCGCCACAACGGCACACGATACTTTGCTCGGCAGGAGTGGCCAAAGTAAATGACCTCGCCCCCCCCCCCTCCGCGTTCACGGCTGTGTCGGTCAAATCAGACGAACTGTCATGTCATCCGTCTGGTTGTCTGACCGTCCGTCCGTCCGTCCGCCCGTCCGCCCTGCCGCCGGTGTGGCCGTGCCCTGACCAGCGCGTCAGATGCACAGGGCCTCTCGCACAAAGGACACATCAAGCGCACGGGGTCGGCGAACGCTGCAAACGCTCCGAACGCGCAATGCCAATGTCATGTGGCGTCTCATCCATCACCGTCGGAAGGTGCGGTGGGGAGGGGGGGGGGAGAGGGGGGAGTCGAAAATAAAAAGGAGGCCGGAAAGGAGCCGCCGCCGTGTTGCAGAGAGCACAAAGAAGGGGTGCAGGGCGATTCGCTTTTCGAGAAGCGGATCCGAGCCAATTTGTCGGTGCGTCGTCCTGATGAGTCACCCCGCCCCGCCCCGCCCCGCCCCGCCCCGCCCCGCTCACTCAGGCACGACGGCCCAGGGGAGGGGGAGAGGAGGCTGATAAGACCGTGGTGCTAATCCACCACCACCTTGTACACGACGGCGGCGACCCCGACGGCATCAACGCAAACCGAGCGGAAAGAGACAATAAACGAAGCAACCCCGCGCGCCGGACGAAAAATAAAAATAAACCGCAGAGAGAGAGAGAGGGAGACCAAAGATACTCACAGTCGGGAGGAAGGCTCCTGAGACGAGTCGTCGCCCTCGATGCGGTACACCTTGCCGTACATGACGTACTCGAAGCTGGACGCGCGCCCCGAGTCCATCGACTCCTGGGGGTTGTACTCGCCGCTGTCCGGGTAGCCGTCCTCACGGAGGGTCGTGGCCAGCACCAGCCGGAACTTGTCGCCTGCAACACAACAAAAACAACCACGGTCAGTCTCGCCGTCTCCGTCTCGTCTCCCGCTGCACTGCACCGGGCACTGCACCGGGCACTGCACTGCTGCACTACTACACCGACCGCCGTGCTGGATAGGCAACCCGCACGCAGGGCTGGCGGCGTGGTGCCTATCCGCCATTACCATTACCATTAAGGGCTAGACCACACATGATCGTATGCCATTTCGGGCCCGACACATACCCGCCTGCACTGCAAAACGAGACATGGCCGTCCTTACTAAGGTGACACTTTTTCCCGGCGGAGAAGAACCTCAAGCGGCTACGACTCCCACTCGCAGTATGGCCAGTCAGGGTGAAGGAGTACATCCCCCCCGAGGGGGTGATGCAGGCCTCCACCCCGGAACAGCCCCTGCGAGCGCAACCGGTTCCAGTGCCCCCCTGCTTCGTCCCCTTATCGGGCGCTCCGCCCCGCCAGCACCGCCACCACCGCCAGCACCAGCACTGCCAGACGGCCGGCCGCCGCACAGTGGGCCAGAAGACCGGTGGAGGCGGACGAAACTCTATACCCGCTTTGAGCTCCAGAGTCCCTAAATAGGACTCGAACTGAACGTGTAACCCCACCAATGGATTGCTCTCCGAACGAGGAATCCATTGGTGGGGTCACACGTTCAATTCGAGCCTCATTTAGCGACTCTGGAGCTCAAAACGCGTCCAGAGCTTTGGCCGCTTCCACCGGCCTTCTGGCCCACTGTGCGCCGCCGCCATCGCGCGCCGCGGGGCAGGGCCAGTCAGGGCCGCCGGGCAGCAACACGACGACCAAAGCCACCAGCAGCAGCAACAACAACAACAACAACAACAACAACAACAACAAGAGCAAAACGGATTCACCACATCACATCGGTGGACATTGACTAAGAGCTCCGGCCGGCCCACTCAAGGCGACGACTAATTCGGGGGGGGGGGGGGAAATTACCCATAATGAGCACGGCGCTGCGAAGCCGCGAAGCTCTCCGCATTTCCCACTAATAAATAGCGCCGGGGGAGGCGGCATGTGGACCGAACACGACCGACCCGAAAAAACGACGATAACACCAACAACAAAATGGTTATTATTTATTTTTCTAGTGCGGCGGCACACAGTTCGACAAGCACCTTTGCGGGTTCCGCCCCCCTGAAGAGGGACTCGTTCCGGGGCCCGGAGCTGCTTCGCGGCCGCGCCGCCAGAGCGCGCCCACGGTGATAAGGACGTCGCCAGACGCCGCTATCGTGCGGGCGTGGCGGGGCGGGGCGGGGCGGGGCGGGGCGGGGCGGGGCGAGGCGGGGCGGGGCGGGGCGGGGCGCAGCCTGGCCGGCCGGTGCAGTAAGCGCCGAGATAAAACGGCGAGGGCGCAGCGCGGCCAAACAACACACTGGCGGACAGCACGGCGCAGCACGGCGCAGCGCGCACAAGCCATAGCCCACAACACGAGAGCAGCTAGGCTGGTGGATGAACCGGGGGTGGGGGTCGCTTTGCCTTGCCTCGCTGCCTCGCTTTGCATCCCAGCCACCTCTCTAATGGGATCGACGGATGGGACGGGATGGCCCGCCAACAGCCCCCACCTGTATTCCCTCCCGGCCAAGGCGAAGCACTGCCTGTCTCTCCTCCGCCAGAGAGATCTAGTTCTGGCGGTGGCGGCCGCCAGGCCCGCGGCATCGGGACGACGGCGCCCGGAGGTAACGAACGGACGGACACGCCAGGCTTCATCGGGGAGGGCAAAGGTCGAGTGGCCGGGTGATGAGTGGCGGCACGGCTCGGGTCGCCGTCGGGGACGCCGTCGGGGACGTACACGGCGGCGGCCTCCTGGCAGGCGTTGCTGGTACAGCGTGAGGCGCGAACCAGGTGGCGACTCGATTTGTCATACCACTCTTTGACCGGCTTATCGCCGGCCGCGCTGGGTCACCACCACCATTGCAGGAGCGTGCTGCTCCCTGCCGCTCCGCGTGGCTACGCCGCTGCCGCCGCGGGCTGGCCTGGGATCGGCCCGGGCTCCGCGCTCCGCGGTCTGGATGAGTACAAAGGCCCCCGCGCGGCCCCCACCCCGCGCTCAGCTTGGGCCCCCCGCCCCGCGGCCCGCGCCTCCAAAATCCTTTGCGCGGCCACAAGCCTAGCCAAGGTCAGTTCCCGACGCAGCGCCGCCGCTCTCCGCCACGCCCGCCTGATTGATGTGCGGGAGGCGCTCTGTCTCTCTCGCACCCCCGCGGCGTGCCCGCGTGCCTCATGAGTGCGAGGGAGACAGATGGCAGCAAGGGCGGAATGAGTCACCAGAGGGCTTTCCAGGGAAGTGACGCGCCGCAGCGGGGGCAGGGAGGGAAGCAGTCAGGCAGTCAGGCAGGCAGGCGCTCGCTGCACAGTGGGCCAGAAACCGGCGGAGGCGGCCAAAATTCTAGACGCGTTTTTAGCTCCAGAGCCGCTAAATGGCACTCGAACCGACCGTGTGACCCCACCAATGGATTGCTCTCCGGACGAGGAATCCATTGGTGGGGTCACACGTTCGGTTCGAGTCCTGTTTAGCGCCTCTGGAGCTCAAAACGCGTCTAGAATTTTGTCCGCCTCCGTCGGTTCCTGGCCCACTGTGCGCTGCTGCTGCTCCAGTTCGGAACCAATCCGAAACCGCCAGAGTCGCACGACGGTCCCGTCGGTTCGCTCACCGAGTCGAAAATGATTACTCAGGCACCCCCCGCGGTGCCGTCCCGGCCGTCCCGAGTGCACAGACTGCCGTGCGAGAGGGAAGGTGGGTGAGTGAGTGAGTCGAGTGTGTTGACACGCGAAAAACTCCCGCGCGCCTGACGGCCTGACGCAGAACCTCATCAGTCGGATGGACTTCGTCAAGAGATTATCCCGCATCAGCGCAGAGCACTCCACCACCCTGCGTCGCCCCGCGTCGCCCTGCGTGCAGAGCGACACTCACTAACTCACACGGGCGCACTCCACTCGATAACGAAGGGCCGAAAGAGCGTCACAAAGGACTTCCCTGGACGCGGCCAGTGCTGGCCGTGGCGCTGCTCGCCGCGGACCGACCCAACCAGCGGCCGAGCGGGCCGCGCCGCGCCGAGGCGGGCTAGGTAGGAAACGCCAAGGAAAAAGGCCGGGGCGTAATTTTTGCAGGTGAGCTCGCTGCCTGCTGTGATGGCTGGGACCGACCCAAGGCCGCGGCAGTTAGCGACTGGGGCCGGGGCCGCCGGGCCGCCGGGCCGGGCCGGCGCGTTCGGCAGTGCGAGTTTGGCAGTGCCCTGGCAGTGCCCTGGCAGTGCCCCGCTTGGCCCGGCAGGCAGAGACGGCCAGGCCTGGCCGGGCCGCCACCACACTGACAGCGGCTTGCCATAACGCCGCCGTGACGCCGCCACACTGCAGCACTATCGTCGCTCCATCCCGCAACGGGTGCGACAGAGACGGAGCGACGAGAGCGCTTTTCGGAAGGATCAGCCTCGCAGGTGGCGGCCACGTCGTCTGGGCATCCTGAAGGGAAAACCGACGTCTCCGACGGGGCGGCCACGGCGGCAGCGGCGCACAGTGGGCCAGAAAACCGGTGGAGGTGGCCAAAACTCTAGACGCGTCTTGAGCTCCAGAATCACTAAACAGGCCTCGAACCGAACGTGTGACCCCACCAATGGATTCCTCGTTCGGAGAGCAATCCATTGGTGGGGTCATACGTTCGGTTCGAGTCCCATTTAGCAACTCTGCAGCCCAAAACGCGTTTAGAGTTTTGGCCGCCTCCACTGGTCTTCTGGCCCACTGTGCGGCGGCAGTTTGCCGAGAGATACAGGAAAAAGCCGCGGCCAAGATCGCCGACTGTCCGATCCCGTTGGCGACGCGAGCGCCTGCCTTCGTTTACACGACGAGGATGGCAGCGCGGCCACGTCACACGGGCGCGACGCGCACCGCCGCGTCACCCGCTAAATTTAAAATCGGCACGAAGAGGAGCAAAGAGAGAGCGTCAGTCACACTCACACACACATGCACACACGGAGAGGACGAGGGCGGGGGAGTCCCCCCCCCCCCTTCCCCCGGCCGCACTGTGTTTATAAACCGCACAAACAGCCCCTCGAAGAACACGTGCTCTAATAAAGCCATTCCGACGATGGCACGCCGCGCGAGGCAATTCCGATGCCGAAAAAAAGGGGCCGCGACACGCGACGGCAGGGGAAGCAAGCCAGCGCATCGGAGCAGCAGCAACAGCGGGCCGTCCGTCCCGTCGGGCCGTCCTGGTCGCTGGGCGGTCGCGACGCGACGCCAGGCTCGCGCGTCACCGCCAGCGCCAGCGTGCGGCAGCGTCGGCTGAGTGCACGCGGGGCGAAGGTTGGGCGGTTCAGCTCGCTGACACACACACACACACGCACACACACACACACACACACACACACACACTCACACACACACACTCACACCTGGACCAGGCCGGAGGGACGGCCCTTCGCGCGGCCCTTACCTCACGCAACAGGCTGGTGACGTCATCCGAGAGGGCCCGGGCCGGCAGGGCCGGCAGGGCCAGGGTCGCGGTCCATGTTAGCCATCAAGACACTCATCTCCATACGGCGGGACGACGGACGCGCACACACCAAAAGCAAGCGCGGCGAACACGGCGGCGGGCTGTGTCGAGACTGGCAGCCGCGGCACCTAGCCGCCGCGCCCCGCCCCGCCCCGCCCCGCCTCGCCAGATTCGCGACTTGCCGCGCATGCCCATGCGGTCCCCACGCCGCGGCGGGGCGCGGCGGGGCGGGGCGGGGCGGGGCGGGGCGGGGCGGGGCGCGGCGGGGCGGGGCCCGGCCGGCGCACAGCACGGCACACAGACAGCCCGGCACTCCGCCGGCACTCGGGCCGCCACCACCTTGACATTGGCAATCACAAGGAAAAGGAGGCGTTACGAAACGACCACGTGACAACGTGACACCGGCCGAGATCCAGGGGACTGCCGACCGGGCCAGCGTCCCGGACGGTCCCGGAGCCCGCCCGCCCGCCCGCGCGTCAGACCGCCGTGAAGAGGGACTTCTTCTGCATCTCCGCCGGTCCGTTTCTACGAAACGGCGCCGAGCACAGAGCGACTCCGTTCCGGGACGTAGTTTCCGATCTGCCATGCACCGTGCGCGGACGGCAACGCGGGTCGTTTCCGAGTGAGGCGAAGACTAGTCGGATTGAAGTGAACAACGGTCCACTCGCAAACCAAGCGGCCGCTTGCCAAATGAAAGCGAGCCAGAGCAGGTTACTCCAAATCAGAGAGTACACTGTTGCCCGGCCATCGGTAAGCCGCCACGGTCACGGGATGGTCGCACCGCGCCGTCCAACTCCGCACCTCCGTTTCTACGTGCCCATAAACGCTCGCCATTCGAGGACCTAAAATCGAGCACTTGGTCGCGGGCGGCAAGGAAGGTCCCCGAACGCGCACGACACCAGCGCGGAAGGAGCTTCCTTTCAGCATGGTGACCACCAAGCCCTCCAGCAAAAAGCTTCCGCCGTTTTTATAACTTCCCGTACCAAATTTGTCAACTCTGTTGGTGAAATATGTTTTAATTTTTTTTGCGAGTCGTGCGGCGGGCGCTAGAAGCCAGCCAGCCAGCCAGGGCCACGAGCGAGTGGCCGCGAAGCACCGCGAAGCTGCGGGCCTGCCTACGCCAAGGACGCGGTGCTGCGGCGCGGCGGCGCGCTCGGCCCAGGCTCGGCCCATCCTAGCCGCTTCCGCCTGGCTTGGCCCGGCGCGGCGCGGCGCGGCCCGGATCGGCTTTTGACCCCCGCCAAGGACCACAGCGCGAGCATGGCCAGAGCACGGCCCGAGCCGGCCAGGTGGGGCCAGGCCTGAGGCCAGGCAGGGCCGGACCTCTCGGACGGACAGCGCAGCAGCGCACCGCGCTCCGCCGTGTCGCGTGGCGCCGTGTGGCTGCACAGCCTTAACAAGCGGCCGGTCCTCGAGTTACACGCGCGGGCACCTTGAACAAGGGCAGCGCACAGTGGGCCAGAAACCGGCGGAGGCGGCCAAAATTCTAGACGCGTTTTGAGCTCCCGAGTCGCTAAACAGGACTCGAACCGAACGTGTGACCCCACCAATGGATTCCTCGTCCGGGGTGCAACCCATTGGTGGGGTCACACGGTCGGTTCGAGTTCCATTTAGCGACTCTGGAGCTCAAAATGCGTCTAGAATTTTGGCCGCCTCCACCGGTTTCTGGCCCACTGTGCAGCGCCAGGGCAGCACCAGGGCAGCGCCACCGTCGTCTCGTCGCTCTGTCTCTCTCGCACCCCTACGGGCCTTACGGGACGCCCCGCGAGTGCGACAGAGACAGAGCGACCACTCTTGAGGCTGGTGATGGCGGGGGACTTCAGCGCACGGCGAGGCGCACGCAGACACCCCGCCGCGATCCGTGGAACGCGCCTCGCGGTGAGGGTGGGGACTCTTCCAGGAAGCCTCCCCGCCCTGGGTGCCCGGGGCGGCCAGAGAGACAAAGACAGAGGAGGTCGAAAAACAGAAACAAAAACAACAAAAGCGGGGGTCATTCCCCGGGGCGCGCTGCGCAAGTGGCGAACCCCCGGTGCAACCGCTCGCCAAACAAACACACGCATACATTCTCTCTCTCTCTCTCTCTCTCTCTCTCTCTCTCTCTCTCCTCTCTCTCTCTCTCTCTTCTCTCTCTCTTCTCTCTCTCTCTCTCTCTCTCTCTCTCTCTCTCTCTCTCTCTCTCTCTCTCTCTCTCTCTCTCTCTCTCTCTCTCTCTCTCTCTCACACACACACACACACACGAGATCGAGCGCATCGGCTGCACGCAGCAAGCAGGCGCCAGGCGCGCCGGGCACACAGGGCCCTCTGTGTTGAGCCCGCAGGCCGCGCAGGACCGCAGCGCGCAGTGAGCCTTGATAAGGGAGGTGCACGCAAAAAAATAAATCGACTCAGAGCTAAAAAGTTAGCACCAGTGCTAATTTATCTAGCTGTGTACGCTCAGCTAAATTTTTAGCTACACAGCTAAAAATTATTAGCTGGGTAAATTTAGCTCTGGTGAAAACGGAGATTAGTTAAATTGAAAATAACTGTAACGGCAATCGCATTGTGGTAATCTTCATGATGAGGATAAATATTAGAAGGCGCGGGGACATCTGTCTACGACGGACCAGTCGCCCTGAGGTGTGACTCTCCTCCGGAACAGTCTTGTCTCAAGAGACTTCAAAAATTGCTGACCATGGGAGTTGACACGGAGCGATTTCGAGGAGCATCCGTTCCCCGACTAACCCTTCTCTCACTGCTAGCCATCAGCGCGAGCGAAGCACCACGGAACGAACGTAGCCTTGCCCTATCTCCTAAACATTTTTGCTGCATTGTAAAATCCCATTTTGTAGTCATTGATTAGCACTGCAGCAAACTGAAGTAGCCGAATCCTCCAAAAATATAAGTTCCGGGACAGCCGACCTCCGGCAGACCCTCAACTAAAGTAGCAGCGCTACTCAGCAGAGGTCGCTAGCAGAGTTACAATTTTTTTAGCTGTGGTGCTAAAAAATGCCAAGTAAGAAATTTAGCTCTGGACTGACTTTTATTTTTTTGCGTGTGGGGCGGTTTCCTGATAAGGGGCCGAAGCGGTACTACTATTGGGGCGGCCTACTATTGGGACATCTCCGAAATTTTGCAGTGACTTTTCGGTTTCTATACACTAGAGCGTGATGGGGAAGCACGTTCTTTTTATGAAGGCCGCCTTGCACGACGAGGGGCACGTCCTGCAGGCGTCGTGTCCGACGCTCTCGCTTTCGCTCGGGCTGGTTCCACGACCACGCTGACGTCGTCTATCAGTGTAGCGCACCGCCACCCCGAGCGAAGCCACGCGTGTTCCACTCCACTGCCTTGGAAGCCATTTGCGCACACAACAGCGAACTCATTTCAGACGTCTTCCAAGTCGCCGCTCGCCTGGCAGTGCAGGACGGTTCGGGAGGCCCCCTTCTCCGCGGATCCCAGCGAGTCTAAGCGGGCAGGGCCGGGCCGGGCCGGGCGGCGCGCCGAGCTCGCGAACCCCGTGACGTCATGGCATCTGGTTCCCATAAACTACGGGCCAAAAATCGACTGGGAGAACGGCCGAAACGGGGGGACGACGCCGTAGCGGACGCCGTTCTGGAGGTCCGAGGGTCGCTAGAGGGGTCATCTAGGAGTCCGCTCGGCGCGGCGGCGAAGCGCGGCGACGCGAGTGGGCGGGGACGGTGCCTCGGCGTGGAAACGTTTCAACTTGAACCTCGTCAAAGAAACGTTAGGTAATCTGAAAATTTATGCCGCCTCGCCGCAAAGTCTCCGCCGCGCGCGGAAAGATAACAGGAACCCGCACTGCATCGTTATCCCGTCGCCTCGCCCGGCCAGACCCGCCAGCTTCTTTTTGGCAGCGTCCGGCCCAGTTTGGTGTGGCGTTTCATGAGTCACGTAAGCGGAGCCGCCGCGGGGCGGGGCGGGGCGGGGCGGGGCGGGGCGGGCGAGGCGAGGCGGGGCGAGGCGGGGCGGGCCGCACACGTGCCACACCATCACACCTGCACCCGCGTGCGTCGCCACGCGACACAGCGCGGCACGTTGCGTCAGGTTCTATGATCAAACATCAAAGGCAGGAACAACACCAGAACCGCTGTGCGCTGTGCGGTTCGGTCCGGTTCCGGCGGCCTCCTGGTCTCCTGGAGCCGGCCAGCCTGCGAGAGACGGGGTGGGCCGGCCCGCCGAACAGGGGCGGCTCGGGTGGCGGCCTACCCCGGCCATGACAGGGGCTCTGCGCCACGCGCAGCCCAGCGCAGCCCTGCGGCGGCTAAGGGCGGCCGCTCCCTGCAGGACGGAGGGAGGGGGAACGAACAGAGCCGGTGGCGCGGTTCGAACCCGGCCTGGCAACACCACGGCTAGATAACCGATCGAACAACGTGTCGAAGAGCCGAAACGCGACCACGGCATTAAAAGAGGTGCACGCCGAATAAAATGAACGCGGAGATAGTTCGGTTATACAGTACTTTCATTTTCTCATCAAGTGGCAGAGTGGAGAGATAGAGGGGAACTGACATCGGCCGCTATTCCTGGACGTGTTCCCGCAGGGTCCCCTTAAAAAAGCATAGAGCGCTGCATTCTGGGTTCCAGGATTGCGCTCCAGCTCCAGCGCGGGGATGCGGCAGCGCGGCGGCCATCGAACCGGCACGACGGCCAACGCGGACAACGAAGCCACTCGACAGCCGTTCGGCCGAATGCACCCAGCCAGCCAGCCCAGAGAGGAATAAAGGAGCGAAAAAATTAATGATGCCCCGCCCCGCACAGCTCTGCACAGCTCTGCACAGCTCTGCACTCGGTGCGAGCGAGACGCCGACGGCAGAATCACGACCCGCCCGCCGGCGGGGCCGCGCCAATGCTAACGATGACGAGACGAGTGCAACCGAGAGCAACTTTTCCTCCGTTTCCGAAGAGCAAACTTCACCGCCATTTGGGCGGCCGGCCGTCTCGTTTATTTGGGAGCGAACGCCGAGGCAGCGGCGGCAGCAGGTCCGGCACCGCACAGTGGGCCAGAATACCGGCGGAGGCGGACACTCTAGAAGCGTCTTGAGCTCCAGAGTCGCTAAATGGAACTCGAACCGAACGTGTGACCCCACCAATGGATTGCTCTCCGAACAAGAAATCCATTGGTGGGGGTCACACGCTCGGTTCGAGTCCTGTTTAGCCACTGTGGAGCTCAAAACGAGACCAGAGTTTTGACCGCCTCCACCGGTCTTCTGGCCCACTGTGCACCGCCAGGCCGCGCGCTCTCGACACCGCCACGCCAACACTGAGAATGAAAGAGTCACCACCATCGCCCTTTTATTGGGTAACGCACGCACCGTTGCCCAAATTTGGGTGACGAGCCCGCGGTGACCAAATTTTGGGCAGTCATAAAATCGTCGCCCAAATTTGGGCAACGCCGTCGGCGACGCCGTGAAGTCCCCGATGACGCTCTTCCGGGGCCACCACGATGACCCAATGTGGCGTTGAGGCCTCCGGTCATCGTGGTGGCCCCGGAAGGACGCCATCGGGAACCTCACGGCGTCGCCGACGACGTTACCCAAATTTGGGCGACCAAACGCCTGTTACCAAATTTCGGGTGATGAATTTTTCGTCACCAAAATTTGGGCAGCGAAGTTGCATCACCCATTTAAAGGGTGATGGTGGTGACCAATTCATTCTCAGTGAAATTACGGCCTGCCTGCAGACTCACTCCGAAGAGCCTCTCTGTCTCACTCGCACTCGGAGGGCGTCCCGCAGGCCACAGGGGGTGCGAGAGAGAGAGAGAGAGAGAGAGAGAGAGAGAGAGAGAGAGAGAGAGAGAGAGAGAGAGAGAGAGAGAGAGAGAGAGAGAGAGAGAGAGAGAGAGAGAGAGAGAGACGCGCCGAATCGCTCGGCGGGCGCAGGCCGAGAGCAGGCCGTGCCGAGCGCTGTGACGAGCGCTCCGAAAATGGCGATTCGCGGCGAATTGCACCCAAGGCCGTCGCGAGTGCACACACAAGGAGAAGGAGCGCCCACACTCGCAGCGCAGCCACACTCGCTCGCACGCACGGACACACGCACACACACACACCGACAAACGGACCGGCGGCAATTAAGTGGGTCACCCTAGCGAACCATTATGATAAGGCGCCCGCCGCCGCGATCGCAAGCCTGGGGCACTAGAGACAACAACAACACCACACGGCAAGCCTGGGGCACTAGAGACAACAACAACAACAACAACAACACGGCAAGCCAGCGACAACAACGACAACAAGGCAGACGGTGCAAGTGACGTTGGCGTGACAGCCGCCGGGCCGGGCTGGCTGGGCCCCGCCATGGCCCCGCAGTGCCCCGTGCCAGCCAGCCCCCCCCCCCCTCCGGGGCCGCGGCGATGCGCACAGACTTGGGGGCGGCTGCGGGGCTGCTGCGGCAGGGGCGCGCTGCAGGCAAGGTGCAGTCGGGGAATCGATAGACAGACCGGAGCCGCCGAGCCCCGTCACCTGCACCGGGTCGGAGGGTCGCCGCCGAAGGACATCCGAGGACGGCAGTGCCTCGACCGAAAAGCGGCGACGTGACGCGTGCGCGAAAAAGTAAAAACCTTATTTACAGATTACGGCGCCTGCAGTGTCGCTGCGGTAAGGCGCGGGGCGCGCGGGGCGGGAGGAGAGGGGGCGGGGGAGGGAGGCGGCCGGGAGGTGGGAGGGGCGCGCTCGCTACTCTGCTGCCCGCACCGCCGCGCTGCCCCCTCCACCCGCTAAGCCTAACCTTGCGTCGTGGCACGGCGAGCATGACCTTGGCAGTGACATTGGGCCCCCGCCCCGCCTGGCCCCGCCTCCGCGGCCCGCGGACCTCCTACTCCTTCACTTGGTTCAGTCCCCCCTTGCCCCTGCCCCGCCCCTGCCCCGCCAAACTGCCTTTGCCAGAGGCCTGGCCCGCCAGTGTGTACACAAACCGCACAGCGTGCTCGCGAACGCCAAACGACAGGCCCGGCGCACGCCACGGCCGCATGGCGCATGGCCGCATGGCGCCGAGGAGCGCGTCAGCTGGCGACGCGACGCGACGCCGACCTAGCCGACGCCGCCCCGGAAGGCCGGAAGCTCGGCCAGCGCGCCAAATTCGAAAAGCCGAAAGGCCGCGCCGCCGAAGAGCCGAGAAGCGCCCGATTATGTCATTCGGAGCCGAAATACAAGCAGGCTGACAAACGACCCGGGCACTCGGGGCGGCCGGGCGGGGCGGGGGGTGACGAGACAGCGGGCAGGCCAGGCAGGCCAGGCAGGGGTAGTCGGGTCGATACGGCTACTCCATGACGTCACGCAGCGCGCCCACGCGCCCACGTCGTCGGTACGCCGCTCGCCTTCTCGCCCTCCGATCGCCCAGAGGCTCCATTGTTTACTCGTGCAGCACAGCGGTCCGCGGTTCAAACACTCTGTCTTCCTCGCCCTTCAAGGGCGGCGCGGACGCGGAGGGCCGAGCCAAGGGCCGGGCCGGGTCAAGGGGCGCTCGACGGGCACGTCGAGGGCGGCACGACAGTCCAGCGGGGCGGCGCGCGGACGGACGGCCTTCGGACGGCCTTTCGATATATCGATCAGGTTCATGGCGGCGATCGGCGGGACCGACCAGGGCAGACCAGCAGACTGATTCCGAGAGTCGTTTTCGTCGCTCTGTCTCTCTCGCACTCATACGGGACGACCCATGAGTGCGAGAGAGACAGAGCGACGAAACCGACCCATTCGGAATCAGTCTGCAGGGCGAGCAGCAGGCTGCTGCTGAGCGGCGCGTTGCTGTCTCTCTCGCACTCACGGGGCGGGCCGCAAGGCCGAGGGGGCGCGAGAGAGACAGAGCGACGACGGACTGCAGAGTGAGGGCGAGGGTGACACGGGCTGCGGCCAGACATGCCGCCCACCGAGGGGGTAAACACTTCAAGAAATCGTGTACAGACTACTCGGTATTACGCTGTATTACGGAGGTATTACACGTGTATTACGGCCTTAAAATGCAAAAATTGGGCACATTTGACCCGAAAAAGGTATTGCGACCACGTGTATTACGCGTAATACACGGTTTTTGTGTACAGGGTATTACGCGAGTGGTTACCCCCTCGCCGCCCACAGTGTCACTGAAAACAAGTGGAACGAAATGCTGCAGCCTGCAGCCCGCGGTGGACTAGTGCTGACTAGTGCCGCGGGCCCCGTTACGTAAACAGCAAAACCCGGGCGTGGGAGGGAGGCCCTGGAAAACCTGCCGCCACTCGTATTGACGACGAGCAAAGCGTCGAGCCTCGTCGCTCCGTCTCCTTCGCACCCCCACCGGACGCTCCGAGACTGCTGCTCGACAGCGACGGAGCGAGGGCAGCACACAGTGGGCCAGAGAACCAGAGGAGCGGCCAAAACTCTAGACGCGTTTTAAGCTCCAGAGTCGCTTAACAGGACTCGAATCGAGCGTGTGACCCCACCAATGGATTCCTCGTTCGGAGAGCAATCCATTGATGGGGTCACACGTTCGATTCGAGTCCTGCTTAGCGACTCTGGAGCTCAAAACGCGTCCAGAGTTTTGGCCGCCTCCGCCGGTCTTCTGGCCCACTGTGCAGCACCGCTCGGACGGAATCAACCTGAGTGCAGATCAAGGCGGCGGACGGCCGAACTCTCCGAACTCTCCCCGCGCTCTTCCTCCGAGCCCAGCGCGCCCAGCGAAAACGAGCAACGACAACAAAGGACCCCCGGTCGGGCCGGGCCGCTCGGCGACGCCCCCAGACCCCACGACGCCGTGCTGTGCTTGTGCGCCTGGCGCAGCGCACACCGCCATGGCACCGCGGCGCAGCATGCAAGGCCCCTCCGACACAAAGGGCGAGAAAGAAAACTCTGCGCGCGATTGAAAACACACAGACACCGACACATACACACCGACACACACACACACACCGACACACACACACACACACAACCCTCCGCGCAGCCGTGGCGTAGCCAAGGACAAGGAGTGCTCGGGCGTGACGAAGCAAGGACCACGAGGGTTCGGCGCGCCGCGAGCGCGGAGGCCGGCGGCGCCAGCGCGCCAGCGCGTCCTCCGGGTCCCCGGGAGCAAATTACGGCCCGGTGGAAACTCACCCAGTTCCATGGTGTACAGCCAGGTGTTGACGTCCAGGATCAGGTCCATCTTGAAGGACTCGCTCTCGCAGTGCAGGCGGCTCACTGGAAGCAACCAACAGCGTTAGCAGGCACACTTGCAACGACAGGATAGCGGCGATCGAACTCAAAACTAGCAGGGAGGAGAAGGGGGGGGGGGCTATACTGGGGGGCGGAGCCTTCATGACGGGGTACACATGGCGCTGACACACATACATACACACACACACACACACACACACCAACACAGAGTTATCTCTCCGCAGGCATTTTCACCGCATTCCACGCTGTCCCGAACAGCCCTGGCGGCGCGAGGCGGCGCCACCTCCGCATGTCCCTGCACGTCGTTGGGCTATTTGTAAACACACCCGTACGAGGCCGCGCGCCGTGTGGCGGTGCGGCCCGCCATGCCATGGGGCCATGGGCGGCCATGGGTTGCTGTGCGGCCACGCGGCCTCTCCTCAGAAATCACAAGGCCGTTGTGCGAATCCTGGCCTCCCTGGCGCCGCAGGGCGCAGAGCGCGCGGGTCACGGCCTCCTCTGCAAAGGCCCACAGTGGGCCAGAAGACCGGTGGAGGCGGCCAAACCTCCAGACGCGTTTTGAGCTCCAGAGTCGCTAGATGGGACTCGAACCGAACGTGTGACCCCACCAATGGATTGCTCTCCGAACGAGGAATCCATTGGTGGGGTCACACGTTCGGTTCGAGTCCCATTTAGCGACTCCGGAGCTCAAAACGCGTCTAGACTTCTGGCCGCCTCCGCCGGTCTTCTGGCCCACTGTGAGGCCCCAGCCTCCTCCTCTGTTCGAGTGGCCCCCTCCCCTCCCCCTCCTCCCCTACGGACCATCCCCCGCGGCCGTCTCCAGCAGCAGGGCTCTTCTCCACGAGGGGCCGCGTTTGAAGAGATCTCGGGAATGGCAAAATAATGATGGTTCTCGGGGCGGTTTCAAGTTCGGCACTCTCCTAGGATACGTGACGCAACGCGGCAGCGCGGAGGGCAAGGCCGTGCCAGCGTGCACACACAGAGACACACACACACACACACACACACACGTTGATAGAGGGTACTGTACAAGAGAGAGCGAGGGGTGGGCGCAGGAGGTGCCGGACCCAGGGCATCCAGGGCAAGGGGATGGACTGGCGGACGCACGAGGAACCCGCGAACGCCGTTCGAAGGCTCGATAAAAGTCTTGTCGTTGTTGCGCGTCCTTCATTTCTATGTTTGCCGTTGAGGCGCGAGGCGACAGGGACGACATATCGGCCCGGACGACAGCACCGCGGCTGGCTGGATCCCCACTAACCTCCCCACCCCCCGAAGAGGCCCCCGAAGAGGCCCCCGCCGCTCGGCCTGACGCGGCTTGACGCGCTTCCAAAGCACAGCCAGCGGAGCCAAGCGGAGCCAGGCGGAGCGTCCGTCGCGGCTCCGCCAGCCACGCCAGGCAGTGCAAACCTCAATGAGTGAGCGGCCGAAAACAAGTAAAAAAGCACCCGCGGGGTAAAAATAAAGAGCGGAGTGGGGGAGGGCGCGAACACTTGCACAGCGTAGGCACCAGCTGTGCGCCGCTGGTGCGCGCTGCCTCCCGCCGCCCCCTGCACCCTTGCACCTGCAGGGGGCGCCGCCTGCACGCGGTGCCGAGGTGCCGAGCGGGCTGCGCGGGCTGCACGCACCCCGAGGGGCCCGGGGCCCCGGCCGGGGCAGCGCCAGGGCCTCGGCCACGGCCACGCGCGAGGGGGTGGAATGCACCAACAGGCAACAGGCTGCGCGCGGCGAGGGCTGCGAGGGCTGAAGGGCCGAGGCCGTGGAGGACGAGGACGACGAAGGCCGTGCGCCAGGGCGGGGCGGGGCGGGCCGAGGGACAGCTGAGCGGCAAGCGAGGCCTTACCTGCACAGCCCCAACCAGGGCCCCACGGTGGGCCCCTGGGAGAGCCCCCCCGGGTGGCCGACGTCGGCGACGACCATCCCGGCGGCTGGAGGGAAGCAGACTGAGACCGAGACCGAGCGAGGCAGGCCCGACGCAGCCCAGCGCCGCCGCCGCGGCCCCCTCCCCCTCCCCTCCCGCGAGACCGCGCCTCGCCTCTCCGCCGCGCCGCTCCGCCGCCAGCAAGGCCGAGCTGCACCACCAGACGCACCCCCAGGAGGGGGAGGTAGGCGTTGTGCAGGGGTAGTGGTGGCAGGGCTGGCTCGCAAGGGGGTGGGGTCAGAGCAGGGGTTGCTTTCGGTCACAGAGGGTGGGGGTAAACACCATCAGAATCGGACCGAAGGCTCGCCATCCTGGAGATGACGTGGCTCTCGGCGTGTACGCAGATATGAGAAATTGGAATGACGCTGACGACCGACCCTGTTACCGATAGGGTTCGCGGTGCCGTCCTGGGGCTGACGTGGCGCTGAGCGCGCGCTTCGGGATGATAAAATGGTGACGAAGCGGCGACACCAGAAAGGACCTCCCCTGGCCGACTCGGCCAGCGTCCTTTCAAGTGCTAACGTGGATCGAACGGAGGGTTTACTTTAGCAGAAGTGTTTACAGGGCATACCCTGGCAAACAGTGTGGCAGCCGCTGCATCCAGAGTAAATGGTGGGGCTTGTCGGTCTTCTGCTGGCGACCGCGGCGGAAACACCTTTCGCGGCACAAGTTGCGCAACGCTGTCCGAAGCTTCACTGGAAATGCAGCCACGTGCGCGAAAACGTGAATTGTCGAGTTCATTTGGGTCGAGGGGCAAACGGCTTCCCACATTCATTGTACAAAATTTGACCACATTCCACATTCAGGTGGCAAAAACGCCTGTAAGTAGACAACATGTGTGGCAAAAACGCCAGAAATCTTGCACATTCTTGCACATTTGCACAATCATTGTACACAAAATTTTACAGTGGGTCACCCCTCGGTTTGGGTTACTAGGGTCAGTGCGGGAGGAAAGAACTGGACATGGGAAGAACTGAACAACACCCCATATTTTACCGTATGCACAGGCATAACAACCATCAAAAGTTGTTCCGTGGCATCAGCGGTTCATTACATAATAGTTGCTAATTAAGCCTGTGCATACGACATTTAAAGTAAAATATGGGGTGTTCGTTCAGTTCTTCCCCTGTCCAGTTTTTCCCCCGCACTGACCCTAGGTCAAGTTAGTTTTAACGTGCATCGGGCTTCGCTCACAGTGGACAGAACGTGGCGCCAGATTACCGAGGGGGCCACCACTCTCATTTCAGGCGTACACAAGATTACGGGATTAAGAGAAATTTACTGGGGATTACGCGTGAAATTTTCGAAAATTGGCTCGAAAACGTTGAAAAATAGCTCAAAAACGTTGAAAAATAGCTCAAAAACGTTGAAAAATGACAAAAAACGGTTAAAAATGACAGAATTTTGTCAAGGATTACGTGATTACGCCATGGATTACCAGAGATTACCAGCCAATTTGTACACAGGATTACGGGGGTGGTGGCCCCCTCGCAGATTACTGGACCCTCGTAAAAAACTTTTATTAACATTTAATAAATTTTAATAAATTCTTAATTAATTTTTTATTAGGGGCTGTGTTTTAATTAATTTTATCACGGGTGCTTATTGACTTTAATTAATTTTAACAAGTACCGTTTATAAAAGGTTTTAAATGTTGATTAAAACTTGTTAACAAAGAGGGTTTAATAAACATTTATTAGCTTTTATTATCATTTTTAATAAAGACTTTAGGTAGTAAATGTTAAGTGTGATTTAAAGGTTTCTTTGAAAAGTCCGGTGACAAACAAGAGTGTCGAGTCATATTCGTCGTTAAATCCTCTCTCGAGTAAGTAGGTGTTGCCATATGTTAAGGAACTTTATGGTGTTATCCCCTGCAAGATTTAATTAAGTTTAATAAAAGTCTGTCCGCCGCTAGATGGCGCTGAGGTCTACTTTGGTCCCTTAGCTCGCGGTGTTGACTCACATCGCCACATGCACTAGTCGCGCAGGCTATTCACTTTCCTCCATCGCGCTCAAGGAAGTGTGATGAGATTTTTAGACTTGCCTCTGACACACAAGTGTTGGAGAATTGGGCGGCCATGGAGAATGCCGTCTCACACTCTAATATCAGATCTCAACACTGATTCTCTTACTGGTTTGCAACATTTTCATTAACGTGGGTAGGGATTTAATTAAATCATGTGTTTTAATTAAACTACAGCTTAATAAAGGTCTAATTAGCGCTTATAAATTTAATTAAATATAATTAAAACTTATTATTTACATATTAAAAATAATTAAATTTCATTTCAGCCTGACCTATTAATTAGTCTATTCGTGTTCATAGATAGCTCCATTCTTGGCCACTAACAAGATTTAATTAGCATTTAACAAAATTTAATTAAAGTCAACTCTAATAAAAAATTAATTAATTACAAATTAATTATTTATTAAATTTAATATGCGCCTTTTTGCCAGGGGATTCAGTGTGAGCGGTGCAGGCGGTGCATGCTGCGAGCGAGGACTGCGACCACACTGGCGACCGTAGGGCCGTCACTTTGGAAAGTGGAAGGGCGCTGCAAAGGTGCAACAATGTATACGACCGAGCGCAGCCTGGCCCGCGACATCCCTCCACACCGTGTCGAGCGAGTCGAGTCCCAAAATATCCACGTCGTTCCACGACTACTCTTTGCGACGACACAGAGGCAGGTGTCATTTCGCTCCAAGTAAGCCAGCGCACAGTGGGCTAGAAGCCGGTGGAGGCGGCCAAAACTCTAGACGCGTTTTGAGCTCCAGAGTCGCCAAATGGGACTCGAACCGAACGTGTGACCCCACCAATGGACTGCTCTCCGAACGAGGAATCTATTGGTGGGGTCACACGTTCCGTTCAAGTCCCATTTAGCGACTCTGGAGCTCAAAATGCGTCAAGAGTTTTGGCCGCCTCCAGCGGCTTCTGGCGCACTGTGCAGCTGAGGTTTCGCTTCCGCGGCTTCCGCGACTTTCGCCCAGGCAGTAAAAGCGAAACTGCACGAGCATCTGAATTCAGAGCGACCAGATTACATCGCATCGACCGGTACTTGTTTGCGAAGCCACCACAGCGACAGCCATTAGGGGTGCCTGCGTTGTCGTGCGTTGCTGTGCGGTCCGGCGCTTGACCCCCGCGCCACGCCGCGCCACGCCGTGTAGTACGCCGGCCGCTGGCTAAATAAACGCGCGTCTGTTATCGAAACGCAAGGAAAACAGCGCCAAAAAAAGTGCCAGCCTCGTATGAATTCTAATCTATTGCGAATAACGAATTTCCCAGCCCTCCGCGGAATTCGCAAAAAAAAAAAATCACCAGTCACTTTACATTTTCAAATTTCGCCGATACATCCAGAGAGACCGATTCCAGCGCTTCCTTTTGATCTTGCCGGTTGTTGAGAAGTCTCGCCTTTGAACTCGCAGGGGCGGAGGGGCTTTTCATATCGGCCGCGATCCGGACGGCACAAAGGAGATATTTTTGTCCGGGGTGAACACCGCAGGGCGGGGCTGGGGCGCGGCCCGCCTGAGAACCAAACCCAGCGGCTTCCAGTCCCAGCGGGCCCAGCGGGCGGTCGACGCCTGGTCAGCCTGTCGCTACACAGTCAGTCCCAGTTCGCCGAGAGGATTAAGTCACATTTCGAATAATCCAGTCGGCGTGACACAGTGGGCCAGAAGACCGGTGGAGGCGGACAAAACTCTCGACGCGTTTTGAGCTTCGGAGTCGCTAAATGGGACTCGAACCGACCGTGTGACCCCACCAATGGATTGCTCTCGGAACGAGGAATCCATTGGTGGGGTCACACGTTCGGTTCGAGGCCTGTTGAGCGACTCTGGAGCTCAAAACGCGTCTAGAGTTTTGGCCGCCTCCATCGGCCGCCCACTGTGCAATTGAAGTGGATCCTACCTTTGTCGCACAGCATGCCACCCCAGCCCGGCTCGCAGTTGCACTCCCAGGGGCGGGCGCAGGAGCCCACTGTGCCCCCACTGTGCGTGACACGTTCGGGTACAGTGTCCCAGCCTCTGCTCAAACGTCCTCGGCTCACTACTCTCGCTCGGATTGTAATTCCATTTCCAAGGATCGTTTCACAAACAAGGCCCTGGGGCGGACCGCAGCTGGAAAAGCGGTTTTGTTGGAAAGCGGCTGGTCCAGCGCTGAAAGCGCGTGTTTGGTGGTGGCGCCGTGGGCAGCCGTGGGCGGCGGACGGGCGAGCCCACCGCAGAAGGGAATAGGCCCAGCAGGCCCACCGGGCCCACCCGGGGGCAGCACCCCGGCCCGGCCCAGCGCCCTCGGCGCCCCCACCCACCTCGTCAAAGTCACCTTCGCGGCCAGCGACCCGACGCCGTGCCCGCCGTGCCGGGCGTGCCTCGACGCCAAGGGTGGCAGTGAGGGTCGGCCTGCCTCGCGGCCTCCTAGAACAGCCCCATCCCCCGCCGGCCCAAGCTATACATCACCGCGCTGCGCGGCCCCGCTCGGCGCTGCGTCACCGGGCCTGTCATGGCCGATACTTCATCAAGCGGTGCCATTTTGTCTGCGCGCGGGGCGGGGCGGCCCGGCGCGAGGACGGACTAAGCGTACCCCGGGGGCCTCAGGGGCCCACCTGCACCTCCCCGTCGTCCGTCCACGGTCCGTCCACGTGCGGGACGACAACGGCGCGGCCGGGATTTGCCGCCGGATTACCTTCCAAGCCCTCGCGCCAAACTCGCCCCCGGCCGCCCCGGTCTCCCCGTGTGGCCCCTCTGGGCCCCTCCGACGCAAACGGCCCGCGGCCACGGAGATTCGCCGTCACCGTCAGGGCGGAGACAGGGCGCACAGTGGGCCAGAAGACCGGCGGAGGCGGCCAAAACTCGAGACGCGTTTTGAGCTCCAGAGTCGCTAAACAGGACTCGAATCGAGCGTGTGACCCCACCAATGGATTCCTCGTTCGGAGAGCAATCCATTGATGGGGTCACACGTTCGATTCGAGTCCCATTTAGCGACTCTGGAGCTCAAAACGCGTCTCGAGTTTTGGCCGCCTCCGCCGGTCTTCTGGCCCACTGTGCGTCAGGACGGAGACAGGGCGCAGGGCGCAGCCTGCCGCAGCCAACCTCCCCACCGGGATGAGGCTGAGAGAGCTCGCCAGCCAACGAAACAAGTACCTCACTGCACATACTTTTTGCGGCTACAAACATTGAGGTGCGCTTGTTTTTCCAGTGGGTCCCCGTCTCCTGCTAGAGACCCTCCCCGGGGGTGGGCCAGAGAGAGGCTTAGCGGCACGGGAGAGGGATAGAGAGAGAGAGAGAGAGAGAGAGAGAGAGAGAGAGAGAGAGAGAAAAGAGAGAGAGGAGAGAGAAGAGAGAGAGAGAGAGAGAGGAGAGAGAGAGGAGAGAGAGAGAGGGGAGAGAGAGAGAGAGAGAGAAGAAGAGAGAGAGGGAGAGGAGAGAGAGAGAGAGAGAGAGAGAGAGAGAGAGAGAGAGAGAGAGAGAGAGAGAGAGAGAGAGAGGGAGAGAGAGAGATGCCCGCTAACTCTCCCCTTTGTCCGGGCCGCGCCCCGCTCCGGCCGCTCCGGGCGAGGCCATGGCCAGGCACAGCACCCCGCCCAGCCCAAGTGCACTCAAAGCGCCCAAATGCAATGCGCGCTGCGCTCTCGGTGCGCCACTGCCAGCCTCCCCGCGCCAGATTGGCAGCAAGCAGCAGAGAACAGCTTTTGCTCCACTTTCAAAAAAAGAAAGAGAGAAAAATAACAGTTGAAGCGACGCTATAAAAGAGGAGTGTTTGCTCGGCGACTGGACGAAATAAATAAAATTTGTGCCTGCATTGATCTCGCCCCGGGCATGCCCCGGGCAAGCGGGTCGCTGTTCGAACACCACCCCACGACCCCCTGCAGGGCCCTGAGCTCAGAGGCCGCTGCAGCGCCGGGCCCCAGGCCGGGATCGGTCGCGACCACCTTTGCAGCCCCCGGCCAGCCGGGCCATCGCGGGCCCACTCGGCCTGGAGCTCCCCCCCCCCCCCCTTTTTCCACCTTTCGCCGAACTCCTGTGGGGATGGTGCAGTCCACGTGCGGACATAAATCCGGTCAGTCTGAGGGGGTGGCGGTGGCCTGGCGGTGCCGTGCCAGTGCGGGGCGGCAGCGCGGAGCGGGGCGGGGCCTACACGTGCAATGCGACAGGTGGATGCAGCCAGCCGCCCCCACCCCGCGCCCCCACCCCCAACTCGACACGCAAATGGCAAACCCAGACTAAGTACCGCGCCACCTGCCTGCCTGCCCGCAGCTGCCAATCTCGAACAGAGCAATAGGCTCTTCCCGTGGCCTGGAAAGCCACCCCGCCATGGCGCGCCCCGCGTGTGCCTCGCTCGCTACTACCGAGAAGAGCATGTCCACCCAATTTCCAGGTTCAATAAGTGGGGCCCACCTCGCTCGCTCGGGCTGGAGGGGGAGGGGGAGGGGAGAGACTGATTGACCTACATTCGGACGCGGACGTCACCGAGGCAGGCAGGAGCACAGCCAGGAGCACGCACCGCCAGCCCCCGCCAAGCGTCGTCCGACCATCACAATCCATGCCACGATCGGGAGCCGAGCTCCAAAGCGTGTCTCGTTTGATCCGCGTGAAGTGTTCGTTTTACGGTCCAACGAGGAACATGCACTTGGCGGGCCGGCCAAACGCACACCCGGCGGCGACGCATAGGGCGGCATAGGCATGCCACCCACCCGATAGGCCGCACACTGTGAGGCGGAGAGGAGGCGGAGGGGCGGCCGAGGGGTGGGCCCGGTGGGTGCCACCCCCAACCCCTGACCACGACAACCACCCTTTTCGGGCCTCCCAAAAGGGCCTCCCGGTCTCTGCCCTTCCACAAGGCGGGGGCCTCGGCGCCCTGCGCGCCCTTGGCGCGGATGCAGTGCGAGCGAGCGAGCGAGAGGGAGCGAGAGGGGAGAGGGAGCCCCTGGCATGGTGGGCCGACCCGCCGCACATCGGAGCGAACAGGTTGCCTACCCTGCAGGGGCCCTCTCCGGTGCTCCACGTCCTCCTGCAACATTCCAGAAGGCTTCCAGAAGGCTTCCAGAGGGCTACCAAGAGGCTTCCAGAAGGCTTCCAGAAGGCTTCCAGAAGGCTACCAAGAGGCTTCCAGAAGGCTTCCAGAAGGCTTCCAGAAGGCTACCAAGAGGCTTCCAGAAGGCTTCCAGAAGGCTTCCAGAAGGCTACCAAGAGGCTTCCAGAAGGCTACCAGGAGGCTTCCAGAAGGCTTTCAATAGGATTCCAGAAGGCTACCAGGAGGCTTCCAGAAGGCTTTCAAAAGGATTCCAGAAGGCTTCCAGAAGGCTACCAGAAGGCTACCAGAAGGCTACCAGAAGGCTACCAGGAGGCTTCCAGAAGGCTTCCCAAAGGATTCCAGAAGGCTTCCAGAAGGCTTTCAAAAGGGTTCCAGAGGGCTTCCAGAAGGCTTCCAAAAGGACTCCAGAAGGCTTCCAGAAGGACTCTAGCATGACTCAAAAAGGACTCTAGAATGACTCCAGAGGGGCCTCAACCTCCCCTGATGCTTTCTGCAGCCTCTTGGCCATTAGCTGCCAGGCGACGCAAAGCACGGCGTGCTTCCAGAGAACGCGCACCGAAAGCTGTTTGCTTTCCAAAGGGAAAGAAAGCGCTTCGGTACTTTAGGGCTTATGTTCCGAGCGCGCCCCGAGAGCCTCGGATAAGCAACGAATAGAATGGAAAATGGATGGATAGACAACGCGGTGGACCAGGCGGGGGCCGGGAGTGGAGGGGAGCCTGTTCCCGGGAGAGGGGTGTGGGGGCATGACGTCACGCCGCCTCGCCCAGCCTCGCCCGCTGGTTGGCCGAGCCACGCGGCGCTGCTTCTCTCTCTCTCTCTCTCTCTCTCTCTCTCTCTCTCTCTCTCTCTCTCTCTCTCTCTCTTGCACACGCTCTTTCTCTCTCCGCCAACCCCGTACGGCACGACAGGCATGGAGGCCACAATCCCTCCCCATTTTGAATTTCTATCGTTTTTCAATCAACCTGCAGGCTGAATCTCTGCTGAAGCACGTGATGAATTGATATCATTTATTGCTGTCAGGCACAGTCAGAACAGCAGGCAAATCGAAACATTTTAGCAGTCGGTTCTTCGTCACGAATTCCCTTTCCCCGATTTTTAAACTTCTCTTTTTTGCAGTGTGGACTGAGACGACGGTCCAACAGGTCCTGCAGGATGCGCTCCGCGACATCTGGAACGGCCTTGGACGGCCTTGGAGGGCTAGGGTGCTGGGGACGGGCTTGGCTGCGCGGCAAGGGGTATCGTGAGACAGTAATTCGTCCAACCAAGAGTGACTCGCCGAGTCGGAGAGACGCGATGGGGCCCGGGATGCCCCGGGACGGCCCGGGACAATCCGGGACTGGTGGAGACGGGGCGAGGTGAGGGGTCACCCCACTCCACCCCAGCCGAGAGCACGATCGACACTGCTCGCTCTCAACCCCTCCCCTCCCCTCTTTTCCCCCGCAAAGCGCCCCCGTATCGGGCTAACCAATTGCCAGGTCGGGTGATGCCCAGACGGATTAGCTGGACGAGCCTGCTTGAGAGGGCCGGCCTGGGCTAGCCTCGGCCCAGGAACGCCAATTAACGCAATCACGAAATGTAGCGAACGAATCGCAACGGGTTCGATGGCTCATCCGTCCCTCGCGAGACGCAGAGGGTCTAATCAACTCTCACTGTAACTTGGTTACTTCTTTTTTTATTTAATTTAAGGGGTCGGGGTCCTGGGTTAGATCACGAGAAAGAACCAAAAGAAAGGAAAATGTCGGAAAATAGAATCCTATTGAAACATCCCTGTGGCCGTCGCCATGAGACAGCGCGACCCGTCCGACAAAGAAGTGCCCCTTGCCCGCCCTGCCGTGCCCTGCCGCGCCCTGCCGTGCCCTGCCGTGCCCTGCCGCGCCCTGCCGTGCCCTGCCGTGCCCTGCCGCGCCCTGCCGTGCCCTGCCGTGCCCTGCCGCGCCCTGCCGTGCCCTGCCGTGCCCTGCCGTGCCCTGCCGCGCCCTGCCGTGCCCTGCCGTGCCCTACCGCGCCCTGCCGTGCCCTGCCGTGCCCTACCGCGCCCTGCCGTGCCCTGCCGTGCCCTGCCGTGCCCTGCCGTGCCCTGCCGCGCCCTGCCGTGCCCTACCGCGCCCTGCCGTGCCCTGCCGTGCCCTGCCGTGCCCTGCCGTGCCCTGCCGTGCCCTGCCGTGCCCTACCGCGCCCTGCCGTGCCCTGCCGTGCCCTGCCGTGCCCTGCCGTGCCCTGCCGTGCCCTGCCGTGCCCTGCCGCGCCCTGCCGTGCCCTGCCGTGCCCTGCCGTGCCCTGCCGCGCCCTGCCGCGCCCTGCCGCGCCCCGCGACCGCAGCCGAGCGATTCAGAAGATCGCTTCGTCGCTCTGTCTCTCTCGCGCCCTTACGGAGAGCCCCATGAGTGCGAGAGAGACAGAGCGACGAAGCGATCTTCTGAATCGCTCGGCAGACGAGCAATATCGCCACAGCAGAGCCAGAGGCTGACTCCGAACAGCGCTCCGTCGCCCTGTCTCTCTCGCACTCATGGGGCGCCCCGTGGGGAGCGAGGGCGACAGAGCGCTCTTCTGAAACAGCCTGCGCCAAAGCCCTCCTTGTGTCTCGAGAGACAGTTCCAGGCTTGAGGCGCAGCAGGCTCGCCGCACACCGACTGCGTGAGACACTTTTGGCTGATGGTCTTTTAACTGAATTCCAACGGCATTTCAAGTGCGCTTGCTGTATTGGCCACGTCGAAAAGTCCCCCTGAAACGTGTGACCTATAGACTGCGGCTGCGCCGGGCTGCGCCACCACGACGAATGAAAGGGGAGGGAGGCAAACAGTCGCATTCGATTTCGCTTGCCTCGGTTCCACTCGGAGTGCGCCTCTTCTGTTGGAGTCGGTCGCAAAGCATTCCCGACTCGATTCCAAATGTTCAAGGGAAAATCACTGTGAATTTCGGTGTACAAATCCAATGAATTTCAGTCGAATTTCAGTCGAGTTTCGATGAATTTCTGTCGAATTTCGATGAATTTCAGTCAAAATTTGGTGAATTTCAGTCGAATTTTGATGAATTTTAGCCAAATTTCGATGAATTTCAATGAAGTTTAATAAATTTTACATGTTTGATGAATTTTGGTGTACAAATTAGGCTGGAGTTATTTCCCCTAGGAAATGTTTGACAGAGTTTGGCAAAACCGCCCCGCCCCGACGATGTTAATTAAGCCCGCCTGCTCGTCGCTATCCGTCTCTCTCGCACCCCTACGGTAGCCCTACGGCACACCGCGCACCCCGTGAGTGCGAGAGAGACAGAGCGGCGGAGCATAGTCGCTCAGACTGAAGCCTGCCGAGTCGCCGATTATTGGGCTGAATACACTTGCGCCCCATTGTTTCGCCTTAATCAGTAATTTGGCTGCAGCGTCCCCCAGCATCATCCAGCAGCGGCGGTCCGGACCACCGAGTCGGGACCGAGATCTAACCTCCATGTCATACAGTCATGATGCACTGATAGAAAAAAGGACAGAAAAAGTACGGAACATGTCTGGTCAATTTTTTACCTGGACCGTCCGTACCTTGCCAACCACAGAAGTTAATTAACATGAGATTAACATTTCCCATATCCCATTTTCCGTACCAAACCACGGATTTTTTTTTGCAGTGCAAGGTGATGCTGCCGAAACACCTAGGACAAGGAGCCAACAAAACACCCGGTTTCCTGGAAGTGCACTGCAAAGACGTTGCCAAACGATCGTTTGACATTTTGAGGAAAACGGGACGGCTATGCTGTCAGGGCGCCGCCTGCTGTTGCTGTGGGATCTCTAGAATGCCTGAGTCGGCGTAATCTAACTTGCGTCTGGGAGAGAGAGAGGGACAGAGAGAGATGGAGAGAGAGAGAGAGAGAGAGAGAGAGAGAGAGAGAGAGAGAGAGAGAGAGAGAGAGAGAGAGAGAGAGAGAGAGAGAGAGAGAGAGAGAGAGAGAGAGAGAGACATGCCATTTGCAATGACAAAGGGACTGGCGGAATACAAGAGAAAGGATGGTGCGGGAATGGAATGGAAAATGTTGGGGTGGGGGTTGGCTGCGGGTTGGCATAGGGGGTTGAGTAGCAAATTACGGTGTCTGCTCAGTTGTTGACAATTCTGAAGTATTAAAACCCACCAGCTGTCCCGCACAAAAGAAGAATGAGCAAACGGCAACCTTCGCCCACCCGTCCTCCGAGAGCTCATGTGCCACCGCCGCCGCTTCACTCTCCGCGTGAGTCTGACTGGGGGGCGTTTTCGTCGCTCTGTCTCTCTCGCATAGTCATGGGGCGAGCCGCATTGCTGTGCGAGAGACGGAGACGAAAGCGGCCCTCGGAATCAGTCTGCTGAGACGGCACGAGGGGGCTGGAGGGGGGGCGAGGCACAGTGGGCCAGGAGCCGGTGGAGGCGGCCATAACTCTAGACGCGTTCTGAGCTCCAGAGTCGCTAAATGGGACTCGAACCGAACGTGTGACCCCACCAATGGACTCCTCGTTCGGAGAGCAATCCATTGGTGGGGTCACACGTTCGGTTCGAGTCCTGTTTAGCGACTCTGGAGCTCATAACGCGTCTGGAGTTTTGGCCGCCTCCACCGGCTTCTGGCCCACTGTGCGAGGGGGCAATATCGTGGCGGCGCTCGCTGTCACAAAATTTGAGAATAGTTGAGAGGCCCGGCCGGAGGCCCACAGCGGGGTCGCTGCGAGGGGATGGCCGCCAAGACCGCCACGGAGGGGCCCGCTATGGGGTGGCAGGGGCCCCGGCGGGGTGGCCTGCGAAGGGCACGGCACGGCACGGCACGCCGGGCCACGGCGCTGCGAAGCGGCTAGGGTAGGCTAGGGAGATGACGACGATCAATACGAACCTCGGCGGGCACAAAGCGCGGGCCCCGCGATACGAATGGGGAGCAGGAGACAGAGAAAGAGAGAAAGAGAGAGAAACGGATAGGCGAAAGGCGAGAGATGGAGGAAGGGGAGAGGGAGGAGGGGAAAGGAAAGGGGAGGGGGCGGCGCGCGGGGCGGCGACGGTCAAGGTCATGGGCGCCATGGGCGCGGCAGGGCGAGGATGCCGCGAGTCCCAACCCTCCCCTCCCCACCCCTATCTCCCTTCCCTCAAAAAGAGTGCAGCACCCTTCGCCTCGTGATCACTCTCACCCTTAGGCCACGACACGCCATACTGAGGCATACCCCGCCCCCCACCGCGGACCCCTCGCACCCGGTTGGCAGTGACAGACGCTGGCAGTCCTTGGTGGGAACAAGGATAGGCAAGGATGAACCAGGATAAAGCGAGAGGCGCGGCCATCTGAGCCTCACACTGTGAGAAAAAACCACAGTGAATCCTGTTAATTTTTTTGCCGGGATTTACTGTAGTTCAGAACACAGGATTCACTGTGCCTGGCTACAGTATTTACTGTACCTGGTACAGGATATTCCGTACTCTACTCCTGCGGTACAGTAAATCCCGTACAAAGTACAGTAGATCCTGTAAAGAAGTACAGTAAATCCTGTACTCTAAACTACAGTGACAGCTGTACTAATCACTACAGGATTTACTGTGATTTTTTCCCACAGTGCAGGCAGCAGGCAGGCCCTGCCGCAGTCCCGCCACGGCCCAGACTACTCCAGGCAACACTCGGCCAAACATTCATTGCACTCCGTCAGCCACCAAAAGAAGCATGTTCTAAGCATCACCATAACTGGTCACAGGTCTCATATACCTGACAATAAAGAGAGTATGTTGACGGATTTTTGAATGGCATTAAAACACACGCATGTCACAACGAAAACGAAACCGCCTTGTTTAGGCCACCGAGACCTGCAGGTGACGGACTTCCATAACGATATGAGCACATATGAGGTCACATGTCTTCATAACGTATCTGTTCTCCTTGAGATTCATTGTACAAACTTGGTCCCTCAATAACAAACTTGATGTTTTCGAAACAAAAATGTCGAATACAACAATAATACCGCAAAGGTAAGAACTCAATTTTTCCTTAACTCTGCTGGTTTGCTTGGCAATTATTTCAATTTTCATTCGTACCACCCAAGAAACAAAACTTCTGTACTTTGGCAAAAGACCAAATTATTTGGATCATAAGTCGATTATACAGAATAAAAAGGTAAATTTTAACTCATATGACACAACTCTTTGCAATATAATAATGCGCCGCACAGTCATAGGAGCATGGATTGGGAGTTCAGGGACGAGATCTATCGTTACTTAGTTAAAACTGCTACATGTCGGGGAACATAAATTAAGCTGCACTTCCAGGAAAACAGTACAGGCAATTTGAGACCCGTTTAATCATTTTCTAAACACATAATACCCCGAGACCGGCTACAGCCGGGAGGTTAGAATCACCATTTCAAGTACAGGGGCGGCCAAAATCAACTTAACATTTAAAATTTGAAGAAAGAGAACTCAGACTCACCTCTGTCAAACTTCTTTCCTTCAGGATCAATGTCCTTCACATTGAAAATATCCTCAAACAAAACTCCAGCCATAGTAAGTTAGTTCTTAGAAAACGGTTCTCACTTAGAACTGAGTGTAATATTTCAATAGAAACGACTTTAAGCACCAGGATATGACAATCCCAATGACCAGATGTGCTTAGCACCAACAATCACCAAAGGGTAAGATTGTAAAATGCAACAAATCTCAAATCAACAAAACACCACACCGGACTTCCAACCTTACTTCGTTTCAAAACAATACACCGCCTTTCATTTCTTAACCGAGTTCGAGTTACCAGTTTCGGCAACCTGGCGGAAACTCAACATCTAGATCTTTAGAAGACGTGATCAGCTTCCTTTGAACGTTGTCACCTCCCTATTCAAGATTTTTCAAAATACTTGTTCTGTGAAACAATCTACTGTCTTGTACATTTGATGCAATTATTTCTATTTGTTAGAGACATTTTGTCTCAACGCAGACTAAAAAAACATCCTTGTTTGGTATATTTTATAAGTTTGTCATTAGATAAAAAAAATCTGTTTATTTGAACCTTTAAGCTGAAATGTTCATATTATTGTTGAGATAATACATTTACTGCCAATCAAAAGACATCATGGCACATGGCTATCAGCATGTGTTTCTCACAGGGCCTCCTGGTAATGGTCCCGAGCTGACTGAGCCCAAAAGCCACAACATAACGTTCTTTTCTAATTGGATCTGTTTTTCTTCCACAGGTATTGGGAAAACTACAATCATTGAGAAAGTCTGTAAAGAACTCCGATTAAAAAGCATTTCCATGAAAGGATTTTTCACAGCAGAGCTGCGAGAAGATGGGAAACGTGTTGGTTTTGACATAATATCATTGGATGGAAATAGGTGCCCATTAGCAAGAATTGGGTAAGTGGCCAGGAGAAATAACTTGATGTCAAACAGCACAATGAAACTAATTAACCTGTCGATCAGCGGTTACTCCTCTCTTCCTTGTATATTGGATTGACAGCGAGGGCACAGGACCTAAAGTTGGACAATATGTAGTCAAGTCGTTTGAGTCTGTTGCACTTCCCATTCTACAGACAGAAGTGAGTTTCAAGCCTATTCAATAATATTTGGCAAGCTGAAGTGTATTTTATTTATGCATATTCCTCATCATTTTCAGATGAGTCATGTAACAGTTCTTGATGAAGTTGGCAAAATGGAACTCTTCAGTCAAAGATTTGAACTTGCGGTCAAGAATGTGTTTGCTACTAATACTTCAATTTTAGGAACAATACCTCTGCAGAAAGGAAGGCCAATACCTCTGGTTGAGTTTATACGCACACACCCATCTGTCAAACTCTTTACAGTAAGTTTCATACCATACACTGTCCACTGTTCATTGAGTGTGTAATGACACAGATGTGTCTGCTTGCAGGTTGACTACAAAAATAGAGATTCTGTACCCTACGAAATTGTTAACCTCTTGGCATCTGCTGGGGAGAGTCATGGTAAACCATAAAAATAAGTGATTTCTAAAGAAATTAAATTTATTTCTTACCAGGATTATGCAGTCACTGCATTGATCACCACAAATCACCCATCTACTATAGCTGTTGATTAAAATTTCCATAAAAGAGTAGAAAAAGCCCAACATGATATATACTTTTAACTGCATCATTTCTTATGTAAGTAAAAAACAGTGAAGTTTTTTAAGTTTAAACATGGTTCATTTCATTAGACTTAAAATCGAGATGGTCCCTACTGATTTCAAACTTGCCTTGTGATCCATTCAGTATCTAATTCTAAACAACTACCAGTTAATATTTTCTTGATTTAACTAGTCACAGGAATCATCAGTAAACAAAGTATACATAGCAAATGTCAAAAACAAACATTTGCCAGGACCTCCTAAATTGGACTGGTTCTGGAATTTAAGAGTATTGCTTGTTGCTGGATGGATTTTAGCAGCTTTATTATGGCATCATACTGAGCAAGGAATTTGCATACATCATGGGCTTTACATCTGGATGAGGCTGTAACAAAAGTTAATGTTATGTTTATGTTCAAAATATCAAGAGGGACCATTTATATGTGGGAAGAAAACATACCACTGCCTCATAAGTTGTAAATTTCGGGCTCATGTCATTTCCTTTAAGTGTTATGTAAGCACCCTTGTTACCCATAGTATCACTGTAAAATGAAAAATTCCTTAATGACACAGCTTTCGTCCAATGATTGCAGAAAATAGGCAATAGTTTATGGGTAATTACCAGTAATTTGGAGCAGAAAAAATAGTTATACATTTGCCCTCATGTGCAATTTCATATCCAGCACTTTTAACCTCATGACTCCTGATAATGTACTCCAAATTGTTTCTTTTGAGGAAGTTGTGAGTGACATCAGGTCCAAACTGGACACCAACTCCTCGCTTACTTGATTCTCTGCCATTTTGAGGCTGTGGATCAGACCACAGCAGCTCGCACATAAGACCTGAAATTTTTCAAGTGATTATTGTCTTTGCTTGGAACTGATACAAGGTGATATTAAGTAGACATAAAACTCATAAGATATTACCATCTTCTGGTGGTTCCCTGTTTCTGTCAATTTTTCTAATGTCATCTAGAGTCACATCATCTTTTGTGAAAAGACCACCATGCATAACCTGATAACAAACCAAAATATTTTCACAAACAATCCTCAATTCAATGAGGGTAGCAAATTTTTTTTTCACCCCATGAAAAATCATTCTACTACACAATGAACTCACAAGAACTTTGTTGTTCAGCAGATGAGCAAGAGGCAACCAATTATAAACTTCAGTAAACAGCTGTGACATTTGATTGGTATACTTTGCTTTCACTTCACCTTCAAAACCATACATTTGATTCATATTGTGGCTCTCGTGGTTCCCTGAAATTAAAAGTAAGAAAATAAAATCACTGAACAATTTTGTTGAGGTTGTTTTTTTTTTGTTTTTTTTTTGGTTATCAAACATCATACAGAGCACCAACTCGGAAGCTGTTTTGCTGATTAAAGACAACATTGACTTACCTCTTGCCATGAAGAAATGATCAGGATATAGAAGCTTAAATCCAAATAATGTGAAAATACATTCAACAGAGAAAGAGCCCCGGTCCACAAAGTCTCCATTAAATAACTAAAATGCTAGTTAAGGAAAATATTATATCACTTGAAAAAAAGAAACAAAAACCAAACAAATAGGAACAAAAAACCCTGGAATTTAACTGTTTAAGTTGAGTGTTAAGGATACGTAGGGGTTTGTTTCTGAGGGTAGACCATTAAGTTCAAAAATATTCATTAGGTCATAGAATTGCCCATGAATATCGCCACAAACTGTGAACTTAGAATCGTCAGGAATTGGGACCTCAATCAAAGTTGGTTGCTTAGTGAACATTTGCTTCACATCAAACAAAATCTGCAATAAAGGCACAGGTTGACAAAAGGGGAAATTAACACACACAGCAAGGGACACCAGGAGTTTGGGACTCACTTTGTAAGCATATTTACGGTGAAGCTTGCCCTGTTTCTTGTATGTGTCCATAAGTTCCTTCATGAATTCAAGAGTAACTTTGCCATCCTCTAACGTAGGACCAGTATAATCTCCTTCAAGAACTGTTAAAAAAAGAATTCAACAATAAATTTAACCAAAAAAAAAAAAAAAGTACAATTAATAAAATTTTTAAAGAAATACTGAGACATGAGATACTTACCCATGCTCTCAAAGTCAATTGAATCTGCTATACTTTTTGTTTCTACAGAAATAGCCTTTTCAAATGCAACTTTCTTCACAATTTTGCTGCACTCCACAGCTTTACGTTTGGCCTCCGCATCATTAGGACGCACAGTTGCCACCTAGAAGCACAAAAAGTTTTGTTTTAAGAAAAATGAGACAGAGCATTGTATATACTGTATGATAGTAAGCAAATGAGTGAATACATACAGCCTGATAGTCACTTAGAGCCAGCTTAAATTTTCCTAAGGACATGTAAGCCTCAGCTCGTCTATAGTAGCCTTTAACGTAGTCACGATCAGCAGCGATTGCTTTGGTGGCATCTCGCAAGGCTGCCCCAAAGCACTCTGTACGCAAGTACGCCATACTTCTATTGCCATAGTAAATTGCATTATTTGAGTTCAGTTCAATTGCTTTAGTATATAAATTTATAGCTTGTTCATAGTCTTGTTCTGCAACAGAAGAGAAGCACAGTATGTAAGAGAACCATAACTACCAGTACAATTGGAATCATCAGTTTTCAAAAGTGGCTGGCCAGGATGCAGAAATTGAGAACATACACCATGAACTCCCCAACCCCTAAATCAAGCCAACAGTGCCTGAAATCAAATGATAATTTTCAATGTCCTCATTTTTTTTCTGGAGGCAAAATCTTCATAGAATTGGGTACTTGTGCTAAGATTCAAGTGAAATTTGAAAACGTGAGAAAATAAATTCTTGGAGAAACATTTTAAAAGACAATAGATTTCCCTGTAGTAATTTTTGTTGTGTGTGCATGCATTATAAGAGAAACTTGTTCAATAAAGTAATAGACAAAAGGAAAAGAATTACAGTGACATTCAGGGGAAAATCTTAATTTTTCAGAAAAGCATGGGTGCAAGGAAAACATCCAACCTTATACATAACAGTTTTAATGACAGAAATATTTAATGTAACAAAACAATGGACAACAAAATAAATGCCAAAATGCAGCATCATTTTAACACAAAGAATACAAATTTTAACATTTGTACTTAGGCAAAAATGGGAAAATTGCTCTTCAGGAAACTTACTTCTAAAAACAACAATCACAAAGACTGAATGTTATATTCAGGTCACATACATTCATAATTGAAAGTACGGAACATTCCAGATGCTGCACATAAGACGTGCAAGTACCATAACAAACTTAATGGACGGAATGAAAAAACCCAAAGCATCATGAATGTATACAAAGTTTGCAAAAGATAGGCCGAAACCAGGGCCAAATTTTAAGTAGTGCTCAAATTCTAGAAAACAGGTAGGCATTAGGCTACCCCGATAAGCTGCAATACTACCTGGTCAATAAGGTCATCTTAAAAAATTCATCAATTTCAGAGCATTATAGCATTAATAATAAATAAACTTAAGCTTACAAAACAAATAAAAGCACAATCAATGGTTAAGAAATGGGAAGAGGTTTGCAATTATTAAAGTTCACAACCACTGAATTCACATGGGAATTAAAATTGAAATACCCATCAAAGTGCACTGAACAACCTTTTTCCCACAGTAAGTCCATAGTTCACCATATGTTTAATCAATGTTAAATTATTACTTCCAAAATTATTGTTGGGTCATTCCAGTCAATGCATTCAACTAAGGTTCCTATGATTAGGATAAAAATTGGTCATCAACTTATATTTTAGATTTCAGTACAATAAGACTGAAGGAATCAATAATAATGAGGTTTTAAAAAATAGAAAGGAATGATTTGATGATTTACAAAAAAAATTCTGGTGTGGCACTTCACCTTTGAATCACTTTTCAATTCTACATAAGGTAGCCAAGGGCTTCATGCTTAATATATCACAATGCTGAATGAAACATTCAACCTACACTTAACGTGTAGTGTGTTTCTTAAGGGTATAGACCCAGTAGGAAAAGAATACAAATAGAATAATGTAGACTGTCATCATGAAAATAATTTAGGAATAATAATGTATCTGAACAATTAGATTTGACATTACTAAAGCAAGATGTTCAGATAGTCATTCTTCCTTGCATACAACTAACTACTGAAAAATCAAGGGAATGAAGTACAAAATTTGTAAAAAATAAAAATGATTAGGTAACTTAAAGCTTAAATAAGGTTAAATAGACTAACATTGGTGGTTAGCATTAGTGTCAGGGCAATTCCTTCCTACTCCCATTTTTTTTCGATACTGTGTGTGGTTTCTTTACTAATCGTTCCAAAGAGATGTCTACGTGTCGGGGTCCAAACGGACGAGGCCGTTCAAAGGTAACTCCATCCACTTGATCCACATCTTGCATCTCACTGCTAACTCGATGCCTTCTCCTACGTAGATAAATCCAAACTCCCATTGCTATGGCTATGAACAGGATGTAACTTGTAGCTCCAGCAAGACCAGCATACTCTGACAATGTTTCTTGAATGGATAATCGAGATAAAAGTTCACCATCAATATCCACATACTTGTGTTCACAGCGTCGACCCATAAATCCTTCAGTACAATTACAATTGTACTCCACAACATCACCAACTTTTATCGCAAAACAAACAGCCTTATTCAAACAAAACCATTGGTCAAGAGAAGGTGGACACTCAAAAACATCAAATGTAATTGAGGGCCTTAAGGTTGTAACTACAGGTGGTGGTTCTGTTGGAGGTCGATTTCGGTTGCGGAGACGGCTGGAGCAAGCTTCAGAGTAAGAGCCACACAGAAGCAGCAGCAAAGGCAGGCAAACCATCGATGGCGACATCACTAGGGTGGCTGACCCTCTTGAGCGTTGACGGAGTCTCGTGAATGTTTCATCCATGTCCTGGAATCGGGATCAGCTGTTTAGCAGTCTGCTCTTAGTCTCAGGTATCAGTCATGTGTTGGACAGGAGACACTGCTTCCCCATTCATCTTTCATTGCCAATAAGGCTACCAATAGCAATGGCTAGGTACTAAGTGGCTTCAGATCTCTCTATCTTCCAAACTAGACACAACAGTAAAGGCAGATTTTCGTTTTCTTCGGAGGATGACGCAGTTACTATTTTGAAAGAATTTAACTTACATTCAGGGGACAATCCCTTGCTATATGCAAAATTAGGACGGTCAGAAACACAAATGGCACCTACAAACAAATACCTACAAAAGTTACAGAGTTACTTGTCTGTCCCGAGTGAATTAAAACCATGAAGGGTTCCAATTATGTACAGGAAGGAAGTGATGTTGGGCACATGCTAACTGTAAGCAGTTACCACACTCATATCATTCAAATAAATAACAATAATACTCAAAATATAAAATACAGATAAGTACAGTATTTTCAAGCCAAATACAACAGGATGTTAGAATAAAAGACAGAGAGCAAGAACTACAGGCCTCTCGTTAAAGGTTATAAAGATAAGAGCGAACAAAGTAAGTCACAATGCCTTGAGAAATGACAGAACTGGGAGGAACAACCATCAGTAACAAACTAGACCATAAAGATGAGTGAATCAAGCTTAAGATTAAAATATCAATTGTTTAAAGGCAAGGAAATTAGAAATTAACATGTAAACAGAGAAGAAAACTGTCTGAAAACGCAAGAAGCCATAGATATGGTCTAACAGGTAATGTTAACAGGTAGGAAGTTGATGAAATATCGGTACAGGGAGGATAGAGGTAAGAAATAGCTCAAATAGGAAAGATGCATGCGTTCACCCATTCATTCATACAATTGTTCACCTATTCATTCGATCTCCAATTCATGCGCGAATGCGTATCTGCGTTTACTATATCTAACTGTAGTTGTTTCAAAGAGGGGAACCGTGTAAAAAGCTCGATGAATTGGAAGCGAGCCGGTGCCCCGTCTCGCCTTCAACTCAGCGCAGCAGCCCAAGAGGACCTACACGGCCTAACCTTAAGCACCCTCCACAAACTTCCTGATGCAACCACAGCGGCGAGCGGAGCGAGGCAGGCGACAGGCAAGAGCATGCAACCATGGGGACCGCCCTGCAGGTCGCAGCAGGATGAGAGAAACACCCACGCCCTCAGGAAGCGGCCAAGCCCGTAGGCGGAGATAACAGTGGACACACACCTTAGCCTAAGCAACACAGACACAGGGGCCTTACTTTTAAAGAAAACGTTCGCCTGTTCTTTGAATTGGTCGGCTTTGGCGACATCTTCAGGAGATATTTCAGGCTTTGTCTCTTCATCGGTGCTCATGTTACAAGTTTCTAAAATTGTCAGAGTCCGTAGAAATAGGGGCGCGCTGAACAGGAGTTGCACATTTATAGGGTAATTGGGATGAATGTGGAAAACTTTACCGCGGCCCACGTTCGTCACCTGTTTGGGTTCGTTCTTGTTCTTTCTGGATCAGCTGCACGAGAGCCATGAAAGCCATGAGCGAGCACGAATGACCACTGGAATCTCTATTCGCAGGATCCGTAAGCGGACGTGCCAATAACGGGAGCCAACATTGGCCGCAGCAAAGTTTGTTGTTCGAAAAATCAAAATGGCAGAAAGTGTTCAAAGGTCCAAAGACAACAATGACAAACCGAGGAAAAGGCGGAGAAGTCGAGACAAGGGCGACATGAATGAGGCTGTGGACGAAGGTAAAAACCACCACTGGGTTGTGTCAAGTTAAACAAAAGGCATTGATAGTAGGTTCGATTTGCCCCACTTCCATTGACCCATCAGACTTGTTTTTACTTCCTTCTCGTGACACTTTAGTTCATGTACTTGTTTCTGTGAGGGTTGCTCTCCTTCGACGTTTTCTTCTTCGGCCTTTAGTCTTGATGAGTTTGTGTATGTTCAGTCTAAACCTTGCATCATAGGCATAATTTTCCAGCGACCCTGGAAGTGTATGAGTGACCTAATTCTGAAGCCTGGCAGAAAGTGTTATTGATGCAATTATATTTATATTTTATTTTGATGTTTTCAATTTATTGACTGTAAACGTGATCATCTACTCTGTTTTCAGGTCGAGCGGAAGCTATTCCAGAATGTGCAGTGTGCCTTCAGACTTGTGTCCATCCAGCACGTTTACCATGCAGCCACATCTTTTGCTTCCTGTGCTTGAAAGGACTAGTAACCCAAAGCCGCCGATGTGCGATGTGTCGACAAGATATTCCCTTAGATTATCTTGATCATCCTCAATTACTGGAGATTCCAACTCCAGCTGAAAAGGAAGCATTTGAAGATGGATATCAATGGTTTTACGAGGGCCGGAGCGGTAAGAAATCTTTTAAAATCATTTATCTTGTTGGGTGGCAATAACATATTTTAACAGAACCATTATTATTTCTTCTTCATCTAATTTAACATTTACCCTACCAAGAAGGCCTTACCATAAAGCCATCAAAATAAGTCCTTGGCATAGTCAAATTTTGTTTTAGAAATTTGTGTCAATTTTGTCCATCTGCAGGGTGGTGGCAATATGAAGAACGAATTAGTGCTGAGCTGGAGACAAATTTCAAGCTAGGACGTAAAGGCTGTGAAATTCTCATCTGCGGCTCCCTTTACATTGTGGATTTTGTTAATGGGAACCAATTCCGTAAAGATCAACAAGGCCGCAAACGGAAAATCAAACGAGATTTGGCTTCAGCCCCAAAGAAAGGCATTGCAGGACTTTCCTGATCAATCCAATTAGTTCCTATCCATATGCCATATATTTTACTATTGATGGTTTATATTAAGTGTTAGAATATAAAGACTGACACAACTATCTCACTTCTAGTGTTAACTCTCAAACTGCATATTCCAAAAACCTAATACTGAATTTTTCAGGTTTTTGGTTTTATATGCAGGATACTTGGCATTTCACTATTGAAATATGAGATAGAGAAAATATTCTTTTATTGTTTTGTTTTATTATGTTATTTCATTTCTTGCATGGACACTTGTATGTTTCTGTTGTTAAGTACCTCACACATCCTTTCACTTCTTTCTGTCAAAGAAGTAACATGAAATGAGAGCCGCAAAGATATATTTGTTTCCTTGCTGCTTGCATTATGCTTTCATTCCCAGGCTCTAGTAACTCAAGATTTCCAATTCAATGACTGAGTATTGTAGTAATGAAATTGGTTAACTGATATGTCAAATAAAGTTTTAGCCTTCAAAAATTTCTCTACCCTTTTTTTTATCCACCCCAATCTTTCTTTACTTTACCATAGCTTTAAATCTAGACAGTAAATCTTGAGTTAAATCATTATCTTTTTGTTTTAGGATGGTGGCAGTATGATGAGCGCACCAGTCGGGAGCTTGAAGCTGCCTATAAAAGTGGTCAACGGACATGTGAGCTGTTGATTGTTGGTCAATTATACATTGCAGACTTTGATGCAATGCTTCAGTTGCGCCGCAACGACTTGTCGCGTCGTCGCAGAATCAAACGTGATTTAGCCAGCATACCAAAGAAAGGTATTGCCGGCTTGAGGCTTGAGGGAGCACCGAGTTCGGGGGATGAGCCTTCTCCTCCGTCACCAAGTGGAGAGCCAGGAACAAGCAGGCTAGAATCTGATGAGAATTGGTCCGAAACTAATACTGAGCCTTCAAGCAACACTTGGCAAAGTGACCGTGAAGGCGCTGATTTGGTTCTGAGAGATTCTCAGCTGCATAGAGTTGCTGAGGCGGAGGATGACTCGGATGAGAACCACTCTGCCACAGAGAGTGATGAGAACAGTCCAAGGCGACAGGATTTAAATGATGATACAAATGTAGATGTCCACGATGACGATGACTCTGATAGTAATCAAGGAGACCTAGAAGCCCAGTTGCAAAATCTACGGCTTCACTAAACTTGTGCAATTGTATAAATTTAAATTTGTGATAATTTTTCATTAAAATCTAGATTTGTGGATACTTCTTGTTGTACTCTTTCAGCACCATTTATCTTTTTTAAACAATATCCCAATGTTCTTATGATGCTATTTATCTTGAGGATTTCATATTTCACCAATTTCTTCCTTTAATTTTCTGTTCATAGCTGGAACACATCAATCAAAATCATGACAGTTTGATGTCATTGTTGTGAATTATTCAACAATTTGTTGATAGTTCTGGCAATTGCCCTCAAATCTATCTCATTTTTATAACCCTGATATTGATGTGTCTTCACCTTCACAGAGTTTAGTTAAAACTTAGCATTTCTGATGCCATACCCTCCTCTTTCCTTGTAATGGTCTTTTACATTCCTGCTCCCCTGAAAGACCTTTCTTGGTACTCAAATGCAATTACAGGTATTGCCCTCTTTGACTTGCTTCAGTTGGCTCTTATAGCTTAAACAAGAGACATGATGCTGGTTGGATGAAAAAAAATTGAAGGTTGCTTTAAGATGTTATTGTTGCTCCTCATTTTGTGTTTTCTCATGTTTGTGAATAAACTCTATTTCAATTAAATATTGAATTTTTAGAGTCGCATGCCTTGATAAAATTTGTGGCAAGCACTTTGTCAATGTTCAATGTGTGATATTTATTTAGATTTTTGGAGAGGGTTGTTGATGTTTGGAAGATATTTCATTGATATGTTGATGAGTATTTAAGAAGATAAGAGTATTTTGTGAGATTTGTTTGTGTCTATGAGATCAAGCCTTAGCGGAAAAAGAAAAATAGTTGTCTGATGATTACAGTATTTATTGAATGTCTTTTTGACGTTGTTTTGTGTCCTTGTCCTCCTCTCTTGTATAAATTGTGTTTTATGAATCGTTCAATACTAGTGTGTACATTTTCAAATAAGCATGTAACAAACCGAGAATCTTAACTAGTTTTGATGGTGTTACCACCTTGTTACCATTTTATTGTATCTCAAATAATTTTTTTTGTCTTATTTTTGTAAAGTTATTAATGACCTGTCTTTTCTTTGAATTATTTGATTCAATAAAATATGGAAATTACTTTGCCTCTCTTTTTATCATTGACCAATAGTGCTGCAGTCATTTCACCTCCTATCCATTTCACTTCTGCCACTTTGTCAATTTATTCAATTGTGAATTTCCTGGTGCTCCCATATGGATAAATGTATAACATTGGTGTAAAGTTGGATATGGTATAACAAAGAGACAAGTTCGTTTCAATTGATACATTACTATTAAATATAAGGTTGTTTTACAAGGTTTCTACAGTTCTTGACATTCAATCAAGCTATCATCTAATTCGTTTAGATCCTTGGGTCTGCCCTTCTTACTTGATAGCTTGGAGTTTAATTTACAACTATGGTTTTTCAAATGAGATTTCAGTTTGTAGCTCTTTCCACAAGAGTGACATTCATACTCTCGCTTGTCACTATGTATCTTCATATGGTTATATAACGAGCCACTGTGAGAAAACTTTGCCCCACAAACTTTACACTCATTTAACTTCAGTTCGAAATGTATATTGACATGCCTCATTAAAACAACATTGGTGGTAAACCTTTCATCACATATTTGGCAAACAAAAGGACGCACTTTGGCATGGACTGAGCGTTTATGATGCATTAAGTCACTGTTATGGCCAAACTCCTTCCCACATTCTTCACATTTGAAAGCTTTATAAGTGTAGTGTTCTCTACATAAATGACGCTGTAAACTACTATTCAGCCGGAAAACAAGGCCGCAAACATCACATTTGAATGGCTTCTCTCCTGTATGAATAGTCATGTGGGTCCCAAGGCCAGATTTTTGAAGAAAAGTTTTACCGCAGTGAGGACATTCAAAGCGTGACCCTTTGGTACTAAATTTAACATTATGCTTTGCACGTCTATGGCTTAGAAGGGACAATTTTGTTGCAAATACTTGACCGCAGTCCTCACAAACATTCAGATCTTCAGTTTTGAAGTGCACTACCTCATGCTCAAAGAGTTGCTGTTCTTCTTCAAAGGAAAGGTGACAATGGTCACATTGATACTCTCCATCCTTGGGTTCTTCCTTAACTGCGACTTGATTTCTCATTTTCTTTGAGATTTTGGCATAGTTTTGGTCGGAGTCCTCCTCAAGCTGTTTAGCAACACTGGAAAAACATTGACACAGTCAGTGACATAACATGAAGGTAATAACATGCATCAGGCCTTCTTAATTTTTTGTTTGTTTGTCCAGAAAGATTTGATAACTCTAAATTTGTCTTTCTTATTAGAGAGAGCTAACCTGATCTTGACATCACAGATAATCCTTGAAAATATTTTTAAACTGCACCCATATGAAGACAAACAGAACTTTAACTCTAAACTTACCCCTTTCTTTTATATCTTTTCAGAGAATTCATGTTTGAAGATCCTTCCTTACGAGGACTTTAAATAAACTACATATAACAATAACAAGATATTGCCCCGTTCCCGTTCCCTCTTTCGATGAGTTGAGTAAACAGACAGACGAAGACAAGACGACGGACAGACGGACGCGGAGGAAGCGCACTCTCGTGGTCGTATCGTGAACTTTAAGATTACATTTTAACAACATTACGAAATCAAATTCAAGCCCAATTTAGCAAAATTAGACACGTAAATTTCATATTTAAGAGATAAAACCGTTTTTTTAAAATTGGTTTTTAATAAGGTCTTACTGTTGGAAATACCAAACGCAATTGTTGTAATTTGATTTAAAATGGATAAAATCTATAATGGTACGACTTGTACATGGCCCGAGGGCGCGTACTTTGACTGGCTGTGCTGGCAGGCGCTGGTCAAACTTTTAGATAGTGATTTTGACCTTGCTAATTTATGGATTAAAAAAGTCTTAATTATTCTGTGCGCCATGTCATTGTACAGTAAATAGAAAATTAGAAAACCTAAACGCTCCCATGACGCTACACTGGCTGGGGCCAGCTCACGTTCCTCCTGCCAAAAGGGCGCCAAACTTGGACGTAGCATAATTTGGTGGTAACAGTTAGACGTTAGACGATTGCATCAAATAGACCAACCAAATCTCATAGGACCACTGCCTGACTACTTTTCAGATTTTTCTTTTCCTTTGTGTCATGGTTAATAGTATGACTATTAAACAGAAAATTCGCTTTAAACGTGGTCTGTTACCCTCGACCGTCGTTTGTTTCCTTGGCCGCCATGTTTGAGCTGTCGACAGCACCCGAATAATTCACGGAAATTCACGAAGCCATATTCTTGAAATCCTAGGAAAAGTGTTGTGAAAGTACTTGTAACACGTATTTATCCGTAATCATCTGCATGATCTATGCAATATTTCGTACAAAAATGATTACGAATCGGGACAAGAAGGATCTTTGGTTCTAAGTTTGCGTGTCTTTTTTTTCCGCATTGGGAAAATAGTTTGTATCTATAACAAAACGCAAGTCCCTCTATGAGGACTCCAAGCGTAACACAAAACACGTTGCGATGAGCATGCAAAAGGGTAAACATCAAGGTGGACAGAACCAAGGATTTGCCCGCTATCCTTCTAACGCGTATCCTTCATCATTCATTTAACCTTGTAGTTTGGTAAGTGTGGTGTTGTAGATAGCCCCGGCCTGGGCCGTGACACTTACGGTCCGACCGGTGAGTTTGTGCTGTATTTGCTCTCTGTCCCACATCTCAAGTGAGCATCGCGGCCTGCAGTGTGCACAAGTGTTCACAAGTTCACCGGACCCGCGACAAGTTGAGACTGAAGACCTTCAGAGGTTAGGGGTGTCCCATCCAGTCCGGCTATGGACCCTAGACTAGCTTGCCAGCAGGGTCCCTCTGATGATTTGACAAATCATCTGGGTTATGGCAGTGACATGTCCATGAATCAAGAAATGTGGAGCCACGGAAACTATGAAGAATTCTACCCCGGGGAAGGTAGGAAAACGAACAAATTGTGTCCTCTGTTTGTGTCTGTGAATAGCAAGTGTTCTGAGTTGTCATTTTCAACAATAACATAACAAGTGTCATGGCATGACAACAAGCTTTGTACATGTTGGGTGGTTAAGTGTGTCTTTTCAGGTTTGGTTTTGCTTGGGTTTTATCTCAGCCATTAGTAGTAATTGAATCTACTGGACCACTCACATAGCATGAGTCCAACTTAACCTTTAAATGCAATGCGTCTCATGACTTCACTTTACTCATCTTCAAAGCAATCTGCTGCCAGTATGCCTTTAGAGCAAATAGTTTGGTCACTTTTGTGCTACTTGGGCAATGGTTCCTCCCTATCCAATTTTTTTCTTCACTATAAATTTATTCGAGTTGTGTTGCGTAACCCTCCATCAGTCCGCTCTTTCAGACATCAGTGCCATAAATTTAACGAAGTTTGTGCCAACTGATGGCTGTTCTCTCTCTGTTGATTAACATCTTCAAATTTCAAACAAACAGTGTGGGCTTGTCCAGTTGGATTTACAATGTCATCCCAACCCCTCTCTATTTGTACTTAATTCTTTTCATTTAAAAGAAAGGTATATATGTCTGTTAGATTAGACTTCAAATTAATTAGTTTATATTATCACTGATATGAATGAAACAATAATGGGTCACAAATTTGATAAAGGAACATCTATCATGAATAATATTACCAGAAGTACTTTGGAAGTTCATGTTAAAGTCTTGGTACATATTATGTACGATTATTTAACTTGTTCCAGAGTCTGAGCTATGGTTTCTAATTTTCGTTCAAGTGATTTAAACTCACACATCCATTTGTTTTGTTGTGCAAAAATTTGAAATTAGAGAATGTGCACCAGGCATCCCAGATTAAAATCATTTTGCAGCTGTGTGTGAATTGTTTTTACCTGATAAGCACTAACTCTGTTTAGATTCTGTTTGGTAGTTAATCCTAAATTTCACCAACAAGGCTTTGTGATAAATTTTAGTACAATTTTTTGCAGGAATGGTTTTGATAGATCATAAGAACATCCTTGTATTGAGTCATATCATTTCATTTCATGGGTGATGCTTGCTTTTGTGTAAGGAAGTATGTGCCTGTTATGTCTTTGCCGGGGTGGCTTGATGTGCATTGCAGGATGTGGAATAGTTTATAGTTTTTTCTGTACTGTGTTATGCAAGTGAATTTCGAATGTACCATCCATGAGAAGATGGACAGTCTTATCTTGGATACTAATCTGTGACGAACTCGTTTATCTGGTTGCCCGCCCCACCTGTAATTTTTTTTTCTGTCGGGTTGCGGTTGCCTGTCGTAAAGAAGGGGTGGCTGAAACACATGCAGTGTTATCAGTTGTCAAAGATTGTCATACTCGTCGGGACCGAAGAATGCTATCACCTTGGCGCTGGACCCGCCTGGCGCCGGCCGTGGCCCTGGCGGCCCTGGCGGCCGTGGCGGCCGTGGCCCTGGCAAAGCTAGGGGTATAGTCGGCCCGGCGGACTCCGTCCCCGCCAAGTCCACGTTCCATCCGGACGCCCACTGTAAGCCCACTGCGACCAGGCCAGCGCGGCCAGCCAGCGGGCTCGCAAGTTTTGTGAATGAATGGCAAGTGGCCTGTCGGCCGGCCGGCCCGACGGAGGCTAAAGGCCAGAGTGCACTGAGCCGGATGTAACGCAGTAACGCAGCGAAGAAGCTCGCGGAGTGAACGGAGTGAATGTGGGCCGGGACACCGCGTCGCCACGACCCGCCGGACCGGACCGTCGGACACCCCCCCTCCACCTGGACCTACCCCAGCCACCTTTCCCTCTGTGCAAAGTGTCTGTGTGAGTGTGTGTGTGTGTGTGCTCGACGATGGTGACGATGATGTAGTGCTGATTGTCTCTGTTTGTCCCGAAACTGAAACTCGCAGCAGGCTCCTTAACCAGATCTCTCAGTTATCCTCAACGCCAGCCGGCCCCACAACGTGAGTACCCGACTGGATGTCATGTCCCTGCCCCCTCTTCAATTTAACTCTCACTTTCTCTTTCCTTTACTTCTTTTTGTTTTCCGTCCCTGTCGCGCCGCGCGCTCTGTCGCTCAGAAGCGAACCATCCGTCCGGCGTGCCGAACGCGGTGCTGAAGGCCCGACGGCCGGCCCGTCGGGTTTGGCTTAGGCCCCCGAAGTTCGGTCCGTTCGGTCCCGCTTTGGCCGTGGATGGTTTGGTCTTCTCGGCCGGTACCGGAAGTGGATCGGCTGTGCCATGGCTGTGCTATGCGTGGCGTGGCGCGGCGCTGCATGACTCGTAGATTTGCTGTATGGAATGTGCATGATGTGACAGTAGGCTTGTCCGACTCGCGATTCGGCCTTCCCCGCCGGCACCAGGCCGCTGAGGCCCTGGCCAGCCCGGTGGCCTGTGCATTTGGCCGCGAGCGCGACGCGTTTCGATGATTGGTGGCTCGGCCACCGAGTGTGTGCGTGTTGGCGGTGGCCTTGACGCCGTGCACCTGCACCGCGGCCTGCACTATGGCTGCGCCGCTGCGCCCCACGCGCAGTCCACGCCGTGGACCATCGCGAGGCTGCATTAGGCGGATTCGCTGTATTTTTCTCTTTGCAAGGTTTTTCTTCGCCAGTGTGCCTCCGAGGCCCCCGCCGCCCGGGACTCTGTCCCTTCGTCGTGACGGCGGCCGCGGCGGCCGCGGCCTTGGCTGCACGTTGCACGTGTGCACGGCGCGTGGCGCGGTGCAGTGCGGTGCAGCGCGGGACTGGGCGCCCCGAGCTCGAATAGCACCGAGCGAACGCCGCGTCGGACGGTACAGTGGTTGGTACCCCTGACACACTGTGGATTGCGTGGCGTGTTGGCACACCTGGGCGTGGCCGGCGCGGGGGGGCTCGGGGTTCTTGCCAAGAGTCTTCGCGGAGGGTGGGCTAGGCTTGTCCAGGTCGAGGCCTCGGGGCTAAGGGCGTCCCCGTCGTGGTTGTAATGCAAGCGGAGCCGAGCGGAGCGGGCCAGTTTGATTGTGGTTTGGACGGTCCAGCGGCACGCCGTTGGCACGCCCCTCCTGCCCCGTCCCTCCCGAGGGCATGGCGGCATGGCGCAGTGCCTTCCCGCGCCCCGCGCTCGCGGCCCGCTGCCTTGCCGCCACCCCCAAGGCTGGGTGGGCGGCCGAACGGGGCATTGGCCCTTGGAGGCGGCCTCCCTCAGTGTGTCGCTGGCATGGCCTGGACGGCCTGGACGGCCTGGACGGCCTGGACGGCCTGGACGGGGCGATGAAGGAGAGGAGCCCGTTGATGAACCAATGCGGAAGCGACCGAATGAATGAATGAGTAAACGCTCGGCGCTGCCGTTTTGAGGCGAGGCGCCTAGAAACTGGGCCGATCGAGATGGGCGTGCTGTGTGCCTGGCGTGGCTCGGTTTGAACGCGCAGCGCGCTGCCTTGTGGGAACTGGCGCGTTGCTGCGTTGCGTGGGCGTGGGCCAGGCAGGCCGCGCTTCCTCCGCCGGTGCCACGCCCGCGGCCCGCAACCTCACCGTGAGAGGCCTCCTGCCAGTGTGTGCGCTGGACGCTGGTTATCATCGGTGTACATATTCGCACTGCATTTCTCCCTTTCCTCGCGTTCATTTTGTTTTTTCGCCCTCGAAGCGTGCTCCGGAGGGGGTTAGGCTGGCGGTGCGTGGCGCCGCGGCGTGGCCTGGGCATGGCCGCGCGGCCCGAGGGGGAGCTGGGCTGGGGGCATTGACCTCGCAGCCAGCAGGCCAGCCTGCAGCCTAGGCCGGGCCGGGCTGGCTGGGCGCGGCGGCAGCGCGCTGCTTCGCCTGCCACGCTGCCTCTGCTGGGGTGTCGGCAGTACGGCAGTGCCCTATCGATCTGCTCTACTCCTGAACGGGCAGCGCGCCCTGCCTGGCCCAGCCCGCCCTGCGCGGCGTGGCGTGGCCGGGCGTGGCGGTGGGTGGCGGCGGCCAGCCACGTGGGCTCCTCGTGGCGTCCTGCGGCGATCCGATCGCGGCGCGGTGCGTCGCGGTGTTCCGGCCGTCTTTTCCTGTCCGGCTCCACTTTTCCGGCTCAGCTTTTCCGGCTCGCCCGGGTGGCCGGCCGGACGCTTGGCAGTGTGGGTGCGTTCCTGTGCCGGCGATAGCGGCGTCGCCAGCCGACTGGTTCCGAAGGGTGTTGTCTCTCTGTCGCTCTCGTGTGTCGCGCGTCGCGCCGTGCGGGCGCGAGAGAGACAGAACGGCGAGACGATGGGCCTCGACTCCCGGGGAAGGCCTGGGCAGGCCTGGGCCGTGGGCTCCAGATATCTGGCCTATCTGGCCCTGGCCGTTGGAAGCGTCTTCCCTCTGATCCGAGTGCTCGGCAGCAGCCTTTGACCCAGCCCCTATCCTCCCCTCCTGCGGGAGCACACTGCGAAGGGCACGCTGTCCCGGTGGGACCCCAGGGCGCCTACAGTGTCCAGGGCGCCTGGAGCACTGAGAATGAGTAGGTCACCACCATCACCCTTTAAATGGGTGATGCAACTTCGTTGCCCAAATTTTGGTGACGAAAAATTCATCACCCGAAATTTGGTAACAGGCGTTTGGTCGCCCAAATTTGGGCAACGGTGCGTGCGTTACCCAATGAAAGGGCGATGGTGGTGACTCTTTCATTCTCAGTGAGCCTAGGCAGTCCGCCTACCTAGGCAGTCCCCCGAACGCTGCACCACGCTGATGCACTGCAAGGCGGGGCGGGGCGGGCCGTGCTTCCGCAGACGAGCCGCTCGAGTGCCGTAATGGCAGCCCGACCTTGGCACGGCACGGCGCGGCTAGGCCAGCACGTCGGCCCGTGCCGCGTTCAATATTCAATATGCACTGCACCGGCTGTGCTGGCCGGCGGGGCGGGCGTCGTCGGGTCGGGGCTCGCCAGCCGGGGCCGGGCCGGGCGACGTCAGAAGGTGTCGCCGGGTCGGGTACTTTCCCTAAACAATTGGTGTCCGCCACCGCGGTGCTGCGCTGTGCTGTGCTGCGCTGTGCACAGTGGGCCAGAAGACCGATGGAGGCGGCCAAAACTCTAGACGCGTTTTCAGCTCCAGAGTCGCTAAATGGGACTCGAACCGAACGTGCGACCCCACCAATGGATTGCTCTTCGAACGAGGAATCCATTGGTAGGGTCACATGTTCGGTTCGAGTCCTGTTTAGCGACTCTGGAGCTCAAAACGCGTCTAGAGTTTTGGCCGCCTCCACCGGTCTTCTGGCCCACTGTGCTGTGCTGCGCTGTGCTGCGCGGGGCCACGACTCGCCTCGCCGCCTTGGAATGTAGTTGCTCTGGAAAGAAAGTGTCCGGCGGGGCGGCGACGGCGGGGCGGCGGTCCGACGCGGCGCGTGTCCTTGAAGTGCGTGCCCCTGAAGGCCCGAAGCCCGGCGCGCTGCAACAATAATCTATGTTGCTGAGGTGACTGGTTCCCCCCGCCGCCCCCGCAGTGTGCCCCCTTTCCCCCTTCGCTGCTGCTGTGCCGCCGCCTCTTCCCCGCCGGGGTCGCGGCAGTCCGTCCGCGGCCGACGTAAGTTGGTTACCGCACTGTGATGAACAGGAACACCTTTTGGGAACACCTCGCCCGACTCGCCGCGCGGCGGCCGGCGGGGTGGCGGGTCGGGGAGTACCCCCGTAGGGCGTGCGCGAGGGCGTGGCACAGTGGGCCAGAAGACCGGTGGAGGCGGCCAAAACTATAGACGCGTTTTGAGCTCCAGAGTCGCTAAATAGGGCTCGAACAGAACGTGTGACCCCACCAATGGAATCCCCCTCGGAGAGCAATCTATTGGTGGGGTCACACGTTTGGTTGGAGTCTCACTTAGCGACTCTGGAGCTGAAAACGCGCCTAGAGTTTTGGCCGCCTCCACCGATCTTCTGGCCCACTGTGCGTGGCCGCGCAGCCTGGCGGAGCCTTGCCTCTCAACTTTGATGCCGCGTCGCGCTTTTGCATGTGCGGGTCCGCTTCCATTTGGCCATGTTTCGCTTCTTTTCCCTCTCTCTCTCTCTCTCTCTTTCTTTCTATCAGTGTGGAAGCAAGGCGCGGAAGCGTGCGTTGCGCAACGCTGCATGCCGCGATCGTCCCGCGCACCTGTACCAGACTCATTCCGAACCGAACAGTGTTCCTCCTCGCTGTCTGTCTCTCTCGCGCTCGGACAGGGCGCAGGTTCACTGAGAATGAAAGAGTCATGATCATGACTAAAATTTTGGGTGAGGAATTCTTTATTACCCAAATTTGGGTGAGAAAATTTTCCTCGCCCAGATTTGGGTGAGGAAAGTTTCCTCGCCCAAATTTGGGTCATAATACTATGGAGCTATATAGGGAGCTGATACACCCTTTCTCACCCAAAATTGGGCGAGGAAGCTTTCCTCGCCTAAATTGGGCGAGGAAACATTCCTCGCCCAAATTTGGGTGAGAAAGTAAACCTCGCCCAAAATTGGGTATTGATCATGACTTTTTCATTCTCAGTGTTGACGAGTGCGAGAGGCAGCGACGGACGAACATAGGGGGAAAGATCTCCAGCCAAATTTGTACACCAAAATTCATCAGATTATCAAAATTCGATTGAAATTCATCGAAATTTAACTGAAATTCATTGTATTGGTACATCGAAATTCACAGTGATATCCCTTTGGACGAACATGCCGTCAGGGCCGCGGGGACGTCGGCATCGCGCCTGTGTTCGGATTGAACCTCCACGGCGTGCATTAGCGCCATTCGGAAAGACAATGCCGGCTGTTTTCGGGCGCACGGCGCACGTGCTGGGTTGCTGAACCCGTGGGTATGCCCTACGGTTTGGATTGGTTTTCTCGGAGGGCAAACGCCTGGCGAGGTCACGACGGGGCGCGTGTGGCGACGCACCCCGGGGGATAGGCAACCGTGTCGGTAGTACGTCGTCTGTCGTTCGGGGACGTCCCATGAGTGGGACTGAGGCAGCGTCGCACAGTGGGCCAGAGGCCGGTGGAGGCGGACATAACAAGACGCGTTTTGAGCTCCAGAGTCGCTAAATGGGACTGGAACCGAACGTGTGACCCCACCAATAGATTGCCCTCCGAACGAGGAATCCATTTGTGGGGTCACTCGCTCGGCTCGAGTCCCATTTTGCGACTCTGGAGCTCAAAACGCGTCTAGAGTTTTGTCCGCCTCCACCGGCTTCTGGCCCACCGTGCGTCGCGGAGGAACGGAGGGCGCCTCGGGGCGACGGCAGACTCCTCGAGGTACTTGTCGCGGCGGCGGGCTCTGTCTCTCTCGCACTCCCACGGGGCTTGCCATGAGTGCGACAGAGACTGCTTTGGCGCCCGCTTTACGTGTTTTACGGCTTGTTCTGCCTTGTGCCGCGCGCAACAGGTTGCCTAGGCTGTTCTCGCTCTGTGACTGACGGCGCGCCGACCAATCAGAGACGCCGATGGGGAGGGGGAGGGGGGGTTCTGGAACCGTGTCCACGCACTTGACAGCATGGCCGGCGATACCCCACTCCGAGTACCAGCGAGTGCCTATCAATGGCCGCCTTATGGGCGTCGGCGGTGCGCGGGGTATGGTCGCGACGGACCCCGCGTCTCCTGGGAGAGGCAGGAGTGTACCCGATGATGAAGTGCACAGTCGCTCGCTTCAGACATTTTGTCGCCGTCGACTGAACTCCGTACACTGTAACGCACTACTACTGCAAAGAGTGGCGTGAGCTCTCTATGGTGTTTGTGCTGTACACACAGGGCCTGTGATTGACTGGCTCGCGCGGCGCTGCTCCAGGGACCGCTCGTAAGCCGTCGGCCCTTTTTGAGTCACTTGTCGGCCGAAGCTCCGACTTCGGGCTGCGTGTTTGCTTGCCACAGGGCCATGGGAAAGTAAGGGGGTTTGTCCGCCGCACAGTGGGCCAGAAAACCGGTGGAGGCGGCTAAAACTCTAGACGCGTTTTGAGCTCCAGAGTCGCTAAGCAGGACTCGAACCGACCGTGTGACCCCACCGACGGATCGCTCTCCGAACGAGGAATCCATTGGTGGGGTCAGACGTTCGGTTCGAGTCCCATTTAGCGACTCTGGAGCTCAAAACGCGTCTAGAGTTTTGGCCGCCTCCACCGGTCTTCTGGCCCACTGTGCAGCAGGCTGATCGCGAACAGTGCCTTGTCGCTCTGTCGCACCCCGGCCACCCCGGCGTTGCACCGCCCTAGAGTGCGGGAGTGGCAGCGACGGAATATCGCTGTCCGGAATCGGTTTGCTGTCAGCCGGCGGAGTCGCGCGCGTCATTTATTTTGGCAGGGGGTGGCAACAGCCTAGTGCGCGCGTGAAGCTATGCGCGCCGCTCGGGCCGGCAAGGAGCGGCCGGGCGGCTGGGCCGCGCGGCCGAACCAAATTAAACAGAACTTTGTCAAAACTGCATCGAACTGAGTAAACGAGGTCATTTTTAGATTCTACGCAAAATTTCCTATCCGTGAGTGACAATGGAATGGACTTTTGGATATGTGAAACAGTTCTAAAATCAATTTGAAAACCAAATTTACGGCACCAGACAGCCGACTTGAAGTTTCCCTTTCACTAAAAAAGCTATTTCCGTTCGTTTTAGGTCCATACATGCAGCGAGCCGATTGTTGGCCACTATTTTCCGGGTTGCGTGGTACACTTGGAACGCCAATACGACTTCTGTAGCAGAAATGCCGATCCAAAAACTAATTTCCATTTTTGGTCCAAAATTGTATTTTGCAACTTTGGAGGTTAAAAGCACAGTTTAAAATAGGTTTCTCAGCATTGTCAACCTCACTAAGCAACCCAGAATTCAATTCTCTATCGCCCTGCTGTGTTGGATTTGCAAAAGGAGGTCAAACTTCTAATTGAAACGAAAAGGCCCGAAGCGCTGCAAAACCGGCAAAACAGTTCAAGTATTTTGTGGAGCTTAATGTGTGAAAACTATTTCTCAGATTGTAAATCCAACCACACCACCTTGTAGGCCAGTCAATTCTACAGCTCCATTGTAAGTTTCATCGCAATCGGAGACCAAGAGTGAAGGCGGCAGAATATATTTTAAAGTTAGCTGCAAAAATCTGCCGCAGCGATTTCTCATACTTGCGCCCGCTCGACCAATCAACCAAACTGATGGGATTTACAATTATTATAGCTGTCTTTACTCTTGGTCTCCGATTGCGATGAAACTTACTATGGAGCTGTAGAATTGACTGGCCTACAAGGTGGTGTGGTTGGATTTACAATCTGAGAAATAGTTTTCACACATTAAGCTCCACAAAATACTTGAACTGTTTTGCCGGTTTTGCAGCGCTTCGGGCCTTTTCGTTTCAATTAGAAGTTTGACCTCCTTTTGCAAATCCAACACAGCAAGGCGATAGAGAATTGAATTCTGGGTTGCTTAGTGAGGTTGACAATGCTGAGAAACCTATTTTAAACTGTGCTTTTAACCTCCAAAGTTGCAAAATACAATTTTGGACCAAAAATGGAAATTAGTTTTTGGATCGGCATTTCTGCTACAGAAGTCGTATTGGCGTTCCAAGTGTACCACGCAACCCGGAAAATAGTGGCCAACAATCGGCTCGCTGCATGTATGGACCTAAAACGAACGGAAATAGCTTTTTTAGTGAAAGGGAAACTTCAAGTCGGCTGTCTGGTGCCGTAAATTTGGTTTTCAAATTGATTTTAGAACTGTTTCACATATCCAAAAGTCCATTCCATTGTCACTCACGGATAGGAAATTTTGCGTAGAATCTAAAAATGACCTCGTTTACTCAGTTCGATGCAGTTTTGACAAAGTTCTGTTTAATTTGGTTCGGCCGCGCGGCCCAGCCGCCCGGCCGCTCCTTGCCGGCCCGAGCGGCGCGCATAGCTTCACGCGCGCACTAGGCTGTTGCCACCCCCTGATTTTGGTCGACGCGACGCGGCTTTCGGTGAATTGGGGCAATCGCGCTTCGCGGGTGAGGGGTTCCGCGGAGCGTGTCTGTCTCTCTCGCCCCTGCGCCGCCGCGCGCGGCCTCGCCCACGAGTGTGGCAAAGAAGTGTCGTCGGAAGGAGGCTGTGGCCTTATCCTTTCCGCGTCCAGCCCGACCCTCACCTGCAGCCCTGCAGCCGGTGGTGCGGCGACGCGACTCCTTGGCGCTATTTCGGTGACCGCCGCGCGGACGCACCGCGGACGCACCGGCCCGCCACGCCTATTTTCAGGGTTGCTCGGCGTCCCCTTGCCGTTGTGCCCGCGGCCCGCACCGCCGCACCGCGCCACGGCGGGGGTGGCGGCGCGCCGGATTGTTATCGCGTCCTGGCCGTGGCGTGCCGTGCCGCGCCCTTTCCCTCCGCGATATGTGGGTTAGGAAGCCATGCCGATCCGAACCGGACCTACAGGCTGCACCTGTGCTGCGCTGCTGCGCTGCAGCGCCGTGCTGGGCCCTTCGCCCCTTCCCCTTTCCCGTGCCCCTGGCTGGCGGGGCTGGCGGGGCGGTGCCCCCCTCCCCTGGCCCCCCTTGGGCCCCGCTATGCCGTGCCGGCTCCTCGCTGGGCCCCTCCCCGACCCCCACCCCGCCGGGGCCCCCTCGGGGAACCGGCTCGGCTCCGCTGACATTGCATGGCCCGGCTGAACGCGGCTCGGCGCGGCTCGGCTCGGCCGTGGCGGTGGCATGGTCGGGCAGCCTTACAGCCAGCCGGGCAGGCAGGCCGCCAGCCTCAGACAGTCAGTCAGTCGGCAGGTGGAGTCGGGGAGTCGTCCAACTCGCGGACCGCTGTCGTGCAACCGCGTTGCGGTGTGTGTCTGTGTAAGTGTGTGTGGCACACTGTGCGTGCGCCAGTGCGTTTGGCTTGACACGCGTGTGCGGTGCGCGGGGTCGGGCCGCGTCGGGCCGCGTGTCACCGAGCGTGCGTTGAGCTCCCCGTGGACGCGGTGTACGTCCTCGCCCTCGCCCCCGTGGGCCTTTTGCAAGGCCCCAGCCCAGCGCCGTCGCTCTGCCTGCCTGCCTGCCGGTCGGGGCGGCTGCCTTGGCCGCCTTGCAACGGTACCCGCACCTGCCAGCTCTGGCGGGCCGCCTGGCAGTCACCCGGCCGGGTTGAGCGGCCGAGTCGAGCCGTGCGCTGGTCTGGGTTGGAGCGCAGCCGAGCCAGCAAAATGGTTGCCGACTGGGTTATCTGAGCTGGTTGCGCCGGCCGCCCTGGCCGCGTGGCGAGGGGGGCGGAGGGGAAGTCCCAACGCGGCGGCCCGGCACGGCCCGGCACGGCCCGGCACGGCGTCAGCCCTCTAGGAGAATGTCACTGTGGCCTGGAGGGCCGCGCCGCGCCTGGGCCGTGCTCGCGTGATGCGCACGCGTCCACGCTGGCCGCCGACGGGTCGCTTTCGGTGGAGCGGCGAAGCCTTGTTGTCAAGGGCGATGACCCATCCGCCACGCGGCCGGCCGGCAGGGCCAGGGCCGGCACTGCCTGCCAGGGCGGATGGCGGATTCTCGGTGCGACAGGACTACATCCTGCTTGCTGGCTTGCTGCTTTGGCGAAGCAGGCGGCGTTGCCGTGGCGGTGCCGCGGTGTCGGGGAAAGGGAAGGGAGGGGGGAGTGGCGGCGCTACGCCGGGCCTGGCCGGGCCGGTAAAGGACGCGAATCACGCCGGTGTGTGTCCCTGTCTCACAGTGTGTGTGTGTCGCGCAGGAAGAGGCCGCCGTCAAAGTGTTCGTCCTTCGTGCAGTGCGGTGACAGTGAAGTGACAGTGCGTTGGAGTGTTCCGTAGTATGGCAGTGTGATTGCTATGGGCATGCAAGGGCCCCACGCTGCTGGCGAGGAATACGCTCAGTCAGGTAAGGCTTCGACACTGGAGAGGCACTGTAGGCGTCACGCCGAAAAAAAGAGTGGAAAAGAAAGAAGACTTTCGGGTGTCGTTTTCCCCCCGCGGACCTGTTGACGTCGACGTCGTCGCGCTCTGCTTTTTGCTGAGTCCGTCGGCCCGTTGGTTTGGAGTTTCCCGGCCGGACTCGCCGCTTGCCTGTGATTGGTTTCGCGATCTGGTTGGCACGGCTGCGGCGTGGCCCGCGCGGCCTCGCCTCGCCTAGCGTCCCGACACTGTTGGGAAAAGGTTCCTGGGCCGGGCAGGGCTGGGCCCCGGCGTGTGGGGTGGCCGTCGTACCGCCGCCGCCGACCTTGGCGAAGCGTCGCGGCGAGCATGGCGGGCAGCGTGGCGCTGTTTGAAGTGTGCACACGGCGGCCAGGCTGCATGCTGATTCCGCAAAATGGTCTCTCTCGCTGCCCCGCGGCACGGCCCCGCGAGTGCGAGAGGGACAGGGCGACGAAACCTCAGCCTGCTGGCCTGCGCGGCCCTCCTGCGGCCTGCCGGGGTGTGGTCATGGCAGTGGCGGCCCGGCCCGGCGTCAGAAGTGTGGCATAGGGCCCTGGTTGATGGCGCGTGCACGTCGCGGGGGGCGACGGCGTCAGTGACGTCATTGTGGCGCCGCCGCCCCCTCCCCTCCCCTCCCGCTCGGTACACCAGTCGGTACGTACCCTTGCGCCATCTACGGCCGGCCCAGCGGCCTTTATGGCACGCGGAGACCGGTGGAGACGCGGAGGGGGTGCGGCGGCTGGCGGCGGCGGTTCGATACGCGGGCCGCCGACGGCATGCCGACGGCCGTCGTGCGCAACGCGACTTTCCTTGAAAACGAAATGCAGTGCGAGCCGATGTTGGTTTGACTCCACCCGCCTGCGCCGCCTGCGCCTCGTTGAGCTGAGCGGGGAAGACGGGCGCTCCAGGCGCCGCCGTGGCAACCCGACTGGCCGTGTTCGAAACCCGGGCGTTCTTATTGGCCGATGGACCTGGGCGACTGTATCAACCTCACTAAGTAACAGTGAGAGGCTCATGCTTGACAGAGCCGTTCGTTGAGCGTCCAACCTTAAACCTTAAACCTGGGCGACTGTCTTTTTGGAACGCCCTGTTGAAAGCCTCCCCCTCCCCGCCCTCAACCTGATACTAGTTTCGCAACAAGCGGTGACGCTTCGCCTCGCTTGGTGGTTCTAATTAGTGCAGCCTGGCGGTCCTAGGGGTACTCTCCTTCGCTGTCGCGTGTCATAGGGCAGAGGGTGTTGCGAGCTGGACTCACTGGGGGGCGCTGCCGCAGGAAAGCATCCCGGTAAACGTGGAGAAGGTCGCGTCCTCGCTTGCCCCTCTCAGCGCGAAAGGGTTCGCACCCTTTGGTGACATACCCATGCACCCCAGCGCAACTTTCCTCTTTGACGGGCGGCGATCCGTGGAGCGTGAAGTAAATGTACTGTATGTCCGCGATGCTCTCGACTGCAAGCGCACTGAGCACACACGACGTGCTCCCGAAAGAGCGTGCAGGAAGAGTTCGCATGGCCCTCACAAGGGAACCTATTCAGGGGGTACACTCAGATTTCGACCAAACTTTTTTTTTCGTAAAATAAACATATAAGAAATTAAGAATGCACCCAAAGTCGGGCCAGATAATATCACACGCTCCTGCCCTTTTCTAAACCGAAAAAAAGGGGTAAAATGGCCATGATTTTACATGCAAGGAGCAGTTTCGGTCGTAATTGGGAAAAAGTCGCACCAAATTTGCGCAAAATGATAATATATGTAAAACCCCAAAAACTCTCATGTTGACAAGGGGACCAAACATTAAAAATGACAACTCGACTTCAATTTTCCCCGAAATTCGAATGTCCGAAAATGACCCGCTGCTTGGGGGCTAATAAGGGCTTATTTCCCCTTTTTAGGTTTTAAAAAATTCGGTAAAGGGGGGTCGCGTCTGTTCTTGGCACCACTTTGGGTGCATTCCCTAATTTCCTTTTAGGGGGGGATTCTTACGTGAAGAAAAATGTACTGGTCGCGAATCTGAGGGGGTACCCCCGGGAATAGGTTCGTTTGGGTCAGCCAAGGCGTTCGTGTGTGTGCTCGCCAACTGCCTTCCAGTGCTGACATTTTCAAAAGGATAGTCTTTGAGTGGTCCGACTTCGTATCAGACGGTGCCGCACCGCGCTCCGCGTTGAACAGGAGGGAATGGGATTCTAACGCGCCTCTGGGGCTTGTGGGTCTTGCCGAAAACAGCGGTGTGTCTCGGGACAGGACGTGGCGGTTATCAGCGGCAGCCAAACCTGGAGGGCCGTCGCCGTGTCGGCGTCGTGTCGGCGTCCCCGGCGTCCCCCGACGTGTCCAGGCGCTTGTTTGCCTCTTTGTCGCTTCGTGGCTGTTCGCGTGCGAGGCTTGTTTGCGGGGTTTCGAGTGTTTTCCCGGCTCCGGGCCTCCGGGCCTCTGGGCCTCCGGCCGGCGGATGGATTTGAAGGGGACGCCGTTAGTTGATGTTGTGGCCCGCGCGAGCCGCGTGAGCCGCGGGGGTCCGTTACTACCCAACAATCTGCCGGATTTGGTAGGAGAGGCTCGGACAAGGAGAGCCTCGGTTTTCGAAATTGGGTTTATCTCGGCGTGTGACTCACTCGGGCCGAGATACTGTTTGGCCGGCCGGCGTACAGTCCCTGCCAGTGTGGCTGCAGTGTGGTGGTACAGTCCGCGCGGGGAATAACGCGTCGGCAAAACAAGAGGCCGGTCCTGCGTGCTTCTGCTTGCTTGCCTGTTTGTCTCGCTTGCCGTTTTCGCGAAGCCACCGGCTCGCCGATAACGGGCTTGGCTGAATCGGGGAAATGCAGTCGAACATGAGGAAACCCGGAAGAGGCGCTTGTATGTGTGTGTGTGTGTGTGTGTGTGTGTTGCGCGGCGAGAAGGGATCCCCCTGGAAGCCGGCGCTGCCTGCCTGCCTGGCGGCGCGTGGCGGGGCGTAGCGGCGCTCGCCGTGCCGTGAGAAGTTGCCCGTTAGATCCTTTCGACCCACTTATTTTGTACCCTTTCCCCGCGCCCCTCCGCCCCTCTGCCGCGCTCGGCTCCTCCACTGTCAACCCGGCCAGCGTGACGTCGCCGCGCGCAGTGTCCGTACAGTGTACGCGCGGTATGCCATTGCGGCGGCTGGCGAGTGGAATATGCCGGGCGGCTGGACGCTGCGCTGAACGGCGCGGCGGTCCGGCCTTCCGCCTGCCAGTGTGGCAGACGCACTGACGGACGGGCAGCACGCGTCGCACAGTGGGCCAGAAGACCGGTGGCGGCGGACAAAACTCTAGACGCGTTTTGGGCTCCAGAGTCGCTGAATGGGACTCGAACCGAGCGTGTTACCCCACCAATGGATTGCTCTCCGAACGAGGAATCCATTGATGGGGTCACACGTTCGGTTCGAGTCCTATTCAGCGACTCTGGAGCTCAAAATGCGTCTAGAGTTTTGGCCGCCTCCCTGTGCCTCTTCCACATTCCTTCTGTCTCTCTCGCCCCCTTCCTTGAGGTGTCGCTGCCGGGCTTAGCCAAAACAATGCGCCAGCAGACTGCAATTCCGATTAGTCGTGCGAGACAGACGTCGCCGAAAGCCTCACCCCCAGGACGCGATTCGATCTGATCAGCGTCGCCGTTCGAAGGGCGTCGCGAGTTTTGGCATTTGAGTCTGGTTTGAGGAACGTGAGCGCTCGCGGGGTGAGTCGCGGGGAAGTCCTCCGCGTCGCGCTTGGCCGTGCTCGGCGACGAAGGAATCCGGCACGCCCAAGGCAAAGGAAGGCAATGGCCAAGGCAATGGGCAATGGCCAAGGCCGGCACTGAAAGTCACTCGGTGTATCGTCGCAGCACCGCTGATAGTGCTTGGGCTGCTTGGGCCGCTTGGGCTGGGAGGGTGAAAGTGGCCGGATCCCGGATGCCTGGCCGCGAGGGCCCCGCGAGGGCCCCGCCGACTAGCCGACCGTGTCCGGGGTGGCTGGCTTGGGCTGGCTGTGTGGCTGGACAGCGCTGTTGGCGGCACTGCCCCGCTTTCCCGGCGGGTCGCGGCGGCCTTGGGGTTCCCCGCGGATTTGAACCCGCGCCCCGGGAATGTGCATCGTGTGTTTTGTCTGGCTGCCGTCTGGGAGTCGGGCCCGCGGCGCGCCGTCGGCGGGCGGGGCGTCGGCAGGCCGTCGGCATGCCGACTCGGACTCGGCGCGTCCGCTTATCTCTTGAACTCTGGCTGAACCCGGCCCGCTCCTCCAATGCGCAGGGCGCACGAAGTGGAGTGGCGTGCCGCCTTGCTGCGCCTTGCTGCGCGCGCCCCAGGATCGGGTTGTCGCAGCAAGCTCGCGGCCTCGGTGACGTCGGCGCGCTCCTCGCAGTGTCGTCTCCACCCCCTCCTCCGTCACCACAAACCGCCGCCGAGGACGCACGATCCATCGCGAGCCTGGCGGGGTGACCCAGGGCGTGGCGGCGCGGCAGGCTCTGTGTTGAGCCCTGTCGGTCCGGTCGGGGGCCATCGGGGTCCCCGTCCGGGGGGCGGGGGAGTGAGTGGACGGGTCGGACGGGGTGGCGAACGGAACGGGCGTCGCTTCCGACGATGCCCGGGGTGAGCCCGCTGCTGCTCGCTGTCCGGAGGGCGCGTACTGCGTACTCCAGCCCAGCCCTTCTGGATTTGGACGTATCGATCGAGTGCTGCTGGTCGCGTACCCTCGGGCGCTCGCGAGGGGCGGAGGGGGCCCGGCGTGGGTACCGTGGGTACGCGTCGCGCCGCCTGCCGCGCGTTGAGGAAAGCACTCGACGCTGCTTCCACTCCACCTTGGTTCCGCTTGGAGTGGGTCAATAACCCGGTCGTGTCTCTGTGCCTTTGACGCCCACTTCCTCCCCGCCCTGCCTCGCCCCCCCGTCCTGTCCGGAGAGTCATTCGCCACGGTGGGCTGGCCACTCCCAGCACTCCCCACCCCGCTCAAGGTGAGGGTTGTGGCGTCGCGTTGTGCAACCCGGCGGCCTTGTCTGCCATCCCGGCCGAACGGGGGTTGTTGGTTGCTCGGCGGGGCCTTCCCCTGCAGGAGAAGACCCTCCCCGGCTTGCAGGGCGTGCTTGACCGCGCGGGCTTATTTGCGCGGTTCGCGTCCGGTCATGGGCCTGGCGTGGCGACGCGGGCGACGCACAGCACGGCCTGGTTGGCGGGGCCCGGCACGAACCGACGCGGCACGCGGCCCTGGCGGGGTGAACGCCTGCAAGGTCACGCCAGGGCGAAGGCCTCGCCGTGCCCCTTCAACGCCGTGCCTACTACGCCAAGGCGCGCCAAGGCGCGGCAAGGTGAGGGGGGAGGCGGGGCGCGGCGGCAGCGGTCACCGCACTCTTCTTAGGCCCGGGATGTATTGGGTGCCGCGGCCGGCGCGAAGGCGCGAAGCAGCAGCGGTGGAGTTGGTTGCCCGTTGTGTTTACATCGCCTGGTGGGGAGGCGCGGGGAAGGCGGGAAGGGCGTAGCCCCGTGCCCGCCTGCCTGGACGGCAACCTAACCAAACACGCATGTGCGCGCCATGGCTGCCGCCGTCAGCGCGGTGCGGTGCGCGCGGTGCGCGTGTTGGACGGGACGCGGTGCGGCAAAGCGCGACGCCGGCTGGTGGGCGCGACTCGGCGCGGCTCACCACGTCCCGGCGCGGTTCGGCGTTTGGTTGGTCCTTTGGGGTCGCGACGCGGTACGTCGCGCCGCTTCGCCGCTTCGGGCCGCGCTGCCGCTGCGTTCGGCTCGGCCTCGGGTGCCGCCGTACCGCCTTGCTGCTGTTCGGCCGCCGCGACGCGCCGCGCCGCGCCTCGCTTCTTGGCGCGCCACGCCGCAGCCGGGGTCCCTAGCGCTCGGCTCTAGCGGCCAGGCTGGCCAGGCGCAGGCGCGGAGGGGGAGGGGGGAGAGGGGTGGATCGGGCATGCAGCCCAAGGCATGGCACTGGCGGCTGGCGCGGCGCGGCCGCGGCGTGCACTGCCAGTGCCACGGAGCCCCGTCACGTGGCGTGACGCGTCGCATCGCCTCGTCGTGTCGCCGTGACGAGTCGACCCGCCAGCGAGGCGGGCACAGCGCGCCGAGCCTGCCGAGCCGGGTCGCGCGAGTGTGTGTTTTGGTGTGATATGATGCGGGCGTCGACGCCGCGGTCCACGGCGACCGGCATGGGCGTGTGCCCTGTGCGATAGGTTCGCCTACACGGGCTCCTCAGGGGGACCCGCGAGGTCCGCGAGGCCCGCGCAACGCGTCGAGAGGCACGGAGCAGGCCAAACAGGCCGCTCGGGCGAAACACGCCAACATGGTGGCGCGGTACTTGGGGGGCCCCGGCGCGCACCCTGGCGGTGGACACTCCGCCGCAGGGCCCGCAGGGGGTCGCGGCCACCACACGGCGCAGGCCGTGAGCTGCTACTTGCCGTTGCACGCGCCGCAACAGCCGCGGCCCCAACAGGCGCACCAGCAGCACGGCCAGCATGGCCAGCACGCCCACCCGGCTGCTCACGCCCAGCAGCACCACGGACAGCAGCAGCACCACCGTCACCAGCAACAGCCGGCCTCGCAGCAGCAGCCGTTTCAGCTGCGCCTCCTCGCCAACGGGCCCGGAAGTGAGTCGTTGAGTGCGGGACTCTGGCGCGCGGACTGTAGCGCGCTGTGGCGGCGGGGGCCTGCCCTGGGCCTGCACAGCCACCCCGTCAGGACCGTCAGGACCGTCAGGGAGCCGACGCTGCAGCCTGGCCGGCCACCGCGAGGCCGCGACCTGACACCGCGCGAGGTGGCCGTCGTGACCTTGCGCCGCACCTCGAATGTATGGCGGGGCGGGGCCAAGGCGGGGCGAGCTCGGCGGCCCGGGCGGCCCGGCGCCAACGTAAACAGTGGACTCGACGCGACGGCAGGCACCATCTGCAGCCTCGCTGACACTAGCACGTGTGCTGGAGACTCGCTATCATTGGCGCTCTACTTGTTGGACAGGATGTGTCCCGCTCGTCACGCCCTTTGTGGCTTGCTCGCTCTCATCTTGTCTTGTCGGTGTCTGGTGGCGTGTGACAGCGAGCCGGCCGCGGGGCGGGGCGGGGCGCTCGGAGGGTGGTGCGGGCGGGGTCCTGGCCGCGGGGCGACGCGCTAGACGCGCCAACTGGAAGACAAAGCCCAGGGGGTGGAGCGGAGCAGAGCGGGGCGGTTTGAGCCAATGCCTGGCTGCGCGCTTCGCCTGCTTCGCGCCTCGCCCGGTGCACGCGCTTTGCGGCGCTTTGCGCTGTGGGGGTGGCCGCCGAGGCCGTCTTGGTCTTCCCGCGCCGCACGGACCCTGCCTCTGCCTTTCTGCGCACCGGCCGCCCTCCCCTTGCCAGCGGATGTATGGGGCGCTCTGCAGTCGACCGATTCCGCAATGCGTTGCGTCGCTGTCTCTCTCGCGCTGGAACGGAACGCCCCATGAGTGCGAGAGGCGGCGCGGCGACGGCCATCCAGTGGGGAACGTCGCGGGAATCCCCCGTGGACCCGCCAAGGGCCCCGCCGAAGACCGACGGCCGGGGTGTCGGATTTTTCGACGCTCGCCCGGGATAGCAATGCTCCGCAATGGTGGCGAGTACCCCCGCCCCTGTGGCCCCTGTGGGTGCAACGGGACGGGGACCGCTCCCTTCTGGGCCATGAGGGCCATGGCGTCTCGCACGTGTTGCAGTGGTGGCCGCTTACGAAGGGGGTGGCGGCATCGGTTGGGTTGCCCCGGTCAATAATGTGCACCGACTTGAATTTGCCAAGGCGGACAGCCGCACAGTGGGCCAGAAGACCGGTTTAAGGCTGGACGCTCAACGAACGGCTCTGTCAAGCATGAGCCTCTCACTGTTGGCCAAAACTCTAGACGCGTTTTGAGCTCCAGAGTCGCTAAACAGGACTCGAACCGAACGTGCGACCCCATCAATGGATTCCTCGTTCGGAGAGCAATCCATTGGTGGGGTCACACGTTCGGTTCGAGTCTCATTTAGCGACTCCAGAGCTCAAAACACGTCTAGAGTTTTGGCCGCCTCCACCGGTCTTCTGGCCCACTGTGCGGTGTGCGCCCAGCCTGCCCAGCCACTTCCCCACCATGCCCAGGCCCTTCGGCGCTGGAGAGGCCCAAGGGCCCCGGGGCGGGACGGGACAGGGGCCGTCCGCGACCCTCGCCGTGCTCGACGCCAAGGGCGTTCTCGGGGGCGGTGCATCACGGTGCATCCCTCGAGCCGACGACACCCCCGTCCCCCGATTCTGCAATTAGCGCATGGGCCGGGCCGGGCTGGGCCGGGCTGTGCAGCCGCATGGCGCTGTGCTCGGTGTGCTCGTTGCGCGGCCTTGACCCACTGTGCCGCTGCGCTGCGCTAGCTGCGCCCCACCACGCCGCAGCTGCACCGCACTGCTGCTGCAACAGCTGCTGCAGGCCCTCCGCTGCCACGCCCCGCCAGCCCCGCCAGTGGCGTAGGGCGTGGGCACTGCGTGTGCCGCGTGGGCGGGGAGGGCAACGTCTCCGTTTGGCCGCCCTGGCCGGCCCCGCGGACTGTACTGTACATTCGCTCAGACCTGAGCCAGCGGCGACCCTTTGCTATGCAGGCCTTTTCTTGGTGCCATCATGAGTGTGGCAAACAGCCTCCAAACAACGAGCGAAACAAAGGGTCGAACCCTTATAACGCACCGGAACAGCACTCCGACAATGAGGCCCCCGGTGGGGTTCGGCTGTTTAACTTTTCCTTTGGTCGCCGCTGGCTCAGGTCTGAGCGAATGCACAGTATAGTTTGGCTCAGTCAAAGTTGGCGGGTCTCATTGTCTGAGTGCTAACTGCGCCCGTTCCGGTCATCATAAGGGTTCGATCCCTTTGTAAGACGCAGGTTCCGGCGCATCTTGGGGACTGTTTGCGACACTCATAATGTCACACAGAATAGGCCGGCCCGCCAACTTTGCCTGAACCAACTATACGAGCACGGAGTGTGCACGATCGGCGCCGTCGCATGCGGACGCTGATGCCGCCACCATCTGCGCGAGGCCGCGGCAGGGCCGGCACGTTATGCGCGTGGTATGCGAAGCAACGCGAAGCCCTTCCGGCCGGCAAGAGGCTGAGCGCTGCGCTTGCTGCGCTACGCCGCTGCCTACACGGCCTGCCCGCCGCAGTTGCCGCTCCTCGGGTGGGCGCGGCTCCGCGCTCGGCTCGATCCGCACTGGGCTCGCCTGCCACACTGGAAGCGCTGGAAGCAGGCTGCAGGGAAGCCGACCTAGATAACTCCGCGGGTAGAGTGTGGCGTTCCATCCGATCCGAATGTCCTGCGGAGGGAGATGGGCTGGCCCAAGGGCCTCACGAGCTCCTCCAAGTTGCAAGGCGGCCACGTGACGCGCCGAGCCGCGAACACGGTGACGACGCCCGCCGCCTCGCGGGCCTCGCGTCGTGTGTCGCCTTACGTCGCCTTGGCGCGGGGAATTTCATTTGGATGGCACACAGTGGGCCAGAAGACAGGTGGGGGCGGCCAAAACTCTGGACGCGTTTTGAGCTCCAGAGTCGCTAAACAGGACTCGAACGGAACGTGTGACCCCACCAATGGGTTCCTCGTTCGGAGAGCAATCCATTGGTGGGGTCACACGTTCGGTTCGAGCCCCAGTTAGCGACTCTGGAGCTCTGAACGCGTCTAGAGTTTTGGCCGCCGCCACCGGTCTTCTGGCCCACTGTGTGGCGGCTGGATTCCACACGATGGCCGTCCGTGTCGAGCCTGGCGGCCTGGCGTGGCACGGTTGCCGTCGGCACCACACTGCTGAATGGCGGACGAAGGCACGACGGCCACGTGGGACGCACGTGGCCGCGCGCTGCGCGTTCGCGTGCAGGCTGGCCGATGATGGCTGATCGCGCTGGTCCACTGTCGCGCTGTCGCCGCGGCCCGGAAAAGGTGTGCCGAATGTCGGGCTCCAGATGCGGCGTGTGCGTGCACTGGTGCACAGTGTGGGCGTTGCGTGCGCGCCGCGCTGGATTCGGGGGCCGCGCGGGCCCCCTTTTTATTTGAGTTAGGGTTTTTTGGCTTCCGCTCTTGTTGTGGGTTTTGGGGGCTCGGCGCGGTTCTGCCGCTGCGCTCTCGGATCACGCCAAGTCACGCGGCGAGGCGTGGCGAGGCGGGCGCGGCACGGCCAGAGGCACGGCGGCGGCGTGCGCTATGGTGGCCCCGCGTCGCTCCGCGTTGCCGGCTCACCCACGGCCGTGTTGCGGCGGCGTTGCCAGGCTGCGATCAGCTGACCATCGATCGCCCCACCTTCGTCCTCCGCCGCGCCCGCCGCGCCCCGCTCCGGGAGGGAGGTTTGCTTGGTCCTGGGGTCCTGGGTGCACCGCGCCCCGCCGCCGCGCCCCGCCCCGGCTCGGCACCCCCGTCCCCCGCGAGTCTTTGTGACGGCTGTGCGCGCCAAGCGAGCCAGGCGGGAAGGAACACGGGGATGAAGTAGGGGCGCGGGGAACGGGCGGGGCGCGCAGGGCGGGCGGCACCCCTTGGAAAGAGCGCGCCTGCACCGCGGCCTCCTCTTGACCTCCTTCTTGCCGTGCTGCACAGTGTGCTGCATGGGCAGAAAACAGAAGCCCGACCAGAGTCCACGACGGGGCTCAAACTTACCCCTCACCTTTTCCTGGACGGGGTACTTTGGCGGCTCGGCCGTGGTGTCCGAAGGGCTTTTCGGCGGGGAGGAGGGGGCCGCCCTGGCCGCCCTGGCCCTGTGGGTGGTGGCGGCGCGGCGTGGCAGCGTGGCTTGGCGCCGCGTCCTACTTTCGGCCCTGCAGCCTCCGTCGGGGCGGGGCGGCTCGGGCGGGGCGGACTGGAGCGCCCTTGTCCCATTTCGCCGTGGGCTTCCCTACCCTACCCAACCTACCCGCTGGCCGGGCTGCAGGCGAGCCCGCCTTCCTGATCGATGCCAGCCCCTATTTAGGCCCCTCCCATCTTTATCTCGTTATGTCCTTCGTTTTGGCCTGGATGTTGATGGGGTGCAATGCTGCGCAATGCAGTGTACGACGCTGCGGTGTGTGCCACCCTCGTCGCGGCCTGCTGCAGTCCGATTCCGAGAGTCGTTTTCGTCGCCCTGTCTCTCGCACTCATGGGGCGTGCCGTGTAGGTGCGAGAGAGACAGAGCGACGAAACCGACTCTCGGAATCAGGCTGCTGGGCGTCCGACCTGCGCGGTCGGCGTGGGGGGCTTGTGCTTCTGGCAGTCCGTTTGATGTGATGGTGCTGATTGGGCTTTGGCCCGGCTTGGCCGGGTTCGCGTTTTGCTGGGGGCTTGGGTGATGCTCAGAGGGGTGTGGCGGCCACGCGCCCACGCCCTGGCGGTCTCCTTGTTGTTGATGGGGTTTGTTTCGTCTGGTGGCGGTTTGGCTGACTCAGCCCGGGTGTACCGGTGCGGGGCGCGACGGGGATGGCGCTCCGCCGAAATCCAGGCGCAGGTTGAACACCCCCTGAGCCGAGTTCTCCCTGTGCAGGAATCTGCAGGCAACTGCCATTTTAACTGCCATTGCATTGATGTCAGGAGGGTCGCCTAGCTCGTCTTGTCAAGTCAGCCAATGGCCTAGTTTGCAGAGCTGTCCGGGCAGGCAGGTCCCTCAAAGCGCGAGCAGGCTTAGGCAACCCCGCAATCGCCAAACGCACGGTGGAGCATTCGGCTAGGCTGACAGGTGGATGTGGCCGCAGAGTGTGCGACAGTGGCTAATGACGTGTTGTCCTTGTGTTCCAGGAGGCGGTGATGTGTACCACGTGACTTCCACCTACCCGCCGCAAGGTGGCGGCGGTCCCAGTGGCGGTCCCAGCGGCGGCCCTCAGATGCGTGTCGGTATCAACGCCATGGGCATGCCCGTGCAGGGCGTGCAGGGCGTACAGGGCGCCCAGCAGCAGGGCAGCCACCCTGGCCACGCCGGAGGCCCCGCGCCCACCTCGACGCCCCCGCAGCCCGACATGAGCAAGAGCCTGCACCTGCAAGGACAGGGCCAGATCCAGGGGAGCATGATCCCCTTCCAGGTGCAGAATGCGTCGCGGCAGACGACACAGGTGGGTACACTGCCGTCATGGCCGGGGACAACCGGGTGGGTGGGCCGTAAGCCTGGTGAGAGTGGGTCATTCTTCCGGTCCGAAATTCAGGGCGCTGATTGGAAACTCTCGGGGCAGCTTTGCGCCGCGTCCTGGTCTTGCTAGTGCGCCCCGGTCGAGCTTGCTGCTTGCACGGCGACCTAGGAGGCCTCGGAGGCCAAGGGTATTAGTGCAGGTCCTCAACAGTGTGCCAGTGTGCAAGGGGAGCTGATCGATCGGGGTGTTTGTTGTTTACGCCGTGTGGTGTCATGCACGCAAGGCCAGCCAGGACCCGTCCCTGGTACATAGTTTGGCAAAGAAGCTGGGAAGGGTGTGGTTGGATGAGAGGCACAGGCTTCTTCACAATAAATTTTCATCTCAGTTGACTTGATGTTGTCGTTTTATGTCTAATTTGTTCATTTTCTTTTGCAGAATTATAATTTTCAACCTAGAACCACAGCTACCCGCATGCCAAATAGGAATCAGCAAGCCTTTTATCCCAATATGGCTAACAGTCAGCAACTTGTAGCAGGACAGGTAAGTGATTGTGAACTACTTTAACATTGCCTTCTAATTTTGGTTGAAAACTCGCTTCAATTGAATGTGTTCTTTTTACAGCATTACGGCATAATGCCTAATTTGGTAATGGTAAGCTTCAAAAAATTCTTCACTTCAAATATTTTTGTTTTCTTTTTGTGCACTTCTTTGGTAACGTTTATTTTTGTGTTTCAGTACCCCCGCGGTGCCGGTATGAACTCTGCTGGTCACCAGCCCACATTGGGATACCCCAACCAGCAACAGCAATATTATATTCCAACAAACATGCCTGGAGCAGGAGGTTAGTCAGTCTGCCTGAGATGTTTGGTGTATTTACAGCCAATTAAAGTATCATTGATATAATTTGCCCTTTGTATTTTCAGGACTGTTTTATGCTACTCCTATGATTCGGACTGCTCCTTCAGGTGTAAATATTTCAGGCCCTCCTCAAACTCAGCAAAGTCTACAGACTGCGGCTCCTCATGGGCCTGTACAAACTCCAAATATACCTGTTTCTGGGGCCATCATGCCCATTGTCTCACCTTCAGCCCCATCTGGTATGTTTTCGCCCATTGCTCTTGTTTGTATGATTCAGAAGTAATGCGGCGGGCTTGAAATAATGTTATGTGCCCTTCTGCTTAGGTGGCAATGCTGTTCCCCCTGCGCAACCAAAGCGTAGAAAACATGCTTTGATCATTGTCGACCCCAACAGCGGTAAAGACGTTGTTGAAGAAATGGAAAAAGAAGCATCAGCCTCTGGTAGTTCGAGTAATCGAGAAACTCCACAACCGGTAAGTGTGACACTACGGAATCTTTCTTAACTTGATTTATGCATCAACAAAGTCAACATCTTTATTGGGTCACTTGGTTCCCTCTTTTGCTCTGTTTTTAAGCCTGTTTTGTTCTGCAGGAGTCATCAGCTGCTACAAATCACAATGTCGCAGCTGAATTTGCTGAGAGAGTAGGAAAGGCTGCCAGTGAAGACTCGACGCCGTCAGCACCGACTCAGCCCCCGGACCTGTCCCAGAACATGGGCAGCGTGAACGGACCCGCCGCCAGCCCGGCAGAGGCAGCCCCTGACGCAACTCTTAGTCAAAGCAGTTATTTAGAAGATAGCTCTAGCATAGGCAATACGTGGAACAAGGGCGGCCACAAGGGCCCGGGGGCTGGCCCCGTCCCTGTCCCTGTGGAAGACGGCACGCCCGTGTTCTTGTACTCACCTGTGATACCACATAATTTTAGTGCCAAGTCTATTGAAGAAATGTACCCCAGCTCCAATGTGTCTATTGTGATGCACCATTCAAGCATGGTGCCTACACGACCAGCCCAGCTGGCCAACTCATCCCTGGCGCTCTCCGAGACAACGCCAGTTGTTAGTGCCAACATCAATGCGCCAAGTGTTGAAGTGTACAGGTGAGATACAGTATTGCTATTTTCAGCATATTGTTAAGTCGTTTATTATTTTAAACTTTATGGCTTAATCTCTACAGTTGTACTGTGTGCCCATCTGTTCTCTCCATTTAAACTTCGCTTTAATTCTTTTCCAGAGGTAGAAACGCTCAGCAATCGCCTTCTGGCAACACTGGTACCCACCCATCACCCCAGAGACGGAAAAGACAAGAAAATGCTGCTGCTGTTTCAAGCAGTAATGCATCAACTACACCTAGTGCATCAAGCACAGAGAGTCCGAGGTGAGATTCATACCTATTCTTATCATCAGTTTTGATGAAGCTGCTGATGCTGAGTTCAGCAGTTACACAGCAGTATTCCTTATCAAAGGAATCTTTCCATGTTGCAACATTTTTGTCGCATTGTTCTCCCTTATCTCTGTATTAATACTCCCTCCATGACTCAAATTTAAGAATGGGCTTAAAAAATTGGAAATTGCATTTTTAATTGAGTCGGCAGTGCCTGTCAGTTAATGCATGTTGTTAGAATTGGTCCCTACCCTTATTGAAACCGTATGTGTGTGTTTGTAGAGTGTACTGCGTGCTGGTTTCTGATGCTCCCCTTCCTCGTCTCTTTGCAGTCATGTCGCTGAAGCCAAGAAGAAGGGCAGTCCCACACCTGCTGGAGGCGCTCAGAGTGTAGGGCCTGCCAAGGCGCAGCCTGGAGCCGTCCAGAAGGACGCCAAGGGCGGCAAGGGCGCCAAGGCGCCTGCCCCCAAGGACGCCCCTAAGGAGGTGCTGAAGGACGCCCCCAAGGAGGCCGACAAGACTCCCCTGGTGGAGCCCGCCAAAGGCAAGAGCCCCCCTGCGTCGCAGGCGACGACCCCCGCGGCCGCCAAACCCGCCGCCGCCGCCGCCCCTGCAGCACCCGCAGCGGCACCCGCCGGGGCGTCGACGCCGGCCCCAGCCGCTGCCGACGCCAAGGCCGACAAGGCCAGCAAGGCGACGCCGACGCCCAAGCCGGCCGTGCCGGAGCCCGCAGCCGAGTCAGAGGGTGAGTGGCAATCTGCATGACTGGGCCTGGGTGATGCCGCGTTCTCGTCTACTTGGCCCTGCCAGAGGGGAGGGCAAATGTTTTGCCACGCCGGCGGCCTCCTCCGCCCGCTCTGGCTGCCTGATAGGGGTGGCGGCGGGCGGTCCACCCCTGGCCAGGATGGACACCAGGAAGTCCCCGCGGCGTTAGCTTCGCCCTGCTGGCGCCCTGGCGCTGGCCAACGCCCTAGTCCCCCTCCTCCTGCACTCTCGCACCGGGACGGCCGGGACGGCGCCAGCGCCAAGGCCGGGGGGAGCCTGTACGGGCGCGGGCTGTACAGCCTGTACACACGGTTGAGCAATCTGGGAACATTGCAGTGTGTGGGCGGACTTGTGGAGTAGTACAGTGTGGACACGGGAACGGAACGGAACGGGGGTAGTAAAGTCGCGGCCCGTCGCGCTCGCCCCCTCGCCGTGACTCATGCTCCCCACGTCGCCCTTCCCCTCTTTGTGCATAACTTTTGCGCCGGGTGGACTGGGCGGGCTGCGTCCGAAACGACAAGGAAATTGAATGGTTTTCCTCTCGGACAAGGAGGAGAGGAGAGGAGAGGGAGGGGGGATGGGAATCACCTGTCGCAGATTCGTCTGTCTTCGTCGCACTCGTGACAAGGGAGCGAACGGATGAGCCAATGAAGGCGGTGCACTCCTTCCCCTCCCTCCCCCTTCCCCCCTTCCCCTCCCCGCCTCGAGGAAGACCTCCCCCCCCTTCCCCTCCCCCCTGCCGGTGAAATGGGGCTGTGGTCTGCTCGTGTTGCCGCAGTGCACAGAGGCTCGCCTCTTCGCCGGTCGCATCGCGCAGCATCGCGCAGTTGGAGTGGAGGGGTTCGGCCGCGCCTCCTTCCCCTCGCGCGGGGGCGACGCTTGCTTCCTTTTAATTTATTTATTTATTTGTTGTTGTGAAATAGTTTTAAATTGTTGTTATCTGAAGCGGCGTTGTCTCTGCTGCGGTCGCGCGCGCAGGGACCGTGTGTGACGATGGCCGTGTTGTGTGGGCCTTTTAACGTGTTGTGATAGTTGTTTGGAACTCACCTGCGCCTCGCGCGCGCGTGTGTGTGTGTGTGTGTGTGTGTGTGATATGCATCGTCTGTGATACAAGCCCCCCTGTAAACGTGCTGTGATACTTCAAGATGGGATGCAAGAGAAAAAAGGGTGCGTACTGGTGGCTTCGGTTTATTTTGGTGGTGTGGCGTCTCGCCGCGTCGCCGCCTGCGTGTGTGCGGTGTCCCCGTGCCAAACGGCATGTGCGTGCCATGCCCGGCCATGCCCGCGTTCCTCGCGTCGCATGCCGCAAAGGGCAGGCGAGGCAGGCAGCACCAGACTTGAAGCGCTCTGTTTGTACTTTGGTTCAACTCGCTATTTGATTGCCTTTGCCGAGCGTCGCTGGCTTGGTGGCGCTCGGCGAGGCGCTCGGGGTTGGACGGCGGCCGTCTCTTGATTATGTGCTCCGCCTCTAGGTAGTTTCGGTTCGGCCAAGTCCGCCGCCACCCATTTTTACGTTTCAATGTTGTGCTTCTTTTTTTTGTTTCGCCGGTGGGGCGCGGCGCTCATTTGACTTGGATGGGTGGGCCGCGCAGACAGTGTCCTCCCTGACCTTGATGACATGCAAGGCGCCTCGGGAAGGGTTTTGGGTTCGAGCCGGCCGCCTGGCACCGCCTGGCCGGTGGCGCTGCTGCTGCTGTTTGGCGACGCGGTGTGGCCGTTGGGCTGTGCCGGGTGTGGCCCTTGCTTCCTCTTGGCCGTGGCGGCGGCACGGCGGCGTGGCAGCCGGTCTAGTGATGGGCCGCCCCGCCGCCGGTTCGTTGGTTCGGACCGTTTTGTCGGGCGTGTCGGGCCGCGGGACGGCCGGCTGGGGTTGTGGGGGCGCCGTATTTATAGCTAGCCGACCCACTGCGCCCCGCGGAGCGCCACCGCGGCCACCGCGCCGCGGACACGGCATTCGGCGAGCCGGGGCGGGCCGGGGCCCTCCGCGGCGTGATGGGGTGGGTGGGGGGGATAAGAGATCCACCCCCGCTATTTCTGTTGGCCAGATTGAGTGGCGGAGCCGTCGTGTGGCAGGCCGGCTTGTTGGCGGGGTGATAGCGGGGCAGCGCGTGCATTCCGGCGAGCTCGCGCGCGCTGCTGTGCCGGTGGGCTGGTCTGGCCCGCCGATCCGCGGATAGTACGCTAGTACAAACTAGATAGGGAGGGGAGGGGGGAGGGTCTACGCCCCCGTCTGCCTCATCGCTATTTTCCTCAACCTGTGTGGGCGTTTTAGCCGGGTGGTGATGAACGGGTCGGTGTCGGGATTAGCGACTCGGTAACGCAATTAGTCCCTTCGATTGAGGCGCGGTGATCGTCCGCGATGAAGGGGCCCCGATTGTCGTGTCTCGCGTCGCTCGCTCGAGTGTGTCCGGCTCTGTCGCGTGGGGGGGCTGGGGCGTGGCTGGGGCGCGGTCCTAGGTGTGCACTGTTTCGTACGTTCCCGCGTTGGGTGCGTTGACACGTTGGTCGGATTTGCCCGAGGGGTGAATCACTCAGCGTTCTGGTGTACACATGAGTACATGAGTACGGGTGAGTACACCTTGCTTTACTCACAAATTTCATAATTTCAAACGTTTTAAGGCTTTATTTAGCGTTTTTAACGGCACTCAACGTTAAATCGGTCGAAAAACTAGAGAATTTCACCCTTTTAGAATTTGTGAGCACACTGAGTACGGGCAAATTTGTACACATGAGTGCACTAGTGATTCACCCCTCGGATTTGCCAACACCGGACACGATTCTGAAGCATTATGGTCTATACTCTGACCAGAAAACGAAGAGCCCTGGGTCCTCGCGGTCGAGGACTACCTGCAATGCTAAGGCGGCAGAGGCAGGGTCGACATGAGCCCCGTCCCGATTGAGCCCCGATGACTTGAGCCCCGGCAGAGCCCCGGCCGAGCCCGACTCGAGCCCCGACTTGAGCCCCGACTGAGCCCCGATGGCCAGAGCCCCGACCTGAGCCCGTTTTGAGCCCCAACCTAAGCCCCGTTTGAGCCCCATTTGAGCCCCGCGCCAAAAAGTTGCAATATCTTCACTAAAAAAGTTCAAAAATGGAAGTTTTTTGGCGTGGGGCTCAAGTGGGGCTCAAACGGGGCTCAGGTCGGGGCTCGAACCGGGCTCAGGTCGGGGCTCTGGCCATCGGGGCTCAGTCGGGGCTCGAGTCGGGGCTCAAGTCGGGCTCAAACGGGGCTCTGGCCGGGGCTCAGGTCATCCGGGCTCAATCGGGATGGGGCTCATGTCGACCCTGCCGCGGCAGATGCCGTAAACCGCGAAGAACTCAGGGCTCTTCGTTTTCTGGTCAGAGTATATGTTCGGAACGTTGGCCGCCTCCACGGACGGGAGGGACGGGAGATGAGACACCGTGGCCGCCTCCCATCGAGGCTTGCGCTGTGCCGTCCGACGCTACACCGCGACTCCGTTCTTCGGCCGGAACGTGGGGCGGGCGGAGGGCGGCCAGGCGGACGGACGGACGTGGGCCCCGCAGCCCCGCAGCGCGGGACGGCCTGACGCACAGACAGTGTGGCAGGAAAGTCGCCCACCGCGATGTGTGCAGGCTGCGCCGGCCGGGCTGACGCGGGCTGACGTCACGGCGCGCGAGAGGGACCACACCGAACACGGCCCACCGGCCGAACGGGCCGACGGACGGTCAGACAGTGCATGCCTTGATGCGGCCGGCGAGACGCTGGCTTGCCCGGCCCGGCCCCGCACAGTGGGCCAGAAGAACGGTGGAGCGGCTAAAACTCTAGACGGGTTTTGAGCTCCAGAGTCTCTAAATGGGCCTCGAACCGAACACTGCAGGAAATAACCACAACAAAAGTACACAAATTTCTGGCAATTTTTTTATCAGGTTTTTATTGTACTTTCAAAGTACAACAATTGTTGTACAAAGTACAATGGAACTGGCATGACGAGTGCTGGGCAGTCCCGGCCTCGTTGTGGTTTGTACAATTCTCGTTGTACTTTCTACAATCCCTGTTGTACTTTCATTGTACAGTTTTTGTTGTACATTTGTTGTACTATTCACACTTTTTCTTGCAGTGAACGTGTGACCCCACCAATGGATTGCTCTCCGAACGAGGAATCCGTTGGTGGGGTCACACGTTCGGTTCGAGTCCCATTTAGCGACTCTGGAGCTCAAAACGCGTCTAGAGTTTTGGCCGCCTCCACCGGTCTTCTGGCCCACTGTGCCCGCCCGGCCTCACTCGGGCCTGGGTGCCGGCCGCGCCGGCCGCACCTGGCGTGTATGCCCCACTTTATTGCAATTTGGCGGCTCTGCTTGTCCCGAGGCGGCGCACGGCGCACGCGGCGCGGGGGTGAAGGGCGTCGGAGGCGTGCGTCACTGCTGCCCAGTCCGGCCCAGCCCCGCCCAGCCCCGCCCCGCCCCGCCCCGCCCCGCCCCGCCCGGGATCTCGTACTTGATTGGGAATGCAGATGCACGACGGGCCACGCCACGTGTGACTGCCGTGGGTGCCGGGCTGGGCGTGCCGGCGGCGTGGCGGCGCTCGGTGCGCCGGCCCGCCGGTGGTCTTGGTCTGGATTCGCCGGCTGCCCTCCCTCTGCGTCCTGGCGGTGAATGCGCGCCGCGGCCCCGCGGCTTGCCGTCAGAGAAAGTTTGGCAGTCCGCGGGGCCGTGGTGGCGGGCGTGGCGGCGTGGCGGCGCTTGACGCGAGGCCCCGCCGCCGCCCGGCCTCGCGACCAGCTGGTGATGCCGGCTGCTGCGCTGCTGCGTGAGGCGAGTGTGTGCTCTGCGAATGATGGAGCCAATTTAAAACCGCGACGCGAGATGGCCGAGACAATGCTGCTGATGGCGGTCCGGTTCGGTTCTGCTCGCGCGGTGGTTTTCCGCCCCTGCTGCTCCGATATAGAGGTGTTTTTATTTTTTCTGACGTCAATTAGAATCGCACGCTGGTTCGCGTTGCGTGTGGCTCTGCGCCCTCGGGTGTGACGGCGGCGCCTTGCCTCGCCCTGCCCGCCGGCCGGCCAGTCGGTGCAGCGTGGTGTTCGATGCCTTGCGCGTGGATGTACGGCAACGTGGATTTGGAGGCCTACTTCGGTCGTTTTCTTGCCCGTCGCATCGCTTGCCGTTTACGAGATGGACCTTTGAGTTGCGGGCGCCGTTCGTTAGGGGGGGGGGCGTCTTTAAGTTGGGTGGGATTAATTGTCGTTTTCGGCGGCCTGTCTTTCCCGCGGAGCTTTCTCAGCACTCATGCCGTCTTCGCTGTGCTACTCGCTGATAACGCGCTTCGCCATGTTCGCCGTTACGTAATTCGCGGACGTGCCCCGAGAGGGATGAATGGAACCCGCTTGCCTATCCGATGCCGCCGCCCCGCCGCCTCGGAGGAGAAAGTGAAGGTTAGCGACGCCTTTCCCCTTCCCGAGTTGAAGTCTCCGTCGTGGACTGCGGCGGCATGGGTGGTGCGGCGCACGCGGCCGTCGGTCGCGGATTTGGTCTCCCGACTGGTGTCTTGGGGGGGAAGGAAGGTCAGGACATCTGATAGTGCCGCCCCGCCCGGTTCAGGGAACCCTCTCGCCTTATCGTGACCGCGACCCCCGCCAAGGGCTGGCCGACCGTCTCTCTCGCACTGGCGGTGCGTCGCGTGTGGGTGCGAGAGAGAGAGAGAGCGGCGCGCTGTGCGGAGTGGGTGTGCTTCGAGTTGGCGGCGGTGTGTCCTCGATAACTGTCGCGACGGCTCGCCGGCTCGCGGCCCTGCGTGCGGTGCGGCGGCCCTTGCCACTGCGGCGGCGGGCCGGGCGAAGGGCAATCTTATCTGGCACTAGAGCCTCTTGCGAGATGGAGATGCAATTAGCTCCTGGCAAGTCAGGCTGCAGCGTGCCGTCGGCGTGCCGTGGCGCGGCCCGGGGGGGCTAGGCGCCACCCAGAGACTGTTTGAATAATCCGCGTGCCTCGCCGCCTGCTCCGCGTGTCGTTGCGCGCCTCGCATCGGGTGGGTGTCGCCGCGTCGCTCTGGTGTCGCTGGCGGCCCGCGGTGCCGCAGTCGCGGTGCCGCGGTGGGAAGGGGTGTGGGAGTGGCTGGGCCTGATTGCAGGGGAGCTGCCGCCTGCCGCCCGAGGAGATGTTTCGTCGCCGTCTCTGTCGCACCCCTCGAGCGCGAGAGACGGTGACGAAACGATCCTTTTGAATCGGGCGGCTGCCGCGGCGGCGTGCTCAGGTGAGCGTCGACTCGCCGCCGGGCTGTGGCGGGCTGTTGCTGAGCGAGGCGTGATGGCGCGCCGCGGGCTGCGGGCTCCGTATACCGCACTCGCGGGGTGCTTGGCAGGGCGTTCCAGTCGCCACCGGCGCCTCTTTTTGCGACGGCCGAGAAGGGCCCAGCCCAAACGCGTAGCGGAATGTAGCGGCATGCCGTCCGTCCCGTCCGCGGCGGCCGCGGTGCTGTCTGCGCGCTGGCTCGGCTGTTCCTCGCCCACATGGTGGAGGGGGGCTCCCCCCTTCTCCGCTCCCCGACGTCCCCGTCCGGTGCCGGCAAGGAAGGGAAATGGAGGCAACTAGGAGTCGCTGTCCTCTTGGAGCCGAAGCGGCCAAGCCGTCGCGCCGTCGCGGCCCGAGCCTATCCCGACGTTGCCGCCGACGTGCTCTGCGCGTTCGGGGGGCCTCTGCCGGCCTTTGCGCTGCGTTCGGGGCCTTCGGGGCGCCGGTCCGCGGCGAGCCGCGCCAGTCGGCTGCCACCGCACCGCGAAGAGAGTCGGGTTTGAGCCGCCAGCCGCACGCAGCGGCCCGTGTACGACGAGGCTCGGACGAGCTGATCAGGCCGTGTGGTGGTGTGCACGTGGCGCAGACGGAAACGGGGACCTTCGCCTGGTCGCGGTGCGTCGCGCTGCTCGCTCGCGTCTCTGCTGCACTGCTGGTGCACCGCGAGTGCGGCATGCGTGTGTGACCTGGTGGCACGGCGACGTGTCGCCGCGGTGCCCTTGGAGGATGTGTGTCTAGTCCGGTACGTACTCGGGCCCAGCCGCGTGTTGCTAGGGAGAGAGGCCTCCCGGTGGGACAGTGGGGCCGCGGGGGCGCCGCCGCGCCTCTGCCTCGTCGGGCCGTTGGAGACTAACAGCTGTTGGGGGCAGGCATCCGCCCGGCAGGCGGCGACCCTGGATGGCGTGTTCGGCAGCGTGCTGTGCTTGGCCCTGGACGTCGTCAAGTGCGTGGTGCGCGTGCAGGCGGTGCGGCGTGCGCTGCCGTGACCGGGCAGCGCCGCGTGGACGGCCAGGGTTGGGTTCGGCGGCGTGGTGGATAGGTTAGGTGGCACCGTGTGACCTCTGTGCACGCGGTGGGTAGCGGGAAAGGGGGAGGGGAGGGGGTACTGGGTTTCGGACGCCATCAAGGTATGGGGCCAGTGCGCGGTGAGTGCCGAGGTGAACGGCCTCACCTTGGCCTCGTGCACGCCGTGCACGGCTTGGTGGAGGACATGGTGATGGGCTGTCAGTAGCCGGCGTGAGCAGTGAGCAGCCCCTCTGCCACGTTGACAGTGTCATGTCGCGCCGCGCCGGCGTTCTGCCTGTCAAGTGAGCGTTGATTTTGCGGTGCCGCGGCTTCCGCGGCCGAGTGGCGGGTGTCAGCTGTAGGGCCGTGCTGGAGCCTCTACGGTGGAGTGTCCTGGTCCAGGCTGTCCAGGCCTCCTGGAGCAGGCGGCCATGCCGGCCCTACCCTGCCCCTGCCCTAGTTGGACCGCCGGCCGGCGGCCGGCCCAGGTGGCCCAGGTGGCCCAGGTGTTGAGCTTGGTGGCCTCGCGACTGGCAGAGCGGGGCAGGGCCCGCCTCGCCTCGCCAACACGCCGGCCTTGTCCAGTCCGGTGCGACTGGGCTGGGTCGGGTGGAGCGGCCTTCTTGGCATATGGGTATGCCTCAGACTCCAGGCAGGCTCCAGTGTCCAGCAAACCCAGGACCACGGTCTGGATCTCAGGGTTTGGCCGCGCCTTGGCGTTTTCTTTTTCTTCCTCTTTTTGTCGAGTCTGTGCAACAGGTCTTTGGCACTTGCCCGCGTCTGGGCGTGGCGGCGCGCGGCTACGCACTGGGCGGCGCCTCGCTGCGTGCCTATCCCGCTATTTATATGGCGAGCGCTATTTCCGACGCGTTTTGCTGTTCGTTCGGCAATTCAAGTGTGTGGACTCCACACTACTCGAGACTCGGGTGGCCCTGCGCCGTGCGGTGCATCCGGGGGAAGGGGTAGAGGACAAGGACGTCGAGGGTACAGTGCTGTGGTCTGACGAGGTGTTACTCTTGTGTTGCAGGTAAAGGCGCCGGTCGCCACAAGGGCAAGAAGATGCGCGACTCCAGCGCCAAGGGCGCTGAGAAGGAGGGCTCCGATGTGGAGGCTGCCTCTGAGGCAGCGCTCCCCGAGGAGAGCTGCTCCACCCCCGCGTCCACGCCCACGCCGTCCGAGGCGGCCGCGGGCAGCAGCCCCGTCGCCGCGACCACCCCTGAGGCGGAGGCGGAGGGCGACGCGGTGAGCAAGACAGCCTCGCCGACGCCGGCCGCCACCCCCGTGACCAGCGTCCCGGAACCCGCTGCCGCGGCTACCCCCGCTGAACCGGCGGAGGGGGCCGTGGCGCCCCAGACGGAGGACTTGCCGGAGGCTGTGGACGCAGCCACCCCCGCGACGACGGCACCGTCGGCCCCGACAGTGACGGTGCCGGCACCCACCCCGGCCGCCGTCAACCTGTTCGCCCCCTTCGCGCTGCCCTCGCCCCCGGTCATCATCCCCAGGGCCGTGAAGGAGGTCAAGGAGGTGGAGGTGGACGACAAGGTGTCGTCTCGCAACGACGAGAACGCCAAGGTGTCCAAGGATGATGCTGCCGGCGACAAGAAGAGGGCATATGCTCCAGGTAGGGCTCTTTCGCTTTGCTCTATTCGGGGTGCTTTGGAACTTGATAAAATTGGTTAACGTAAATTGTTTCTGCAGAACAATGGAGTCCTCTCAACCCTGACGGCAAGAAGAAATATGACCGCAGTTTCTTGATGGACTTGCGTAATGATCCTCAGTCGCAGAAGAAACCTGATGGTCTACCTGAAATGGAGGTAGTCCTCAAGGAAAGCAATAAGGTATCTATTCCACATTAACCTTTTAAATCACTTTTTTGTGAAATAAAACCTCAGATTTTATCTTACTTTTCTATTTATTTTTTTCAGAAGGCAATGCAGAATAACTTCAACAATGACTTTTCACCTGCTGGTTTTGTTCGGTCATCTGGTTCTCGAGGGGTAAGTTTCAGTTAGTTTCTAATTGTATTTGTTCCGCACTGTACAGCTACTTGTGATGTTTCAAACTAAAGTCTCTGAAATTTGTGAAGCCAATTCTTGACCTGACAGTGGTTGTACAGTGAATAAGAAAGTTTTGATGTATCCCTTTGAAATGTCGCTCTGAACCAAAGTGTCAGATTAAAATTATACAGCTTTTTAGTGACTAGTTACGTTTATGCTGTGAAGCTGATCAATTTAACTTAAGTCCTGTCCCTGTTGAAGTTGGGTTGCTTTCATGATGCCTTAAACTAAAGTCTCCGATTTGCATGAAGACAACTTGCTTATAACTGAATGTCTTGTCAACCCAACGCCCCCCCCCCCCCTCCCTTTTCTAACCCCGTTTTTTGCCTTTTATTATGCCTATGGCTGTAGCTAAAGAGTCTGACATTTGTTCAGTCAGTTTTTAACTGTGTGGCTATGCTACCAATTTTCAAAACGTGTGTTCTTATTTGCCTTTTATGATGTCTTAAACTAAAGTCTCTGATATGTGAAGACAGATTCTAACTGAAATGGTCAAAACTTCTCAATTGTCAAACTTATGTTTGCCGCATGTACACAATGCCTTTTAATGATGCCTGAAACTAAAGTCTCAGAATTTCTTTGAAGACCCATTTTATCTGAAGGGGGCTGTATTTTAGCTCTGGGTTAAGTGACACTATTCATATAGTATTGGTATCCAGTTTTTTCTGCACCTAAATGATGGTACACAATGAAAGTAGTGGACTGAGTTATCTGCTGACAAATTATTTACTGATTGGTGTTATTTAAAGCTGTTCCTCATTCTGTAGAAATTTTCCGTAGGGTATCTGCAGCAGTTTTAGCTGTTCAGCATATGGTTTTCTGCACCTAAATGATGGTACACAATGAAAGTAGTGGACTGACTGATCTGCTGATAAAGTATTTTCTGACTGGTGTTATTGGAAGCTAAGGTTTTCTCCCAAGTACCCTTTTTCTGTTAGGTACAGTTTTAGCTTTATAGGGTATCATTTTTTGCACCTGAATGATGGTACACAATGAAAGTAGTGGACTGACTGATCTGCTGAGAAACTTTTTACTGACCGGTGTTATTTGAAGCTCTCCTCTATTTTGTTTTGCCAATTTTCCTATGTTTTTGATGAAAGACAGCTTTAGTCTAATTGTGGTCATAGTTCTGTTGCTGTCCATGTTGTTTTTCTCCATCTGTTGTCATTAACATTGTTTTTTGTTTGTTTCAGCCTCCTCCTCAGAGGAAGAGTCAACAGGGTAAGCCCAAATCTGGCAAGCCTCCTCTTATTCATGTGACATTGTCACTTCGAGAAGATGTAAAACTCCATGAGACTGAAAATGCATGGAAGCCTGGTGTACTTGTTGCTGGTAGTAAAGAGTCTGATGAAGAAGAAGCTAAGACACAGGTATGTTTGGAATTTTTTTGTCTTACCTCTTATTTTGGCTTTTCCTGATATTTTCTGAAGTGTTTGGCATATATTCTTTAAATTTTTATTTATTTTTACCCGGTTACATGTGTTTTGCTCCAGGATTTGTACAAGAAAGTTCGAGGTGTGCTCAACAAACTTACGCCTCAGAAGTTTGACACATTGGTCGGACAGGTTCAGGCTTTGCCAATTAACACTCCTGAAAGATTAAAGGGAGTTATTGATCTTGTTTTTGACAAGGTATGTGATTACATTCATTGATTCTCATTTGTATTTTCTCAGCCTTTTTCTTTTTCTTTTTTTGTAATACCGTGGTGTTTTATCTGTTTACAGGCTGTTGATGAACCAAATTTCTCTGTTGCCTATGCTAAAATGTGCAATGAACTGAAATCTAAAGAAATCCAGAATAATTCCTTTAGGAAGATCCTCATAACACGGTGCCAACAAGAGTTTGAGAAAAACAAAGACGCTGAAACCAATAATAAGGACAAAAAGATTAAGGAAATTGAAAGTGAACCAGATCCAGTGAGTTTGATTTGTTGTAACTCTTTTGCTAGTCCTGTTTATTAACAATCTTATATACAACCCTTCCTCCCTTGTTTTTCTTCTTCAGGAAAAGAGGAAGGAACTTACATTAATGTATGAAGAGGAGGAAAGAAAAATTAGGATGAAGTCTGTTGGCAACATTAGGTAAGTGCAGTCTCAGTATTAAGATACATCATATAAACCTTTCTGTAGAAATTTTAATGATTTTCCTCTTTTAGGTTCATTGGTGAATTGTACAAGCTGGGAATGTTGACTGGACCTATCATGCTTCGTTGTGTTAGTGACTTGCTGAGGAAGGAAGACGAAGAATCTTATGAGTGCCTCTGCAAGCTTTTGACTACTATTGGAAAGAAGTTGGAAATGGTAAGTTTGTTCTGTCTCAACTTCTGAGCAAGCTTGGTTCATCATGGATGTATGGTTGAGAGCTAGTTCCTACAGCCCTACAAACTGATCAGAGGCCCCATCTTAAACTGCCTAGGTTAATTCCTCAAAGCATGGTTAGCATGTTAATAACTAAAAAAAAGATCTGATATGATGACCCTATTTGGGTCCCGCTGAAGAGTAAATGACACTTCGTGATTTTATTTTAAGCATTCTGACAGATCTTGTTTGAATGGTTTCAAAGTTTTGGGCCACTCAATTAGGGTTTTTTGATAGGGTACATCACAATGCACTTAATCTGGTATTTATAGTCTGATCTGATGTGATGACAACATAAAGGCTTTGGAGAGGTGCTGTGCTACCTCTATGATTTTATTCGTAGCCAAAAGGATCCTGACAGATTGTATTGATGCCATAAGGGCAGAGAACTATTGGCTGCACTCCCAGTAATTGATCACTGGTCTAGGGTCAATATTTGAAACAGTAGCATGCGTTTCATCAAGATCTGACATGATGACAAAAAGTTAGGTCCTTCTGAAGGATATTGCCATTTCCACATTGTGTCGATATTTCTTAATTGATTCTGACAGATCTTGATGTTTCAATGTAACATCCTCACTGTTTAATTTGCTTAACTTTTTTTAGTCTGAATGCTATTGACCTGGTGGTATTTGTACCATGTGGGCCAAAAGAACCCGACCGCTCCGGCCGGCTCTGGCTGGGGTTTTCTGGTCACAGCGTCTAAACTGTTCAACTTGAAGGGGTATAGTAAGCGAGCCGATTGTAGGTCTCTGTGCAAGGAACAATCGGCTCGCTTACTGTACCCTTCTAAATTCAACGGTTTTGACGCTGTGACCAGAAATCCCCGGCCAGAGCCGGCCGGAGCGGTCGGGTTCTTGAGGCTCACATTTTAGTTGTGGTTCAAGATCTCAAGTGATGACATACAGTTAGGTCCTACTGAAGGATATTGCCATTTCCACGTTGTGTCGATTTTTCTTTAATTACTCTGATTGATCTTGATGGTATAATGTAACATCCACACGGTTTGATTTGGTTAACTTTTCTTGTAGGCTGTTTTCTGAGAGGGTTCTTAACAATGCTTTTGACCTGGTGGTACTGTAGTTGTAGTTCAAGATCTGAAGTGATGACATACAGTTAGGTCCTACTGAAGGATATTGCCATTTCCACATTGTGTCGATTTTTCTTTAATTATTCTGACAGATCTTGATGTTAATGATTGGTAGGGTTGAAATACAACTTCCTTGCTGTTTAATTTGGTCTTGCATTTAGGCTACCAAATTATTAATCTACTAAATTATACTAATTTGATTAATTTCTGATGGCATAGCATTTTTGTAATTAAAAGATCTGATATGATGACCCTATTTGGGTCCCGCTGAAGAGTATATGACACTAGCTGATTAATTTTAAAGCATTCTGACAGATCTTGCTTTAATGGTTTTGAAGTTTTGAGTCATTCAGGCTAATTTCTGGAAGGGCACTTCACAACACTGTTGATCTGGTGCTTAAAGTATAGTGGTTCTATATCTGATGTGATGACAACATGAAGGCTTTGGAGAGGTACTGTGCTATCTCGATGATTTTATTTCTAGCCAAAAGGATCCTGACAGATTGTGTTGTTGCTAGGAGGGCTGAGAAGTAGGGGTCGATGTTTGAAAGTGTGGCATGCGTTTCATAAGTCAAGATCTGACATGATGACAAAGTTAGGTCCTTCTGAAGGATATTGCCATTTCCACATTTGTGTCGATTTTTCTTAAATAATTCTGACAGATCTTGATGTTCTAATGGTTGCTGGGGTTTCAATGCAATAGCTGTGCTGTTCGATTTGGTCACTAATCCTGGGGGGATACTTCATAATGCTGTTGGTGTGGTGTTATTTGTTTGCCCAAAATAATTTTGGATAGATCTACTTTATGTGCTTGGCAATGTCAATTTTTAATGTATTTATTTGTTTCTCTCTGCAGGAACTAACACAGGGAGGCCAAGGAGATGTTTTGAGTTCCTACTTCATCAAAATGAAGGAGTTGGCTGATAAGGGAAGGAAGGGCAAGAACGTTTCATCCCGAGTCAGGTTCATGCTTCAAGATTGCATCGACCTTCGGTCCAACAAATGGGTTCCGCGCCGAGATGACTCGAACCCCAAGACCATGGACGAGATCCACCGAGAGGCCGAGCGCGAGACTGTGGAGATGAACATCGCCCTGGCGCAGCAGGGCACTCCCAGGAAGGACGACCGCGGCATGAACCGCGGCATGGGAGGCGGCGGTGGAGGCATGGACAAGCGGGGCGGCAGGGGCGGACCAGCTGCCGATGATGGTGGTTGGAAGAACGTGCAAACCAGGAGTCGGCCCCTAGACGTCAACAAAATGGCCAAGGGCATCATTCAATCAACCGAAATAGCAACTCTAGGCTCACCTAATCAATTCTCCAAGTGGGGCGGGGGCAGTGGGAACAGTGCCTCGAGAGACCCCAAAGCTATCTCTTCTAGACCTGGACCCGTTGTCACCACAGGCAACCCCTTCTCAGCTCTTGAGAAGACTTCTGTGTTCAACAATGCGTAAGTTCGGTTTTTATAATGTTGTTTTCTCTCCTGTTTGTCTCATTTTCATCTTTTAACATCATATTCTATGATGTGAATTGTAGTAAATTGCAACTTGTGATCTGTGCTTACAGCGAGAGGAAACCATCTGGTTCAAGCAGTAAGGATCGAAGCATGGGTAAGTAAATTAACTGCTATGCTTATCTCTGGCTACTCCTTATCTTAATGTGCTGCTGGACAAAAGTAATCTTAACCCTCAATTTTATCTTGTTGCAGGTGACAGAAATAGTGGGTCTCGTAGCAGTAGTCAACATAGGACAAGCTCTCAGCCAGCTTCTAGGGACAGCTCACAAGCAAGAGGAAAGCTTGAAGAGGAAAGGAGAAGCAGGTGAGCATTATTTAAAATTTTCCTGGGAGAAGATACGTGAGGTATCTTTCAAACACAGGATTCTCACCACTAACACTCCCTACAAAATAAGGCTCTCTGATGACTGTAGTTCTTAAAGGTACTGACTGCAGACAGATACGGAGCCAACACCTAGCACCCTACCCAATGCTTTGTCTCAACCATGTTTGCAACTTGTTTTCTTATTCTTGCTGTGTTTTGCAGGGTACCCACACCAACCTCTGTGAGTGAAATTTCACCAAGTGAGCAACCTACATCCAATGCCAAGGATGCAAATGGTGGCCCAGTGTGCAAATTGAGGAGGCTAGAAGAAGGTGAAGAATTAGAAAGGATATCTAAAAACCTTGTGGACGAGTATCTTTCCCATAGAAAATTAGAGGTGAGTTTGTGTGCTGCTGTCATTACCTGACATTTCTTGCATTGGTCTGAACCTTTTATCTTTGGTTTTAGGATGCAACCTTAGCTGTTCAAGATTACTTTGACTGGACCAACATTGCATCTTTTACTCGAGAAGCTTTGGCTTCAATGTTAGATAGAGTTGTGGTGCAGGATCACATACTAGTTGGTAAATTTTTAGGACATCTTATTCAAATAAATCAAATGCGAAAAGAAGATTTTAATGCTGGGTAAGTGCACCTCGCAACTGTTTCATTGTATCTGATAAGTGATGAATTTTGTTTTAAGAGCTGTTCTGTTTCCAGGTTTTCCCAAATATTAGAATTGTGCCCTGACTTTATTGTTGATATCCCTAAGTTGTGGACTCATGTTGGAGCACTTCTTGGTAGGCTCTATTGGATATACCTGCTTCAGTTAACTAACAGTGAAATTATATTCTAATGTAATGATTTCTCTTCCTAGCGGGTATTCTGCTCATTGAGGCTGTGACTTTCAAAGATCTAGCAGAACCATTAGTTGTGCTCAAAGGCTCAAAAGAAGCTGGTTTGCTGCTCAAAAATATTATGCAAGTTTTAGATAAGGAAAAGGTACGAATGTCCCCAAAACTTAAAATTTTATGCTGCATGCTGTCAAAGTGTCACTATTTCATGCTTTATTTTAATTTTCTTCGTCCCTCAATCAACAGGGTTCGTCCTGGATTAAGGACAACTGGAATAAGTGTGGAGCCACATGGTGTGACTTCCTTGAAGAGAAGGATGTATCTGACTTCCTTAAAGAAAATAATGTGAGTTTTAAATGCAACTTGTGTTTTTTCTGCGACGGTTTTGGTCAGGTCTTATGTGTTTGTTCATTGGTTTTACAGAATTTGGAATCATTCTCCGGAGGGGCGCTGGCGTCCAACACAGAGATGACTCAAGAAGAAATTCAGAATAAGCTATTAGATTTCCTCAACTCAAATGAGACATTCGATGGTATTCAGGGATGGATAAAAGTGTGTATCTTTTTGTAAACCCTTCTCATGTAGGTAATTTAGCTGTGCGGCCGTGCCCTAACTTCTTTTTCTTTGTCCAGTCTAACGTTGGGGATCGTACAAATGAACCTGCCTTTATTCGTGCCTTGATGACAGCTATCTGTAGAAATTGTTTACAAGGTTTGTATTTTTGGAGAGTGCCTATCCTCATTTATTCTGCCATGAGTTGTTATTGAACGTAATTTTTCTGTCTGCAGAGGCTCAACCAAGTAACAAATTGACATTAAATGAAGAAAAGTTGAGTCAAGACAAACTACTCCAGCGTTATCTTGAAAACAAAGAGGACTTGGAGTTGCAATGTCTCTATGCAGTGCAGGCGCTGGTCACTCAACTAGAGCACCCTCAGGGTAAGTTTTGCTGAAGGGACTATTTCTTCTTCTTTATCTTAGCCATGCATAATCATTTTTATTTTTGTCTTTCAGGTCTGATTGTTTCCATATTCAATGCGCTTTGGGAGTATAACGTAATATCCACTGATGCTTTCCTTGCTTGGTTCAAAAGTGATGATCCTCAAGAGACTGAAGGAAGGGGCGTCTGCCGGTCAAGCTTGGCCTCGTTCCTGACCCTTCTGTCTGAAACTGAGGAAGATGAAGAACATCCTTGATATAAGGCCAGACGACGCAAGTCGAAACCTCATTTTGTGCTCCAATAGCCATGAAGGACTCTAACTGAGCCAGGTGCTTGGAGTGTGTGCCGACTGGTAGTGATGCTGGAACAATGTGGAGGATCTGTGAAGTCTGACAGAAGAAACTGCCCACAAGTGCAGTAGTATTAGTGTCTAGTTCGTTTTCGAAACTAAAATATGACTGATATGGTATCATGTTTCTCATACTTTGAGAATGCTTTTTTTACTTTATAAGCCGTTTTTTAACATAGCAAAGAATATTTACTACGTAATTTTTAAATGATCGATTCAGGCATGACTGAGCAGCAAGAAGGCTTAGGTATCACTTGTTTTGCGACCCGCAGGCCGCAGGCACCGCGTAATCAAGCAGACCCTGACACCCTGCCTTTCTGTAACCTTTATTTTCCACATTGAAAATGGTTTCCCCTTTTGGAAGTGACATGGAAAGCATTAATTGTTCATTGCGAAAGGCGCTGATTTGGGATGAAAATCAAACTAAGTCCATATGAATATAATTATTATTGCTATTAAGAGATTTATCAAGCAGTGAGACTGGAGGTCAAGTTAAACATAATTGTATTATACTATTAAATGAAGTGTTGTTTTTGTTGATTCAAGAACTGTGTGGCTTTGAGCTACAGTTTTGGTTGGGATTATTTAGTTTTGTAAATTGCAGCATTTGAATAGGTGAACTTCGGCATGTTAATGAGAAAAGAAAAGAGGTCGCAGGAGAGTTGTTGTTTTGTATGTAGGAATATGGAAATGCTCGCATCCATTCTATGTAAATGACAGACTATATATTTATGGATGAAAAGCATGGTTATGAGGGCGTAGAATTATTAAAACATGGTGTACAAAATGTTTTGGTTGTTATTTGACCCAAATGCCTTGCTGTCCTTAGGCATGTACCCATTGCAGCATTGTAATCATTGTGCAAAATCTATGTGTATTTCAAATCTTAATAAGGGCATTTGTTAAGTGGCGTTTTGACATTTTGTCAAATTTTGACCTGTTTTGAAAGTGCTGTATATAAAAAAAAATATATATGTACATTTCCATAATGGCTGCTGTTTAACTTTCCACCTGTCATTCACAATAATGAAAATGGGCTACAGTTCGCCATATTTATTTCACTTTGAAATTATCATGGGTTTTACAGTTCAGTGACGTACCTCCTGAGCTGGGATACAATACATAAATTTGAAGACTCGCAACCTACTTATGTTACAATAAATCCTTCAGATGTCATTGATAGGTGGCCAATTCCTTAAGCAGACATTTTACCAAAAGTTCAAGCTCACCTTCATAGAGTCCCAGTAGCAAGAAAAACAGTATAAACACGGCACTATGCTTGAACATCTCAAGAAAAGAGGAGGCAACCAACCACTTCGTCCACACACTCGCCGAGGGCCGTAAAGATCACTGTGAAGTCCTGAAGTGGTGACTAAGGGGTCCTTCGTCTGCGTAGCCGGCGATTTCTTGAGGGACAATGGCGCTCTCCTCCACGCCAGTGCAGGGCCGGCACATGCACTCCAGGGGGGCTTTGGTGGACACCTGCAACACGGCGCGGCGTTAGCGCTACGAGGCGAGGACACTCGTTCTGGACGGTTCAAGCGACGATGGGCAGCTGCGTGCTGTAGGCCTCACCTTCCGGAACTTGCGCTCGCCGGGCTTGGCCTTGGGGCAGAACAGGGAGACGCTGGCCTCGCGCTCTCCGCTCTCCTGGCAGCACATGCAGGACCGCTCCATCTGCCAGATCTTGGAGCCGGACACCTACGCGAGGACTCAATTAGTCGCCGAAGAAATACGCTCGGTGCGCAAGGGACCGGCGTGGGGTTTCGGCTCCTACCCCCAGGCCCCAGCGTGGGTGGCGACTTTGGTGGGACACTCCAGGCCAGGGCACACGCCACGTAAAGTAGCACGACTCACCTGGAGGTAGCTGGAGCAGCGGCCCGTGCACGCGAAGGACGGGATGGGCTTGGGCACGCAGCCCGGGTACTGCAGCACGTGGATGACGGGCGTCACCTGGCACTCCTCGTTGGGCGTGGAGCCTCCGGAGCCACTGGAGCCGGCCCCCGCGGCCCCCTCCGCCACCCCCTGGCCCACCTGGCACGCGGCGCCCAGCCAGAGCACGGCCCACCACGCTGCTCCTGCCGCGCCAGCTGCACGGAGCACGGCCAGATGAACATGATTGGCTTTGGATTTTCGGAAAAGCGGCAGCCGAAATGGCCCCGGCGGTACTCCGTGCCCGGGTGACTGCTAGTGCAAGTCGCGATAGAGGTCTCTTGCGCGTGGGGTATCGCCGGGTCCAATTCGGTACCTGCTCATTTTTCCTCGACATCTGAACGCGACTCTCGGATTGACTCACGTGGGGCTTGGAAGGCGACCATGTCGGGGTGCCGTGGCGCTGGGGCAGGGGCTGCTGTCCTCGGAGCCGCTGCAGAGGCGAGTGCGGGGGCGTCGCGACGCCCAGGGCCTGACTGAGGGAGAGGGATGACTGGAGGCTGCACAGCCGAGCCTCCCCCCTCCGCCTCCCTCCCCCCCCCCCCCGGCCCCCCACGGGGGTACGACGGGCCCATTAAGTCGCAGCGGGGCCTCCAGGGGGTGCAGGGGGTGGGGGCGCGACTTGTAAGCCGGTGGCCGCACTCCGCACTTAGCGTCGCAAAGAGGACTTTGGTTTTGCATTTCCGGATTCCCGGCTTCGAGAGTGAATATCCGGATAACCAAGGCCCGAGGGTGGATTGGGAAATTGCAACCCTGGATTTTCCTGTTCAACCTCCTCCGCCGTTCAGAAAATCATTTCCACTTTGAGATGGTTTTGTGGTTTCGCACTACTTCTTTTGTGGGAGAAAATGGGCAATTCTCTTAGATCATTTTCATTTTAAATATGCGAGTCAAAAAGTCAAACTTTTCAGAAATCCTTGAAAGTACTGTAGGACCGCAGCACAGAGGGCCACACAACGCCAGTTTAAAGTGTTGCTGCGTGGTTCCGGTGAGGGGAAGGCCCACCCTCCCCGCTTTCTGGATGATTTGCGGTGGTATGTTTGTCTGCTCCCAGACTTGGGAAGTAAAGGGAATTCTACGATGCTGGGAAACGGTGTATCTGTAGCTTCTATGCCCCCCCTTTTTTTTTGGGGGGGGGGGGGCGTTTGTCCACCCTCATCAATAAGATGATTCGCTTTGCTTTATTCTTGGCAAAAGGGTAGAAAATGAATAAATAAAGTAAATATAGCTTATTTGTGTTTCATTTTATTTGTGACTTCACAAAATTAGACACTATGTACAATTTCTTTGGAGGACACGTGAGGTGAGGTAGTTTTGGGGTATCAAACATTTTAACACACAGTCAGAAAAAAAGTTTTTAACAGGTCCACAATGAAGCAATTTTTGTTTGCTGATAACAAAAATCGAGTACATTTATCTTTTGCAGGTATACAAGGGGAGAGCTACGTACATCACCAAGCATCAGTTTTAAAAGAATTAAAATCATATCGAATTTAAAAATTTGCACTCTCCTGGTATTGGTTAACAATTCATCTACTTGGTCGATTTGGTCAGAAAGGGGGATGAACTCGAGTCAAGCTGTTGTGGGGTGGGTCGGCAGCCTCGTCTCGTCTGGTCAGCGCGAGTAGTCGCCGCACTTGAAGCAGCGGCAGTCGGCCGGCTCGCGCAGCTTCACCTCCATGGAACTGCGGCCCTCCGCCGTGAGTCGCGCGCCGTCCGGGTCGTAGCAGTGTGTCAGGGCGACCACGCGCTCGCGGAGGAAGCTCTCCCGGCAGCAGTAGCACTCCTGCGGGGGGAAGGACAAGTTAGACGAGTTAGAGCAGCGGGGCGACTGGCCAATCAGAGCACGAGGAAGCGGTGTGCACCTTGAGGAAGCCGGTGGGGGTGATGACGCTGGGCTGCACCTGGGAGGTGCACGCGCCCTCGCACTTGTTAACGGCGATGTCCCCGTTGCACGTCCTGGACAGGCGCCCCAGCTCGTCGAACTCCTCTGGAACGAAACAACGCGGCCTGTTCAAGTCGGACCAGTCCACAGCTCAAGTGCCTCAGCCGGCACACGACACCGAATCGGGGTCGGTTGGAAGCTCTGACCTTTGACGATGTGTATCTCGGAGGGCAGCGTCTCGCAGGCCTCCTCGTTCTCGGCCCTGGCCCGGGGCGGTCCGAGGCCCAGCAGGTACACGCCGACCGCCAGGACCAGCCCACAGCGCACCAGCCTCATGGCTTGCCTCATGGCTTGCCTCGGCCCGGCCTCGGCTCCGCTTGACTCGGCTGCCCTCGGCCTCGGCTCGACTCGGCTCGGCAGCTGCAACATGAACGGGGACGTCTTGGCGGGGCAGTCCCGGCACCAGCGGCACCAGCGCGACGACGCCTACCTTGGGCTGGAGCGCGTCCTCTGCGTCGCTGCGGCCACGGCCACGGAGTGACTCGGAGTGGAGTGGCGCCGAGTGCCGGCACCGGCTGCAGAGCGGCGCTAAGCGGCGCGGGTTCGGCCGAGGTCCTTCCCTTCCCGGCGGCCCCTCCCCCACAGTCCCAGCCAGTCCCAGCCAATGGCACGGAGCCCAAGCCGGGCTGGGTAGGCAAAGTGTCGGGCGAGCGTGCCCTCAGCTGCCTACCCCCGGACGCTCGACCCGGCCGTAGAGTCCCGGCCGCAGCGAACGCCTGCGGGACAACGGGTAGGCACCCCGCTCAACGCGTCCGTCGGGCGGGTTGGCCTATCCTTTCCATCACAGGCGCTGAACGAAACTTGAAACTGGCAGCGAATCGCAACTCGCAATGTAGCTCCTCATCGTAAGCAAAGGTCATGCAAACTAGCAGGGGAGCACACCAGCACCATTGGAGTGCAGTACGGGCAGATTTATCAGCAACAGTGGCGAGGGGGATGGAGAGGGGGAGGGGGGCAGACCTTCAACAACGAGCACTGCCACACTGCTACCCGGAGCACCCCGAGCACCCCGCGGCCAGTAAATGGATCGCCACTACACAAATCCATTATGCCGTCGCGTCGGGGCGGCTCGGGGCGGCTCCGGAGACCCGCCCGGGCTGCTCGTGGCTGCTCGCGTCAGCGGGGGCGGGCGTCGCCACTACACTGCCCTTCCCCCGGATCGCCCGCTGGTCAAGACTGGACCGCACAGGACGCACGACGAGCAGTCGAGTCACTGTGAAAACGGAATCGCCAGGCTGGCCCTATCTGTTGCTCATCATGCACTCGCCCATTCGCCTGCGGGCCGCTTCGAACACATTCAAGTTCGCGCCGAAGGGCATGGCGGCAGAAACCTGGCAGCGCTGCATCACCTTCGCTTGTTCTCTGTTTACAGCCGGTTGATTCGAAAGACAAGTGGACGTCAAATTTTGCTTGCCGTGTCAATTTTATTTCAATCCTGAAAATGGCAGCTCGTGGAACGAAACGGCCCTCTCTCGCTGGTACGAACGGTCCTTGCATTCCGATCTTTGCTTCGCTGGTTTAGTGTCAGTGATTGGTAACTCTTGTTTGATGTGTCAGTAACCTCATTTTCAGTCATTTTCACTTAAATGGTTTCTTGTGCTTGTTGCCATATTAAAACTATAACCTTTTGGGTTTTTTTGTTGGAAGACTTTTAGCAATTATTTGGAAGAAAAAGTTTAAATAATTATTTTTTTCAGATGATAATTCCTCCAGCAACGCATCGCCAAAAAAGAAGTCACGCCAGGAATGCAAATTTGGCATAAAGTGTTACAGGAAAAATCCTGCGCACTTTGAAGAATTTGAGCATGCACACTGTAATAATTTTGATTCATATTTTAAATCTACATTATCTTAGCTTGTAATTTGATGTCACTTAAAAAAATTTCTTTGTTACCAGTGACTGATATTCTCCCTAAATGGAAAGATGAAAGCTCTCTTCCATCTGGTGTAGATCCAGAGATTCGAAAAAATCCTGTAGTCTTGGATCAGCTAAAAATTGTCAAGAAGCTTGGCAACTCAAAGTTAAAAGTTGACTCTCCGAAGCCCACCACGAGTACTGCAGTTGCATCTCCAAAACCAAGCACAGCTCCAACTTCAAAGGCAGAAGGAGAAACAAAGGCACCGATTAATGCAAACTCTGAAAAAATGGCTAAGATGATGAAAGAAGCCACCAAGCACCATGGCGATGTCCAAGCAAAGCTTGACGCCGCTGCTCCATATAATTTTTTTTTAACGTCTATCACTGACTCACCACAGACCCACAGTGAACCCTTGACAATAACATTCACAGGTGATAAGCCCATTAAGATGTCTCTAAACTGACCTGAAAGATTAACTTACTATTTTTTACCAATTTTTTGTATTTTAGAATTACTGGACAAAAGTCTTGGTGAGCTGGAGTCATCTTTACAAATTAATTTTATGGTTGAACTGGGATGGTTACTTGCTCAGTACTTTTACACTGGAAATAGGTACCAGTAACTCTCCATTCCTCATCTTTTACTGTAGTTTGTGAGAACTTTTTAAAAGTTTTCATTTTTTGTTGCAGATTTAAACCACTAACACTGTTGTATGGAGTCGAAGATGAAGACCTAAAAGTTGGGGCAAATTTGCCAAGCAACGTAACTGCTGTCAAAGTTAGACCACCCACTGCATTTGGCCATCACCACACGTAAGTATAGGCTCAGAAACTGCTTTGTATTTCTGAACGGTGACTAATTACAATGACCTTTCAGAAAGATGTCTGTCTTGGCATATAAAGATAACAGCATCAGGGTAATTGTGTCAACAGCGAACCTTGTTGAATCTGATTGGGAAAACCGCACACAAGGGTAAGACAATCTTCCTTTTCTATTTTATTTTTGGCTTTGTGGTAGTACTTTTATGAACTGCTATTTTTTTAAAAATTAGGCTTTGGATAAGTCCAAAATTACCACAATTACCTCCTGATGCAGACACCATGTCTGGAGATTCACCTACCCAATTCAAGGGGGATCTAGTTCGCTATCTCAGTGCATATCGGCTGCCTCAGCTTCAAGAGTGGCTTGGTAAAATTCGGAGAGCTGATTTTTCATCTGTGAGGTAAGGGTTTGTTGCTTGTTAAAGTTAAATTATAAGGACTCTTTCTGATGTTTTCTTAAATTACAGAGTTTGTCTAGTTGCCTCAGTACCTGGCACACATTATGGGCCAGATTCTACATTGTGGGGACACCGCCGTGTTTGCCAATTGCTCAAAGAACATGTTTCTGATCCCAAGATTACTCAGTCCCCATGGAGTAAATGGCCTGTGATAGGCCAGTTTTCTTCAATCGGCTCTTTAGGACCAGATCCTAATGCTTGGGTCTGTAGTGAACTGAGAGCAAGTTTTAGTGCTCCTTCAAAACCAATGGACCATCCATCTATTAAATTAGTAAGTACTAAATTATGTTGAACACTTTGCCATGTTACTTTATTTCAGCAGTTTATTTATGATTTTGACCATATACAGATATACCCCAGTTTGGATAATGTGAAGGGAAGCCATGATGGTTTGCTTGGAGGAGGATGTTTGCCCTACCAGAAAAAAACCCATGAGAAACAACAATGGCTCACATCTTATTTACAGTATGTTGTAAATTTTAAGGCCAGTTCAGAATTATCCACATTTATTTCACACCATGACGTATTTAACTTTGGTTTTTTGTATCTTACAGCCAATGGCAAAGTAATGCACGTTTTCGAAGTCGAGCTATGCCTCACATCAAAACCTATTTAAGAGTGTCTCCTTGTCACTCTTTCTTACCCTGGTTCCTGCTAACATCAGCAAACCTATCTAAAGCTGCCTGGGGCTCTGAAACAAAAACAAAACTTCCTGGGCCTGGCTTGCGAATTTTGTCCTATGAAGCTGGAGTGCTATTCCTTCCAAAATTCATTGTAAGTACAGTACTTTAAGTAAATTTTTTACATAAGTCGATGGTCAAGAACTTCAATGTGGCTATTTTTCTGCAGGTGGATGATAATGTGTTTAACTTGGAAGGTGGTAATTCGTCCTCAGTGTCAACAGGAACAGGAAAGAGGCAAGACTACCCTCCGTTTCCATTGCATTATGACTTACCTTTAAAAACTTATAAAGCTGGGGACTCCCCCTTCTTTTATGATATTTTTAATGAATAATCTCCAGTGTTTCTTGAACTCCCAAGAACATTTTGAGTGGATCCGAATCAATGTCTCATGCTTAGTTGAGCCATTATGATTTCTCCTTGTTATATCCTTCCATATTTTATAATTGATCAACTTAAATTTTCCTTGTGGAACTTAGTTCATGAATGAAATTTGTTTGTTTTCATTTTAAACTCTGGATTCAATGTCAATCAATTTGTGCATGCTCATGCCATACTGAGTTACAATGTTCAATCTGTGATATTATTGTGTATTTAGCCACTTGCTTGAGCATCTTTTAAGCCATTAGTGTAATCAGTCAGTATAAATTTTTAAAAATTCTGAAGGAAAGTCAGATGTTTTTTATTACTTTATTCTGGGACAAAAATAAATAAATAAATAAATAAATAATAAATAAATAAATACATATGCTAGTTAACTCAGCTATTCAACCTTTCAATATCACCAAGGCTCTTCAACGATTCAAGTTTTCTTGTAAGCATCTGTTCTAAATGCTCCCAATGAAACTGCTTACTGTGACGTTCCTGAGAATATTTGGCTTTGATCATTTGTAGCTATGAGAACAGGTTCTAGGGGCAGGTCCGCGCTCAAAAGGCCTCATTGCTGTGGTCCAGCGACAGATGGTGGTGGTGGTGGTGCAGCAGCGGCCTGTGGTGGCCGGGGTGCTGCGTCCTCAGCTTGCTGGATGACACCCTCTTGACCTTGAGCAGCGACGCTCTCAGTGTGGTTGCCGGCGGTTCGGAGGTCGTGGTCGGCGCGGACGTGGAAGCTTCCGTCATTGTGGAACTGGAAAGCAGGAAATGAGATTTCTGGTTCGTTTCAATGAACACCCTTAAGGTGATCCCACAACGGGTCGGTCCGTCGCACACGGTCGGTCGGACGGCGCGGTTCTACGCTGAGGCCAGCTCTTCCAAACAATCCGCGGAGCACACACTCGTCTGTCTTTCCCTCAAAGAGTGCAAAAGCGTCCCTGCCGTCCGCCTCCCTCCACCCCAAGCGTGGCAAATGGGTGGCCTACCTTGGTGGCGCTGCTTCACCTCTAGGATGCAAAAGAGTTCCCGCCGTCGGCTCCCACCCCCCCTACCCCCCCTCCCAGAAGGAGAGGGGAGTAGGGGCAATCATAAAGGGTTAGTCACCTGACCTGGCTGGTAGCGAACCAGGTCCAACGGGAAACATGTGCTGCCGCATGGCCTCCAACCAGCCTCCACGGCCCATCGCTCTGCCACCTGAGCTACGACAACACACCTGTCTGACACGTCTTATCTTAGAGTGATGGTAGCGGGTTTGAGAAGTAAACTGAGGAAAAGATTCACTCACCTGGGAGTCGAACCCAGGCCTTCCTCCCGCCAGCCCAGGGGTCTCAGAGTGGCGGCCCGCGGGCCGAATCCGGCCCGGCTGCTCGGTGCCTGGCCCCGAGTGGGCCGGTGCCGAACGATGTTCGGCGTTCGCCGAGCGACACACTCGGCCAGCGAGAGCAGTGGTCGGTGGCTGGCTCGTCGCCGCTCGTCTCCCTGCCGTCACGCGTGTCAACCGACAGGCAGTATGTCTATCTCTCTCGCACTCACACAGTCATATGGGCGAGGGACAAGGACAGACAGTGGTCTGTGTCGGCGAGTCCGCTCAGCCGGCTGCGGACTGCCGCTGGGCGGCCGGCTCGAGCTTCACACCTCCCTATAGTCGACCCAGCCAAAGGTCTCGCTTCTTGCGACCGTTAAAACTGCCCCCTCCACAGGGCCGGGGGGAGCGCGGGGGCTGGTGCGGGAGGACTTTCGCGGTGGAGGGGGCAGTTTTAACGGTCGCAAGAAGCGAGACCTTTGGCTGGGTCGACTATAGCCGACGCGACGCGCTCCGATCTTCTATCTCTCTCTTTTTCCTAGTCCGGCCCGGGTTTGCTGCCAGTCTGAGACCCCTGCGCCAGCCGACACCTCTACCATCTCAGCCAACCAGCCACTGAGAAGTAACGCGTTCAATCTTAGAGTGATGGTACCGGATTTGAGAAGTAAACTGAGGAAAAGATTCACTCTCCTGGGAGTCGACCCCAGGCCTTCCTCCCGCCAGCCGACACCTCTACCATCTCAGCCAACCAGCCACCGAGAAGCAACGCGTTCAATCTTAGAGTGATGGTACCGGATTTGAGAAGTAAACTGAGGAAAAGATTCACTCTCCTGGGGGCTGAACCCAGGCCATCATCGCGCCGGCTGACATTCCTACCATCTCAGCCACCCGGCCACTACGGAACGCTGCGATCAATCTTAGAGTGATGGTACCGCGTTTAACAGTCTGTGGCTAAGGAAAATGTTATTATATTTGAGATTCGAACCCCAGTCTTTCTCAGCGCGGAAGACACGTCTGCTCACGGAGCCACCTGACAGCTGACTACCCGGCTGCCCAAACTTAGACTGCTACCGCATTTAAGCTGTCAACTAAAGAAAATAAGTTTGTCACTGGGATTCGAACCCAAGTCCTCATTCGAGGCGGTCGCTGCCTCTGCGCCCTGAGCCACGGAGACACACACGGTTACACCGATTGTACCGGGATCTTCTCCTCTAGGCTTGAGAAGTTAACTGAGGAAAACGTAATCTCACTGGGGAGTCGAACCCAAGCCTCTTTACAGACTCGCATTGAGATAGTGTTATTGATCGACCGTCCGACCGACCCCTTGTGCGATCACCTTTATGGCGAGGACCTGATTGGTCACCTGTTGCTCGACGCCGTGGTCGGGGTGGTGGCGTCAGTGGCCGCGACGGTGGTTTCGTTCGCTGCGGTGGTGGGGGTCGCGACGGAGGACTTGGACTCCGTCTCCGAGGACGACGTCGTGACCGTGGACGCCGTCGCGCTGGTCGTGAAGCTAGGCGCCGAGGAAGTCGTGGACGCCGCCGTCGTCGTCCGAGGCGGGCTGGGGGTGGTAGCGTTGCCGAGCTGCAGACAAGGAGCATGCAGTCATCGAACATGCGAGTGGAACGCAACAGACTGACGGTGCCGAAGCGGCGAAGCTCGAACCTTGGACACCTCGCAGTGCTTGCCCAGGAAGCCGGGCGGGCACTCGCAGGTGAAGTTGCCGTCCTCCTCGGTGAGGTCCACGCACGTGCCGCCGTTCAGGCAGGTGCCCTCGTTGTCGCGGCAGTAGCGCAGCTCTGCAAACGCCGCACGTCAAGCCGCGTCGTCAGTAAGGCGTCGTTCCGAGCCGAAGTCGTCGGCCAATTCGCAGTGGGCCAGAGGCCGGTGGAGGCGGCCAAAACTCTAGACGCGTTTTGAGCTCCAGAGTAGCAAAGCAGGACTCGAACCGAACGTGTGACCCCATCAATGGATTGCTCTCCGAAGGAGGAATCGATTGGTGGGGTCACACGTTCGGTTCGAGCCCCATTTAGCGACTCTGGAGCTCAAAACGCGTCTAGAGTTTTGGCCGCCTCCACCGGCCTCTGGCCCACTGTGCAATTGAAGTGGATCCTACCTTTGTCGCACAGCATGCCGCCCCAGCCCGGCTCGCAGTTGCACTCCCAGGGGCGGGCGCAGGAGCCGTGCACGCAGCCCGGGTACGCGAAGCACTTGTCGCAGTTGTTGCCCCACCAGCCCACCTTGCACCTGCGGCACAACAGGGGTCAACAGTGTCGCGGGCCACGGCGTGGTACGGCGTGGGGGTGCTCCGCCTCAGGGTGTGCCGGCCCGGTGAGGCAGCAGAGGGAGGGAGGGCCACGAGGGCCGTGGTCGGAAAGTCGAGGCCGAAACTGGGTGAACGTGAACGTCGTTCGGAACCAGTTCCCTAACCGGCGTCTTGCGGCTTGCGGCGGTTTTTTTCCTCTCTCTCTTCAATTCCGGCTCTCCGTCTCAATCTCTTTTCACTCCATCTCCATTCCAGCACAGGTCACGACTTGGCTGGAACAGCCGGGACACCAGGCCGCCAGTCGCAAAAGAAACGATCCGACCCAACCCCGGTGATACTCCGTGTCGAAAAGTCACTCGGGCACGGAGTGTCGCCGGGGGCGTTTCTTTCGACTTCACTCCACTCCCACGCCGTCGCGCATCCTCTGCTGCTAAAGTGAGGGAAATAGGCAGTAAATTATTGTTCCTGGACTGCTCGCGTCCAGTCCAGCCTGACAGGCCGACGAGTCGGTCGGTCCTGCTTGCTCCGGCCGCACAGTGGGCCAGAAGCCGGTGGAGGCGGCCAAAACTCTAGACGCGTTTTGAGCTTCAGAGTCGCTAAATAGGACTCGAACCGAACGTGTGACCCGACCAATGGATTGCTCTCCGAACGAGGAATCCATTGGTGGGGTCACACGTTCGGTTCGAGTCCCATTTAGCGACTCTGGAGCTCAAAACGCGTCTAGAGTTTTGGCCGCCTCCACCGGCTTCTGGCCCACTGTGGGCCGCCCCGGCCGGCCGAAGCCCGAAATGGTAATCGCTTTTCCCCGAAGTGGGTTGCTTTGCTTGTTGCTTGGCCATAAAGCAGGGCGGTGGGCCGATTTCGCGTTATTTTTAGTCCACACTCGTTCGGCGCCAAAGCGGGTTCTTCCCTCGAACGCCGCAAGCGAGGCTCCACCCGCTGCCCAGTGCTCCGACACGCCGCCGTCCCTCTTGCACTCGTGGGGCGTTCCGAACGGTTCCGAAGGGGTGCGAGAGAGACAGCGTGAGAGTCCGTACCTGCACTCGCCGGGCTTCCTGCAGTATCCGCGCTCCTTGTGGCAGTTGTCCGCGCAGATGGCTGCAACACAACACGGTGAGGGCGCGGTCGCGCGATCGGCACACAGCACGATAACCAAACACAGTCCGGCTGCCATTGCACAGTGGGCCAGAAACCGGCGCAGGCGGCCAAAAATCTAAACGCATTTTGAGCTCCAGGAACGCTAAATGGGCCTCAAACCGAGCGTGTGACCCCACCAATGGATTCCTCGTTCAGAGAGCAATCCATTGGTGGGGCCACACGTTCGATTCAAGTCTCATTTAGCGACTCTGGAGCGCAAAATGCGTCTAGAATTTTGGCCGCCTGCGCCGGTTACTGGCCCACTGTGCAATGGCTACCTGTCTGGCAGAGGATGCCGCTCCAGCCCTCCTTGCAGCGGCACTCCAGCGGCTTGGTGCAGTAGCCGTTCTGGCAGCCCGGCAGCACCTGGCACTCGCGGCAGGTCTCGCCGGCCCAGCCCAGGCGGCACCGGCACTCCCCGGGGGACTCGCAGTAGCCCCTCGTCGCGTGGCAGTCCGACCGGCAGATGGCTGCAACGTGCAACGGCCAGTGTCAGCGGCCCAACACTTTGATTGTCTCTTCGAGTGACACCGCAGCTTCGGAAAACTCACGCTCGGAGCAGAAGAGGCCGTCCCAGCCCTCCTCGCAGTTGCACTCGAAGCTGTTGTTGCAGTAGCCGTGCTGGCAGCCGGGCAGCGCGATGCACTTGTTGCACAGGTCGCCGTAGAAGCCTGCGGCACGAGCATCGAACGCGTTGCAGCGGTGGTTTGTCTCTCCATCTCTCTCGCACTCGGACGGGTCGCCGCACGAGTGCGACAGAGATCAGAGCGGAATCAGTCTGCAGCTCCAGCGACGCGCCTAGCGCCTGCGAACTGAGGATAGGCCACCGGCTGGCTTCGGCGCACAGGCGCGCGGCGGGGTGCCTACCTCGGCCTGCTCGGGCTGCTCGGTACACTGCAACACTCACCCAGCTTGCAGCGGCACTCGCCGGGACGCTTGCAGTAGCCCTGCAGCGGGTCGCAGCCCCGGCGGCACACTGGCACGTCGCAGAGGTCGCCGGTCCAACCCGGGAGGCACTTGACGTCGCCGTTGTCGTCGCAGGTGTAGTGCGAGCCCGGGTGCTGCCGAGCCGGAATCTCGCACGCCTGTGGGCCAGGACGGGAAGACGGGTCAGTTAGTGGGGACGGTAAGGGCTCCAACCTTGCACTTTGTGATGAAAACGAAATAATAGTCTTACTTTATGTTTTCGGGGGTGCTTTATCGATCTGGATATGGTGCCACGCCGAAATCGGGCTCCTTCATCCTGTTCGAGGCCAAGAAGTGCTAAATCATCTACAAACGACGGCTAAATGACGTCTGATCAACTTGGTAGTGGGCTCATTCGATTCGTCTCTTCAAGGCGGTCATTTTGACACCAATCTCGATAGTATGCGGTGCATAGGCGCGCATCCTGGCCGCCTAGAAGGTCCTCGAAGTGCCCCATCCTCTACAAAAGCATGCTTTACCGAGCAGATATCACTCCGGTTCGAGTGCCAATCGATTCCTATGCTTGAATCGAGTTTCTTGGACCCACCTGGTGACTGCAGGGCGTGCGCGCGCTCGCATCCTGGCCTCCTAGAAGGTCCTCGAAGTGCCCCATCCTCTACAAAAGCATGCTTTACCGAGCAGATATCACCCCGGTTCGAGTGCCAATATTCCTATGCGTGAATCGAGTTTGGTGGACCCACCTGGCGACTGCAAGGCGCGCGCGCGCTCGCATCCTGGCCGCCTAGAAGGTACTCGAAGTGCCCCATCCTCTACAAAAGCATGCCTTACCGAGCAGATATCACCCCGGTTTGGGTGCTAAGCGGTTGTTATGCGCGCATTTAATTTATTGAAGCAAATGACTACTGCGAGGGGCGCGCTCGCACGCATCCTGGCTGCCCCAATGGTGTTCGAAGTGCCCCATCCTCTACAAATGCATGCTTTACCGGTCTGATTTCGCCGTGATTTAATTTTCTAGCAGCATGAGCACTTCAAACGCGTGTTAACAAACTTCCGGGCCTTGGTAATGTCACAATAGAGGCTTAGTGAAACAGGGTTGCCGCGCTTCCGGAACTTCGGATTTACCTGACATTTCCAGGTTTATCAGAGACATCTTTTGCCATTTTCCCTGACATTTTGGCTAATTTTTGAAGGGAGTTTTCGCGCGTGGAAAGGATATCCCATCCGGCGCACGTCATGACTTTTTGGCCTGAAAGTAGGTATTTTGACCTGTTTTCCACGAATGTCCCTGACATTTCTAGGTGTTCCCGGTTATTTCTGACATAGCTTCATTTTCCCTGACAATTACAGGTTTTCCCTGTTTTCCAGGTGCGTGGCAACCCTGTGAAAACAAAATTTGGACGGTTCCCTTTTATATGTATTTCTATCCACACATTTGAATGACCTTCCACCGTCCTTAATGATATAAAAAATGCAAAAACTAGTTTAACAGACACTCTATGTTGCTTCCTCGTATATACTCTGCAAACTCAATTGCGTGCGGCATGCACTTGGTGCGTGCCTGTAGGCACACACTTCTTTCCTGCATGCCTGGCAGTCACACACCTCTTGGTGCATTCATGGCAGGCACACACTTCTTTTCTGCATGTCTTGCAGGCACAACTGCTTGGTGCCCGGCAGGCATACACTTCTTGGTGTATTGCCTGGCAGGTACACACTTCTATGCTGCATGCCTCAGGCACACACTTGCTTGTGTGCATGCCTCAGGCACACACTTGCATTTGTGCATGCATTAGCTACGGCAAAAGTGTGCCTGCAGGCATGCTCCAAGAAGTGCGTGCCTGGCACACAATTGAGTTTGCAGAGTACATACGAGGAAGCAACACAGAATGACAGTTAATCTAGTTTGTGCATTTCTCGTATCAATAGAGACGGTGGAAGGTCATTCAAATGTGTGGATAGAAATACATTTATACGAGAACCGTCCAAATTTTGTTTAACCAAGGCCCGGAAGTTTGCTAACACGCGTTTGAAGTGCTCATGCTGCTAGAAAACTAAACCACGGCGAAATCAGACCGGTAAAGCATGCATTTGTAGAGGATGGGGCACTTCGAACACCTTTGGGGCAGCCAGGATGCGTGCGAGCGCGCCCCTCGCAGTAGTCACTTCCTTCAATAAATTAAATGCGCGCATAACAACCGCTTGGCACCCAAACCGGGATGATATCTGTTCGGTAAGGCATGCTTTTGTAGAGGATGGGGCACTTCGAGGACCTTCTAGGAGGCCAGGATGCGAGCGCGCGCACGCCCTGCAGTCGCCAGGTGGGTCCATCAAACTCGATTCACGCATAGGAATCGATTGGCACTCGAACCGGGGTGATATCTGCTCGGTAAAGCATGCTTTTGTAGAGGATGGGGCACTTCGAGGACCTTCTAGGAGGCCAGGATGCGAGCGCGCGCACGCCCTGCAGTCACCAGGTGGGTCCAAGAAACTCGATTCAAGCATAGGAATCGATTGGCACTCGAACCGGAGTGATATCTGCTCGGTAAAGCATGCTTTTGTAGAGGATGGGGCACTTCGAGGACCTTCTAGGCGGCCAGGATGCGCGCCTATGCACCGCATACTATCGAGATTGGTGTCAAAATGACCGTCTTGAAGAGACGAATCGAATGAGCCCACTACCAAGTTGATCAGACGTCATTTAGCCGTCGTTTGTAGATGATTTAGCACTTCTTGGCCTCGAGCAGGATGAAGGAGCCCGATTTCGGCGTGGCACCATATCCAGATCGATAGAGCACCCCCGAAAACATAAAGTAAGACTATTATTTCGTTTTCATCACAAAGTGCAAGGTTGGCCTGTTTTTTGTCCCTTAACGTCCCCACTAAGTTGCACTGTGTGTCATTCGCGGGTTTCCAAGCCGCCGACGTCCCCGGCGAGCACGCCAGCCGGATATTCTGCACAGGGTTCCCGTTACGCCGTCTCCAAGTCTCGCCGCGGCCCCCGGCAGCAGCCCCCGGCTCCAAACAGCCTCCAGCTGGTGGCCCGGGGCAGTCGGCCGGCCGGCCAGCTGATCGGCACAACTTCAAGACGACCAGTGCAGGCGCACCAACTGCGGAGAGGCTGAGCGGGGTGAGCGACCATGGTGCCATCGTGACGCCTGGATGGAGGGTGTGAGAGAGAAAGAGAGAGACCTGAACCCGAAGGCGCCGGAGGCCGACGGTGCACGGCCCGCGGTACGGGCGTTCGAGGCGCTAAAGCACAGTAAAGGCGCAGTGGCGTGGAATGGCTGAATACGAAAGCAGCCCTGCGCGGCCATCGCCTACCTCGGCGGCCCTCGGCGGCCCTGGGAAGTGGGATGGTCCTGTTCACAGCGGCGTAATTGCCACTGTAAATGGGGATGGGGATCGCTACCTGGCGCCCTGGCGGGGATGGGATAGGTGAGGCGCGCGTTCAACGGCGGCCGTTTCACCATTTCACTATCCAGCTCGAGAGAGAACCGAGACGCAGGGCGACTCGCAAGGCTCATCTCCCGGCGCCCCGGAGCATCCGAACCCCCCGCGACCCAGTTCGGACGCGAGCGAGATGGAACACAGTCTATTCACTACACTGGGCAGAGACGCTCAGACTCTGAGAGTAAAAGTACCGGCAGGGAAGATGAACAACAGGCGAGAGAGACGCGACAGTTATAAAAAAAAACGCAGGCTATCTGTGTCACCTGCCAATACTCGCCGAATGTGTGGACGCGAGAAAGCGAACGTGCCGTGGACGCGTGGACGTCGAGAAAGTGGACGACGGCATGTTAATGAATGCGGGTGGGGCCACGGGGGCCACGGGGCGACTAGAGACGCCGGGGGTCCGTGGCCACGGAACAACAAATTCAACGCACATTAGCGTCCAAGCGTCACGCAGTTTTAAAATTTATAATTCACTGGCGATGGTTTCGGCGTCTCGCTGGCGCTGGCGAGGGCGCTGCCAGTGCACTCCTGGACCCTGGACCTTGAAAAGCGACCTCGACCTAGGGCAGGGCTTGGCGGGGCTTGGCGGGGCTCGCCGGCATGCGCGCTGCATTACGCTGCGCGGGCCGCTCTGCACTCACCTGCTTCTTCCACTTCGGCACGTACTTGGCGGGCAGGGCGGCGGGCAGCACGACGGCCACCACGACCACCAGCAGCCACAGTCTCTCCGGCGCCATGGCTGTCACGGCTCGCGATACCTCTCCGTCGGCGTCCTCGTCCTCGCTCTAGGCTGGGCGCGGACCAAGTTCGGCCCTGCGCTCCTCCAGGCCTCCAGGTACTGCCGTGTCTACACTGGCGCGTCGCGGCGGCGGGGAGGGGCTTGGGGAGGGGCGGCCCGGCGACGACTTCCCCTCCCATCCCCTTTCTCCGGCGCGCCTTGCGGGCCGTGCGGGCCGTGGGCCACGGCGCGGCCCTACCTTACCAACGCCCGGCCTTACCTGTCGGCCCCGGCAGGCCTGGGGCAGCCTCGGGCCGCCCTTGGACTTGAATTGTAAACAAAGCACAGAGCGCGGCGCGAGCGGGCGTCGAACCCGGATCGCGGGCTTCCCCGAGCCCGAGACCCCCCGGACCGCGCTCCTCTACTTAAACATGGCGTGCTTCGCGTCGAGGCGAGTGTCCAGCCTGCGTGCCGCCGCCGCGCTGGCTTCTGCCGCTTTTCTCTTCCCGGATAGATGGTTCTCGATAATTGAGGATAATCGTGATCAAGTTGGGGCGGCCTGGCAGGACTCTGGACGCGGGCCGCGCGGCGGATGTGGAGGGGCCTGGCGGCATTGCCTGGCGGTGCCCGGCGGCCTGGAGAGGTCAGCAGGCGTGGCCCGTGCACGGCCACAGCAGCAGTGGAGCGGAGCGGACTGACCTGGAGCCCTACTTGAGTATAGGTTCCTCCGCCTCAACAGTCCACGCCCGCATGACTCAACTCATAACTGTACTGGGCCGCGGCTCTCTCGCACGCCGCCTGTGTCTCGCTCTTCTCTCTCGCTCTTCCTCTCCCCGAGTCGCCGCGTCGCGTCGCCATGGCGTCGCCGCGTCCCACGGCGCTGTAGCGCGGCCGGTGCATCTCGCGATCGCGTCTTTGGCGCCGCAGAAGGTGCAGAAGGGCGGCCTGCCTTCCCTCTGACGTCACTGGCGGCCAATGGCGGCCCTTCCTCTCTCCCTTCGGTCTTCGGATGGCCGCCTTGACCTCACTGCGACGGCGTTTCCTGAGGAGCGCGAGAGAGACAGAGCGACGAAACGACTCTCCGGAATCGCTCGGAAGCGCAGGGTGTGCAGCAGCAAACTTTTGAAGCGTTTAACTTTCGCAGTTGTTGGAAAGTCATCAGCCATCCAGCATACCGGGCTCCATCGCGGCGCCGTCGCAGCGGGCCACAACGCGGTGCCTGGCCGTGCCGTGCCGTGTCGTGCCACGCCGCTTTCGCGACAAAAAAAAGTGCGCACACCGCTGCCCCCGCTGTCTCCTCGTCCTACCAGGCAGCGCAAAAACCCTGTGCACACAACATACCGAGGAGGCTTTGGCTCGTGGCCGAGCGAACAGGGACAGTCATTTAGCGACCTGAACAAGCCGTGTCTTTGAAGCAAGACAGCGGCAGGGCCGAAACGACCAGGGCATGAATGCGTAGCGGAAGGTACGGCCACGGCCATGTACAGTAGCGCTGGGCTCCACCACATACTAAAATGATTGCAGAGTAAAGCGCCTGGACATTCACACGCCTGAACTGGTGGGTGTTCAAAACCAGGGGAAACAGTTGGCGAGGCGATGGTGACATCGCAGGCTTGGATTCGCCATTCTCCGAGCGGCGCGACGCACGGCGCGGACCCTGTGTGAGAGGCAGGGCGCACAGTGGGCCAGAAGACCGGCGGAGGCGGCCAAAACTCTAGACGCGTTTTGAGCTCCAGAGCCGCTTAACAGGACTCGAACCGAACGTGTGACCCCACCACTGGATTCCTCGTTCGGAGAGCAATCCATTGGTGGGGTCACACGTTCGGTTCTAGTCCCATTTAGCGACTCCGGAGCTCAAAACGCGTCTAGAGTTTTGGGGCCCACTGTGTGCCGGCCTGCCGGGCAGCACCCGAGTGTGCACGCGAGCCGGAAGGGTGGCCTACCGCGCCGGCGGGAGGGAAGGCCGGCTGGCAGCCGGGCCTGGAGGCTGGGATCCTGTGGAACAGTGCACTCCCGACGGCTCTGCCGCCGTGGATCGGGCAGCCGTCTGATTCCGAGCACTGCTTTCGTCGCTCTGTCTCTCTCGCACTCATGGGGCGGTCCGTAGGGGTGCGAGAGAGACAGAGCGACGAAGCAGTGTCCGGAATCAGACGGCAGCAGCTGGATGCTTGGATTCCGAACAGCGCTTGGTCGACGTGTCTCTCTCGCACTCCTTCCGCGCGCTGTGCGAGTGCGAGAGAGACGGACGAGGACACTGTTCGGATTGGAGCTGCAGGACGAGTCCCCTTCCCAGGCTGTCGACTCGAGACTCGGGCGGCCAAGGCAGAGCCAAGGCCGTCCAGTACACTGCCTCCTCGCTCGCAACGCAACGCTGCGCGCGCTGCGCGTCCAGGGGTCCGCGGGCCGGGCTCCGTAACGCGGCGTAATGAACAACATTACCGCTCCACTACGAAAAGACAAGACGCTCCCATTTTCTGGCAGAGTGGAGGGAGTGACGTGGATGGCGAGAGGGGAGGCTGGAGGGTGGCCGGATTAGGCATCGCCACGACAAAGAGTGGCGTGGCACGGGAATCACGGGGCAGCGCCCTGCCTCTCTCGCGCCCTTGCGCGCCGCTCCGTGAGTGCGAGGGAGACAGAGCGACCAGTCTAATGACGTCACGGTGCAATGCTGGCCAGGCTGGCCGGGTGGCCCAGGTGGGGCGCGGCGCGGGACGCGGGGCCTCGGCGAGATGGAGGGGCCAAGCCCCGCGGCCCAGCGCCGAGCCGAACAACGAACAACACGCAGTGACGGACTGGGAGCGGCAGCGTGCACCTCGACGCCACATTCTGTCCACTTCTTCTGGGGTTTCCCTGACAAAACCAGCCGCCATGGTGAGTAAACTCGATAAGCTACCCTCGCTTCCCCCGAGCCGTGTTCAGGCGAGTAAGTTTGAGTGGTGGCGGTTGCCGTGGATCGGTACTGGTTCACCAATGGTTTGGCGCGCGAATACTCACGCACAACGATTCTTTGAAACAACTTTTCAAGTGGCTCGAAACTGTTTCAATCCTACTTTATCCCGCTAATGTTGTTCGGACGGTCGGTCTTTCGACGTCCTTCAGTTCACCTGGTCGGTCCACCCAGTTCCACCAGCTTTGTCTTTGTTTTCGTTGTTTGTCTCGGTCCAGCTGCCCATCCAGTGTCATGGCCCGGTGACGTCACGCGCCACAGCGAATCCATTTCCACATGGTCAATCCCCGATAGCGAGTTAGAATCGAGATTCGAGTAGGGGCCCACAGCCCAAAACTCGAGATTCAACGAGCTTGCAGTTAGCCTAGACGCGCTATGGGGAAAGCCCAGCCAAGCGACCGTCTCTTTCCATTTCTGGCATTAATTTTTAAGACCGAGGCGAAAAAGATGTAAACAACCGGCCGGTTGTCACGACTGGCTTTGAAGTCCCGTCTTCCAAGAAAACAGGGAAAAATAAACTGAGCAGACATTTAGTACACTAGAAAACTCGTATGGTTACTCAACGCTGGTGCACGGCTCGTTTACATAAGACAGTTCGGAAATGCTGGCGTGGGCGAGGCCCAGGGCGGGACGAATATTTTACAGTGTTGGGTAATCCCACTTTTCGTCCCCTCCTGAATGTTGGAGTGTGCAGTGGCCCTGGTCTCCATTTTCAACATGCTTCAATTTTTTATCATTTTTGTTACAGTGGCTGGGTGTGATAGGGCTGTTGGCAGTGTTGGGGGTAGGGGACTGCGGGAAAGTGGTGCGAGTCCCCTTCAAAGACTGCTATGTTGATGCCAATTCCCCCGAATCCATCTACAACTTCACCATGCTGGACCTCTGGGGCCAGCGAAACATCAGCCTCTCCGATTATAAAGGAAAGGTGGTGTTGATCACCAACGTTGCAACATACTGAGGACTGACCCACCACTACCATGGTCTGAATGCACTGAATTCCCACTTCAGAGACCTGGTAGTGCTTGGGTTCCCTTGCAACCAGTTTGGCGAGGTATGCATTTGTCCACTAGACAGACTGGCTGGCTTAAAAAGCAGTAACAATCATTTTAAAAATATTTTCTATTATTTTTCATTGCAGCAAGAGCAAGGAAATAATGCTACAGAAATTTGGAATGGCATCAAATATGTCAGACCAGGTCATGGCTTTGAGCCCAATTTCCAGCTGTTTGCTAAAATAGAAGCAAATGGAGAAACTGAAGTACCACTATACACATACCTCAAGGTAAGGTTTGCCAAATGCAAAAAAAATGCATTAAATTATCAATCTGTTAAAAGAACTACTGGATAACTTTGTAATGTTACTTTCAGAAAATGTGTCCATCAACAAGAGATGGACATGGCGAAACCAAGAACCTGCATTACTTCCCTCTAAAAAGTACAGATTTGCGCTGGAACTTCGAAAAGTTTTTGATTGACCGCACAGGAAGACCTTGGCGACGTTTTGATCCAACTTTCAACCCCATGGACATGTGGAGCCATGTAGAAGAGCTTGTGGCAGCACCTCCAGTAGCACCAGGGCGGAAGCACATACATGACTGTCTTTAGAACTCAAATGACTTGTGGAAATTATTTAAGCCAAATAATCATCCCATTGAATAAGAGCTACTTTATGACGTTGCAACTGAAAACCGTAATAGGTGGGTTGCCACAGATGTGTCTAGCTTGTCATGTCTACTGCATTCAGACATGGTATGTGAAGGCAATTAGTTTGAATTCATTGGAGAGGATATTTGGGTATAAATAACTTCAACAATAATTTTCATCTACAAAATCTTTAATGTAAAATGGAATAAATTATCAATAAAAAGGCACACAATGGATCAGTTCAGGATAAGATACAAAAAAAATTAATGGTATTGATTCATGAATTCCCTTAAAATCATTTCAACTTATATACAACTACTGCACAAATGTGACCTTTGTACGAGCCTGGTTCACCTGCCATACATTGAGCTCTTCATACTCCTCAATACATTCCATTACTTGGTCTTGATTGTATCCTTTGCTGGTACAGCGATCCAAAATTTCAGCCATTCGGACAGAACGCTGCTCTGCACCAATTTCACGGATAAGGCTGTATATTTTATCCACAGTGCTGACAACCCTGTATAAGAAACAAAATTAGTGATACTGTTGGATACATAGGAAAAAGTTATGCATACAGTAAAAACTTACTTCTGCCGATTTTCTTCAGAGTGGTTCAGAGAGTCCTTGGACATCTCAACAAGACGAATAGCTTCAATGACATCATCCTTCACAACAACATCAGACAAACGCAATCGAGCCTAGAAGAGGAGACCAAACGACTTCAGCAATCTTAAAAAGTAAAACATCTTAAATAGGAGATAAAAGGAATAAATTAGTATTCTCACCAAAGCAGTGGATAGACGGAGAACAGCTAAAAGATTTCTGGCGGATGTAAAGGTCATGTCTTTGCTGTTACGAGCTTCCTTACGCATTTCAACATAGGAACCTATGATAAGAAAGAAAAACAACAAATTAATGTCTTTGAAATCAATTTTCAAGTATTGTAGTTCTCTAGGAAAGATACTCACCAACAATGAAGTCAGAAAGATCAGAAGGGATTGCAGGCTCCTTCCTCTTGCATAGAGCAATGTACCTTCTCATGAGGCTCATATCTAAGGGCTCAACGAGACGTGGAGGTTGCTTGGAATGTTGGTGAACATAAGTGATGTGGTGGGCCAACCTGATGTACATAGAAAGACAAGTTAAAACACACCATTTCCATGAATACAGAAAAGTTTATTGAATTGGTAATACCTGAGATCATTATCACGATCAGGTTTATCTTGAATGAGCCAAAGTAAATCAAATCGAGACAATAATGCAGCCGGTAATTGGATATTTTGTTCAATGGTACGCTTGGGATTATAGCGGCCATATGCAGGATTAGCAGCTGCAAGAATGCTTACTCTGGCATTTAGGGTTGTCATAATGCCAGCCTGAAAAATCACAAAAAGTAAATTAGGAACAAACATACCACAGACAACGGCATATCCAGTCTAATCTAAATGTTGTTACCTTAGCGATTGAGATGGTTTGCTGTTCCATTACTTCATGAATGGCAGTTCTGTCTGAATCAGCCATTTTGTCAAACTCATCAATGCAACAGATGCCTTGATCAGCAAGCACTAAAGCTCCTCCCTCAAGCATCATCTCTCCAGTCAAGGGGTCTTTCATGACAGCAGCTGTCAGACCAACTCCAGAAGAACCTCTACCAGTGGTGTACTGGCCTAGAATCAAATACAAAGCATAAGCAATGCTAGTTCAACCAAATAGAAAATTATTCATTCAATTATTTAGTATAATACTTACTTCTTGGAGCTAGACGGTCGATGTATGAAAGGAGCTGAGACTTTGCAACACCAGGGTCACCCATAAGACAAATATTAATAGATCCTGCAAATAAAATACAAGTTACTTAAAATATCAAACAGTACAAAAGATTAAAATTTGATTTAAAAGTACTACTTGCCTCTGATTTTCATTCCATCAGGTCTGCGATCAACACCACCGACTAAAAGTAACAACAGTGCCTTCTTGACGTCTTCATGTCCATAGATCTCAGGAGCAATGCTGCTGGCTAGCTTGTTGTAGAAATCCTCATCAATGAGCTTCTGCACCTCTTCCTCAGTCATATCTCCAGGCTTATCCATATCCTCTTGACTTTTGTTCACTACTAATACTCGCTGCAGCAAAACAAATCAAAGTTAATTAAGGGTCAAAAACAACATCCTTGACTTAATTTAATTGGGAATGTTATTCTCACATGAGCCTCCAAATATGTTTCTGACAAAAGCCCCTGAGCTATCTGTTTGAAGCCTGTTTTGAGAAGTGGGAGGAAAATACCAGTGACGGCCACATGGTCGCCAGGAATAGCCTGTCTTGTAGTTTCTCCTCGACAGAGTACAGTCAAGCTTCTTGGAATGTTGCCCACTGGAACTTGGTCGCTCTGCAAACAAATGGGCATGTGTGTCAGGTCATCAAAATGGGACACTTCAGATCCAACTAAATGAGAAAAATAAATAACATACATGTTCCTGGATTTTCAGTTCTTGGAACTTAACAAACTTAGAACCACGAGTCTGTAAGTACAGCCTGCCACCTGATTTATTGACTCTGCAGTCATCACTTGGGCACATTTGCTCAGGCATGAAGGATAAAGAACCAATGGGTTGATAGGTTTCAGCTCCACACTGATCACAAGTATATGTGGCCACTTGCATCATAGGTTTTACTTCTGTGCATCGTGTCACAATGCCACGAACTGATACAAGCTGGCCAATGTGCTCCGCTTTCACAAGGCGAACAGGCGTAGATTTCATGCTCGAAGGTTCTTTGAAGTAAATTTCGCTAAAAAGTGAAGAACAAGATACACATCAGAAATCACATTAATCAAGAGAGTACACAAGACGGTCAAATTACTTACAAACGCCGCATGAGTTCAGGAGGGTACTTGTTCTGAGGATTGCGTTGCTCTCCAGGACGCCGGTTTCGTTGCTCCATGAGAATACGGTGCTCAATGTAGACATCCAATGTATCTTTGTTAACCGCCTCCTTTTCCTTGAACAATGGGAGTAACTCCGCAACAACATCTCCAACAATCTGAGAATAGCGGCGGGTGTTCTCAATAACTGACGCTGCCAAATCTGAATCAAAATCTTCAAGGTCGTCCAAGTCCAGAGTCAGGGCCACCTTAGGAGAATTAAAAATTACAAATTTGTGTTGACAAGAGAAGTTCTAGCAGATAAATGCATCTCAGATGATAAACACAAGGAATCAGCTGGGAAGTTGAAAGGGTACCTGCTCTCTGTGGGCCAGATTGGTGAGTTGGGTAGCATACTTGAACTGCTTGCGCCCTTCATCATCTTGAGTGTAGAATTCTTGAAGGAACTGCTTTATCTTCTCTGAAAATGGTAAATGTTGGTTGATACTAGCAGTCTAGAGAAACAACAGGTCGTTTGACAAAATGACACAAACTCCTAGAATACCTTTGTCAGCATCATAATCCCTTGTTTTCTTCGACATCTTCAGGCGATATGTGAAATTGGAGGCTGAACAGAAAGCCAATTACGCCGATAAGTGATAGAAAAAGGCGAATTTGAGAGTAACCAAGAGTAGCGGCAGCCTTTTGTGATGCCGACTGTTGTTTTGGCGCGAACGTGAGTCTGCTGTTTTCGTACTGCCAATAACATGTCAAGCGCTCTGCGAATAGGGACACCGTGGAGGTTGAGCGCGAAGGGGACAGTTATATGAACTGTCTATTTTACAGTACAAAGCTCATCAAAGCTTTTTAACCTTGTTCCGCGATAACCTTCGGTACACGAACGATTACCAAGCAGCTGTGATTGTGGGCCCCATTCTTGCTACCAAATGATGCATCTATATATTCAATTTTGAAGTGTTTGTGAAGCTAGTGGGATCAGAAGGTTTTTAATCAGGCCAGTTAGATAAAATGTTTGGTCTTTTGCAATATATTCAGACAAAATATCATTAATCACACATACAAAGTTGCCCTCCATTGGTTTCAGCCTATCTACATGCCTTCTAAAAACCCCAACAGTTGCACAACCGAAACGAAAAAGGAAAAAACAAATCTTTTAAATCAAAGTCAGTTCTTGCCTGCACAGCTTCAAAAATAACATAACAATCTCAAAATTCATAAATGCACGGGTTTGTGAAGCAAATGCCTGTGCAGTTCATCAAGTTCAGGCAGAAAATAATTAACATTACATGTTTTTATCTACCTTGTGCATCACACATTAAAAATTTAAGCAACCTGCAAGCGTACACTGATGCTCACTGTTTTAAAAAATACTACAGCGCGGTGGTAAATGCCTCCTTTCTATACCATCTGTATTTCTTGTGGAATGTTAGAACAATTAAGATCTGCCCAAGGAATCACAGAAAATTTAGCATTTAAGCTTTCCATCTTATTTATTAATAATCTGTATAAATAAATAAAACATAAATAAGTTGACCCACACACACAAAAACAAAAATATGACTGACATTCTAAAGAACGTCCTGTAACACAATGCTCTTAAATAAAATTATTTTACATAGTACAGTATAAAGCAAATAAAAATTTGAAGCATCTTTTTAAAGGTAGGAGTGAGTACAGATAAATGAATAGATACAGTATTTCTTCATTGCTGTTGATAAGGAAAATAAGTTTTCCTGTGAACTAAATACTATTATTGTCAAAATTTTTGATAATTGTCTTTTGACTTTATTTATCCCTTTCTATTTGGCATTCATTTCAGCTATAGTAAAACATGAATGCTAAGCTCAATGACAAGGAAGCAGTATTCTAGTAACATGTGGAACTTAAAATAAACCCAAAATCAAACAGACACAGTAGTTCACAGTTCCCTCACTTGGGGGTTCAAAATTTAATGGATTATAAAATGATTCCAAAGATCGATTAACAAATATGTATGTTGGCAACTACTGGGCAAAATTTAATTTGCTTCCTACCAGTCCATGAGCATGGTAAAACATTCCACAAGTTTTGTGCTAATACATCACTGTTTGACATAAGTCCTGACTAAACTTGAACTTCACAACAAACAATACATAAACTTGGTTTGAAGCAGTTCTCATCAGAGCAGAACTGATTACATCAACCAAAATAATAGCAAAACAGCCAGAGTTATGAATTTTGTTTAAAAAAAATGCACAAAAATCGATAATACAAGAGTGTGATGAGTGACAATATCATGACATGATCAATCTCACTGCAATTTTATCTTAGGTAACAATCATTGTTAAAAACACTAAACAATGGTAACGACAGATCAACAATGACTCTACAACTCCTAAAAACCTGCAAATTTGCTACCACTGGGCTTTATAGGTTGGCAGATGTTCCCGTATCTTGCTTTAGATTCCCCCAGTGGGTAAATCATCATCCGAATAGTCATCAGATAGGGCACATGCTGATGAACGACTACGGCTTGATCCTGCTGAATATTCAAGGCGACACGCTTTGGGAGGGGGTGGGCTGTACAGAAAGTGATACATAAGAAAAATTGGTCATACACAATACAGACAATTTTTACCACTTTCTGCATCATAACTTACCTTGTTTCCTCAGCTTCAGCATCACCATCACTTGAATCATTACCTCTCCCTGGACTTGAAGGGGGAGACAGGGCCTGCATTAACCGTCCCTTTCCCTCATTCCAAATATGTGACTGGAAAGTTAAACATGACCTCAGCAAAAAGTGCAAAAATGGAAAAATAACAGCACTTCTTTATTCAATTTTTAAAATCTACTCTTTTTAAAAAATTTACTCACCAATCTGCCTTCTCTTCCAAATAATAACAGAAAAGTGTCAATGAAATCTCTCGATTTCTCTTCCCACTTTTGGATCATATCTATGCGTTTTTCACCAATGTTTTCTATCACTCTCTTTCCTTTGTCTTTAAGTTCATCCATTTTATTTTGTAGACGAAATTTCTTTTCCTAAAGGAAAGTTTAGAATTTTTGTTTTGAACGAACACAAAAAACAAACAATGCACTCCAAAAGTATAAGGAAATGAACAATACTTACATTCAGAAATGAAACATTTAGTTCCTTTGCGCTATAGCCACGGGCCAAATTCCGTCTTACATAAACATCATAATCTCGAACAATTCTTGCAACAATGTCAGAGGTAGAAACACCTTCAGTCCTTTCTGTTGCTGCAAACATTCCTCTGTCTTTGATAAACTTATACACATCATTGACATCCTCCGTAACATACGGAATATCATCATGTGCCACAAAGTCAATCTGTAGAAAACAAAACAAAACTTTAAATAATTGTAGCTAATATACTAATAATATACTGATTTCACAAAATTTACCTTGTGTTTATTTAAGAACTCATCATCCAACTCCCATGGTGAGTCTTTGATGATTTCATCAACATATCGGCAGTGTCTTACAGCTTCAAACCGTTCATCTTCAGTCATCACGGTGCGGCCCTTTTTCATGTGTGTTTGAGAATCACCATTCACTGGTGAAGTCGCAAAGTTGTTAATAATGTTAAAAATGATGAACGTATTAAAATAATGTACCAACAAGACAACCTACCTCCAACTATGAGGTAAACATTTGAAAACAAATTCTTGGCTTGTAAAAGTTGTCTTGCGTGTCCTTGATGAAATAAATCATAAATGCCATCCGCAAATACTCTGATAGGCCTCGGGGCTACCAAATAAATACAAGTGATAATTATGAAATGCTGTCACACAAACTGAAACACAACTATGAAAAATACCAACCATTGCCAGCCTTTGCTTGTTTAAAGGTGATTCTGATACTGTAATCTACCTTTTCTCTGATTGCTATAGCCTCTGGGTCATCGCTAAACGGTGCCATTGTTTTCACGGACTGAAATCAAAGCAGATAAACGAAAAACGTAAATTTGCAATACTGAGCAAACAGTTTAACTAGTGTGGGTGCAAAACTAAATGTTTAACAAATTGTGATGGGAGTTAGTATGTACATGCCACAAACAGAAATTTCAACACTCACACAGAACTTAAAGGATCAACTAATACTACACAATATTAGTGAGATAATTACATTCATTGTGAACTCCCCCTGGGGTGGAGTGTGATTAGTAGCAGCTTGAACTTCGGTTGTCGTGTTGCTGGTCTCCTCTTCACGCATTCTTTTTCTCGACATTATATCGGTTTCTGTTATAATAGTCTTTCCAGGAGGGACTGAAATAAAGAAAATTATCCAATTTGACTGATGAAGAATTGCGGAGAAAATTTCAAGCTACAGTAGTTCCTCAAAATTAACACTACACACAAAGTACTGTTGAAATTTTTGTAAATAGAAAATAAAAACTAGTCTCTGAGATGCATCAAGATCTTAATAAGACTCTAAATGTGATGTAATAATCATTTTCATACAAGAAACTTAAAATACTAAGACAAAGAGTAAAGAACCGCTGGCAGTTCATAAAAATGACAGTAGTTTGGAAGACAAAACCCTAGTAGGCAATTGAGATTCATTAGAAACCGTAGATGGGGCAGGGTAGTAGATTCCAGCTAATAATTACAACTCCAGAACTTCTCCAGCAGGGCAACATAACCAACAATTTTGACTGAGCCTAGGTCCCCATTTAACGCAGAAAAGAGAGCGAAAGAAACGAAACACTAAGTCGATTGCAATAACAGGAAAAAGCTACACACCAGCACCAGCTGTAGCTCCTTGAAAGGAAGTAAAATCAAGGTCAGGGCCGATATGGCCACTTAATGGTCAGATAACGGCAACCGAGGAAGTACACTGCAACACTGCAATATCTGTTCTGCTGGGCGGCAGCGGGGCCATTGGCCAATGACGTACACAGGACTGGGGGAGAATGCACTTCGGCTCTGCGGGTTTAGACGTTTTGACCCAATGGATGGAGCCAGCCAGTCCGCCACCAAGTCGTGAATGAATGAAACCTTTCCCGGAGTTGTGTAACGGTAACGGTCTGTCCAGTGATGCACCACCACTACCACCACCGTGCACACAGAGTGCAGACGACGCGACACTGAGGACGCGGCCACTAGGCAAGCGACACTGCCCTCACACGGGTCTCCTTGCGACACGTCTATCTAGACGGCTCCCATCACGGCTGGAAGACGCTGGGGAACGACGGAAAACTACTGTGCGCTAGTGCTCGGCCGTTGCGGCCCATTGTTAGCCGGTCGAGGGAGGCCGCGCCTGGCCGCCGCGCCGAGACTCGAACCTACCTTCCGCGGAGTCGCGGCCCGCTTCCGAGTTTCGTCCCCGGAAGACTCGCCTCCACACTCGCAGCAGCAGTCTTCGTGAGCCTCGGGACCGACTCGATCCGAACTTTGAGCGTGGGCGTGCGGGACGGATAGTGGTGCGTGTGCTTGAGCGTGCTGCGTGAAGGGGTGCGTCAGCTGTCAGCTGGCTGCAGCCGATGCCAGGCGGGCAGTCAGGCAGGCAGCCAGGGATGCAGCAGAGGGGGGAGGGGAGGCGTGAACAGAGGCAGTGCTTCAGTGCCGCCAACCAGAGCCACCAGAGCCACCGGGAGGCTCGCCCCGCGCGCCCTCCTCGCGTGCACGCACCTGCATCGTGGCGAGCATGTGCTGGCGCGGCGCGGCGGCTCGCTGGACGGCCGCGGGCGACGGGCAAGCCAGGGGCAAGCTCGGCACGTGAACTGGGGAGCGGCCGATTGGCTGATCATAGTCTGGCTCGGACACGCGGCATCGCCTGGCATAGCCAGGCATGGCGCCATCGACCGACGACGGGGTTGGCTGGGTTGGCGAGCCCTGCGCCGCCCCTCCCCTGGCCCTTCCCCCGCGCGCTGCCAGCGCTGCCCTTAAACTTCCGGCCTCCCTGGCCCTTGGGTGCCCTTCGGCCGGTCCTCAAGGCCCAAGGGCCCGAGGCTGCCCAAGCCCCCACCCCTGCAACGTCACATCGGCTGATGTGGTACTTGAACACGACGTCACCATCATCCATGTCACCACGCAAGAGGAGCTCTTATCACACCATCGCCGGCGTACGCCGTGGGGGGGGGCAATAATTCCACGCCAGACCATCCATACCCCTAAAATCGATAGTCATGGAATTGGCCGAAATAGGTGTCAATCCACTTAGAATGATCCCCTGAGTCACCCTACCCTGCAAATTTTTGCGCCAATTCCAGGCATGAAAAACTTATTTTGTGGCATCATAAATTTCTCATACCTGGGAGTGGCGCAGTGCAAGCGGGCGATTCAAAAAGTAAACTGTCGTGGCCAGGACAACTTTCGTTTGAAATGATTTGATTTTCTTGTTTATTGTGGTGTTGCCCATGTAATGTGAGTTCCAATATCAGTCCGAGAGTTTCTCCCGATGGAGTAAAGGAATGAATCTACCAAGTGTTGACTTCTTGATCAGGCCAGTAAAGTGAACCAAGAGGAATACTCAACCTTTACTTTGATGTCTTTGTAAACATATTTTTACTCGATTACCCAAATATCAACTTGGAGGTTAAACGCTAGAAAATCTACCTCTGAAACTGAAATGTCTAATTTGGAACGACACGTGGTGGTGATGCCTGAGCTCGAAAGCGATTTCAAGATTTTACACTAGCTCTCTTGGTTCATGCTGTTTAAGTTTTCGAAAAAAATGTGGAATTATTAAGAAGCTGGGCCGGAGCTAAAACTTTGTGGGCTGTTCGACCAAAAATAAGTGAGTTTTGGACCCAGTATATTGTCAAAATCGAAGCACCGGCTATTTTTGCTAGCTCCATTTTTGTGAAATTTCCTTCGAGTTTTCTTGATATTCTTCCAGTTTTGCAACTTTTTCCAAATATTTTTCTCTTTTTTAATAAAAGAGCCTTTTGTGAAGCCAAAGAACCCTGGCTGTGGCTGGTCCCAATCTGCCTTTGCACATTGCATCGACAAAAAATTTGAATTGCCATTAAAAGTTTCATGCTGAGGCAAATAACAAAAGGCCGCTTGAGCGAGCGCCGATTGGGTGAGTGGGCCAAGGAGATACTGCGCCCATAGAGGGAGGAAGAGAGGCACGGCAAGGGCGCTTTAGTCGGACACTGACGCGCTTTCCGCGTCGTTAGATCGATGTCCGATCAGGGGAAGCGCGGGGGGCAGAGGCTGGCAGAGGCGCGCTCGGGTATCGATTACTCGTCGAGCGCAATGCTGCCCGCCGCTTAATACAGGCGCCTGCAAAGACAAGGATAGGCAGTCCCGCTCAACACCTGGACGGAGCGGGTGGCCTACCCTGTCCTTTGCAGGCGCCTGCACCTTAAGATGGGATGCCTCGACAGACCAGGATAGGAAGAAGAGAATCTCGCTCAAGAGCGGGTGGCCCGTGGCCCATCTAACCATCCGTCCAGGCGTCCAGGGCCGGGCGTCTAGGGCCAGAATGCTGCAATGGGAAGCAGCTTTTATGGACCGAGGAAAAAAGACATATCTCCCACTTCTTTGTCTTTAATGAATAAATCATATTATTTACACTGATCGAATGACAATAAACAATACTTGACAACAAAATAATCCTCACCGACATAAATAGTTTCCAGTCATGGAACAAAAACAATCCATCCGAATACAAATATATATATTTACAATAAAACCGAATGACGAGTCGAATGAGGTGGTCGGTTCAGCAGTGAATTAATTTTTACGAAATAAGTTGATACACCTTAAAATAACAAATTTGTTCTCTGAAGAAACGACCACGTGGCCAATATTAAATTAAATACGCTAAGGAGCCAAAGTGAGTGACGAACGTCAAACAATAAAATTAATGATAATAATAATATAATAATAATAGTAATAGTAATAATACAGTTTGTCATGGGTTTGACACAGCATCCCTTACGAGGGGTCGGCATGACCGCGTCACCAATGCTGCGTCACTGTGAATGCCACCCTGAGGATGACACCCACGCGCATTGGCAACGCAGCACAGCGAAAATATCACAGCGCATGTAAAAGTGGCACGAGAATGCCTTCAGGGCTGCGCCAAACACGGTTAAAATTCGATTGTAATATTACAACACAATCACCTTAAAATTACAACAGTTGTTGTTTAGTATCTGAGAGGGAAATCCATCAAAAGACAACTCATTGGTTCTATATTCCAACTTCCTTTGTCAGGTAACAATAATGTAGCCATGACTAAAAACAGACATGTTGTCGTTCAACAGATTGTCTGAATGCAATCTTGGCAAATATTGTTGCCAGATTACAAGGATATTGAATTACAACACGATGTGACCAACACAAATGCTGCCAGGACATAATCGAAGACTCGACGGAGCTCATCGCACTACAATTGATCCCTCAGAAAACAGCACTTAGAGCTACAATGTGTTTGTAATACAACAATATGTGTTGCTATTAAATATCACAGCAAAACTGTTGTAAAATTACAACGATTTTTTTAACAGTGAAGGCAGCAATGACCCAGCGTGCCCTTCAACGGAACACGAGTGCCTCAGAAATAAAAACTTCAGCGCATGAGCGTGTACAGCGCCCAAGGGTTTTATTTGTTTTCAAATATTTGTAATAAAATAAATTTGGATTCAAAGGCACCCGTGCCCCCTCCAATTTTGTCACCTCGGTACCTAAGAATCGGACGTCATCTTATAATTATTACATTCCTTTCGTCGCAACGATCGCAAGTCGTTAGATTTACCGTTTTTGTTTGAAGCGCAACGCGTTTATTGCCGCTTGCTAGGATTGGTTCATGGCTATCATCTATACTAATTGAGTTGTAAAACTAATTTCGAATTGACTAAATTCGCTTCTAGAATGTTTTTTCTTTCAAATTAACCATCTGGATACACCACTATTGAGTAAGTCCTAGCGTCACATCGTGACGGGAATGATAAACAGTAAACAGTCTACCGTTGTGGAATTATCTTACATTGACTACTATTTGGACCTATTACCGCAAATCTTCGGATCAACGTACAAAACACAAAATTTCTTATTATCACTAAACGTTTTGAAACAACGTCTGACACTAAATGAATGGTTAAGTTTCTTTATCCAGCTGGTGGCTGTGCCAAATTTCGTTTACTCTGACAGCCTGCAATGGTTAGACGTCGACTTGAAAGGGAAGACCTGGAGTTTAACGCTAAAAGTCTTACGGAGAAATTTTTCAGATAACGAGGGGAATGGAGCAAGCATAATGCGAAGTGTTTCTTCGTAACACGTATCTCAAGTGAAAATCATAAGAAGATTAATTTGTAGCATGAGTTTCTTGCTTTGTATGATACTCTCGCCGGAATAATTGTTGGATAAAACTTCGCCGTAAGACTTTTGGCGTACGCACAGCATGCGGGGTGGGGCAGGGTCGGGGAGTGTCTGGCTGGCCAAGCCTCTGCCTCCCCACTCTCCTTCCAGAGATAAATGCAATGGATCACAGACACTTTCCGAGCTCTATCTCACGATAGGCACGTCACCGTACTCTAAGGAAAACATTTTACCACAAATCCTGGTCCTAACCAGGGAGGAACGCGAATTCCTACCAGATTTCCGCAGAACAGCCCGCTGATATGACTGGCTGGATTGTCTGCTCTTGACCTTTCCACAGTAATGTGGCGACTAAATCTAGGCAGTTCATCCCTTTGGAATAGCTACCTTCACACTGTTTAGATTACAATCACCCGCGTTTTTTTAGAGTAAACGTGAACTTAGCCTTGAAAAATGAAAGATTTCGCATCTACAATGGGAAACGAAAAATATTGAGAAACGTATAGTGAGCTCATCAAACATTTCCGTGCATTTGAGTAATTTAAAGGTTTTTGCTTACTGACCTACGGTTGTTTCTAAAGTTACCTAACGTCGTAAGTACGTACCGGCCCCATTGCGAGATCACATCCGCAAATTTGATATTCAGCATTTAAATATAGTGAACAGTAAAACATGAAATTTGCAGAACAGGGACATATTTCTAAAACAACCTGCTCACTATGTATGGTAAAACCACATTTCAACTAATCTACTCACGTTCACGGTATTTTTTCAGAACCTTATACGATATTGTTCCGTGTTGATAAAGACAAAGTAACGAGTGCAAATCGATTGCTAAACGACAGTGATACAGTGCCATCATAATGATAAATTTTCTACGGTATCATCAATGTTTAAAATCCATTCCTAACTCACGGCCCATCTTTTATGTTCTTTCCGTTCACTCGGCGCAGATATTCAACTACCCTAATGATGATTTTCAGGTTGGGGAGCGCTGATGTACGCTTCCCGCGCGGATATGGTTGTTGTTGGTGGCCTGTCCCGTTTAGAAGGTGGGCTTGAACGTGAGGACGCCGTAGCCCCACAACGTTCCGAGGACGGCCTGCACCAGGTAGATCGTCCGGACAAACGGGGACACCAACATGCCGAGGGTGAAGAGCGCCAGGATCACCAGGTCCATGAACAGGGAGTCGCCCCCGTACGTCATTCTGGGGCCCCACGAGGAGAAGGAGCGGCTGTTGTAGTAGTCGGCCATCATCCTGCAACAAGAACGGGGCACGTTTCTTCACACGAACGAAACGTCTTATGACTCTCTTCGATTGCAGCTATCGAATTTAGCCTATCGAACAAAGTCGATCACCTCACCAAAGTATTTTTGCCGTGGCTGCAGCAGCCTCATGGCCTCATCGCGCACCTCGACGCGCCATCTCACGCGGCAATCGATCTAATAATAAATTCTGGCGTGTCTCCCTCCGCGCGACATCCCAGCATCACTTCGCACATCGCCCTTCCACCCCTCTGGGCCCTCTGGGCCCTCTGGGTAACGAGGCTACTGAGCCGCGCGAGCCGCGCCGGGAAGGCGGGGGAGGGGGAGGGGGGGGGCACGCAGAGCGTGGCACAGCGCGTGGAGTGCGGCCGGGGCAGCGCCGGGGCAGCGCGAGGACGTCACGGCATATTCGTTGCCGCTGTTCTCTTTTGCATGAAATGCCAAAGGGTCGATGCGATGCGCCGCGCTGCCGCGCTCCACTACCCGGCGGTAGCGCTCCATCTCTTTGCATTACCCTCTCTTCCGCAGCGCCCTCCCCCCGCCCCACTCCCGCAGATCGAGCCGACCGATGTGCGATCCTCTTTCCGATCCCAGCCGTCGCTCTATCCCTCTCGCACTCCCTCGGGGACGCCCCGCGAGTGCGAGAGAGACGGTGCGACGGGCTTGCAGCAGCTTGCAGACTCACCTGTCCCTGTCCTGGCACTGGGCGAACAGCCAGGTCGCGAAGGCCGTCTCGTCGTCGGGCACCTCCTCGATGGGGATGCGCTTGACGTAGAGGTGGGAGTCAGTGCAGCCGCCGGCCAGCACCTCTGCAAAACACCCACGAGATGCATTACTGTGGGAAGCGGATGTGTCCTAAGCGGGGGGGAAACGACTGAGAAATTTTGTGTACATCGGATAGGGATTTCTGGTTCGAAATTTCTGGTTATCCGGATAACGGATTACCAATTTGCTGTACACCGGATAACCGAAGTCGTTTCCCCCTCGGTCCTAGGACTTGCGCCCGCTCCAGGAAAACCGACAGGTCCGCAAAGACCTGTTCCGTCTTCGTTTCATTGTTTTTTCGTCCGATGCCGATGCCGGTCGTCATCGGCTGAATGGGCACAAAAAAGGACGCCCAATCCCGGGCAATAAAAGCGACGTGAGTTCGGCGGCAAGACGAGGCAAGACGAGCCTCCGGACTACTAGTCGGACGTCCGTCGGAGGCGGGCCAACAAGGCGGGCCTAGTCCTTCCACTTCCCCCACCCACTTCCCGCAAACCTGAACCGAGTGACGTGGACACTGGCATTGGCCTACTATCTGTAAGGTTAGACGGGCCAAATGGTGCCCATGGACCTCCCATTCCACGGGTCTACGGGTTGATTGTTGAATTCATAATTTATCCTCAGTGATTGAGGAAAAGGGGGGGGGGGGAGGCTGTGTTCCCCGATCGCCGCTTGGATTAGCCTCACCGCGATGCGCGCACTGTAAAACTGTGTTGTCACTTTACAGTTTTCAGAATTGGCGCGCGCGAAGGCGAATTTATTTTGCGATCTGTTTCCACTTTTGCAACTCACCGGTGGCGGTCGGGGCCCTCCTGCGCTGGCCCTTGGGCTCGGCCTGCTCGTAGACCAGCGTGGCGCTGTACACCGCCTTCAGCTTGCTGCGCATGTTCTTGATCATGAGCCACGTGCCTTTGGCCTTCGGCGTCAGTTGCTGAAACACCGTCAAATAAGTATACACTGTTCCGTAAAACGCGGCGAATTCTGTTTCGGGTCGAAGTTAATTAAACGGATCTAGGTCGATTTGGCGTTCAAAACGGAGCGCCAGGGAGAAGACCATAATGGATTTTAGCATTGCCAACCGACAAAGAAAGTGTCCCACACGCCCAAACGAAACATCTAACAATTTTGATCGTTTTGGGCTTAAAAAAAATTACAGGGTAGTGACGAGTCGTTCTTTGTCGGTTAGACGGGCAGAACCCAAGAGGAAGAGACACTCACGTGCTTGAGCAACCCCATGTTGGGGTACTGCTGGACGGCGGATTCGTCGGAGCTGGCGATGGCTTTGGTGTCGTCAGGGTTGTAGCGAGTGCCTTCCGGGTAGATGGCCAGCCAGAACTGGAGACAAAGACAGAAGATGTAGAACGGTGATGCATTTTACGCCCCTGAAAGGCCAATGCTATTTTCTTAGTCGTCAAAGTCCTTAGTCGAATTTTCATTACTCTTAAATCTAGTATAGTTTCTGTTCAATTAGCACTATTTTTTTTGAGACCCTGGCCCGCTTCCATGCCACACTTTTCTCCTTCACGTAATTACTAGAGGACCAGCGTGTGTTTTCCACGCAGAGGAGCAAAACCCCAAAACTTCCATTAGCAGTGGTGACGCGAGGTCAACGACGGGCTGGGCTGTCCGGCTAGCCGGCTAGCCCGTCACGGAGAGGCAAGTCGAATTGCTCTCTTCCCGCTGCCGCGAAAAAAAGAAAGAGCTAGGAGTAGGAAGCGATAGGCAGGAGGGGGCCAATGTGTTCTTAGCTCCTCTGCGTTTTCTACCGACCTTTTTCAATGCAAAGAAACAGAATTCTGCGAGGTAATAAAGTCAACCATCTAACTGCAAGTGCACTTTTAAAATATTTTATCCGCTGCTGTGTTTTTTTTTTAGTTCGGGACTCCAGTGAGTGTGAACTGCCCCATTCCACGGGCGTTCCCACGGGCACTTGACTTGCGACGGTCATCCATGCGCTCTCTCGGAGCAGCCCATTAGACGAAGGAAAAATAATCGCAGCTGCACGATGCAAATAAAATGACTGGCCGTTTTTTTGGCAATCGCGGGTCGTGCCAATTTGTGTATGTGTGAACTTTCCCAAGACTGTCGCCTTAAAAGGCGGTGCATTTTGTACGCCGTTTCCATTGTTTCTGCACAGCTTTTTCACCCTTTTTGTCAAGACTTTTCGCAGACGTTTCAGCTTGATGTAGTTCAAAGGGGTGGGTGAATACGCACCGGCCTCTTGGTGTTGTTGATGTCGGCCAGGCTCTCCATCAGCTTGTCCGGCTTGAAGCCCTTCCTGCGGATGTAGATGTGGCCCACCACCTTGGTGTAGTAGCCGATCATGGGCAGCCAGGCCAGCTCCTGCTTCATCATGAATCTGATGCGCTGCAAGGACCGCGACCACGATGCCAGGGAGCACGCCACCAGCCAGTCCACTGGAAAACAAAGAAAGAATTTGCAAACCGTTTCATATCTTAACGACAACTATTCACTGCAATTCCACGCCAAATGAATGGAATTTAGGTGTTTTTATGTTCTATTCGCCAAACTTAATGACACTGCGTGAGAGTCTCTCAAGAAACCACGCGCAAAAGGTTTGGCACAACTAGCACGCAGAGGTTTCTTTTCGTTTTTTCGGCGTTCGTCAGAAGGCGGCATTCCATGTCCATGGTCCGGCCCCAAGTTAGTTCTCGATGCCTGCGTCATCCGACCCCATGCGTCCGTCCAGGCTGAGGTCCAGGCCCACCAAACCTTCATTCATTTTGTTTTCGCGACTGCCGCTAGCACTAAGGCCCCTTCCGAAGTGCGTCACTGAATTGAGTTCAGGAAACTCGAAGGGGCTCGACATACTTGGGAGCCGGGCTCATCACTGGGGCAAACTCAAAATCTTTTTTTTTCTCTCGCGGATGTGGGCATACCACTTCTCACTAACAGACGACACCACTTTCGAAAACATTACTCATTTTTACTATGACAAAAACATATACAAATGACACTCACGTGATGACTGGTGGTTCCCCATATACAGGACGTTCTCATCTCTCCGCTGGAGCTCCTCGAAGTCACCGTACAAATGGACCTGGTGAGGTATAAAATAAAATAGGAAGGTGAGAATCCGACAGCACCACTTGGCGGACCGCGAGATGGTCTCGCACATGTGTTCCTGGAGTGTGCTTTTACGCCTTTGTTCAAGCGTAGCTTGAATGAAGCTGACGCTTCAGTCTCACCAGTGCAGTGGCTGGAAGGCTTACCTTGAGACCGGGAGCGCGGACGAAGAAGAAGACGGCTATCCTGATGAAGTACGCGAAGGCCTTGTCCTTGAGGGCCATGCTGTCGACGGCCACGAAGAAGGCCAGCACGCAGGCCATGTGCCACATGAAGCTGAGGAAGGGGACCAGCGCCACCAGGGACACGGCGATGAAGGCGAGCGCCACTCCGCTCAGCTGCGGCCTGCAACACACAATTGGATTAGACTGGTAGGAAAAGCGGCACGCGGTCGATGCCGCGTTGAGGGTGCAGGGCAGGAGTACGTCCCAATGCCTGGCTTCGTGCAGCAAAGGCAAGTCCTCTACAAACTCAAGTGTGTACATAGTACACTCCACCTGGGAGTGTACATGCATGTACACTTCAGGTTGGCGTGTACCTTCAGGTACACTGTTGCTGGCTCCCTGCTGCAGGTATGAGCCACCTGGCATGTACTTGGCAAGTACACGCCAACCTGGAGTGTACATGCCAAGTACACTCCAGGGCGAAGTGTACATGCCAAGTACACTCCAGGGTGAAGTGTATATGCCAAGTACACTCCAGGGTGAAGTGTACATGCTAAGTACACTCCAGGTTGAAGTGTACATGCATGTACACTCCAGGTGGAGTGTACTATGTACACACTTGAGTTTGTAAAGTCTGTGGCGTTCGCGTTAACAATAAGTCCCCTTTCACAGTGTGCATGATACAACGCGTTGGGAATGGCTGGCGTCTCCACGCGTGGGCACTTATCCGCTTTTGTTGCTCACAGTTATCCTGACAGGACCAGCTTAAAATATGGAACGAAATTAAAAAGTCAATGCAGCCCCACTGCACTTCAAAGAACCCGAATGGAACGATATTTATTTCCTGTTTTTCCCCCAGTCCATGGCTAGGAAACAATAGTTACAATTTGAAATTGTAATTTCGCATTTAGTCCATCTCCTCGCTGCCGCAGAGCGCGAACTGGCGGCACGTGAACTTGAAACGAAAATCACGGTCAGCTCCACCGCCGGTTACACAACCAGGCAGTCCAGTGGGGTCGGGTTTTGTGGGGCCAAAAAACGCGCCACCGAAACAATTTATACAGTAATTCATCGGTGTTATCGATCTCATCCAGGCGAACGACACTGGTAGGAAAAAACTACTGCGTGCTCAATTTTTTCACCTGGACCGTCCGTACCTTGCCAACTACTACGGAGACTCGGTACCAGTTTCACGTAAGATCCTTATAGGCACCACGGTGTAAGGAAGGTCCCGGGTAAGTCCCGTGCCTTTTCCACACCAAACTACGGAATTTTTTTCAGTGAGCTCACCACGGGCCACGATGAACGCAGATATTCAAATCAGCCAGTGAGCCTCTCCCTCTATCTCTCTCCCTTCCAGCGAATAATGGCGCTGACGGTCGAGTTCGGCCGTCGCGAGCCGCCCGGCCGGTTGACCTTGACAACCTCGACTGGCCGAAGCCAAGCCGACTTTCACTATTTTCTGCAGGCGGCATATAGCGTGCATGGCATGGCCCGGAAGTCGAATGGGACCGTGGCGTGCAATGACCCGTAGCCTATTGGCACCCCCGCGGCGTCAAATGGGACCAGCGAGCCGCCGGGCGGAGTGTTTGTTTACTTTTTGCGCGGGACAATGCAAGGTGGCGCTGTGTTTGCTTCCCTTCGCACGGAGCTAATGGGCGTGATGCCTCCGCGTATCATCATCCAGCAAGCGTCCGAAGCGGATCGACCCACCGGCAGGCAATCGGCAGGCAGTCGCCAGGCTATCGCGTCACCATTACCCATGATTGCCTGATTGGGCGGGGAGATAGGCACCTGTCAATGCGGACAAATGTGTCGTTTGCACCGCGAGCATGGCGCCCCACCCCCACGGCCCATTGTACCTGCGGCCGATCCCGAACGGGGCTCTCTGTCTCTGTCGCACCCCGACGGCACGGCCCGCGAGTGCGAGAGAGGCGAAAGGCGGCGCTCGGAGTCAGCCGGCAGGCCGGTGTGTTTGACTGAGCCTAACCTACCCTGACAGGGCGGCCCCTGGCGGCCCCTGGCGTGCCGCTCGCTGACGTTGTTCGGATCGGCGTGACATCCCCAGTCCCCGTAGGGCCCCGTAGGGCCGCGTAGGGCCGCGTAGGGCCGCGTAGGGCCGCGTAGGGCCCCGTAGGACCCCGTAGGACCCCGTAGGACCCCGTAGGACCCCGTAGGATCCCGTAGGGCCATAGGGCCTGTCCTGCAGAGTCTGTCCTGCACGGCCTAGGGGCCCAGGGCCTGCAGGGCCTCGCGGGGGCGTGAGGTGAGGCCCGCCGGGGTTGCCGTCGGTCGGGCCCCGGGGCCTCGGGGCGAGCCGGCCGGATCGAAGCGCGCGCAGCACAAGGGCCGGGCTGCCCTGTGCCGGGCTTGCCGCGCTTGCCGGGCTTGCTGGGCTTGCCGGGCCGCCCCGCGTGGCGCGCCATGGCGGTCGCGGCGTGCAGCGAGGCGGACAGGGTCGATTAGCTGCTGCAGCGCTGCACGTCATCATTTACATTTACAGTGGAGCGGCCGAGGTACATATTTCGAGGCTCGTTACATCGCGCGGCGTTACCTGTATGTACATTGCGTGCCGGCCGAGGGGTGACCCACTGTCAAATTTGATGTACAATGATTGTGTGAATGTGCAAGAATGTGCAAGATTTCTGGCGTTTTTGCCACACATGTTGCCTACTTACAGGCGTTTTTGCCACCTGAATGTGGAATGTGGTCAAATTTTGTACAATGAATGTGGAAGCTGTTCCCCCCTCGGTGCCGGCACATTACAGTCCGATACAAAGCGCCTCAGCACATTGCCGCCGCACGTTGTCCCTGGCCGAGGGGTGGCCGACTTCGATGTTCCTCGTACATCGGTCAAATGTTCCGAAAAATGTTCCCTGATGTTCCCAATGTTCTCATGTTCCCAGTATTCCTCGATGTTCCAAAATGTTCCTTAATGTTCCAAAATGTTCCTTAATGTTCCAAAATGTTCCTTAATGTTCCAAAATGTTCCTTGTGTTCCTCTGGTTTATTATATCTTTTTTAGCCTGTCCCGTGTCAGGATGGTCGGATGCACACTCTCATTCGTAGTGCGAGACATCCGGTTGAAACTATGTCACGGTCGTTTGAGCATTGAGTCACATTCGTTTGGATGTGAATCGGCCAAAAATTACCTTGTTCACATCCAAACGAATGTGACAATGCCACATTTTGTCACGTTCGTTTTAACGTGATGTCACGTACTTGGAACGAGAGTGCATGGTGTGTGTGTGTGTGTGTTTTTTTTTGCGCGCGCGCGTACGTACGTAAAAGGGGGAAGGGGGGAATTGCCGCCGTCCGATCTACTCCAAATTTGGTGTGTTTGGACGACCAAATGAACTACCCTGAGTCGGCTTTTTCGATCCGAGGCCCAGGGGCACTGCTGCAGGTCCGTCATGGTCTACGGGGCAAAGTAGGATCCCCTTACAAAGCTAGAATAGCAAAAGAGGGGTGTTTTTGGAAACAGGGCAAGGTCAACCGGCCATCTTGAGTCAATCGAAGAAGTTTGGACCCAGGTTCGACTTTAGGTGTGGTCAGACTATCCGACAATCAGATTTGCAGTTTGGCTTAGAAGACAGAATTCGATAGCGATATCAAGTAGAATCTATTCTTTGCATTGCATTCGACAGCAATAGAGGTACTCTGGAGATGTTCCCTTAATATTCTCAGATGTTCCCAGATGTTCCTTGATGTTCCTTGATGTTCCCGAATGTTCCCAAATGTTCCAACATATTTCCAGATAATTCCAAATGTTCCCCGATGTTCCTGATGATTCCGATGTTCCCCCTATTCCGAGATGTTCCGAAATGTTCCCAAAATTGGAACATGTTCCAACATGTTCCGTCCGGAACATGTTCCTCGTACAGAAATTTCTGGAGTCGGCCACCCCTCGTCCCTGGCCTTGTCCCTAACGCTGCTGCCGGCGTTCTTATACTGCGGCCCTGCGGTCAGCGATAAAGGATACAACCAACGTAAACTTTTTATTCCCGTTTAATTTCTGTGCTGTTTATTTACGGGGGTCTTTCGGCGCCGACGCGAGCGGAACGCGAATTATTTAGAAAAACCGCAGGGAGGGCGGGGGATTTAATCCGGGGGTAAAAACGGGGCTGTAAAAGAGAGACGGGAACACAGATATGAGCCGCGAACGCCGCGAAGCAGCACTGTGGCAAAAAGGTACGGAAAATTCTGTTAATTTTTTTGCCAGGATTCTCCGTAGCCCTCTTATCAATATTCTCCGTAGGCTCTTACAGTATTCTCCGTAGGGCCGTACAGTATTCTCTGTAAGTCCACACAGTCTTCTCCGTAGGACCTGGAAGACTGTATAGTCCTACGGAGATCACTGTAAGGTCCTACGGAGAATACTGTGCGGTCCTACGGAAAATGCTGTAAGAGCCTACAGAGAATATTGATAAGGGGGCTACGGAGGATTACCACAAGCTGTTTACAGAATTTTCCGTAGCTTTTTGCCACAGTGAGGGAAGGGAGGAACAGTGGCCGCTGGGGCAGTACGGCCTTCTCGGCCTTGCGGGGGATTTGCTTGCCAGTGGCTTGGCCGGCCGGCCCTGCAGACTGATTCCGAGAGTCGTTTTCGTCGCTCTGTCTCTCGCGCACTCATGGCGCATTCCGTGCAGGTGCGAGAGAGACAGAGCGACGAAAACGGCTCTAGTCTACCGGCCGTTCTGGCCCCCTGACAATGCCGGACGCCGCGGACGCCGGACGAGCTGCATGCATTTTTCATATCGCATCAGAGCAGCAAGTGGCCCACGCCGCCCACCCCCAAATGCATTCATGCTATTCGGCAGAACACTTTCTTTGGGCCAGCGGGCCGCGGCCGAAAAGGGCTCCGTCCCTCCGTCTCTCTCGCACCCGCACGGGACGCCCTGTGAGTGCGAGAGAGACAGAGCGAGGAGAGCTTCAGAGTCCCTTGACGCAATATTTGACGCGGCGGCGTCTAGGCTCTGCATTTGAAACCCCCACCCACGCCTTTGCCTTCGCCTTCGCGGCTCAAAGTGGGCCACAAGACCGTGGTGGCGGCCAAAACTCTAGACGCGTTTTGAGCTCCAGAGTCGCTGAATAGGACTCGAACCGAACGTGTGACCCCATCAATGGATTCCTCGTTCGGAGAGCAATCTATTGGTGGGGTCACACGTTCGGTTCGAGTCCCATTTACCGTCTCTGGAGCTCAAAACGCGTCTTGAGTTTTGGCCGCCTCCACGGTCGTCTGGCCCACTGTGCGGCTGTCCCACGATGCAAGTCACCCGCCGTTTCGAAAGGCAGCGCGCCGCGCGGCCGGAGTTTGGACCGGACACTCCGGCCGCGGGGGAGGGGGAGGGGGAGGGGGAGGGGGAGGGGGAGGGGAGGGGGAGGGGGCAGCGCGCTGCACCGAGCGCCTTGGAGCGCCGGCTCGGCTCTCGGCCGGGCCCCTGGCCCCCGAGCCTGGGCCTGCGCCCCTGGCGGAGAGCGGGCGGGCAAGCCGGCCGACGGCGGAGCCGCGGTGTTGCCTACTCTCCAGGCGGAAAGGCCCCACGACGGAGAGCGCATCAGTACACTGGTGAAACGAAAGCGTCACCATGGAGTCAAGCATAAAGTTACGATTCAAGATGTCACGCTTTCCTCATGCACTTAGGTTGGGCATCGGGATCAGTACCGCGAACGGGTTCCGAAAGTAAGAAATTCGGTCGGGGTCGAGGACGGCGCAAAGCTTGAAGCTCGAAGTTCAAAGCTCCCGCCGGGGCGCGGTTGCGCGCCAAACTTTGGTCGAAAGTTGATGCCGAAGTTGCTTGCTCTGGCGCTCAATATGTGGTTAGCTGCTGGACGGCCGGGCGAGGCGCGTCCGCGGGGAAGCAATATAGCACAGGTGAGGGTGGTGGGGTGGGGTGCGGTGCGGTGGGGGTGCGAGGGAGGGTAACGGGAAAATAAGTGCAGAGGTGGGCAGGTGGTGGAGAGATATGGTTGGAGTGGCGCTCGGCGCACACGTGCGGGCGGGTGGTGGCGCCGGCGGAGGTCAAGGAGACCACAATGTCACCCCCTGCTCCGCCCGGCAGGAGGCTGGTTGGAGGCCGGCTGGAGGCTGGCTCGGGGAATGCTGCATTAAAGAGGGTCCAGCCAGGGGCCCGCCCGAGGGGGTATGCACTCGCGTAATAGTCGGTACACTCTATCTGTAATAGCAAGCGTAATAATACGCGTAATAGTCGCGTAATAGCCGAAATTGTCAAAATTTTATCAATTTTGGTGTGTTTTAGGCCATTTTTAGCTATATTCCGATTAATTTGTGGCGTAATAGAGCGTAATAGCGTAATAGTCGGTACACATGTTCAGAGAGCGCATACCCCCTCGGGCCCGCCGGGACCACGGCGTTATGCAGGGCCGCGTCCGGGAGTCCGGGACCGGCGACAGCAGGCGCCACCCCGCTAGCCCGGGGTGCTGCACAGGGGGCCAGAAGACCGTGGTGGCGGCCAAAACTCTAGACGCGTTTTGAGCTCCAGAGTCGCTGAATAGGACTCGAACCGAACGCCGAACGTGTGACCCCATCAATGGATTCCTCGTTCGGAGAGCAATCCATTGGTGGGGTCACACGTTCGGTTCGAGTCCCATTTACCGTCTCTGGAGCTCAAAACGCGTCTTGAGCTTTGGCCGCCTCCACGGTCGTCTGGCCCACTGTGTGCTGCTTCCCAACAGCGGTTTCATCGCCGTCCCTCTCGTGGGGCGTCCGGTAAGAGTGCGAGAGAGACAGAGAAGTGTTGCTGCCCGCCCCCCAGGTTGGTTGAGGCCAGCAGCCTCCCGGACGCAGCCCTGACCCTGTGCGAGGAAAGGGCCGGATTTTTGCGCGGCGTGTCTTGCCGTGGCGTGTATTTTCAGGGTTTTCGTGTTTGCCCAGCAGGAGCAGGGCCCTCTCGGCCTCTCGGCGCGTCGCCCCGGGAAAAGAGACCGGGATAAGGCGCCGCTCTGGGTCTGGGCCCGCCCCCGCCGCCCCCGCCGCCCCCGCGCGGCAACAGGGTTCCGGCCCTTCGGAGCGCCGCCGCCGCGTCGGCAAGCTTGGCTAGCTCGACCAGCCCACCGTTATCGCCTCTTCTTTCCTACGGAAGGCCGTGCTCGCACACGGCGTAGTGGGCGGCAGGGCTGCCGGGCGCCGAACACGGAAAGCCGCGGGCAAACAGCGTGGCGGCGTCGTGGATCCAGGGGAAAAGGGGGAAGGACAAATGCCCACCCTCCTTTGCTTCCTCTCCTCTCGCCGGGGATCCTAGTGAGCCGCCTGGCGCGTAGGCAGAAAGACGCCTTTTCCTCCTGTCGGCAGGCGAACAGTCCTACAGTGCCTTGCTGAGGCCGGCTCTGGAGGCGCGGCGCCGCCGGCGGCAGTATCGCTATTAAGCCGCACGCGCCGGCCGCGGAGAGCGTAGCGGGCGTAGCGCCGCCGTGAGAACATCGCTTTCCAATTAGCGGGCCGATCCGTCGCTCCGTCTCTCTCGCGCTCGCGGGGCACAGTAGGCCAGAAGCCGGGGGAGGCGGACAAAACTCTGGACGCGTTTCGAGCTCCAGAGTCGCTAAGCAGGACTCAAACCGAACGTGTGACCCCATCAATGGATTGCTCTCCGAACGAGGAATCCATTGGTGGGGTCACACGTTCGTTTTGAGGCCAGTTTAGCGTTAGCGACTCTGGAGCTCAAAACGCGTCCAGAGTTTTGTCCGCCTCCACCGGTCTTCTGGCCCACTGTGCGGGGCGCGGGTGATTCCGTGCGTAGGGGGTCATTTCAGGTCACCGGGGCCTTGCGCCTGAACTGAGGTTGATTTGGTAGCTTGGGCAATTCAAATTTGTTTTACTAAACGAAGACCATGTCCTCATGTGGATAAGTCAATCTAACTTTAGTTTTTCTAGGTTTCGTAAGCTGCTAAAGTGTCGTTTTGTAAGTTCCGTCATGGTCACCAACACCTTTAAGACAACATTGCCATGCTGTAGTATATGACTCAGCCACATCAAAAGAAAACTGGCTATTTCACTCTCTTCCCTGACTTTTTCTTCGCAAAATTACGCAAGGTGACCTTCGTATCATCACTTGTTGAACCCGAAACAGCCTTTAGGAAAATGTCCACCGTGTGACCATGTGACCTATGCTGTTTTCACAAATGACGGTCTACTGGGGTTCCTTTTCGTTTTAGAACCTCGCGACCACTTGGGATCGAAAGAACATAAAAAAAGCTTCCAGAAGCCCGTGCCCGCGGGACCTGTGGGGGTCAAACGACGCTTCCAGGCCGTCAGAATTGTTCAAAACGGTAAGGGTGTAAAAATAGATGTAAATTCCGTTTCGGGCCGTAGCTCCTCCATCTGACGGAGAAAGTTCCCACAACCTTCGCTGAAAAACGCTATTTTGGATGCTCAAAATGACACCGTCAACAGTTTTTACCTATCTTGTAACCCAGCGGGTCAGGAGACAAAACACTTCGCTTTGTAAATTCCGTAATCTGTAAATTCCATCATTATGTCTGTAAATTCCGCCGTATTTCATAGGGGGTGAAATTTAAAGTCAACTTGTAGCGCTGCCACGCTCAGAGGGGTACTGTGGGGTACTATGTATGCCATCTACACCAAATTTAGCTTCTAAAGTTGAACTTCAAAAAAGAACATTTGGTACATCCAAAATGACCCTCTACGCACGGAATCACCCGCGCGCCGTCGGGGTGCGAGAGAGACGGAGCGACGACGCGCTGTTCAGAGTTAGACTACTTCTCGCGCCGCGATCGTGGTTCTGGCGGAGCGTCCCGTCTCGTCAACCTGAAGCGAGGAAGACGGAGGCACGGGTTTTTTCCCCGAACCACGACGATGAAACTTTTTTATTATTATGTTCCTCGAAAATGGAGCTCCGCGTTTTTCCGCTGTCGCCGTCCTCCTGGAAGACCTGAAGCGGTGGTTACCAACCAACGCCGCGCGAGGCTTCAAGGGCTTCGTCCTCACCGCGCGGCGGGCGCTGCAGCAGTGTCGAAAACGGGAAAGGGCGGCAAATCCGGCACACTGTTAGGCCCTACGCCGGCTCTTCAGCCGAGTGGAAGGGCCGTGATTTCAGCCCTTTGCTGCCCTTCATCGCGCCCTTGTCGCGCCTTGTCGCCTTTGATCGTTACTGAGGGGCCTAAGCCGCGGAGCCTGGGCCTATGGGGCCAAGGTCCTAAGGGCTTAAGGCCATGGCCACTGTACCAAGGCCCAGGGGCTTAGGGCCAGAGCCACTGGTCAAAGTTGCAAAAGGGCTTTGTTGAAGGGTCAGAGCTGCTGCTGCGCCGGTTGTGGCCAATTACCAAAAGAACCAAAGAGCCGAAGATCAAAGGTCTGAAATTCCACAGGGGCAGCTCAGGCCTCTAGGGCCACACTCTCAGCCCAAAGACCGTTGCACCAAAAGGCCTGAAAGTCAAAAAGGTCAACCTAGGGCCAAGCCAAGGGCCAGTCTTCCAACAGAGGAAATTAATTTGGCGTTTTCGCCAGGACGTCCGTCGGCCGGGCGACTGGTTTCCCCTCTCTCCCGCCGCGTCGCGCTGCGTGTTCGAGACTTCGCCGCTACTCTTCCTTCCTCGTCCCCAAGGACACTACTTGGACCAAAATCCGATGAAACCCGTTTTCGGTCGCGGGATGGCGGCGGCGCGGCGGCAGCGGTCAAGGAGGGAAGGGCAAAAAACGCGCTGTTACTTATAGTGGCGTAGCGTGTCCTGGCGGCGGTCAAAGGCAGCTCGTTGCTCGTACCTTTGGCGTCCGCTGGGATGCACAGTGGGCCAGAAACCGGCGGAGGCGGCCAAAATTCTAGACGCGTTTTGAGCTCCAGAGTCGCTAAACAGGACTTGAACCGACCGTGTGACCCCACCAATGGATTGCTCTCCGGACGAGGAATCCATTGGTGGGGTCACACGTTCGGTTCGAGTCCTGTTTAGCGACTCTGGAACTCAAAACGCGTCTAGAATTTTGGCCGCCTCCGCCGGTTTCTGGCCCACTGTGGGATGGTCGCCCCACGCCGTGCTGTGCCGTGCCGTGCCAAGCAGCACGCGAACTCATTAGCGACGAAAGGACGCCAAAGCAGAGCAAAACGAGACGCCCAGCGTCCTCTCCTCACATTCAGCGGAGACTGCCAACTAGAGCCGAAAATAGAGCGGCAACAGTTTCAAGTGTTTGGTAGGTATCTCGTCAACGGTGAGCCGTGGGCGTAGCAAGCCCCCAGCTCCGTCTCTCTTTCTCTCTCTTTCTCTCTCTCTCTCTCTCTCTCTCTCTCTCTCTCTCTCTCTCTCTCTCTCTCTCTCTCTCTCTCTCTCTCTCTCTCTCTCTCTCTCTCTCTCTCTCCCTCTATTTCTCACAAAAACGTGGGTCCTACAGTATCTCTTACTCATGATGTTTATTCTCAGTTTATACCCCAGCGTTTTTTATGTTGTTTTTTTTTCATTATGGCAGTCTCTTGACCTCACCACGATCACTCAGGTGTAAATTATGCTGAATTCACGCGGTTCCATTTCTCCGTCTACAAGAGAACGAAGAAAAACCTATTTATTTTTTCAGCTGATCTGGTTCTGCCTTTTGTTTGAGAGTGCAGCCAGTGAGCGCGGCGACACCACTGTTTGACAGCAGCGGCGAGGTGACGTCAAATTTCGGGGTTCCGCGACGTAATGGTCCCATCCCGCTGCGCCTTTCGTGCCACTAATGCGAACCGCCTTCTTGTTCGGGGAAGTCCCGTCGCCTTGGACTCGGTATTTCGGCAGTGTGGTGTCCCGCGGGGGGCACACGACCCCAGGGGGCGTGCGTAAAGCACCTGTCCGGACACTCTGGAATTCATGGCCAAGTTAGCCCCGGCCCTGGGCCTCGCCCTGGGCCTCGCCCTGGGCCCGGCCGGACGCGTGCGAGCGAAACCACATCCCTCGCCATTGTTTATGGACGCTCCCCGAGGTGCCGGAGGGAGAGAAAGCCCTTCCCAGGGCTCGTTCCGAACTGCGCTTTCCGTAGCGCTGCCTCTCTCGCACTCGTGGGGCGTCCCAGAGGAGTGCGAGAGAGACAGAGCGACGCCGTTCGAAGCCAGGTGCTGCCCTAATGCGCGCAGCGCGGCGCAGCGCGGCGCCAGAGGAAGACGAGGTCGCCTCGTCGGAGGTGCGCAGTATTCTTTACTTTGCGGCTCGTCGCTTCTCCCGGCGGACGAGCAATTTTTCATAACACTGTCACTCCCCCCGAAGAGCCTCGCCGGGCTGGGTTTGCAAAGGTTCGCATGGCTGAGGTCTTAAAGGCCCTTGGCTGAGGCATTGGCAAGGTCTCGGTCGAGGTTTTGAAGGCGGGCCTCACACAGTGGGCCAGAAGACCGGTGGAGGCGGCCAAAACTCTAGACGCGTTTTGAGCTCCAGAGTCGCTAAATGGGACCCGAACCAAACGTGTGACCCCACCAATGGATTGCTCTCCGAACGAGGAATCCATTGGTGGGGTCACACGCTCGGTTTGAGTCCCATTTAGCGTTTCTGGAGCTCAAAATGCGTCTGGAATTTTGGCCGCCTGCGCCGGTTTCTGGCCCACTGTGCGACGGCAGCCGAACCCACCCCGAGCGGCGGCGGCCGCCGCTGTCTGCCTCGCACTCACGGGGCGTCCCCCACGGGTGCGAGAGAGACCGGCTTGTTCGGAAGCAGCCCGCAGGCCGCGGGGCAAGCCGCGGTGTGTGACGGCTCGAGAGACGAGCGGGGCTGGCCGGGCCTCTATCGTGACAATGAAGGAAAAAGGAACGCGAGGGAACGTCACGTCGCCACGGCTTGCCACGGCTTGCCACGGCTTGCCATCCCGCGTCAGCGTCAATAATACGCGCATGCCTTCTCTGTCGCCCGCCCTCTCCCCGCCCCTCGCTGTTCCAGCCATCATCCTCCAGCGCACAGTGGGCGAGAAGACCGGTGGAGGCGGCCAAAACCCTAGACGCGTTTTGAGCTCCAGAGTCGCTAAATGGGACTCGAATCGAACGTGTGACCCCACCAATGCATTCCTCGTTCGGAGAGCAATCCATTGGTGGGGTCACACGTTCGGTTCGAGTCCCATTTACCGTCTCTGGAGCTCAAAACGCGTCTTGAGTTTTGGCCGCCTCCACCGGTCTTCTGGCCCACTGTGCGAGGGCGGCCGAGGGAGGTCAGCGACGTCGTCGTCGAGGCAGCGCTGCACGGCGCGGTGGAGGCACGGCGGCTCTGGGGGCGCCGGGCCGGGGGGTCTGGGGGCTCCTCGAGATAACGATCAGCGAGGGGAGCGGGGCGAGCGGGGCGAGCGGGACAGGTGCAAAGACCAGGCGAAGACCGCGCACCCAAACACCAACACAACAACAACAACAAGAAGCAAGAGCAACAACATCCGCGGCGGTATCCATCGCGCACGAAGCGCGAGCGCGCTCCGGAGGCCGAGCCCGAGGCCGTGCCGGAGGCCCTTCACGACCTCAATGCATGCAAGAAGAGCTTCGGGCAAAATAATTGGAACGCCAACGCGAGTATTCCGCGCTCCGGAAATTCCGGGAAATTCCTAGCCCCGCTCGATTCTGCAGTTATGCCGCGGTGGAACCAGGCAACCGACAGTTGTCAGTAAAACAACAACAACAAAATCCGACAGGATTGTACCAAAACAACAACAACCAGCGGCACATCAGCGTGTCCAGCAGCCAGAAGCAGCGCGACAGCGGTTTGTCGAACAAAACCAAAAGCAGACAGCGGCCTGTCCGACAACACAAACAACAAAAACAAATGGAAGCAGATAGCTCCGAGGGGTGAATCACTCAGGGTTCTGGTGTACACATGAGTACATGCCCCAAAGAACAGAAATTTGTCATCCAGACGTCAAATGATATCAAAGAATGGTCAAAATCCTGTTTGTCAGAATGACATCATAGTCGACGGTCAAAGTTAGGGAATTTTGACGTCAAGTTGATGTCAAATGATGTCACGAACCCATTAACTGTATAAAGGATACGACTCTACTCATCAGCTGATATCCCTCCTTATGTTTGTGCCGCCTATGTGCGGTAGTAATGTCTCCTTCTATTGTACGTCGAAAGTCGCTCCGCGGCCGGCCGGATTCGAACCCATCTCCTCGGCTTCGGAGGCGAGCTCTTTACCACTGCGCCACGAAGACATATAAGGATCGACCTGCTCTAAGGCCAGCGGTCGGGAATCTGCCCGGCAGATGACTCGAAAGTGACGGCAATACTTCGGGATGTCAAAAATGACCGGTATTTTTCACTTCATCACCCGAACGCAATAGACTTTCCGTAATACCAAAGAAGTCTGAATTTTTTACCGCAATTGCTGATTAAATGCGTTCATGGATGACATCAAACGGATGTCATCGTGACCAAGTGAACTTTAAGATCTTAACTTCACAGGTTATCGCCAGGTTACCTCTTTTCCAAATGGCGTAAGACTTTTTGAAAGAAATAATGCAATTTCAGTTAGTTTTGCTCGTAGTTTGTAATGACTCAAATTGACATCATCCTGATGTCACCTTTCAAGAGAGTGACTAAATTTTGTCATTTTTTAGTCACTTGATGTCAATGTGACTATTTTCTGTTCTTTGGGTGAGTACGGGTGAGTACACCTTGCTTCAATCATAAATTTTACAATTTAAAACGTTTAAAGGCTTTATTTAGCGTTTTTAACGGCACTCGACGTTAAATCGGTAGAAAAACTAGAGAAGGAGTACGGGCAAATTTGTTCACATGAGTACACTAGTGATTCACCCTTCGGATAGCTCCCTGTCCAACAACATCAACAAAAGCAGACAGCGGTGGAAGCCTCCCTGAGCGCCGACGAGAGCGGGTGGTCAGCTCAGCCGGCTCAGCGCCCTTGCCGTACCGCGCAGCGCGGCCTGCGCGGCCTGTGCGGGAGGGTTGGGGGTGGGGGTGGGAGGGGTGGGCCGGAGGCTGCGTACTGCCGCCACTGCCGCAGTCCCAGACAGAGCGGCGGGCAAGGGCGGCCGGGGGCTGGGCTGGCTGGGCTGGGGGCGGCGGGGTGGGCACAGCGGCACCGCGCCGCACTGCAGGGAGTGGAGGCGGAGCGTAGCGGCAAGTGCAATGCCCGCTGTGAGGCAGGCAGGTCGGATAGGCAGGCAAGGCAGGCTAGGCCCAGATCGATGTGCCTCCAAACGAATCCCCTGGAGACTGATTCTGGGAGCCGTTTTCGTCGGCCTGTCTCTCTCGCACTCATGGGGCGCCCCCTGTAGGTGCGAGAGAGACAGGGCGACGAAAGCGACTCTCGGAATGAGTCTGCTGGACGCGCAGCGGGTTCGCGCCCCGGCGGCGGCAGCGGCGCGGAAAACGCGGCCGACGACGGGAAGAGTGCCGGCAGACAGTCTGGAGGACTGATGCAGCGCGATAACACCCTAATCCAAAATCAATATGCCCCCGCCCCGTCCCAGGTTCCGACCGACTCACTCGCCGTCCGATACCGGCCGTCATTCAAGCTGAGAGTCGCGGGCAAGCAAGCGAAGCAAGCGAAGCAAGCGAAGCCCTCCGCCCCTCTCTTCCTCGCCAGACTCGTCTCCCGAACCGAGTTTCCTCAAACACGCGCCTCAGACGCCCCCTGCGGCACGGCGGCGCGGGATTTGCTGGGATTTGCCGAGGTTTGCCGAGGTTTGCCAGGGTTTGCGCGCTAGCAGAGCTGGCGTTACGGCCAGGGCGTCGCCGAATCCGAGCAAATCCGCGCCGCGGGGCACAGGCACGAGGCACGACAGGCGCGCGATTGGCCGTTGTCCCCCTCGCACAGTGGCCCAGAAGCCGGTGGAGGCGGCCAAAACTCTAGACGCGTTTTGAGCTCCAGAGTCGCTAAATGGGACTCGAACCGAACGTGTGACCCCACCAATGGATTCCTCGTTCGGAGAGCAATCCATTGGTGGGGTCACACGTTCGGTTCGAGTCCCATTTAGCGACTCTGGAGCTCAAAACGCGTCTAGAGTTTTGGCCGCCTCCACCGGCTTCTGGCCCACTGTGCCTCGCCTCGAAGCTGTCTCTCTCGCGCCCCTACCGCACACTCCACGAGTGCGAGAGAGAGAGAGTCAGAGTGACGGCCTAGAGAGGGCCGCGGAATCGGCCGACACAGACGACGTCACTCCAGGAACTCGTTCTCGGCGTCCGCAGTGGTCTGGAGACGCCCGGCGCGCAGGACGGCCAGGACGCCACGTATCGCCAGACACATCTACGCACAACGGCCACGTTGCTGCGCTGCCTGCGCCGGCACACCAGACTAGAGTCGTTTTCGTCGCTCTGTCTCTCACGCACCTGCACGGCGCGCCTTGTGAGTGAGACAGACAGCGGCGAAAACGACTCTCGGAATCAGTCTGCAGCAGTGTGCGCTTTTGTTTTTTCACCTGGAACCGTGAACCTAGACTCCGCAGAGACCAGGAAGACTGCGCTCGTCCCGCTCCCACTGCGGCCCGGCCACGCGGCCACACCAATAAACGAGCCCGGAGACACACCGCGGGGGACACGATGAGCACGTTTGTAATCACACGCACGCGCCTACTCTGTGTCTCTCACGCGAGTGGTGGCGACACTGCGCCTGTCCTTGTCCTTCCCTCGGCCAGCTGGCCGCGCTTCGCACTTTTCCTTTTTCCGGCCGGCGGGCATATTGATTACTTCGACCTGGCCCAGCCCGGCCTAGCCTGCCCAGCCTAGCCGGCGGGCTGCCGGGGCACAGCGGCAGCGCCATGCATCGTATCGCCGCGATCAATGAATTGCCCTGAGACAAAGCCAGGCCGTGTCGTGGTCCTCCCCGTCGAGCACCCCGTTGCCGCGTTACCGCACTCAGCCAGCAGCCCTCCGGCAGCCCTCCGGCAGCCCTCCGGCAGCCCTCCGGCAGCCCTCCGGCAGCCCTCCGGCAGCCCTCCGGCAGCCCTCCGGCAGCCCTCCGGCAGCCCTCCGGCAGCCCTCCGGCAGCCCTCCGGCAGCCCTCCGGCAGCCCTCCGGCAGCCCTCCGGCTGCAAAAGGGCCGGCGGGCCGCCCGCACCGAGTCAAGTCCTCGACCACCACAGGTGCCGTTTCTCCGTCAACAGCGTCCTCCGTCTGGAGCGATCGCTGCCGCCTGTTTCCCGAGCATTATTTTCGTCGCTCTCTCTCGCGCCACGGTACACTCAGCTCACGCAGTGGCGTGCGCAGGGGGGGGGGTCAGGGGGGTCATGACCCCCCCCCTTTGGCCACTAGACAGCCGCCTTGAAGGTAGGCAAATTGCGTCACTTTCCCCCTGTAAGTAGGCAAAAAGCGTGGCCTGACCCCCCCCTTTCAAAATTTCTGCGCACGCCACTGAGCTCACGAGGGTTGGCACGATAAACCGTTCGGTTATCCACGCGCTCCGCACACTGGTACAGAGATATGGACTCGATGCGTGGTTTCCGAACGCACGTGTGCCATAGTTGTCCGAATCGAGCACTCGCTGCAGATGCTTCGGACATTTGGGGCAGCCCTGCAGTCCTCGCTCGTTCCCTCTTGCACTCTTGGAGTGCGGCAGACAGAGTGCGGGCAGTGGAATCGCTCAACCGGCAAGCCGGCGCTGCTTGTAGCATGCTCCGCGTTCGAACCCGGCGTCGCCGTCCTCAACCGAACTGCACCTCGGCGTTGTCATCCGGCCGCAACTCACCTGAGCTTCGACAGCGTCGTGGGGTTGGCGAGCTTCGACGTGAAGAAGGCCATGATGGAGTCTGGGCCCATGGTTCCGCTCGAGGACGTACACGCGGGGAGAACACGCGACACGCCGAGTGCCGCCGCCGCCACCTTCGAGGAGGCCGAGACCGAGAGGGTGCCGAAGGGTGCCGAAGGGCCGACCGCGGTACCGGTGCAGCTGATCGGTCTCCGGTTCAGATTCGGATTGGTGGGCGGGGGCGGGGGGCCGGAGGGGTGCCGCGGCGGCCAGGGTCGGAGTGCGAGAGTGCGGAGTGTGCGCTGCGCCCCGTCTCGGCACAGACTGAAGCGAAGGAGCGAGTCCTACTAGCTCTAGCCGACGGGGGCGCCCACGGCACGCCGCGCCGCGCCACACCGCGCCAGGGACCACCCCACGCTCTACCCCAAGCCCCACGCGCCGCCAAAGCCCAAAGCGTGCGCAAAGCGAGCGGCCGGCCCCACCGGCCCCACCCCTCTCCGCCCAGAGTCGGAAACGAGACGGACGCGGCGCGCGGCGCGAAGCTACGCGAAGCGTTGGGCTTCCCGCTCCCTCCCGCCGCAGCGAACCGCAGCGCGGCTCCAGCGGGAGGGAGCGACAGAGAGGCTCGCCGTTCGGGTTCCTCTCGGCTGCTCCTCGGCCACGGTTCGTGTCATTTCGGGTCCCGCTCGGGTCCCGTTCGGGTCCCGTTCGGACCGCACCGGCGCCCGCGTCCCCACACCACACCCCCGGCGCGGGTCCTCCCTTCTGCGGGGGTGGCGTTGTTGTGGGCGGCGAAGCCCTTTGGGTTGGGGCGGGGGTGGGGCCATCGGGGTGGACGGACACTTGCGCCCGAGTCATGTAACCGGGGAGGGTGGCCTTGGTCAGCCTTGGTCTACGGCACGTGGTTCTTACGTCGCGTCAGGCCAATTTGATTAGAGAGTGGGAAGAAGAGCTCAATCAAAATTAAATTAATGTTTCTTTCCGCCGCCTCTCTTACGCAGACTCACTCACGCAACACACGTGCTCTCACACGGCCACTGTTGTTCCCAACTTGTTTTGGGCTCAGAAATAACTCAAATGACTACTGTTTGAATTCAGAGATTCAGAAGACGGCGGTATTATTGTAAGAATAATTAGCACGTGAGACATGTGCCAAACTTGTGGATGAACTCGGGATTTTGACGTCATGCGTGTGACGGAGCTCCCTGCCTGACGTCACCACGACTCTGGCTCCTTTTCCTCACGCACACGGGGAACAAGAGTCCTAAATTTGACACCGCTCGCGTCGGATTAAGGCCCCCCCCTCTTGTTTTCGGGCCGACCGGACACCGGACCTAGACCGGACCCCGCAAGGAGAGAGACGTCACGCAGCATCCGGGACTGCCTACCCAGCAGGCGCCATGGCCCCCCGCGACCCCCGCGGAGAGGCTAGGCTGCTTCGCTCTACGCCGCACCGCCGCGCCGAGAGGGAAGGCCACCCAACCGACGCCACCTCTCGAAGGCTAGGCGTACGCCTACAGTAAGAGTTACAGTGTAAACAGGAACATTTCCTTGCAACTTATGGTTGGAGTTCTTAAGAAGAAAATAAAATTGTAAAAGTAATAATTTATTTTGAGTCTTCCGTGTCACAAATATTTGAAGCCAAACAAATCTTGGCTATGGATCACAGATTGAAATGATAGTTACTAAGAAAAATGAACGATGGCATTTCAACTCAATATACTTGCAAACATTTAAATGTACAATAAAAAGTAAACTAGAATAAATTTTACACATGATTAGAAAAATAATTATGGTAGGAACACTTTAAATGCATGAGTAAAAAAAATAATTGATTAGCTACTAATATATTTTCAATAATTAATGACTCTGGCAAGATAAAATCTTAAAACTTTCAAATCACAGCCACACTGGATTAATCTTGAAGGGGTAGATTAGGTGTCTCCACTGGAAGATGGCCTTATTACTTCTGCTAAACGTTTTTCTGGAAAGGGGAAACAAACAACACAAGCCAGTAAAGCACTACTGGACAAATCAACGTACATCACAAAAAAAAATAATTGAGTTTTGAAAGTACTTACGAATTTGTAAACGAGTTCTCAGTACCGAAGAGGAGAGCTTTGCACCTAAGTAAAATAATATGGGGAGTGCCGCAATTGCACCAGAACAGCCAAAGTAGATTACATCCGTGGGTTGAATCTTCTGTTTACATTGCAGCTTGTCATTCCATAACATTCGTGTCACATTCATCTATTAAAAGAAGGAAGACAACCATAGAAAACATAGCTTCATCAAGTGATGCTTCAGGGCTCACTACAGTCTTGGAATGAGCCATCAATAAACTTACGGCATCCTTTATGTCCATGCATTCATTTAGTTTAGAATTCTTTAAACCATCATAAAATGAATTCATGTCACCATACATTTTTTCACAGTCTACACAAGCAGTTTTGTTGTAGGTGTCATCACCCGTAGAATGATTAAGAAAGCAAACCTGAGTACTATTTAATAATTCAAAGAATTGAGTGGTATGGTTTGCCAAAACTAGAGACCCATTCACAGAGTCAAAACAATCTGTAAAAATTAAAAATAACACCGGGATAAAAGAATGTCAAGAAAAATAATAAAGAAAAGTAACAAAAGTTCATTGATTACATTGGCAATTTGCTCCATCCCACATGTCAGTGATGTAAGTGAAACCTTTCTCAATGACTTCCAATCGATCGAGATTAAGCAGCTTCTCTTTACATTTGACATTCCCTTCACCATCTTCAACCTGGGCGGAAAAAAAGAAAATTGTCATCCATTTGTCAGGGGTACAAAGTAATTGACAAGTCACAAGGGTATTCAAATGTGAAGGGAAAATTACGTGTAGAATGGCTTCATGAGATGCTCTCACATCTTCCAATTCTGTCACACACGCCTGACAGATTCTGATGGGACGAGCATTTTTCACAGCACAGTAAACAAAATTTGAAGACGTATTGGCAAACTGTTCCAACAACTGTTTACATGTAATATTCTCACTGGCACCAAACGCAAATGAATCCCTAGAGAGAAAATAAGTGAAAAAACAACAAAGATTAGAATGACATGACATTGATTTCAGAACAATACTGTTGCAACAGAGAACACAGTGACAAATAACTATGTCACAGAAGCTTACTCGAAAGTGTGTAAATTTCCCGCCGAAAAGGATAGAAAACTGCCTAAACAGATTAGAAAGATTTTAATTCGGACCATGATGGTGTCATCCATCAACTCACACAAGTGCCAGATTCCAGCTTAAATCAAAATCAAACACTTGTAGCAGACAGAATGACTCAATCTTCGGGCAACTCTAACCTCAAACGTAAATACACAGTCATCCTGCGAATAGTCACTGCTCTGCGAATAGCCGTGCACCAGCAGACGACAGACAACAGCTGCAGCTGCGGACGACGTGACTTCACCGCAGAAAAACAAACAGTGCGGCAATCCTTATCGCACTGATCGCATTGGGTGGCCCGAGAATTGGGCTAAAGGAGGACTGTAGCAACAGCAACATGCGGCAGGCTCTCGCATCTGCTATCAGTGAACTTTTCCCCCGAGCGCGTCGCTGTGTCCATCAAGAGTTTGTTTACAAAGTGCACAGCGGTCGTGTAGTGCCCTCAGCTGGGGGGTTATGGAGACAACTGTCAGCTTTAACAGCAAGTAGTTTGACTCAAAAGTACATATACAGAGGTATGCTTTCAAATTCTTGGGTTTGGTGCTATATGCAGTTGAATCCCCTAAATTTGTATGTGGGTCATGACGGAAAGGTACACGATTGTCTTTGTTTTCAATGTTCCATTTTAGAAGCAGGATGATTCGACTAGGACAAGGCAAAATTCTTGGTGCTTTGAAGACGGCTGGAAGGTCTATGTCTACAGTGTCAACAGAGGCTGGAAATATCGGAAATCAGACTTCATGTACACAAGAGTACAACGGACTTCCATTTGGTAACATTCCTGGTCCTAAAAGAATTCCTCTTTGGGGTAACTTATGGCAATATAAGTTAGGTAAGTTAAAATGACCCAGTATAAAGGAGCTTTTACATTTGACCCTGTTCCTGTGTTGATTTGCTACTTTCATTGATGTTTTTCAGGCATTTATGACTGGACTCAGTATCATAAAGTCCTTTGTCAGCTGCACGAAGAGTATGGTCCTATTGTCCGAGAAGATCTTGGACCTTACTACACAGTTATTCATGTTTTTGATCCCGATGATGCACGGACAGTCTATGCAGCTGAGGGACGGTCGCCTATTATTCGTCCTCTTCAGGAAACAGTTAAGTTGTATCGCCAGAAAAAGGATAAGTCTCCTGGACTAGGAAATACGTAAGTAGCTTCTTTTTGTACTTATTTATCAAAGCATTTCAAAATGTTTAAAAAATTGAAATATGAAAACATGTATTGTGAGAGTTTTGTTCATTTGTCATGGCAGGAATGGAGAGGAGTGGTACAGATTAAGGAGTGCAGTGCGACACTTGATGCTTCAACCTCGAGAAGTTAGCCAGTATTTACCTGAAGTTGATGAAGCTACTAACCTTCTAATAGCTCGTTTAAAATCTTGTATGAGTCAACATGGAAGGGTCACCACTCTGAATGAGGAAGTAGCAAAGTGGTCTCAGGAATGTAAGTAAATATTATGTAATGATCCTTCTATGATTCTGTTTTTAGATGCACTCTATATTATTATTATCTTTTTATTTCAGCTGCGGGCCGTATTTGCTTTGGTAAAAGTCTTAAATGCTTTTCTCAAGGCCCTGAAGAAAAAGAACTTGATGTTATCATTAAGTCCAATCGAGAAATGTTCAGGCTCTCAGCTGTACTCAAATTTTCCCTGCCTATTTACAAAATAGTGCCAACTCCTCTTTGGCGGAGAGTATCTGAATTGGAAGATATTTTAGTAGAGTAAGATAGTTTTTATCAGCTGCAATTTAAAAAGTGAGTCCAAGTAGCTAAAAATAATAGTTCTACCCCATACTTTGTTTCTTTTTCTAATCAGCTACTCTGAGAAGCACGTCAACTTCACTGTGGATACAATTAACAGCATTGTAAAGGAAGGGAAGGAAATTCCAGACCGTTATAGTTTTATGAGCCACCTTATTGCCTCAAAAGATTTGAGTCGAAAGGACATAACAGTATTGACCCTGTCACTTTTCCTTGATGGTCTCAGCACAGTAAGTAGTCGTAGGAGATCTGAACAAAATCCAGCGTATCTTTCAAATTTATTCTATTTTCAAATTTCTTTTATTGCATTTCCTTTATACATTCATTGTTTTTCAGACAGTACCTATGCTGCTTTTCACTTTGTACAATCTTGCCATTCATCCTGAAGTTCAAGAAAAGACTTTTGAAGAAATAAAGAATGCACTTCCTGATACTTCGACACCTCTCACTCCAAAAATCCTAGGGAATCTTCCATACCTTAAAGCTGTTGTGAAAGAGAGTTTTAGGTATAGTACTATGACAAAATGTTTCCATTACCTCTGTTTATGGAATTATTCAATATTATTTCCTGTTTGTGTATTTTTCCAGAACTCTGCCCAACGGAACTGATATTTCTAGAATCCTGGAGCAAGATCTCAATTTGTCTGGTTACAACATTCCAGCTGGTGTAAGTGCACACGTAATTGTTTCACAATGTTTTTTAATGTAGTCGCGCAGGCACATGTAATCTTGTTAACATTTTCAATTTACAGACCCATGTTAATTTAAATATGCTTGTAAACTTTCAATCCGACAAGTACTTCCCAGAACCCGAGAAATTTTTGCCTGAGCGCTGGTTACGGGGTGATGAAAGTCAATCTATCCATCCCTATGTATTGACTCCATTTGGTCATGGAACCCGGACTTGTGCAGGTATTTTAAAAGCTGGAAAAAAGACAGACCAGAAAGTGTTCTGGGCTTAAAATATACTGATTTAAAATATTTTATTTTACAGGTAGAAGGTTTGCTGAACAAGACATTTATGTATTCCTTGCAAAAATTTTGAGAAACTTCAAGCTTAGTCATTCTCATGAAACTGCACTTAGATCAGTGTATCACACCCTTTTATTCCCAGAAGGGCCTTTGCACCTCCACTTTGAGCCTCGCAAAAATTGAGTATTGGCCTAATTAATTTTTACCTCATATTCTGCTCTCCCAAACTCTTTGTGAGGTCCAAGAGTCGTCGTAATAGTACCTGATATCAAGAGTCAATATATAATTTTTGGCTTTTGGCAATATGTTACCAACCTTCAGTCTCTGATCAGACAGAAGACATGTAATATTCTCATCTTCCTTTTCGTTTCAGTATATTTTTCTATCTTATAAATAAACGTGGAAAATGGGTGAAAGTAATCTCATTCATCTGAACCCTCTCCACAACAAACAACGGCACTGGGCGCTGCGTCAACGCGTCAACCATTGTGCAGTATCTTCTGCGAAGTGGAGGGGAGAAAAAGGGGGGGGGAGGGGGGCAGTGATGTGTCCATGTAAATCGGGCGAGGCACGTGGGACTGCCTGCCTGCCTGCCTGCCTGCCTGCCTGCCTGGGTGGGGGCGCTGAGGCGTGGCGCGTCGGCTGGATATGACATTACACTTGATTCGCGCCCAATTGGCCTATTAATTCAACGCCACAATAAGTTCAACCTTGAGGTACAGAGACACGGCAGGGCAGAGGGCCGGCCAAACCGAACCGCCTGTCGGCCCTGTAGGCCCGGCGGCCTCCCGAACGAGACCAAACCGGTCCATTCAGCGGCCGGAACGTGCAACTTGCAGGGATGCGCATTTCTTCACACATGCTGATAGCCCGCCTGATTCTGAAGGACCGTTCCGTCGCTCTGTCTCTGTCGCACTCATGGGGCGTCCCGGAGGGGTGCGAGAGAGACAGAGCGCCGGAATGATCCACCAGGCTCGAGACGCAGGGACGCCCGGGGCTGTCCACATAAAGTACGCTCAGTTGACTGCTGTCATAGTCGTCCAGCTCCAGAGGCAAGGCGAAAGGGGCGGGGCCGTCGCCGTCTCATCGCGGCCAGCGGTCTATTTACATCGCAGCGCCGGGCCGGGCGCCTCCCCGCCGTCGTCCACGCGCCACTGCGCCCCACTGCGCCCCACGAGGTCCGATGATGGACTTCGCTAGCCAGCGCCTGGACCACCGACTGCCAAGTTTTGTCCGGCCGATTGTGCTGTCCTGTCGCTGACGGCCAGAAGCCGGCGGAGGCGGCCAAAACTCTCGACGCGTTTTGAGCTCCAGAGTCGCTAAATGGGACTCGAACCGAACGTGTGACCCCATCAATGGATTGCTCTCCGAACGAGGAATCCTATGGTGGGGTCACACGTTCGTTTCGAGGCCTGTTTAGCGACTCTGGAGCTCAAAACGCGTCGAGAGTTTTGGCCGCCTCCGCCGGCTTCTGGCCCACTGTGCAGCGGAGTGATTCGGCGCTGAGCGGTCGTCGGTCTGTCTCTCTCGCACTTGTACGTGCCTACGAGAGACAGAGAACCCGCCTGCTGACGGCGACGGCGGTCCGTCGGCGCCCTAAACGGGAACGGGACGCACACGTCGGCGTCTGCCTCGCCACGCCGCCACGCCGCCACCGGACGACCGGACCAGCGGGTCTGCCAATCTGGCGATCCATCTGGCCGCGCCGGCAAAATAATGACCTTTCGCTTCGCGCTTCGCCGATTGCGTGCGCCGCGTCGCCGCGTGCAACAACAAGAAATAGTTCGCGAACGGCGCAGGCAGGCCCGCCGCCTCTTCCCGAACCTAGAAGAAAGGCGACCTGCAGGTGCAGACTGCAGTCTAGACTGCAGTCTAGACTGCTTCCGCGCCTCGGCTCTCTCTCATCCAACAGGTGCGAGAGAGACAGCGACGCAAGGCTGCAGCGGTACTGCCGCTGACTCCCGGCGCGCGCCTGCGGGGTGCGGGGTAGGCAAGCCCGCGAGGCACGGCGGTGCAACGGGCAGGTATTCCGGCGCCGTGCTCGCCGCCTTCCAGGACGTCGCGGCCGTGGCACAGTGGGCCAGAAGACCAGTGGAGGCGGCCAATACTCCAGACGCGTTTTGAGCTCCAGAGTCGCTGAATGGGACTCGAAGCGAACGTGTGACCCCACCAATGGATTGCTCTCCGAACGAGGAATCCATTGGTGGGGTCACACGCTCAGTTCGAGTCCTGCTTAACGACTCTAGAGGTCAAAACGCGTCTGGAGTTTCGGCCGCCTCCACCGGTCTTCTGGCCCTCTGTGCGTGGCGCCCGAGAACGCTGCGTGGTTTGTCGCGGCGTGGCGCGGCGCGAACGTTGCCTGGCGTTGTGACAAGCTGGCAGTGTGCGCGGGCCGCGGGCAGCAGGCATCGGGGCTTGTCGCGGGACGGCCGGGAAGGCCAGGACGTCGCGCTGGGATGGACCGGCCGGGCCGGGCCGTGCCGTCAGCCCGTCAGGCCCGTCAGGCCGCCGCATCGCCAGTGCCGGACGAGCGGAACGGCGGGACGGCGGCGCAGTACTCGCGCGCGGGACGCCACTTCGGGACTTGGACTTCCCCGTCGACGGGCTGCTCCACTCGGACCTCCCTCTCGCACTCATGGGACGCACCGCGGAGGTGTGAGAGAGACAGACGTGCGGGAGTGACGGTGCGAATGGCGCCGACAGTGCGTGCAGTGCCTTCCCTGCCCGCCGCCCAGCCCGTGGGGCCCTTGGCGCCGTCACAGCCACTGGCGGGGCCGTCGGCCGAGCCGCTGCCTTTGCCGGCTGCAGCGCGCGGTTAGGAGGGATTCTCAGGTGAGCGGCGCGACACGGCGCGACACGGCGCGTGCCGAGGACCAGGACGACCAGGACGCGGCGTGGCCGTGGGCGGCGGCTGCCCGCGTGCATCCTGTGCAGCCCCCCCCCCTCCCCGCCCAATTAGCCCCTGAAAGGGCACGCCGTGCTTCGCCGCTCTGCCCCGCTGCCCCGGCGTCGCGTCGCGTCGCAGCGTGCAGCTCCGCGTCCACTCGCTTCCCGCTCACAATAGCCGCCCTGCTTCGCCCTGCTTCCGCTCCACTGTCGGACCCCCGGTGCCCCCGGCCGGGCTCGGCTAGGGCTAGACCCGCGGCGAGCGTCTGTCTCTCTCGCACTCATGGCGCGTCCCGCGCCGGCGCGAGAGAGACGACTCTCGGAATCAGTCTGCAGGCCGGCAGTCCCACGGCAGTGCCATGGCGGGCCCGTGGCAAGGCCTGACGCGTTCTGGGGTCTGTGCATGTGGCGTTGCAGCTCGCGACGAGCGCTTCTTGGCCGGTCTTGGTTCATGCTTCAATCAGAGACCACGTTCAGAACAACGTTGAGGAACCTCTTTCAGAGACCTCAGTCAGGAACCTCCATATGTAGCCGCCTTCCCGAGCACCTTACCTTCCCCACCACACTGTTCTGTGGTCCAATCAAAAGCTGCCTCCGAGGTGGCGGACTTCGACTGGCCTGTCGGGACTCGGGCTGCCTCATCGCTGTCCTTCTGCACGCCCGCCTGAATGTACACTCACCTGCCGAGCGTGGAGTCTTCACCGGGCCCTCCCAGAGCACGCATGGCAGCATGTCGGTCAGCATGCCGGCGGGGGGAGGCGAGGGGTCACTCCAACGCACCATTGGCCGAGGCCGCGTGACTCGGGTCACCTAACTTGACCCGGGTAGCCACCAGTCCACCTCGCCCCATCGTTCGCTCCACCGACCTGTGTTCGCCGGTCTGCATCCGTTAGTCTGCCCGCCTGTCGGTCAGTCAGTCAGTCCATCGGTCAGTCCCTCTGTCTGTCTGTCGGCCAGTCCGCCCGTCACTCTGTCTGTTAGTCATTCACTTGTCCGCACTTGGCCTGCATCGCGTCTCGCCCCCCTGCGGGGCCCTGGATCGCCCCTTGGTGTGTGCCGCGGGGCCGAACTGCGAGTGACAAATTATTTCGCCGTTACAGTTTCGTTCAATTACATGCGGCTTAATCTTTCCCTTTTGAAGAATCCGCCAGGCCAAAATGACGTCACGTTACGGCGTCGCGTTTCTGATTCGAATGACAACTCGAAGTGTCGCTCGAACACACAATGCATTTTTTAAGCCTTCCGGCGCGCAGTGTTTCAGATGATGGCTATTAAAAACTTGGTGTGTGCAGCACCCTGCCAGGGTCTCCTGCGTGCCATACATGGTGCCATGGCGTGCAACCCGTGCCCAAGCTGCAGGCTGGGTGTCTCCAGCAAGACAGGCAGGCTCAGGTCAGGTACTAGTCAAAACCTTTTTTTCACATTTTTACCTTGTTTGAAGTGTTTCATCCCTCGTTCCATACTCTACAAACTCAAGTGTGTACATAGTACACTCCACCTGGAGTCAACATGCATGTACACTCCAGCCTGGAGCATACCTGGCATGTACACTCCAACCTGGAGCATACCTGGCATGCACACTCCAGGTTGGCGTGAACTTGCCAAGTACACGCCAGGTGGCGCATACCTGCAGGTACTGTACACTGCTGCCCGGTCTAACACGCAAAGAATAGGGAGCTTTAGCAACAGTGCACCTGAAGGTATACGCCACCTGGCGTGTACTTGCCAAGTACACGATAACCTGGAGTGTACATGCCAGGTAAGCTCCAGGTTGGAGTGTACATGCCAGGTATGCTCCAGGTTGGAGTGTACACGCCAGGTATGCTCCAGGTTGGAGTGTACATGCCAGGTATGCTCCAGGTTGGAGTGTACATGCATGTTGACTCCAGGTGGAGTGTACTATGTACACACTTGAGTTTGTAGAGTATCTCACTGATGAAACTGAAGCGGACGCCGCTCCCCGGAGCGCCTGTGAAGTCCAGGGTAGGCAATCCCGCCCCGCAGGCGACGCGCGCGTCGAGCGGGATGGCCTACCCGGCCTTCCGCAGGCGCTGTGGGGCGGCAGGTAGAGCGGCAGGCTGTCCCTCCCTGCCCCGTTGAACGACGGCTTGCCCCTCAGGTGGTGCGTGGCCGAGAAGGGAGGACAGCGGCGGCTGCGCTGGGTGCTGACGGCGTGCGTGCTGGTGCTGGTGGTGGCCACCGTCACCGCGGCCATCGTGCTCCGCCTGGCCGGCATCTGCATCGGCGAGGACAAGGACGATGCCGCGCCGGCCGCCAGTCGAGCGGGCAGCGCGCCCAGCAGCCCGTTCAGAGGTAACGGCGCACAGTGGGCCAGAAGACCGGTGGAGGCGGACAAAAACTCTGGACGCGTTTTGAGCTCCAGAGTCGCTAAACAGGCCTCGAAACGAACGTGTGACCCCACCAATGGATTCCTCGTTCGGAAAGCAATCCATTGGTGGGGTCACACGTTCGGTTCGAGTCCTGCTTTGCGACTCTGCAGCTCAAAACGCGTCCATAGTTTTGGCCGCCTCCACCGGCTTCTGGCCCACTGTGCGGTGGTGACAAGACCCAGAGACGAGTTCACGGCGGTTGTAGGTGTGTACTCGGTCGCCAGTTTAGGTTGTGACACGTTTGGTTCGCAGCCGAGGGCCCCTTCGACACCGAGGCGGAGGGCGAGGGCGCGCAGGACCGCTCCATCCTCAAGGACTCCAACGTGTGGTACTTGCCGCGGGGCTCCGCCACCGAGTACTGGGGCGCACTGCCGGGAGCGTCCACCAGAAGGAGGCGGCGGCTGGACCCGGACGCGATGCCGGACCCGGAGCCACAGCCCACCACCATCATGTGGCGGGTGCTGACGGTGAGGTCTCGCCTTACCTTCAGAAACTCAAGGATCGAATCTTGTAAACTACACAGAAGTGTGCGGCGTACTGAGTAAAGTGTACTTAGTAAACGAGTATCTTCTAGTGTGCAGAGAATTTCACTGCAGTGTTCTCGTTGCCCAGAATGCTTCGACCGTGGAGGCCGCCTCGGAGAGCCCGACGCAGGCCGTGCAGTGGCACACCGTCCAGCCCAGCGAAAGCACACTGCAGGCCGACCAGCACGGCCAGCACGGCCAGCATGGACAGCGTGCCGAGAAGTCGCTGCGGCCCCCCGGCTGGGAACCCTTCGCTGCGGGCCAGGTACACTAGAGACACTCCCCCCCCCCCTGCATTACAGTGTACCGGACACACTTCCGCACGGAGCCTTACGGACTCCACGTGGAGTACGCTATAATTGTGTTCACTGGTTTTTAGAGCAACCTTGTTGTCCAGGTGGTGACGGAGCTGGACGCCAACGACCTGTCTTCCGACTCTAAGACCAGCAACGGGTGAGTCGGGGCGCTCTCATCGCTCTAATTTCTGTTTGGTTCAAATTTCATAGTCTATGACGTCACACGCCGGCCGGCGGCGCGGCGGCGGGTGATGGCCTGGACAGGACATGCCCGCTCCACCTGTGTCCTGTGCTCGGCCCTGTGTCCCGCCGGCCGACAATAGGCGGTCAATGCCGTTGTTGTTGTTGTTGCTGCTGCTGCTGTTGCTGTTGTTGGGGGCCGGGGCCTACGCCGCGCAGTAGCGGACGCAACCCGAGAATCGCTCGGGCCAACAACAAGTGGGACCGGGGTGGTCGCGACTGGGGGGACTATGGAATGAAGAGACAATGAAGTGCTTGAAGGTGAGCGTCCTTCCCTCGCAGGACGTCCCGGACCGTGTCGGGGGCGGTACGCCAGGTGTGGCAGGCCCTGGACCAGGGCGCGGCGCAGGACCGCAACGCCTCCGGGGCGGCGGGCTCGCCGGCAGGCCACGCCGACCTGTTCTGGGACATCTGGATGGCGCAGGACGACCCGGACAGAGTTCGGGAAGCCAGAGGTGAGCCCCGTCACAAAGCCACTCTGGTGGAGCGTGCCGTGCGAGTTTGGAAAGTTTTTCTTAAAAGCGCTTGCATCGGGATTCGAACCTTCTCCTTTGACGTGCAGCGCGCATGATGAAGCAGTACATGGACCTGAGCGTGGATCCGTGCAAGGACTTCTACGCGTACGCGTGCGGCGGTTGGGCCGCCGCGCACCCCGTGCCGCCCGACAAGTCCGTGTTCGACATGTTCGAGACGCTGCGGGAGATGCTGGACGCGGCCCTGCGCGCCGAGCTGGACGAGCCGGACACGTGGTCCGCGCCGACGACGCGGCCGACGACGACGCCGCGGCCGCCGCAGCCGACGCCCACGCCCACGCCGAGCAGCCCGAGTCCAAGTTCGAGTTCGAGGCCGCCGCCGACGGCACCGGCATCGGGCAGGGCCGGCCCGGTCCCCGCGCAGGAGCGCGGATGGAGCATCGGCGAGGCCACCGCTCCCCTGTCGTCGCCCTCCCTGGCCCTGGCCTCGGACACGGCATCCTCGGCGGAGATGACCGCCAACGCGGCGCCGTGGGGGACGGACGGCGGGGACCCGGCCTCGGACTCGGACTCGGGGACCGGCAAGCGCAGGGCGTCCGCCCTCTCCGCCCCGGACGCCACCACCAAGGCCAAGTGGCTGTACCAGTCGTGCATGAACCAGGGTAGGGCTGCACAGGGATTTGCTCTGGAATGTCGCCGTTGAAGAGCGTGTACCTGAAGTCTCTTGTCCTTGCGGGGCCGCAGAGCTGCTCGAGGCGCGCGGAGTGACGCCGCTGCTGCAGCTGCTCAAGGCGCTGGGCGGCTGGCCGGTGCTGGACCCCGGCTGGGAGGAGGCCGACGGCCAGCACTTCGACTGGCTCAATCTGGTGGCCGAGCTGCGCCTCTACAACAACGACATCCTCATCGCCGAGTGGGTGGGCCCCGACGTCAAGGACTCGGACCTGTACGTCATCCAGCTGGACCAGACGGGGCTAGGGCTGCCCACCAGGTACGCTCACCGCACTGTGAAAAACGTGATTGTCACTAGCTCTCCGTGTTAAGCGTGTGACCCTCCTTCCCGTTCCGCAGGGACTACTTCCTGGTGGCCAGCAACGCGGCGTACCTGCGCGCGTACCGCGAGTTCATGGTGGAGGTGATGGTGCTGCTGGGCGCGGACGCGGCGCGCGCGGCCAAGCACGCCGACGAGCTGGTGGCGTTCGAGACGAGCCTGGCCGAGATCGTGGCCTCGTCCGAGGAGCGGCGCAACGTGTCGCAGCTGTACCGGCGCCTGAGCGTGCGCGAGCTGTGCGCCAGCGTGCCGGGCATCGACTGGCACCGCTACCTGGCCGCCGTGCTGGGCAGGCCCGTCCGCGGCGACGACCCCGTCGTCATCTTCGCGCTGCGCTACATGAACGACCTGGCCGCGCTGGTGGACAAAGTAAGGTTCATCCTCATTAAGCTGCGTAACCACATAGCACCGGTAAATTTAAAACATGTGCGGCCAGGTGCCCAAGCGCGTGGTGGCCGACTACCTGCTGTGGCGCTTCGTCCGGCACCGCGTCAACAGCCTCGGCGACCGCTTCGGCGCCGCCAAGCAGCGCCTGCTGCACGCCCTGATGGGCCGCGAGGCCGTGCCCAAGCGCTGGAAGACCTGCGTGGCGCACGTCAACTCCCACATGGGCATGGCGCTGGGCGCGCTCTTCGTGCGCAAGTACTTCGACCACAACTCCAAGCAGGACGTGAGTAGCACTGTGGGGAAAAAAACGCACTTTTTAGCGGAAATCGTACAGAAATTTGGGCATGCGGAAATCTACTGCCACTGTCTCGGTGAGCGTGCGCGTCACTGGGGCGACGCCCGACGGGTTCTCATTGGCTATTCTGTGAGCGTGACGCGCGGATCCACCCAATTCTTATTTATTTAACATCTTAACACACTTAGACAGTGAAGCGGAGGGGTCATCGCCACCTGGAGTACGTCACTAGTGGCCTAGTGGCGTCAGCAGGCGGCTTCGTCGATCTCTCTCTCTCTCTCTCTCTCTCTCTCTCTCTCTCTCTCTCTCTCTCTCTCTCTCTCTCGCCCATGCGGGTCGCGCCATGCGAGAGAGAGGAGACGGTCACTCCGCCAAATTCTTTTAACATACGCAGTGGAAGGGGCCATCGCCACCTGGAGTACGTCACTGGTGGCGTCAGCAGGCTGCTCTGTCTGACTCTCGCACGCATAGGCGCCGCGCCATGAGTGCGAGAGAGCTAACCTGATTGGTCGCGCAGACGTTGGAGATGACGCGCGAGATCACGCAGTCGTTCCGCGAGACGCTCAACGAGACGCCGTGGCTGGACGAGGAGACGCGGCGCCTGGCGCTGCACAAGGTGGACTCCATGCAGCTGCGCATCGGCTACCCGGACTTCATCCTGGACCGGGACGCCCTCAACGAGCGCTACGAGGACGTGAGTCGTGAGTCTTGAGTCTCGGCCTCTGGAAAGTCGCTCCCCGGAGCGCACAGTGGGCCAGAAGACCGGCTGAGGCGGCCAAAGCTCTAGACGCGTTTTGAGCTCCTGAGTCGCTAAAAGGGACTCGAACCGGACGTGTGACCCCACCAATGGATTGCTCTCCGAACGAGGAATCCATTGGTGCGGTCACACGTTTGGTTCGAGTCCCATGTAGTGACTCTGGAGCTCAAAACGCGTCTGGAGTTTTGGCCGCCTCCACAGGCTTTCTAGCCCACTGTGGAGCGCCTGCGAAGCCCAGGGTAGGCAATCCCGCTCCGCGGGCGACGCGCGCGTCGAGCGGGACTGCCTACCCGCCCTTCCGCAGGCGCTGTGGGGCGGCAGGCAATGTTCGGCTGATATCGTTTGGAATGACATTAACGAGTGGTGCGGCAGGTGGACATCCACCCTGACCGGTACTTCGAGAACACGCTCAACATCCTGCGCAAGCTGGCCGTGGTGGAGCAGGAGCGACTGGGCACGGCCGTGAACAAGACGCTGTGGAACACGGCGCCCGCCGTCGTCAACGCCTACTACAGCAGGAACAAGAACCAGATCAGTGAGTGCCCCTGCCCCGTCCCCGGAGCCGTCGCACCGTGGGCCTGAAGACCGGTGTAGGCGGCCAAAACTCTAGACGCGCTTTGAGCTGCAGTCGCTAAACAGGGCTCGAATCAAACGTGTGACCCCACCAATGGATTCCTCGTTCGAAGAGCAATCCATTGGTGGGGCCACATGTTCGGTTCGAGCTCCATTTAGCGACTCTGCAGCTCGCGTCTGGAGTTTTGGCCGCCTACACCGGTCTTCTGGCCCACTGTGCGTCGCAGCTATCCGCTCCAGTTTTACCAGTGTGTCTGGCCGCAGTGTTCCCCGCCGGCATCCTGCAGCCGCCGTTCTACCACCGGCACCTGCCACGCTCCCTCAACTACGGCGGCATCGGGGTGGTCATCGGGCACGAGGTGACGCACGGCTTCGACGACAAGGGCCGCCTCTTCAACGAGCACGGCCGCCTGATGCGCTGGTGGAGCGAGGCCTCCATCTACAACTTCCACCAGCGCGCGCGGTGCCTCATCAGTGAGTACAGCAATGTTGCGTTGCACAATGGGCCAGAAGACCGGCTGAGGCGGACAAAACTCTAGACGCGTTTTGAGCTCCAGAGTCGCTAAACAGGACTTGAATCGAGCGTGTGACCCCACCAATGGATTCCTCGTTCGGAGAGCAATCCATTGGTGGGGTCACACGTTTGGTTCGAGGCCCATTTAGCGACTCTGGAGCTCAAAATGCGTCTAGAGTTTTGGCCGCCTCCACCGGTCTTCTGGCCCACTGTGCGTTGTTGGGGTTGACAGAGCTCACCGGCCGGGCGACGAACGGGGGGCCTACCCACCAGGCGCAGCCTCCGCCTGCCCCTGCGGCACGGCAAGTAGGCCACCCATTTGGCGCCGTCATCATTTCGCTCCGCTTAGCTCTGCTTGCCTCGCCGCGCCGGCAGTGTGGTGGCAGTGTGGTGGCAGGCGTCCGCTAAAGGGGCCTCTGAGTGGCGGCCTTGGCGGCTTTGAGTGACCTTGAGCTGGAGGGACAGGGCAATGCTCGTGCGCGTGTGCTCGGATGGACCTCTTGGACTGCTGGACCGTGGGCCGTGGACAAACTCTTAAAAGTGTGCAATTTTTCCTGTCGGCGAGACCAGTACATCGAATGCAGCGCACGCTTCAGACCCTCCGGAGTGTTTTGAGCACGTGTAATGTAAAAACTATTTAGGTTGCTATACGAAGAAAGAGTTCTCAAATGACGAAGCTTTTTCTTTGATAGCTGACCTCTGCTCAAAGTTCCTTTTTGTGTTTGACTGTATTAGTTTCTTCAGGGCCTAAAATAATTTGTAACGTTTTGAGAGTGCGTGTCCACGCCGGACTCTGCTTGCTGGGCCCTGGAAAAACCGTGACAAGTCCGATTTCTCTCTCCTTCAGACCAGTACAGCAAGTACAGCGTGTCGGAGCTCGACCTGCTCATCAACGGGGAGAACACGCAGGGCGAGAACATCGCCGACAACGGCGGCATCAAGCAGGCTTTTCGGGTGAGCTGCCTCAAATACCCTCTTCGAAAATGTCACGCTGTGCCGCGGCCGCGCCGAAGTCGCTGGCCGATAGGTGCCGGCGCACAGTGGGCCAGAAGACCGGTGGAGGCGGCCAAAACTCTCGACGCGTTTTGAGCCCCAGAGTCGCTTAACAGGCCTCGAACCGGACGTGTGACCCCACCAATGGATTCCTCGTTCGGAGAGCAATCCATTGGTGGGGTCACACGTTCGGTTCGAGTCCTGTGTAACGACTCTGGAGTTCAAAACGCGTCTAGAGTTTTGGCCGCCTCCGCCGGTCTTCTGACCCACTGTGGGACGGGCGGCTCGCTGAGTGAATGATTCATGGCGTAACACCTAGGCGTACGAGCGCTGGCTGTCCGAGCACGGCGACGCCGGGGAGACGCTGCCGGGGGTGAACGCCTCGAGCCGCCAGCTGTTCTTCATCAACTTCGCGCAGGTGTGGTGCAGCTCCATGCGCCCCGAGGCCATGCGCATCAAGCTCAAGATCGCCGTCCACTCGCCCGCCCGCTTCCGGTGAGCCTCGTCGACTTTCACCCCCCATGAGGGCCAGTGGCGTGCGCAGAAATTTTGAAGGGGGGGTGGCTGTCAGGCCATGCTTTTTGCCTACTTACAGGGGGAAAGCGACGCTATTTGCCTACCTTCGAGGCGGGGGTCGTCCCCACCCCCCAACCCCACCCCCCTTGTGCACGCCACTGATGAGGGCGGAGTAAAAGCACGGTTCAGCTGCACCGGTGCCGCTCACACTGTGCACTGTGTGTGCTTGCTTGCAGGGTCATCGGCACGCTGTCCAACTCCAAGGAGTTCGCCGACGTGTTCCAGTGCCCCGTGGGCTCCCCCATGAACCCGTCCGACAAGTGCTCTGTGTGGTGAACGGCCCCGGCGCTGCGGTGTGCGCCACCCGAGTCTCGGTGGTGCGCCGGGTGTCTTTGTAAACAGCCCGACGTTCGGGTGAACGCCCCGACGTCTTGGTGAACAACACTGTAAATCATAGTGAATAACTCAGCGTCTTGGTGAAAACCCCCGTCTTGGTGAACAACCCCGTCTTGGTGAAAAACCCAACCCCGTCTTCGTGAACAACCCCGTCTGTCTTGGTGAAGAGCCCCGTCTTGGTGAAGTGCCCGTCTTGGTGAAGAGCCCCTTGGTGAAGAACCTCGTCTTGGTGAACAGCCTTCCCGCCACGGGGCGCTTTGCAAGGCGCACAAGAGACGCTCTGAACAAATTGTACATAAATCAGTGGTGTGTATATTGCCCTTTCGGCGCTGGTGCCTTCCTTGTACATAGTGTAAACTACTTAATGTAAAATTTTCTAACGAGGCTGTATGATATAAGGTATTGTTAGTGTACTGCGTTGCCAAAGATTATCGATACTTGTCCCATCACGACATCGACAACTCGAACAATAAAAGGGACGACCTGCATTCGTGTGCACTTTTTGCTGTGTCCGTTTGTCTGTCTCTCTTTGCGTGTGTAAGTGTTTTTCAACCTAACCCGCTGCCCCAGTTTAAAGCTAAAGGTGAATGCTCCGCTCTGACCGGACATTGCGAAACACCCGGTGTTAATGTAAGTTCCGTGCCGAGGGCCGTGCGGGCAGACAGGCAGGCTCGACCCGGTGGCGGCAAGTTTAGCGTATCTACAGTCCCACAGTGGGCCAGAAGACCGGTGGAGGCGGCCAAAACTCTAGACGCGTTTTGAGCTCCAGAGTCGCTAAATGGGACTCGAACCGAACGTGTGACCCCACCAATGGATTCCTCGTTCGGAGAGCAATCCTGGTGGGGTCACAGGTTCGGTTCGAGGCCTATTTAGCGACTCTGGAGCTCGAAACGCGTCTAGAGTTTTGGCCGCTCCAACGGTCTTCTGGCCCACTGTGAGTCCCCCTCCTCCCTCGCCCGTCACCGTGACATTTTTATTATTGAAAGGACCGTAGCCTATCGTATGCTGCACTGGGAAGACAAAGGTATAAAATTTAGGCCATTTTGCGGCGTAAGGCGTTTTAATGCCATTGTCTGTCCCAAACTTACGGCCCTGCGAAACTTTCTAAAAATTGTTCCAATGCTACCGCAAAAAGGCACTCATTTTAATTTCAATTTTTTTTCGTTCTGGTTGTATTTTAACCGCGGCCTCAACGACCTTCACAGGGGGTGACAAACCATTCCGTCTCCACCGAACGATATAATATTTTCCAAACCAGTTTTAAGTACATCGGATGTTTGCGGTGGACCGGTTTCAAAGCTTCGAATCCCCTCGCCGGACTAGTTGTAAAAGAATCGGAAAGAATCGAATGACGTTCTACGAACCACAAACATCCCCTTACGGTTCAAACTACCGACCCCAAGAAAAAGGTAACTTTCGTTGTGACTACGCGAAATTAATCGATTCTCTCGATGTCCGCGACTGGCGAATGGTGCAGTCGCGCAGTACAGCCGAAAATTCAAACGCTCGCGGCACTGCACTGGTAAAACTAAAGCGTAGTTGTACGCTTCATTCAAGCGTACAACTACGCTTCAAGACTGTACGCCCTTCTTGAAGCATACAACTACGCTTCAAGACAATTCCCCCATGCATTTAGATAGGAAGAAAGGAGCGCATGAACTCTTGTACGCTTGAAGAAGGGCGTTCTGGCTGTACGCTTGGCGAAGGGCGTAATAGTACGCCTTAGTTTTACCAGTGTGCAGCGGTTCGCGAACGCGTCGCGTCGGCCGGGCGGACGCATTGTTCGGCCGTCACTTTTTCCCCACTTCTGACACTTCGCCCTTCTTTTTGCCACCTTTTATTCGGGACGGGTCGCCGGTGTCGTCACAGGCAATCGTCTTTCAGCGGGTCCTTCTCGTCGTTCTCGTCGTTCTACGGAGCGCGGCCAGGAGGCGTGTTCACGACACTGCTCACGCGGACACGTGCCTACACGTGCCTCGCTCTGACCGGGGCTCTGACGCAGGAAGCGATCCTTCGACTTTTCTTCTTTTCGACGACGGCGTGATTACACAGTAAATTGAAATGGCAGAATCCGTAACGGTTGGGCACAGAAACCGCCAGTAAATGATTCTGAATTTGGTAGTCACAGAAACTGGCATGGGCTAACAGAAACTGACAAAGGCTCCACAGAAACTGAGATGGGCTCACAGAAACTGCTAAGGGGTTGCGGTCTCGCTGGCCAACCTAACCTCACTGTGTCTCTGAATGTTTTGTTGTTTTGGACATTATTTACATATATTGATGAGTGTGCATACTTTTTCTTGCTTTGACAAGTCTATAAATTAATATATTCCTTACGCGGTACATCTACACTCTTTATTTCCAATAATATAACATCTCAAAGTCGCGAGGTGGAGGGAATCGCAATTGACGATTACGGTGCAGTGTTGTCCGGATTCCGTGGCGAGTGCACGGATTCCGTCGCCTGTGTGCAGAATGGGTTTGCCGTTGGCGGTTTTGGTGCAAAACCGCCCCGGATCTATTTACTGTCAGTTTCTGCGATTTGGGGCTCTCAGACCACAACAGATTCTGCCATTTCAATTTACTGTGTAGGAGCCGCGGGCCGACCAAACAGTGGAGGCGGCGGCCCGTCCCCCACACTGAAACAATCCGTGGACGCGCAAGAAGCAGGCAATCCCACCATCCCGCTTCAGAAACGCCCGAAAAGAATGCAAAAAGCGCACGGAATCCCAAACCATCTGGGCACTGCAAAATTGTGAGTGAGGGACCCCTGACTCGCTAGCCTCGCACACTCGCAACAGGGGACTGGACGGCGGTGCAGCGCGCTGCAGCGGCGCGGCGTAGGTCAGCGAGAGTGGCCACAAAGCGAGGGGTGAATCACTAGTGTACTCATGTGTACAAATTTGCCCGTACTCAGTGTACTCACTAGTCTAAAAAGGGCGAAATTCTCTAGTTTTTCGACGGATTCATCGTTGACGTTTAAAACGCTAAATAAAGCCTTAAAACGTTTAAAATTGTGAAATTTATGAGTAAAGCGAGGTGTACTCAACTGTACTCATGTACTCATGTGTACACTAGAACGCTGAGTGATTCACCCCTCGCCACAAAGTCGAGTCATGCTGGAGTACGCCTCATTCCGGGCTGTGCTTTCGTGCGAGAGGGACAGCGCCGGCGGCGCGGCTGAGCCATCGGTCACCAGTGGCTGGCCTCGGCCAAGACCTTCATGCAGTGTGGTGCACCAGCTCACTCTAGTTGTTCGAACCCACCCCGCGAGCAAGGGCGGCGAACGAACCGAACCGAACCGAACCGCGCGGGAAGAACCGCAAAAACACCGGAAACAGCACGCAGCGCTGCAGACTCTCTGTCTCTCTCGCACTCGCGGGGCGTCCCAGCTCCAGTCTCCAGCTCTTGCTGTCCCACCCGACGGCCAGTTTGACAGCACTGGGCCTGTCACGGCACGCGCCGCCCTGCGGTCCGAGACACGTCGCTCCGTCTCTCTCGCACTCACGGGGCGCCCCGTAGGAGTGCGAGAGAGACAGAGCGACGAGGAGGCGACCCACTGTGTTTGGGACCGGCCGTGCTTCGGAGCCGCGCACGCGAAGCCACACTGTAAAAAATTCCGTACTTCTGTACGGAAATGGTACAGAAAAATACAGTACGGAGGTACGGAGAAAAGTACGGAACGTTCCGTACTTGCTCCATATGAACCCATGTAAAATGGGTACGGAAAAAAGTACGGAACGTTCCGTAGTTGGCGAGTACGGACGGTCCAGGCAAATTATTGACCAGACATGTTCCGTACTTTTTCCGTACTTTTTTCTTGCAGTGCACCAAGCGCCGAAGCGGGGCGAAGCGGGGCGAGGCCCTCCCGAAAGGAAAAGCACGGGTCCGCGGCAGTCCGCGGGAAACCGGTGTAAATTTCCGCCGTGACTCCGCGACTGCCTATCAGATGAGTGACGGAGCGGCGAGGCGACTCGGATCACTACCGCATTAAACGGGTCATGGTGGCCGAAAAAAAAAAACATCGCACGGAGACACTGGAAACGCGAAGGCTCAGAATTTGCGGGGTCGGATTATGTTTCAAGTTCTCTATCGGGGGTGACATTTGCCTACTGCGAACTTGTGCCTTTATTCCAGCTGCTAAAACCACATTCAAACCCAGTGGTGCCGTCTAGGGTACACGCGGTCATACGCCGTATGACCTATAAATGAAATCACATATGCGTGTTTCTTTCGAGCGCCTGGGAGGTAGGCAACTGGTGAGCGTATTACCGTATGACCTATAATTTATTTTAGCCGGCAGCACTGTTTGTTCACACCCCCAAGGAACCTTTCATACACCTTTCTTTTTTTTCGATGGTAAATTTGGGAAGTGTCATTCATTATTGACAGCCCGGGCGTCGTGCCGAGCAGGAGACTGGATCATCCCGGTAGCGTTCCGAGTTGAATCAGATTAAAGACACGTATGTCCGTCCGGGCCGCTGCGCCGTTCCGTGTCGTGCGGCATGCCTGCAGGCACAGCACGGCCGGCGACGCCGACGGCGAGGCGGCTGCAGGCCGCTGCCGAAAAGTGTCGCTCTGTCTCTCTCGCACTCGTGGGGCGTCCCGCAAGTCCCGCAGGGGTGCGAGAGAGAGCGCGCTGTTGTTGACGGCCCGCCGGCCGGTGCTTTTGTCTTGCTTTGCCTAGGCGGCCCGAGGCAAAATATTTGACCGCAGGTGTCGCAATCGAGGGGCCTTCAACGTGTTTCCAGCCGTCGGGCCGCACTGCCGCGCTGCCGCACTGCGATACGCTCTGTCTCTCTCGCACCCTCGGAGAGCCCCATGACTGCGAGAGAGACTGAATCGCTCTGCAGCGGGCGGGGCGCCAACCCGGTGCAACGCACTGCATCGCACTCGGAGCAATGATCCGACCGGGCCGCCCGAACGATCGCCGACCGAGTGGAAGTCGGCACTTTTCGTGTTTTGACTTTCTACTGCACCACACTGAAAAACCAAACGTGGTCTCTGGTCTAGACCGCACCAACTGGTGTGGTCAAATGGGTGCCATTTTGACCACATCAGTTGGTGTGGCCTACGTTTGGTGCGTTTGGTGTGGTCTAGACCATACACAACGTGGCCAAACGTGGTCTAGGCCGCACCAGACGTGGCCAACGTGGTCTAGACTGCACCAACTGGTGTGGTCAAAATGGCACCCATTTGACCACACCCGTTGGTGGTCTAGACCACGTTCGGTTTTTCAGTGAGGGAACCGCGGGCGGCATCAGCCGCTGCTGGTTCAGGGCAAACACGCCAAGCAGAAGGTTGTTTTCACACCATCCTGCCGATTTCCGCTTTTCGCGGGAATACGCGTCAATCGCCACGAGACGTGACATCTTTGACGATTCGCCAGTTGACAATGTCAAGGTTAGAGGTCACGAAGTACGTCTTTGGACGCACGGGCTCGGACGTACACGTACCCGACGCCATTATCCCCACAGACCGCTCATCTATTTTCCCTTGTTCACCCTCGCCGATCGCGCAAGTGCATTCAGACAGTTACGTAAGTCCTAACGGGGCCGTAGGTGGACACTTACTAATTCGGCGACGAGAAGTAGTTACCCTCTGACTCACGGCGTCTGCCGAGGACATGCCGGGTGCATGCATTTGCAGCGGACGGCCTCGGCCGATTTGGAGGCACTGCAAAGTCCCTTCCTCGCTCGCCACCTTGGCACACATGGCTCAGTCCGAATAGCGACGCTCTGTCTCTCTCGCACTCGCGGGGCGTTCCACAGCGGCAAGCGCAAAAAGAAAACACTCCACACTAAATGGTTATGGACTTTATGTCCATAACTATGGCCGTATTTGTGCATACTGAAGTTATTTACAAATTTGTACATAAATTAGGTATAATGTTTTACATACTTAAGCACAATATGGAAATATTGTTCCTAATTTATATACAAATTTGTACACAATAAGTTCTGTATGCACAAAAACGGCCATACACTGCAAGAAAAAGTGTGGATAGTACAACAAAAGTACAACAAAAGTACAACAAAAACTGTACAGTGAAAGTACAATAGGGATTGTAGAAAGTACAACGAGAATTGTACAAACCACAACGAGCCCTGGACTGCACAGCACTCGTCATGCCGGTTCCATTGTACTTTGTACAACAATTGTTGTACTTGAAAAGTACACTAAATTCCTGATAAAAAATTTGCCAGAAATTTGTGTACTTTTGTTGTGGTTATTTCCTGCAGTGTGTAAAACATTTAGTGTGTCTCTCGTGGAACGAGACAGCCGCCTGCACCCTCAGATTCTTACGATGAAAGGGCCATTGTAACGTACGTTGAAATGAGAACATACGTACTACAATAAAATTCATGCGTAATACGATGATACACACGCGTAATACGATGAAATTCGTGCGTAATACGATGAAAAATTAAGCATATTACGTATGTGCAAATTTATGCGTACCTTACGATGAAAAACCATCGTAATACGTATAAAAACGATCATAAGATGTTGAGTGTGTAAACGGATCGCTCGACCGCACCGCCTCTCAAAATTTCTGCGCACCACCGGCGTTCTGCAGGGGTGCGAGAGAGACAGAGCGGCAGCGCATTCAGCCTGTGCACGCGCGGACCGTGCCGGGCGGGCTTGCTTTAGAGGCAGGCGCCGGCGGGCAGGTCGGGCCGCCTGAATGCGCCGTGCGAGCCGTGCGCTGGCGAAGCTTCGGCAATGAATGGGAATGGGACCGTTTCCTTGACAGCGGTGCCGCACTGCGAGGAGAAGAGAGTGTGGCTGACACGTTCCGCTGCGGTCCTCCATGGCATTCCCCAATGATCCGTACTAGGGAGAAATGTTACTTCGTACGCCTGCGCCGAGTTACAGCTCAAATTTCTCTGAGGCATAATTTAGAATGCTCCCGCTCCTCGTGACCAATCTGACGAGGCCTTCTGCACTGAAAAACCAAACATGGTCTAGACCGCACCAACTGGTGTGGTCAAATGGGTGCCATTTTGACCACATCAGTTGGTGTGGTCTGTACCACGTTTGGTGCGTTTGGTGTGGTCTAGACCATACATAGCGTGGCCAAACGTGGTCTAGACCGCACCAGACGTGGCCAAACGTGGTCTAGACCGCACCAACTGATGTGGTCAAAACGGCACCCATCTGACCACACCAGTGGTGCCGTGTGGACCACGTTTGGTTTTTCAGTGTGCAAGGTTTATTTTACTCCAGGGCAACTTACCTTGAAAGGGCATCATAACGTTATCGTTTGCGTGAAAGTTATAACCCGTAACTTATGATTTCTTACTCTGGCTTCTTGTACACTACAAACCTTACTGTCTACTTAGCACACACTTACAAATGCATGCTTGCAAGTACACACTTACAAATGCATGCTTGGCAAGTAAACACTTACGAAACGCATGCGCTGCGGCGTATAACTCCATGCTAAGAATAGGCGTTTCCAAGTGTGTACTTGCCAAGCATGCATTTGTAAGTGTGTACTTGGCCAAGTATGTGTTTGTAGGTGTGTACTTGCAAGCATGCATTTGTAAGTGTGTACTTGGTAGACAGTTTAGGTTTGAAGTGTATTTGTGCTTGGAAGTGCTTGCAACAGTCTACACCCTTAACCTTTATCGAACATCGTCGTATGTTACGTCATGAAAGCGCAGGGTATGTTGAATGTTATGTTAAGTTAAGGATCCTTGATTTTACCTGGGCTTGGGCTAAGGCTTGGGGACACCACGCTGTGTTTTTCCAGTGCGCGCCCTGCATGGTTATCGAGTTTACGGCGATGGTCGTCACTCCTTGGACGTAAACTCGTGTCCCTTACGTCACGCCACGCTGCCGGCCTGGCCACAGGCCTGGCGCGCTTCCGTCATGACGGCCAAGACATTCGACCGGTTCCATTCGCACCGTCACATTAACTCCTAACCCACACACTATGGTACTGCTTTGCGGCGCTTCAGACAAAAAAGGAATACTTGGTTGCGAACCGGCTCGGTCAGAATTGAGCCAAACACGTGTTTTGGGTTTTCCTGTCATCAGAAAACACTAACTGCCGAAAGACTCGGGGAGCGTGCTGACGACGACCCTGGATTTTCGTTGAGGGCCAAACCTCCTGTAAAGGCTCCCGCCCACGAGGCTTTCAGGGCCCCCTAAACCCAGGTTCTAGTTCATAATCCAGATTCCAACCCAGAAAGCAAGCCAGAACCCAAATTTGCTTTCTTTGCTATTCTGGCATGACGTCGGCACGGTGGGACGCGTCTGAGCCGTAGCGCGGAGCAGCGAGGTTTTACTTACTCCTTTTTTGCTCGGACTCGTTTATAATTTTTCGAGACTCGTTCTTCGTGCGACGCAAAAGGAGCTAAAAACCAACGAACAGGTAGACAAGTGCGCGAGGTTCCGGCTAGGCTTCGCGCGCAGCACGCTTCCGCACTGTGAAAGTTTTGGTCGCCACTTGATGAGAAGTTTAAAGGCTATTTTTGGAAGAATGTCTCGAAGATGAATGGTCGTCACGCACTGAAGTAAAGGAGCTTCCATTAAAAGATATCGTCATTTCGGAATGGCATTGTCATTATTTGCAAGAGGTATGAAAATGTCATCCTCGAATTTGCCGCAAAAGAGGAGACAACAGATAATTCTCACTGTGCTCCGCAGGCTGCGTGTTCTATCTCAAGTTTCCCGTCCGCTCTGCATTGAGTTGGCCGCGGCGTTCCGTTCACTCCGCCGCCCCTACACCACTAACCCTGACCTGGCCGCGGCGGCCGCCGCCTCCCCCGGGGCCTGGCATGGCCTGGCATGGCAGGCAAGAGGGTCATTGCCAGAGCGGCGCGCTGGCCGTCGCACGCACCACAGTGGGCCAGAAGACCGTGGAGGCGGCCAAAACTCTAGACGCGTTTTGAGCTCCAGGGTCGCTGAATAGGACTCGAACCGAACGTGTGACCCCATCAATGGATTCCTCGTTCGGAGAGCAATCCATTGGTGGGGTCGCACGTTCGGTTCGAGCCCCATTTACCGTCTCTGGAGCTCAAAACGCGTCTCGAGTTTTGGCCGCCTCCACGGTCGTCTGGCCCACTGTGCGCACTCTCGCCTCGCTTACGCACCGCGACACAGCCTCTGGGGCGACTCGATGACGGCCTGGTCAGAGGCCTCGCCAGGGACTCGCCAAAACCAAAGCAGAGCGGCCTGAGGTGATGACGGTGGCGCCGGCCTTGACCTTAAACTTGGCGCCCTGCTCCGTCCTGCTCGCTCCCTCCCCCGGGAGCCAGCGGCGCCGTTGCCGAAGAGTGCTTTCACCGCTCTGTCCCTCTCGGACCTGCATGCGGGACGCCCCGTGAGAGCGAGAGAGACAGAGCGAGTGCCGTTTCCGGCATCATTCTACAGGGATGCGACCTTTGGCGCCCAGCGTGCAGTGCAAGGTCCGTGGCCCGTGGCACCAGAGGCACAGTGCGCCCAATGACCGCCACTCAACTTGAACTTGAAGGCGCAGACACGACTTGGGACGCGTTTTGAGCTTTGCAGTACTTGAACACGACTCGAACCAAGCGCATGATGGCACCAATGGACAAAGGCGACCCCATCGGTGCCATCATTCGTTCGATTCGAGTCTGCTTCGAAAGATTAAAAGTTGGTTGCCATCCTGGCTGCGATCCCGAACCGGCCCGCACACAGTGGGCCAGAAGACCGGTGGAGGCGGCCAAAACTCTAGACGCGTTTTGAGCTCCAGAGTCGCTAAATGGGACTCGAACCGAACGTGTGACCCCACCAATGGATTGCTCTTCGAACGAGGAATCCATTGGTGGGGTCACACGTTCTGTTCGAGCCCTGTTTAGCGACTCTGAAGCTCAAAACGCGTCTAGAATTTTGGCCGCCTCCACCGATCTTCTGGCCCACTGTGCCGCAGCGGTATCGGCCGTGCGCGGTGCTGCGTGCTTCGCGGGGCTCAGTCGCGCAAAGCTGCTAATCCGGGCCGACCATAGCGGCAATCGTTTGGCCGCACGGCGCTTTGTACGGCGACAATCGGCGCTCGTGGCGTGTTTAGGCCGGTCCGAACGTCGTGGCTCTGTCTCTGTCGCTCTCAGCTGGCGTCGCCGGAGGGGAGAGAGAGAGAGAGAGAGAGAGAGAGAGAGAGAGAGAGAGAGAGAGAGAGAGAGAGAGAGAGAGAGAGAGAGAGAGAGAGAGAGAGAGAGAGAGAGAGAGAGAGACTGCGCCGGAGCCTCGAGTCGTGGTTGGCGGGGGCAGGAACGGGAGATTTTATGCTTGCAACGGGGCTGACGTTGGCGACACTGCCCCATTGGTCTGGGTCTGTCCAAAACCACAATGACCGCCGAACCGCGGGACTTGTTCCAGAACGCGGAAGATGACTCCCTATTCACGTTTGCGGTTCGCGATTTCCTCCCCATAGTCCATTCTCGCTCCACTCCGAAGTAGTATACCCCATTCGATAACGCCATGGCCAAGCCGCGAGCGGCCTGTGAGAGTGGCTGGCCAGGCGATTCAACGAACGGCCCGGCCATAGATCGTTATCGTGTGAGTGCGAATACAAGCGGCGGTGGGGAGGGGAGGAGGGTGTGGTCCTCTTTGGGAAGAGTCAGTTGCGGTCGTCCAAACACCGGGCAGCATCCGGAGAGCGTAGGGAGGGATATTTAAACACGCCAAAAGAATGGTGGGAGCGTTCATACCGCTACAGCCATTCCCGGCAGTCAAACCGAGGGGACACTGTTATTCGATAAATGTGACGTCAAACTCGTAAGGATGCTAATTTTGGCACGGTCGTTTCAATACGATGTCACACTCGGCTGAACGTGACACGGCCGTTTTACTGGGCTGTCACACTAAACAAAATAGTTGTACCTCACACAAGCTAAATAATTCATAAGGGTTAATAACAATAACGCAATAATAAATTAATTTTTCTTAAACATATTTTGTCTTGTTTATTGCAACTTTTATCACGGAAATAGTGCTGGTCCGATAATTCGGTGAGGTGGCCTGACCACTCAGGTGTTGAAGTTGGAGGTGTTGGCGGCTTAGTCTTTCTGATTCTGATGGGACTTGGACTTTGCCTCAGGCCTCGTCACCTCACACCGCGAGTAGTCTAAGTACGCAGGTGGTTTCCTTATTCTGATGACTGATGACTGGCGCTTCGGTCGTCACCGTCTCAGGGGCGTGCCCAGAGTGTCCTGTCGGGAGGGGCGGTTGCAGTTAGCCGCCAAAGAGCCAAAGAGAGGCCCCCCCTCCCCCAGCCCTCATTTCCTCCCCCCCCCTCATTTCCTCCCCCACCCCCCCTCATTTCCATTTCTGTAAAAAGATCTTGATTTGGACCCCTTGGAATATTCACTCAAACCCCTTTGGAAATATAACAAGACATCCCCTTGGATTTCAAGGCGGCACTTTTACCTTGATTTTTTCACAGTGTACCGTCTACAGTCTGAGGCGCAGACACCTGCTCTCGAGTGGCGAGACATCTAGATCGGAACACGCCAGTGGCTCTCCGCACTGGCGCGGTGTGGCGCTATCAGGAACCCGGCAAAGATTGACCGCGTGGTCGTCTCCCTACAGGCTGTAGGTCTGTCCGGGTCTGTCCCACAGTGTGCTTCGCGCTGCTTCGCGGTGCTTCGAGCCGCACTCTTAAAACCTTACGAAGTATTTTGAGCATACATATAACAAACTAAAATACTTTGTTATACGAAGAAATAGTTCGTAAATTACGAAGTATTTTCTTTGTACGCTTACGTATGCTCAAAATACTTTGTTATACAAACTACTTTTCTTTGTAAGGCCCAAAATAGTTCGTAAGGTTTTCTCAGTGCGCGCGGCCGCGATGCACGATGCATCCGAATTACAGCGGGTCGTTGCGCAACGAGGGACGGCCACTGTTTGTTGGATGTTTTGGAGCAAGGGACCTCTCTCTCTCGGACCGGAGGACGGAAAACAAGCCGTCACTTGCCCCGCTCCCGCCGCTCTGTCCCTGTCGCACCCGCGTGGAACGGCACACAGTGGGCCAGAAGCCGGTGGAGGCGGCCAAAACTCTGGACGCGTTTTGAGCTCCAGAGTCTCTAAGCAGGACTCGAACCGAACGTGTGACCCCACCAATGGATTGCTCTCCAAACGAGGAATCCATTGGTGGGGTCACACGTTCGGTTCGAGTCCCGTTTAGCGACTCTGGAGCTCAAAACGCGTCTAGAGTTTTGGCCGCCTCCACGGTCGTCTGGCCCACTGTGCGTCGGACGTACGCACCGTGACTTTGGAAGACTTTTTCAAATGGCGGTCAAAGGGGTCTCGTCGCGTCTCGTCGCGTCTCGTCGTGCTTCAAACACATGCGGGCACACGAAAAAAAAATCTCACACATACATACTACATCAATGTATGATGATGGATGAAGTAGTTCACTGAAAACGTAACGGCATAAATAGAGGCCTGAAAGGTCGACATCCCACAAAATGAGAAAGCCGCAGTCAGGCTGGGAAAGTCATGCCATAATTTGGGCGCGAAGTCTGCCATTTCAAATGTTCGGAAAGTCTTCGGCGTGCTGCCATCTCCATGCATGGACTTTGTGTGACGGTTGGAGGCAAAACATGATGGTTGTTTCATTGGCTCTGGCAGGCGCGGGCTGGCGGGCGTGGCGTGTCGCTCGAAGGGAAGTCCCAAACACGGCAGCGCGCCGCATACCGCAATCCCACAAACACCGCAAAGTGGCGGGGCGGGGCGGGGCGGGGCGGGGTGGGGGCGGGGCGGGGCGGGGCGGGGCGGGGCGGGGCGGGGCGGGGCGGGGCGGGGCGGGGCGGGGCGGGGCGGGGCGGGCGGGGGGGGGCGATGCAACGACCGTTTGGCGCGTCGCAGCGCTCGGCGCAGACGTGACAACACACGCAGCGACAAACGAGGCTGCCGCTCTGCCTTCTTGCCGCTAGTCGTGACTGTGTTTCGCACTTGACAATTGATATTTAAGACGTTTTGCCGAAGAAAAGGAACCGAAAAACTGGCAAACAGATTGAGGCGACGACGTCCCAGAACCACCTTGCTCGTCGTTGAGGTTAATAACAGGAAAAGTAGCGATATACATCGGCAACTTTGGCCCGTCCCGTACATTAAGAAACGTACGAATTTCGCCTATTTTTGACCCTGACGGGAATTAAACCTGAGTCTGGGGTTAAAATAACTGTCGTTTTCGTCATCAGCACCCTCAAAAACATCAGAAACAATGCAAAAACGCGAATAAAAAGAATGTTCCAAAAATACCTACCTGGGATTTGAACCCGGGTCCGAACTTCTCCGATTCGCTCGAAACTGGCACCATTGGTTTTCTCTCGTCGCCCCGATTCCAAAAATACCCCTACATGCCCTCCTAGCTGCATCCGTTGCCGAGATCCTCCTCGACCCCATGTAGACCATGATGCACCTGCAGCAGCGCCCCCGGGGCTCGGATCGGATTTGCTGCCACCGGGCGGTTCTTAGGGTCACCCAAGGAGGCTGCATACCAAATTTGGTCAAGATCGGACCACGGGAAGTCCTCGGACGGACGGACGGACGGACGGACGGACGAACGAACGGACGCACAGCAGGGATCATACTATATGCCCGTCCCTCCGTCATTTTTTTTACAAAAAAATAAACGGGACGGGCCAAAAATGGCACTCAAACCAAAGACCCCAACAAAAAGGCAGGACCACGTAACAGGGCCCGCGCGCCAGTGTGGTGGTTTCGGAAACGAGGAGCAGACCGACCCGGAGTCTATTTCCCCATTCCAGCCGGTGGGCCGCCCTGCGCTGCCTGGCTGCCTGGCTCCCCGGCATCCGAGGACCAGAAGCGGAAAATTCCCGAAGACCGAAGGACCGCCGAGGGTTAAACCTCCTGCCCTAGATACTCAATAGAAGAGCCATCGGCTTCTCTCTCGAGTAGTTCTTTTCTTATCAGGGCGGACTATACACTATGTAGTCGCGTCTCATTGATTTACAATTACTTTGAGTTCGATGATTATTATTAGCAGTGGCCAAGTACCGGACGGCAAACACTCGCACGGCGCGGTCGCCGCACCCAGCAGGCAGGCAGGCAGGCAGGCAGGCAGCCGAGCTGGACCAGACACTTTCACACACAGTCGGCCACGTCAAGTTCAGGGAAGCCTGGTTCAGGCCGTCCCCCCCCACACACACACACACACACGATACATTTACGGTCATTTCGCCTCCCTTCGGCCGGGAGTCTAAGGGGTTGTCGTTGCTTTGGGACCTGGACGGGCCAACCGGCATGGTTGCCGGCCAATCAAAGATTCAATGCAAAGAAACTTTTCGAGATTTGCTACGAGATCGGAAAATGCTGCTTTTCACAGCAGCACCTCTGGGAGGCTGATAAGGGAACAACGGGCACGCTGCAGTGTAGGGCTGTAAGGCGCGACTGGCGGCACTGCACGCAAAGCACGGACCCGGCAGCTATGCGCGGCCCGACGAGCGAAAACTGGGGGGCACTGTATGTAAAAAAAAAGATACACGTACTACTGTGCATGTAGGGGACCGTTCGCGCTCTGTATGCCCCACATGTCATAAGCTTGCACGTATCTCACTGCAGACCACGTTTCGACTTGCCTTCCAAGCCAACCTTCCGAGGCATTCTAGATTGGACTTCGGACCGTGGGCCCATGCGGAACCCGCCACCATGGTGCGCTTTATGGACCGTCTCAGAACACCAGTGTTAATGGCCACATTGATAGGTAAAAATAAAAATTCACACGGCGTGCGATGCGATGCGCAGGGTTGCCAACCTCAGCCTGCCTGCTAGGCAACTTCTCGAGAGCAAAGCTCAGATGTTGCCTACAATGCAGGCCGAGGTTGGCAACTTCCACCACGCACCGCTGTTATAAAACTAAATACAATTTTCGAGCCGAAAGGGAGAAAACTATCGCATTCCTTAATTCTCGCAAAACCGAGCAGTCTGCCCACGATTCCTCGAAGTGCATGAACCCCTCGCTCCCTCCTCGGCCTCCTCGGCCCACCACCGTGTCACCGTGTCAACCCATCGCGCGTTCCGATAAGCGCGCCCCGCGAATCGTACCACATATCGTACCATACACCGCGTCACGCCTTGCGGGTGCCGTATCCGATGGCCGCGTGCGGGGTGGACGGGAAGGGCGAGTTCAGCGACAGGGCGGGGCGGGGCGGGGCGGGGCGGGGTGGGGCGGGCCGGGCCGGGGCGGGGCGGGCCGGGGCGGGGCGCGGAAAGGGCGCTCCCGCTGAGCGCTTATCACAGCAACTTGACCAGGCCTGTGCGGGGCCCTCCTGCGTTGGTATTGACGGAACTGTCAGAGTTCCGTTCCGTCACCGCCGAGTTCAATTCGTAAAAGTACAGGCCGTGGCAGCGCGGGGGAAGGAGTGACCGTGCGGACCGGACGGGCCATCGGGCCACCACATCGCCCCCCACCCCACAGTGGGCCAGAGGACCGGTGGAGGCGGCCAAAACTCTCGACGCGTTTTGAGCTCCAGAGTCGCTAAATGAGACTCGAACTGAACGTGTGACTTTACCAATGGATTCCTCGTTCGGAGAGCAATCCATTGGTGGGGTCACACGTTTGGTTCGAGTCCTGTTTAGCGACTCTGGAGCTCAAAACGCGTCGAGAGTTTTGGCCGCCTCCACCGGGCCTCTGGCCCACTGTGCACCCCTTCCCTCCCGCACACCTGAAGGGAAGACCTGCACTGTTGCGCCGAGTTTCGCGCCTTTCAGCAGTCAGGCGGATCCAGAGGCGGTCCGAAGAGGGGGGAGTGTTCTCCTCCCTCCCCTGGATCCGCGTTTCTGCGTTCTTGGACTGACTACTCCAGTCCGGCCGCGTCGTCCCGCTGTTGCGCTGTCGTTACAGTGTTGTGCCTGGCACGGCACGGCCCTGCAGCGGCGCGCCGAGGCGCATTCGAGCCACTCTTCCTGGCGGGCATTCCGAGAAAGTGAACCACGTGCCTCGTCCTCTCTTCCTCTCTTCCTGCAGACGGAGAGTCGCTCTGTCTCTCTCGCACCTCAAAGGGACGCCCCTTGAGCGCGAGAGAGACAGAGCGACCCTCGGAGCGACCAAAACGCACGAAAATGACTCTCTGCAACTTCGCCGCCGCTGACTTCAAAGCGTTGCATTTTCCCGAGCGGGAGGAAAAATAGTCACCCGGTGTCACCGAAAAGAGTGGGTGCTGCATGCTGCATGATCTTCCCGCTAACCTGGTTTGACCTCCCGCTTCACAGCGCTTCGCAGAGAAGGTGGCAAAAAGTACAGCGCGGTATGCACTCGCCCGCTTTTACAAGATTGGAAACACGCGAGCCGTCTTCTTTCCAAGGTCACGCCGAGTCATGCTCAAGGTCACGCGACAGCCGGACACCTAGGTCATGCAGACCGCAGCGACCTTTGGCTGGGCCGCGCCGGGTCACAGGGTGACAATAACACGGTCCCATTTGTAACAATCTTTCCTAGTTTTTTCTTTTTTGTTGCGTTGTTGTTTTCCCTTTTTTTTCGTAGTCGTGTTCGGTAATAAACGCGGAGGAGGAGGTACACTATCAACCTCGACGTCCCCCCACGTCATAATTCTTGGGCCAAGAATAATATGCTTTTTTGTTGTTGTTAGTGTGTGTGCGTTGCGTGTCGCGAACCGCGCCGCGTGATGTCACTCCGTGTCACTCACTCTCGGCGGGGGCGCTGGAGTGGTGGACTGCAGTGCATTACCCCACGCTGGGCTCGCGCGTGCACCTGTACGCGCCACTCTGTGTGTGTGTGTGTGTGTGTGTGTGTGTGTGTGTGTGTGTGTGTGAGCGCGCGCGCGCGTGAGGCAGGTAACGGAATGTGGGCCACAGCGAAGAAAGTGGTCGCGCTGCCCGTGGTGGCGCGGTGCTGCTGCTGCTGCTGCTGCTTGCTGGCTGTTGGTGGCGGCAGCGGTAGCGAGCGGCGGATCCAAAGCAAGTCTGAAGAAGAGGGGGAGAAGTCCAGCACTTTTTATGCCTTTAGTTGAAGGGTGACAAAGTGTGGCCTTTTGCCTACCTCCCAGGCGGCTAACTAGGGTTTATCTGGGTCCCACGGAGGTTACCCCATACCCCCCAAGTAGAGGGCGACTGCCTCAGACAAGACACAGCCTGCATTTGGGGTTTGCAGTCTGAGTTCTGTGTTTGTTCTAGCTGCTTAGTCGAGAGGTCTGCTGAGGCCTAACAGCGCTGATGATGATGAAGCCCCCTCCCCCTCCCCTGGTTGGTGCTGGTGCCGGCCGGTGCGGACGGAGGCTCGGCCCGCTCGGCCCGCCAGCGGCCAGCTCACCTTGCCGTTGCGTTTCCGCCCCGCCACCGAGGAGTCCTAGACGGAAGCGGGTGCTGCTCGAAGAAAAGCAGAGGGAGGACTCCGAACAAAACTATTCTTTGGAACAACGGAACGTGCAAGAAACCTGTCTCGACAAATGATCGCCGTCTTTTCGTCCACGTGCGCTTTGTGAATGCATGGTTTTACATCGAATGCATCGAAAAACGTCATGTGCGAATGCGCATGAAACGAGCAACCACGATTTGCGTGGGTGTTTGGGAGTTTGTTTTCGTACCCATCGGGCTGGAGTCGCTGGAGTGGCGACGCGTGTTGCGGTTCCAGCAAGTGCCCTACCGCGTCGTGGAGCGGGTCCTGGAGTGCCTCCTCCTCTACCCCTCCCCCTCCCCCACCTTCTTAAGGACCCCCACCCTCCCCCTCTGCGTTCCAGTACCTTCCGAAGTGGGACAGCCGACGGAAAACGTCGAGAGTCAGGATAAAGTTTGTTGATTGCTGCTGTTTCTTGACAGTGGGCGTGATTTCCCAGCGTAGTTGGGCCGGGCCGGCCGGTTGCCCCGAATAATGCACACTTCGAACCACTGCGAACCCCTCGCGAACCACTGCCTTGCAAATGGGCGCCATGGGACAAGTTGAGGTGACTACACGCGCCAATCTCACCAAACAAGCAGCATTTCAATTGCTAAGCTTTCGTTTCCGAAGCGAAAGAATCGGCGAGGAACTCCACACGAAGTGTCGCTTTTTGTTGTTGTTTGGAATTTGAAACGCTTCTGTTGCATGCGCAGTCACGGCGTTACTTTTTGAGACGGTTCTCGTCCTGTGGAGGAGGCAGTTTTAAGTTTCGGCAAAAACAGGGTGCTGAAAATGTGGACGATGGCTGCACAGTAGTTGTTTCACAAAAGACGCCCTGACGAGCAGCTCGATAATAGACTCTCCGTGAGAACATGCAGCCTTGTCAGCAACCTGCTCGGTAATAGGACAGGACAGATAATGGCCTGGCGAAGGCGAATTTCGTCTTGGCGTCAAAGCGCCGTCGTGCGGCCTCACGCACTGGACCACCATACACTGAAAAAATTATGAGCTGATGGCCGCGGCAAGTCGTGTGGTAAACTCATGGCACAAGCCACAAGCCTTTAGTCTCCCCATGGTCCAATCGACTCAACCATGGTGGTAAACAATCTAGTGATCTCCCCCTTGAACGAGGAATCTGTTGGTACCACGTGTGTGATTCGCGTCCTCTCAAAGACTCGGAGCATAAAACGTGTCCAACCAGGTTTACGTCCGCAAAAACTGGTCCTCTGCACGAAAAAAGAGATAATTCGGTCCAACCGAAAGTATCTATCAGTTTGTATCCGCCCAAGGAACACACGTAGGCCCAGTGGCGGATCCAGAGACGGCCTTTGTCCCGGGGGAAAGGGGGGGGAGACAAAGAAGCACAGAGGCAAAGTGTGGATTTTTGCCTTCCTTTCAGGTGGTGGGTGCCGGGGGAAGGCAAAAACCCCTTTGGGCCGGCGCCTGCGTACCTGCGCATGCCTAGTTTCGTCCTGCCATGGAAAAACTAGTCGGCGGATCAGAAAATGCGTCATGTTTTCCTTCGTCACTGCCGCTTCAAATTGCTGTACGAATTACCCGAACCCGAATCGCCACTTCCCGGTGGCCCAGCCGGTCACGGAAGACGCAGAGCGACGCAGAGCCATGCGATCGGCTCGACCGCTTTTTTGTGCGACACCCTGTCTGTTGACTAGGAGGACCAGAAGACATTTGGACCGCCGCACAGTGGGACAGTAAAGGTGGCCTTACAATGAGTGTCCGGCCATGTCCGTCCTCCGATTATTGGCACTATTTGAACAAAATGTAACAGGAATGTGATGTAAATTACTATTCTTAACCCTTTTAAACCATCATATGCGAACTTTTCTCAACAAAAACGCCAATATTGGGACGCCGGACATAGGCGGACACGCATTGTAAGGCCACCTTAACCGGCGCAGGCGGCCAAAATTCTAGACGCATTTTGAGCTCCAAAGTCGCTAAATGAGACTCGAATCGAACATGTGACCCCACCAATGGATTGTTCTCCGAACTTTTCGACGCTCTGTCCCTCTCTACCTCTCTCGCACCCCAACTATAAGGCCTCCCTGCCTGAGTGCGACGACAGCCTGCTTGTTCGGAATCAAATCCGCCTGCAGCTCGGTGGTGCAAACCATCGGAGTCGAATCGTTTCGTGAATAGACGGAAAACAGAAACATTTACGTTGCTTCGTCAGTGTCAGTCTAGTATTAATCAGCCACTGGGTCTAGAGGAGTCTTACAACGGAACCACGGTGACGGGGCGGGGCGGGGCGGGGCGGGGCGGGGCGGGGCGGGGCGGGGTGGGGCGGGGCGGGGCGGGGCGGGGCGGGGCGACGACGTGACGTAACGATTTGAGGACACGGCCGCTCCCCCATTAGTTGCGCTCGAATTGGCGGAGGTGGCTATCAGGCGGAAAATGACGCGTGGCAAGGTCGAGGCGTCGAAAGGAGTCCGGTGCAGCAGACTGATTCCGAGGGTCGTTTGTCTCTCTCGCACCCATGGGACGTCCCGCACAGGTGCGAGAGAGACAGCGCGATGGAAACGACTCTCGGAATCAGTCATCCGCTGGCGAGGATGGCGGCGGCCGCCCCATGCGTGCGTCCCAGCCAAGGCACTCCAGGAACTAAAGTGGCATTCAACCGACGACCAGCGCACTTTTATTTTCCCCTGATTTGCCTCTTGCAGTGTCCTAGTTTTTGGTGCCGTTGCGTTCGTTGATCGCGCACACGGGCCGCCGAGGTACACGACCTGCAGTGCCCTCGGTGCTCGCGGTGCGTCCCGTGAGGCGCGAGAGAGACAGAGCGACGAGTAGTGTTCCGGATTGGGTGGGCGGTCAAAACCCGATGACTCCAGAGCAACTCTAGAACTCGGCCGGTGAATGCAGTGCCGCTCGCAGGCACTGTCAGCAGGCTGGCGTAGGGCCTAAGCTATCCCGTCGGCAGTGCCTGCGGCTGGCACTGCATTCACTGGCCGCTCTACAAATCGAAGAGTGCACATGGTATGCTCTAACTGGAGCATGCCTGCAAGCACGCTCTAGCTAGCGCATGCCTGCCAGGCATGCACTAACTAGTGCATACATGCCATCCCAGTCAACATTTCGTACTACGCGGTACCTCCATTGGAGGTGCCCTCAGAGATATCGTATCATCCCCTTTAGTAGCACTGGTGAGGTACTGTTTGCCCAAAAAGGGTAGTCTGCTGGCTGTCCTCGGCATCATCCATCTGTGGTACGGGCCTAGTACAAACCCGTACTACCATTCCGTACCTCGGCCGGACCACCACTGGACTAGCGGTCGGCCCATGCAAATTCAACAATATTTTGACGCTAGGGTGAAGATCTTCACTTGTAAAGGGTGTCAAAGGACCCGAAGGGACAGATACCTCGATTCAAAAATTGGTTGGAGGATAAGTCTGACTATGGCAGGCAGAAGTCACTCCGACTCATTGGGACAAGTCTGCTGTACCTAATGAAATTGCGACCCGTGGCATGCAGCGAGAGGAACCATTCAATTGTCGATTGCTCCTCTAGTAGTTTTGATACCGCCGTAATTTTTACATTGGTACATCGCACTCATCTTAGCACTTCAGTTTCCATCTATTCAGAACTTTTAGTACACAACCTTTTGGCTAGAAGAGCTTTTTAACTGTAACAGGGGACTAAAGCGACACTAACGCCATCTAGCGAACAATACTGAGAGTGCAATCCGCCATCTAGTCCTGACCGACCGTCGTCCCAGGTACTGTCGTGGTACAACGGTAGTCCCGGTACGTACCTTGCAATGCACGCCTACTGCCACCTTTCTAGAGGTAAGCAACCAGATATCACCGTGCGTGTAATTAGTACCGGTGTGTCACGCAAGGACATTCCATTTTCAAACTAAAAATTTTCTCAAAAAAGTAAAAATTTCCTCAAAAAATTAAAAATTGTCAGGAAATTTAAAATTTTCTCAAGAAATTGAAAATTTTCTCAGGAAATTAAATGAAATTCACTAACGATTTTATATATATTTTACAATGGAATTCCCCAACGTCCCCAATTCCCCAAAGTAATTTGTCGCATTTTTGGTTGCATTTAACCTGTGCAAACGCGACAAGTACACGGATATATGCATGGTCCGGATTCGGACTACCTCTGTACTATGGAGGGACTAGTGAGTGCGACCAGTAGGACCAAGATGGCGGAGTAGCGTTTCCCGCACTTTTCACGTACCAGACCGTAGTACACCACTACTCCAGCTGACATCAGATATAGACAGACGAAACGGACTTCGCATGGAGGTCAGTGGGAGGTACAGTCAGGGACCTGGTACTAGCAATGTTGACTGGGATGTACACGCTAACTGAAGCATGCATCTAGTGCATAAGGGATAGGGAGTTGTCTGCATCGGGAAGCGTGTACATGGCATGTATGCGCTAGTAAGTGCATGCTTGGCAGGCATGCGCTAGCTAGAGCGTGCTTGCAGGCATGCTCTAGTTAGAGCATACCATGTACACTCTTCGATTTGTAGAGCGAGTTCTGGAGTAGCTCTGGAGTCATCGGGTTGACCGCCCACCCAATCCGGAACACTAGCGACGAGGGCACTGTTTCGGAATCGGCCTTTCTGGCTGGACAGTCGCATCGCATCCCTTATCGCAGCCCGGCCAGCCCAGCCAGCCCGGCGGACTCACCGTGGTCAGTGCCATCTCGTCGCGTCTCGCACTGCAGGAAATAACCACAACAAAAGTACACAAATTTCTGGCAAATTTTTTATCAGGAATTTAGTGTACTTTTCAAGTACAACAATTGTTGTACAAAGTACAATGGAACCGGCATGACGAGTGCTGTGCAGTCCAGGGGTCGTTGTGGTTTGTACAACTCTCGTTGTACTTTCTACAATCCCTGTTGTACTTTTATTGTACAGTTTTTGTTGTACCTTTGTTGTACAATCCACACTTTTTCTTGCAGTGCGCCTCGCGAGCCTCGCGCCGCCGGGTTCACTCCAGGTCCATTCCCTCGCGATGCGTGCGAGTGGCGTGGCTAAATGCGAACAGGCGCTGTCTCTCTCGCACTCACGGCGCGTACCGCATTGGTGCGAGGGAGGGAGACGGTGTGATGAAAACGACCCGCGGACCCTATATGCCCCCCCCCCCCCCCCCCGCTCCAGCAAGCAACCGCAGCGACAAATTTCGCGATGCTCACAGCATCTCGTCCTGACGCCTAACAGCCCCGGCGGCGGTTACCAGTAGGCAGTGGGCTGATTCCGAGAGTCGTTTTCGTCGCTCTGTCTCGCTCGCACTCATGGCGACTCCCGTATAGGTGCGAGAGAGACAGAGCGACGAAGGCAACTCTCCGCAGTCCCTGGTTGAGTCAACGCCTCTCCTCATCTTGAGAAACCGCCGCCACCCGCCCGAGTCACCGCATCGCTTCAGACCTCAGACGCCCGGCAGCCGTCTGATTCCAAACACTTCTTTCGTCGTCTGTCTCTCTCGCACTCATGGGGCGGTCCGTAGGGGTGCGAGAGAGACAGAGCGACGAAGCAGTGTTCGGAATCAGACGGCAGCACGCTGATGCTCCGTCTCCCTCGCACTCACGGTGCGTCCCGCTCGGGCCGTTCGGGTGCGAGAGAGACAGAGCGACCAGACGCACAGCAGCGCAAGCAGCGCCGCGGGGGACTTCCATGGAATTTCTTTCGCCGAATGGAGCGGCAGAGTGAGACAGAGAGAGTGGCGTGAGGTTAGCCCCGCGCGACCCTACTCGCGGTTAGGTTAGGTTGCCTCGCGGTGCTGAGTGGGAGACACTGTCATCCATTCGGTAATACTTTTGTTTTACTCCTTTTTTTTGCGATAAAGCTGACTTTGCGATTCCCCGATTGAACGTTCAGGAAACGCCACCAGTGCTTCGTCTCTCTCGCACCCACACTCTCCACGAGTGCGAGAGAGACAGAGCGACGAAACCACTGTTTCGAAATCAATCCGCAGGACAAGTCGAGAGGGGGGCAGAGAGGTAGGTTCACCGGAAGAGTTTTGGAGCCGGTTTGCGGAAAAAAGGGGGCGGCGGCAACAGCAGACAGGCGGCTTGGCTTCTGGTTTACGGAAAGTCCCTCTCGAAGAGTGGAAACAAAGCAGACGTCCTGCTTAGTTTGGCGACCGGCGGCAATCGGCGGGAATCACCCAGAGTCCTCCTGGGCTTGGCCGGGCACGGCCGCGAAAAGGGTTCAATGCCACTGACCTCCTGGGAAGCGTGCGACAAGGATAGACAGGGATAGACTTGCGTTCGTCGGCTCTCGTTTTCGTCGAGATGGAAATGGGGTGGCCCCGAACCCCGTCGAGGGGAAGCCCCAAAGTGTTCGTGTCTCTCCAACCACACCTCCAGATTTGCAGAGAGACAGAAATTGAAAGAAACCACGGTTCAAAAACAATCCGCAGGACAAGTCGAGAGGTTGATGAGGTAGTTCACAGAAACTTTGGAGCCGGATCTGCGGAAGGGGCTGCGGCAACTGCAGGGTGCGGCTTGGCTACCTGGTTACGGAAAGTCTCTCGATGAGTTGTAGAATTAACTTCTATTTTGTTTGGTGTGCATAGCGTCAATGGCGGAATCACTCAATTACATCTTGGGCTTGCCGGTCACGCACTCTTTATTCCGATAAAAAGATTCAAAGCCGACTCCTGGGGGTGCGACAGGATTAGACGGGATTGTAGCGGGTCCGTGGCGGTGCACGGATTCTCGGTGTGTGGAAAAAGGGTTGCCGTTGGCGGTCTCGGAACCCCCGGGGAAGCTTTACTGTCGTGTTGCTAGGGCGCGACCACTTTGATTCCCAACTTACTGTCCATTTTCGCCTGGTTATTTCATGTGGCAAGGTCGAGAAAAGAGCAAACCCGGGTTTTACGATATGAACAATCTGCATGCCAGGACGGGTTGTGCTGCGTAGTTGACTGAATGACTGACTGACCGTGCTTCAAATGACATGATGACGACTGTGCGGCCGTCCGCCCGATTCCTAGAGCACTTGAAAACGTCAAGCAATTTACGTCGTTTCGAACGAGAATAAAGAGCAGGAGAGTGACTTCGAACAGTGTTTCTCTCTCTCTCTCTCTCTCTCTCGCACTCCGATTGAACGCCCCTTGAGTGCGAGAGAGACAGTCACACCCACCGGCCTAACCTAACCTGAATCTTCGGCGCGGTGCGGCCACTGTGGGGCCTCTGACTGTTACCGCCGGCGGACCGGTTTTCAATGGGATGAGCTTGCACGTCTTAATTGAGCCGAGATCTGGCGGACTGGACTCACTTTCCTGCTCCGTGTCTCCCCTTTCACTGGCCCGGCCCTCCCGAGAGCCATCCGTCGTTCTGTCTCTCTCGCACTCGGCGGGCGTCTCGTATGGGCGCGAGAGAGCGCGTCGACTCTCGGAATCAGTGCGCCCCGACGTGCTCCGAATACGGCTTGCCGACCTGCCGTGCGGCCTGGACTGGCACACTTGCAGGCCCGGGCCAGCGCAATTCAATTCAAATGTGTGCGGGCACTCATGCAGATGTACTGTACTCGTACCGTTCAATTAGTTAGGGAAAGTTTAAGAATCTCAAAGAATAAAACTGGGTACTTTCATTTTTTTATTAATTTAGTCTTGGTTGAATTTCTGCCAAGGGAAAGATAACAATGAGTTGAGTCTTTGCAAGCAAACAAAAACATGACAAAACAATCACCTTGATTCTTTAACACAATAACAAGTTACAAAATTGTTAAATAATTGCATCACCCCAGAATGAACGAGGATTGAGGACATACATTACTGTACAACGTCTTCTGTTGTTTAAAAAAAAACATAACATATCAGGCAGGATGTAAAGTAATAAAAATACAACCACTGGTAAAAGTTGCTAAGACATTTGCAATTCACTCAGAAAAACTTGCTTAAAAACCGGACTCACAGCTGAACATGCTTTTCCATACTTATGCCGAACAGTAGGAGGTCCATTTACTCCCATGTTTATTGGCAATACACATTGGCAAATTGGAGAAAACCTTACAGAGTGTACATTCATCCACCCCATCTCTCAGTACAAGCATTTTATCACAGAGAAAGGAAAAAGAAACTGCTTTATGACAATAACAGCTTTAAGCTCTTACACATAATACTTCACATAAGATTAAAGGCCTTAAATATTCCATAAGCATCAATTTTGTCAATTTTAAATAAAACAACTTGATTGCTAGGACTAAATTAAACTAAACTACTTACATATTTTAATTTTAATTAGAAGCATTTCAAGAAAGTCAAATGGTTTAAATGTTTCCAAGAAATAAGATGAAATTAGAAAAATGACCTAATTTTCAAGACATCGAGTTAGAAGAGACCCAATAAAAATATTCATCACAGTCTCAGGAGGGATGTCTAAAGCACACTTGAGTTATTTTAAGACCTACAGAATCACAAAGCTTTACATTTGAGCAATACCTGTGATTATAAGCAGGTATGACAGAAGCATAATTGATAATAGCCAGAAAAATAGACGACTACGTAATGCTCCTAACAAATGGAAATCCTTAAAAATAGTTCCAAATGGTTTCAAAGTTTCACATCACTCCTTTCCAGTCATTTGTACTTAATTGTTGAGTGCAAATGTAGGCCAAATGGCAATATCCTTGAGATTTTATCCTTTCCTTCACAATCCAAGCCAAAACTAGTAGAGTTTGAAAGTAAGAAGCTCTCTTAAAAATATTTGGAAGAGTGAGATAATCACTTACAACACATTCCTGCACCAGCAAACCAACAAAATAAAAACAGGAGATAAATAATACACCAGTAGGGACCCATGGTCCTCTACTAGAATACCATCTCACTGATAAGACAAAATATTCAAATGGAATGCCAATAAAATGCAATGAATGATTACCAGTAACAAGACAAAATCTCCCACAGACGTAACAATGACTGGTCTATTTTCTTACTTTGAGGTAAAGAGGTCAACTTTAAAAAATGCATACGGGGGAAGAGTATATTTTTCTTCCCACAGAAATATGATTACTGTAGTTCCACTGAAAATACACCCAAAAAGAAAGGTGAATAAACAATGGGTACAAGTCAAGCATTTGAACACAGGAGTGCCAGAAAATTTGTGCAAAACAATATAGATAAGAAAAACACTGACAAAAGTCTTGAAGCTTGGAGAAAAATAAAGTCTTGTAAATAAAATTTAAAGAAGCACACTTTTTAACAGCAAGTTTCTTGCTTAAAAAATTACCAACGGCACAGCAAACTTAGTTTATGTACTTGGCAAGATAAAGAATTGCCTTCAAGAGAGACAGAACAAACTGTCACTTCAAAAATATAGAGTGATAAGTTCTACACAATTCTTCAAAAGAAAGATACCACCTAAATGCTTCCAGCCTTACAACAACCATGAACACTCAGGAAATTCGCAAGAATGGGAAGAACATCTACAAAACATGACCAAACAAAGATCAAAAAATTCTTACAAAACACTACTTATTTTTGGTGCAAACACCTCCATTAACTAGATCCATTACAGGTACTGTGGTACCATTCAGAAAATGGAGCCATAAATACTTAAATTAATTAATTTCCAGACAGCAGACATCACACCAAAGGAAATCATTAAAACAAAATTACATGGTTCCGACCTAATTGAGGTTGAAGATTGACAACTGCAATGTAGTTCAGAGAAGATGTGAATCAAGATGTGTTGAACTAACCATAATACTTCTAATATTTTCAAACTGGGGAGTGAAATTGGAAAAGCTAATGGTCTCCATGACACTGTCATAAAAAGCCAAACTGAGTGCTTTGCACTTAAAAATAACAAGCCTAATTTTGCAGTTAGTTAAAATGACCTGCTATGACTAGATTGTGATTTGCTTAAAAGATGCATCACACTCGTGCTCTAGACTTCATTATCTTGTTCCAATTCAAGAAATACAAAATTTGGTAAAAGAAAATAGCTGTAACCAAACAAGCACATCAAAGTGCCTTTTCTTTCATTGAAGGGGCTACACCATTAGTGGTAATACGCTCCCTTCCCTTTGATTTCTTATCACTACTCAGGTAGGCCTTCTGGAAGAACCTTGCAAACAAGACAAAGTAACTAAAGTACATGGCAATGGATAGCTTAATATTAAAAGAGGAAATGTGACAGCCTTGGCCAGCCTTGAGATACTGATATGCCCATACATTGACACAACATCCAACGATCATCTGAGTCAGCTGGAGAGCTGTGATGAGCATAGCAAAGGGACGTGGAGGGCTGTACTTCATGGACTTAAGAGCATAGTAGGAGTACATAACAGAATGAACACAGTAGTTCATAACGATGAACCAGCGAGCTGATGCTGTGTACTCAGTGTACGAATACCAAGAGTACAGAAGGACAGTGATGTGGTGGTACCAATGGAGGAAGATAAGAGGCTGTTTCCGCAGGACAATGAAGACAGTGTCACCAAGCTCCGGAAGTTTTGAGAGAACGAACATCCACGTCCAGAAGCCTGACACACGATCCTGTTCAATGAAACTGCAACACACAGACAAACAAGGCCATGAGTACAGAGCAACTGCACAAATAAAATTGCCATAATGCATAAGGGATAATTTAAAAAGAAAAAACTGGTACCCCTTCAAACTTGAGAGCCAAATGCAAAGCAGGCATGCAGTACATGGCCAAACAATAATCCGTGACCTGGGTGCTCAAATTGAATCCGAGTTAAAGGTCTCGAATCCGAGTTAAAGGTCTCATCTTGATGTCAACCAGCTGAAAGCCTCACTTGACTCCAATTTGCATGTCACAAGGGGGCACCTAACCTCGCCGACACCGCCAAATAAATCGGGGCTCCCCGTCGAAACCATGACAGAAACCGCGGCTGGCCGAGGGCTCGGCCGATCGGCGCGTTCGAAAGCGAGCGGCCTGCGCGCCGCCAAGCCGCGGTCGGGTGCCGCGGCCCAAACGGCCGCCAGAGAAATCGGCTGCCATCGGCCATCGCGGAAGCCAAGGCACCGCCAAGGCACCGCGAGGGGAGGGGCCCTAGGGGCCCGGGCCGCTGGCCGGTCCGGCAGGGTGCAGGACTCGAGGGCCGACTAACCTGGGCACACAGATGGAGTGGTACAGGCCGTGGTTCTTCAGGACGTGGAACAGCTCCGGGGCGGTGCGCGTCGCGCCGCAGATGCTGAAGAGGGCGAGCGCCGTGTTCCAGACGCACAGGATGCCCGCGAGCTGGAAGCGGGGGCGGCTCTGCATGTACCACTGGCCGCCGAAAATGAGCACCATGTAGATCCCCACGTAGTAGAAGCCATACGTCCAGTTCTTGGACATCCAGACGCGCGTGTCCTGGTGCACGAACTCCTCTTCGAAGTTGAACACGTACGAGTAGTTGGGGGTGGTCCCCGCGTCCAAGTACGCACTGTTCATCTTGGCGTGTAGGGGCGCGCGACGCGGCTAACCTCCAAATGCAAGGCGCTCTGGTGTGGTGACTCAGAGAGGATGGAGTCTGCGGGGGCCACGGCAGGACAGGCCGAGAGGACTTGCGCGGGCCGCGACGGCACGGACGGGGTTCGAACGCGAGCACCGCACCTCCACACCACGCGACGCGACTTCGACACGTTCCACCAGCCACTGACAGTGGAGTATATACCCGCTGTCGCGGCGAAGCGATGCGAAGCGCGGCGCGGGGGACGGCAGGCGGACGGGCTGTGGCTGGCTGGCTGGCTGGGCGGGCAGGGCACCAGAGAACGGCAACGGCAGCCGGTGCTTGATCCAACACCCCACCCCACCCCCTGCCTTCGCGCCGCCTCCCCTCTCCCTCTCCCCTCGCCCGCTGCGCTCGCCTCTCCCAACCCAACCTCCCAACTCCGTCCGGTTCCGCCCGCCAGGCATCGCGCAGCTTGGCCGCTTGCCGTCGGCCCCGCCAGGTGGCGCGCGCGGCGTGGCGGCACGTGTGACAGACCGTCTAGAGTCGTCTAAGTCCCTCGGGTGTCTGCTGTCTGTCTCTCTTCTTCCGGCTTGGGTTAATCTCGCACACTGAGTACCGAGTACCATGACGCAGTTCTTCCTGCCACCCCGCCTAGCGCAGCCAAGCGCCGCGCGTTGGCGCCGGAGGGGAGAAGGGAGGTCGCTGCCCCTTCAACCCCTTCCCCGGGGGCGGCGCGGGGCGCGGGGTAGCGACACGGCGGCGCCGCGGAAGGCGCGGGGTATCGCCGCACGCGTTCGCACTGTCACTGCCGGCGAAGGTGTTTCACTCAGATATGCCCCGCTATCGCTATCGCTCTCTCCACACCGGTGACATCACCGCGTGCGTCTCTGCCATTCTGCCATGAGCAAAGCTAGAAAATGGAACGGCAGGCAGACAGGGGAGCAAATAGTAACGAAATGGCGGGGAACTCCCACCCGTCAGGTGCCGGGGTCGTAAAATGAGGCACCGTTTCGAGCGTTTGGAAATGTATCCTATGTGATGTTTATTGTGAAAATAAAATCTAACAATACACATTGAACGACAGTTTATGAACACCAATTTTAGCAGTATGCATGACACACCGTATGCAACTAGGGTATAAATAAGTACTCGGCCGTTCACATGGTTGAAACAATGGGACACATTAAGCCCTAAGTATTGAACAAAGTATTCATTAAATTATTCTAACATGGCACGTATTTATGGCGTGGACTACGTTACATTATATCACAGCTTCATCAGTATAAACGACACTGAAAGAATAAACTCAGACTTGAAAGCAGCACAAAGAGACACTTAAATACACGTGGGCTCGCCTCAAAAGTCATGGCATAATACAAACTAATGGTCCATGGATTACCATAATGACCCAAGGTGAGATAACGCATGTCCGGCAGCACCTACTTTGGGCATCAGTGCGGCTGATATGATTAAGAAGAAGTTCGTGCCGACATTCAGAACTCGGCATTGTTTTCCATTCATTAGCTTTCCGCCCCGCATGCCCGATGGTGTGCCTACCGGCAGGCGCTCGCCATCCTAGCTCTCGACACGTCGAACAGACATCCATTCTGACGCAGGACTTTTATTTTCCAGCCGGGATTTCGACATTGTCCGAAATTGTATTATTGTTTCCACGGTCCACACCACCATAAAAATTTGAACACCGTTTTAGCCATTTGTTTCGAGACGCCGTAATGTGGCCGGAGAATGGCTGTGGCCCGACGAAACAACATATTTTTTGCTATACACAGATCCAGGTGCGGATCCAGGGGAGCCCCCCCCCCCCTGAACCCGTCTCTGGATCCGCCCTTGCACAGATCTCAGCCGCCTTGGCATCAGCACCGCTGCAGTTTCATTGTACTCGCCTCCAATGCATTGCGGGCTTCCGACGCACCCAAGTTGTGTTTTGACACCGCAGTGGCAATGGGTCGGCAAGCAGTATGGCGACTCGCGGAGTGGCGCACACAGAGGACTCCAAGGAGATCGATCCGGAGGCCGGTGCCTGCAGGCCGCTGCAGGCTGATGATACCGAACAGAGAGGTGTCGTCGCACGTGTAGGGGTGCAAGAGAGACGGAGCACTGTTTGCAATCTGTCTATTGCCGGCACTGTGTGCGATGGTTCAAATTGCAGGCCGAGGTCGCGTTGATAAGCACGCGTTGCGAGAGCACCGTGCGCCCCGCGTGTGGCGCGCCTCCAGGGTTCAGGCCTTCTCGTCCAGCAGCGCGGCGCTGGCTCCGTGGCCGTTGGCGCCGTTGGCCGCCACGCCGCTCTCGTTGTGGCCGGTGGGGGAGTCGGCGCGGTTCACCACCAGGCCGCCCTGCTCCAGGCCGAGCCGCTGCTGCCGCCGCCGCCGCTGGTACAGCGGGTACACCAGCGACGTGTCGAAGTACTCCTCGATCTCGGCCAGCGTGCGGCGGTGCGTCTCGGGCACGAACAAGTACACGAAGACGACGGCGATGAGCGCCACGGCGGCGTACAGCCAGTGCACCGCCCACACGCCGCCCAGCAGGCCGACGAGGTCCTTGTAGCTCTGCACGGCGCCGAACATGAAGACGTTGGCCAGGGCCACCGAGATGCCCTGGCCCAGGCTGCGCACGCGCGGCGCGAACATCTCGGCCGTCATGGTCCAGGGGATGGTGAGCAGCCCCAGCATGCCGCAGTACACGTACACCAGGATGGCCACCACCGGCACCCAGCGCACCCACGCCGCCGCGGCCAGCGCCTCCGCGTCCTCGGGCAGCGTGGCGTTCAGGGCCACCGGGCCGTCTGCAAAACACACAAGCTGTCAGTGTTTGAACCGCAAGGCGGCGTGCACTGGTGGAACTACAGCGCAGTTCCGCGTCATTCCATTGCTCTCGAGGACCTGTCTGAGAGGCAGGCTGAGGCTGGCAACCCTTTTGACACCGGTGCATCGTGGGAATAGTTGCCTACTAATGTGTCCGGGCTCGGCGAACACTCACGCATACGGGAACACGGCCCGCCCTTGGGCCCGCCCGCCTTCCTCAAGCGCGCGGTCGGTCGCGCTCTCGCTCTGCACACTGATTCCGAGAGTCGTTTACGTCGCTGTCTCTCTCGCACTCGTGGGACGGTCCGTATAGGCGCGAGACAGACAGAGCGACGAAGCACACTCTCGGAATCAGTCCGCTGGCAGCGTGCCTGCCTGGCCGCGCCACTTTCCAAACGAAAGTGCAAGCAAAGGTGAAGGAAGTTCCCCGCAGTGGCGGCGCTGCGCCCGCGCGCCGCAAGCACGCAGTGCGGTGGGGCACGTTGGGTTGCCTGCCCTGCACGGCGCTCCACTCCATCGGCCAGTCCACTTGGACTCACGAGCATGCCAAATTTCCCACGGTACGCCAAAGTCGAAAGGGTTGCCTACGTCGGCCGTCGGCCTGCTGCTAGTGGACAGCGCCGCTCTGTCAGCGATGAGCAATAACGTCAGCGAAGCAGAGCCGTGACCGAGAGTCAGTCGGTGTGCGCAGCAGGCCCGCTGATGCAAGCAAACCTTTGGGCACTTGACTGGGCCGTGGGAATGTTTTCTAACTTACGTATCGAAACGGGCGGCTGAAAAGAGCAGTTTGTCGCTCTGTTCACCCGCACCCTTCCGGAGAGTGCGACGGAGACAGAGCGAAGAAGCGACTCACCTGCCGGTCCGTTGGCGATGATCCTCGCGAAGTAGCCCGACACGGCCATGGCGAGGGCGCAGCACGACGCGCTGAGCAGCAGCAGCGGCCGACGCCCGAAGCGGCGCATCATGAAGGTGGCCTGCACCGAGGTGACGACGCGGATGGCGCCCACCAGGATGCTGGCCAGGTTGGGGTCCATCGCGGAGCCCACGTCCTGCGCGGGAAAGCAGAAGTCAGAATTCAGCGAGTACCCGGCCGGCGCGGGGTAGCGCCGTCGCAGCGCCCGTCTATAGGCAACCCGACGGGCGGCGATACCCCGCGGCGCCGCGACCGTTCGCGACTGGCACGGCCCGCCACACCCCCGCGAAGCACCGCGAATCGCGTACCGGGTCAAGGCCGCCAAGGCCGCGGGGCGGGGATGCACCGAGCCAGTGGCGCCACGTTGCGAACCAAACATTCCCATGGTGCAGTGCCCGAAGGCCCGAAGGGTTCACTAAACTTCTCACCTTGAAGAAGCTGACGGCGAAGAAGAGCGTGACGTACATGCCGCAGAACTGCTGCAGCGCGAAGAGGGTGGCGACGACGACCAGCGGCCGCAGCCCCGTGCGCTGCATGAAGAGCGTGGCCAGGAAGGCCGCCAGCCCGCTGCGCTGCGACGCCCGCCGCTCCTCGGCCGCCAGCACCAGGGCGTCCACGTCCGCCTCGGCCGAGGCCAGCTGCGAGGAGGCCGAGTTCAAGGTGAATGGTTCAAGGTTCAGGCCCTAAACCTTGAACTTTAACCTAACACTTAAACTTTAGGGATCAAGGTTCAGGGTTTAGCGTGCAAGGTTTAGGGTTCAAGGTTCAGGGTTTAGCGTGCAAGGTTAAGGGTTCAAGGTTCAGGGTTTAGCGTGCAAGGTTTAGGGTTCAAGGTTCAGGGTTTAGCGTGCAAGGTTTAGGGTTCAAGGTTCAGGGTTTAGCGTGCAAGGTTTCGGGTTCAAGGTTCAGGGTTTAGCGTGCAAGGTTTAGGGTTCAAGGTTAAGGATTCAAGGTTTCGGGTTCAAGGTTTAGGGTGCAAGGCTTAGGGGTCAATGTTTAGGGTTCAAGGTTTAGGGTTCAAGGTTCAGGGGTCAAGGTTTAGGGGTCAAAGTTTAGGGTTGAAGGTTCAGGCTGCATTTTTCGGCTCCAGAGGGGCTTCTCTGGTCGATCCGTTACCTTGGCCGGGTCCTTCCTGGCGAGGAACTTGACGGACTTGAGCGCCTTCTCCCTGCGGCCCTTGGCGGCCAGCCACAGGGGGCTCTCGGGCGTGCACAGCAGCATGAGGCCCAGCGTGATGAGGGGCGCCCCGGCGAACACCCAGGCCAGCGTGCGCCAGTGCATGTAGGCGCCCACGATGTAGGTGACGAAGGTCCCTGCGCGACCGAACCAAAAACACGCAGCGGTGACCAACGGGCGTAGACCGTCTACGGTAGACGCACAGGCTGTTCCAGAGGAACAGTAGCGGGACTAGGGGCCTCAATTTAACGACGAAGCTCCGGGGTTTCATTATGTTATCGGTGTATGCTTTAATAGGGTATTTCGGAGCAGCTCTGGCCCGGAAGAAGAAGAAGAAAAAACGGACGTTAGAAATGGCAGTTTCTATGAGAAATATACGCTGCAGATGAGGATCCGCAGCGTATATTTCTCATAGAAACTGCCATTTCTAACTTCCGTTTTTGTTCTTCTTCTTCCGGGCCAGGGCTGCTCCGAAATACCCTATTTTAAAATTCAATTAGCTTTCGCTGCCCTTGTACCCAGAATTTCGTTTCAGCTGAGTGGGCTTAAATGGGTGAACCGGTGACAGCGAGTGCCTCAACTCCACTAAAATCGTCAAAGAATTTGACTGAAAACAACGGAGTTTCTTCCGCCCAACGCCTGTCGTAGTCACTCGCTGTCACTGTCACCCTCAGCAGACGAGGCAGGGGACACCCAATGGGACACCACCCCCTGGCGGCGTGAGGCGGACGCGTTCAGTTCACTGACCTAGTGAGACCATAAAAGGTCCGATCGAAATGAGCGAGCCTCGCAGCTCAGGCCGCGCCACTTCGGTCGTGTACACGATGGCGGGGTTGGCGCCGAACGCTGCAAACAAACCGGGTTAAGGTCATTCTCAAGGTCATTATCAAGGTCATTATCAAGGTCATGGCCGTGCACTGGTAAAACTGGAGCGTACGCTGCATTCAAGCACACAACTGCATTTGAAGACCTCACGCTTGAAGTCAAGCTAGGGGCGGAGAGTGGCGGAGCGGAGAAATGCGTAAAAGCACGCTTCAGTTCTGCCAGTGCTGTCAAGGTCGTTGTCAAGGCCGTTATCAAGGTCGTTTGCACCCACTTCCCGACGCGATGCCCGTGAGGAAGCGGCCGGCCAGCAGCATGGGGAAGCCGGTGGCCGTGGCGATGAGCACCGAACCCACGATGTAGGGCACGGAGGCGAGCTGCACGGTGCGGATCCTGCCCAGGGCCTCCATGATGGGCCCCGTCACCAGCGAGCCGATGGGCACGGACAGCGCCACGATGCTGGCTGCGGAGGAGGAGGGCGGAAATCGGTTAGGCGGGAGTAGTAAGGCTGGGCGAGCCTTACTACTGGCGGGTTGTGGAGGGTCGAGGGGCACCCACACTGTGAAACACTGTGAAGGGCTATCATAGTGGACCACGGAGCTCGTGGCCTCGTTCGAAGATTTACCTCCATCCCTACATTGTCTTTAGTTCGATTTGAGTCCCGTTTGAGGAACGTAGAAAGCTCAAGTCATTGCAGCGTGCTATTGAACCTTATTGCACAAGGCACTCATCCTGAACTGCAGCCTGTGCAGTGGTGTCGTCGCTCTGTCTCTCTCGCACTCCTGGGCCGTGCCCTGAGGGTGTGAGAGAGACAGAGCGACGGAGTCAGCCTGTTGCTTATCATCGGGGTCTGCGACGACATCACAGTGCGTGAGTCACCGTCGTCTAGTACCTTGCCGCCGGCCATCTATCGCCAAAAAAAATTCTTTTTCTTTTTTTTTTGCGGGCATTGATGATGCAAGTCAGGCACCGATTCTGCATCCTCATGCATCCCGACAAAGAGAAGGATAAACCGAACACGGCGCCATACCCGTTATGCTTACGCAAGTGCGCAGTGTGTACCCTGCGGTAAAGTGCACTCATGCACTGTTTGCTTACTTCCTCGTTCAAGTGATCATGCCGCTCTGTCTGGCTTCGAAGCGGTATATCCCTCTGACATAGATCTAGTTTATACTGCCAGAGCCAGAGGTAAACTCGTTCAGTTTTTCCCTGCTATCTCCCTTCTTTCGCAGTCGCAAGAAAAATTATATAATGAGCGGCGCACTGTTAGATGCCAGTTGGAAAACCCCGGCAAGTGCCTTCCGAAGCGCCGTCGTGACATTTTATTTGCTCTACCTGGCGCCGACTCATACATAAAAGAAACACTGGAGATTTCGCAACTTTCCCGAGATCGGTGGTAATTTCTTTTTGCCCAACTCGTTCTTGAGGAACTTCTAAGAATTTTTTTTACAGTGCAGTGACAGCAGCTTGCCTGCCCGCTGACGTGACATTTGCATCGCGCGACTGTACTGACCGACGAGCGACGCCTGCTCCCTGGATATCTTGATGTCGCTGTCGGGCGCCTCCAGCTGCGGCAGCAGCACGGCGGAGTACGCCAGCACCAGGCCCAGCCCGAAGTGGAAGGACAGCGCCGAGCAGCACGCCAGCACCTGCGGGCAGAGACAAGCGTCAAAATGTTTCTTCCAAGCACATTGGTACACTCTAAAAGTCTTAGTGATGTGATATTCACTAAATTATGGCGTCAATTCTCTAAATTATGGTGGTACGGCCGAGGGGGCAACCACGTACGATGTTTGGGGACACAAGATTTCTTACGACAAGAGATTTCGTCGGATTTCACAAGATTGCGTCCAATTTTACGCCTAAAATCTGCCTGTTTTTTTGCCTTTTTGAGGAAAGATTTCGGATTTCCAGAGATTTTTCGGGCTCCAGGGGACACATGATTTCTCGAGTGGTTGCCCCCTCGGGTGCGGCTGACTTTGTGACTTGCGTTTAAAAATTCATAGTACCTTCCGAACATATTGTTGAATTTCTTTCGTATTAGGGATAAAATCTCCACCATAATATGTCGGACACCAAAAGACATTTAGAGTGTAGTGTTCAGCCCTTGCTTATTTGGACAATGAGACAGTTATGTCTCCGACTGTACCGGCTTCACCGCGGAGTCTAGACGCCTGACTCCTCCGTGCAGCTCTCCGGAACATACAGAGCGCCTCCGCAGCGAGCAAGAACCAGTTTGGCCAACATGCAGATCAGCGACCTCGCCAGTGACACTCCCCTCCCCACCCCTTCTTATTATTTTTAAAAACTCCTCCCAACCCGATCTTCGCAATAAATGCCTGGAAGTAAGTAGGCTTGCATTTCAAAGACCAGCATTGTACTACCGCAGTTTTTTTTACCACAGCTTTTGGCTTAGTACGGCTTAGTACTCTCTGCCCACTCCCTGAGTGGAAATCAATGGTCAAGCCCCTCCCCTGCCGTGCAGGCAACTCCGCCACATAACGCATTCCCTTTGTGCCACGTGAGAGAGAGAGAGAGAGAGAGAGAGAGAGAGAGAGAGAGAGAGAGAGAGAGAGAGAGAGAGAGAGAGAGAGAGAGAGAGAGAGAGAGAGAGAGAGAGATGCTTCGATAGGTCCGCGGCGGCCCCACGGCTATGCGCGGCTAAGCGGCAGACAGATTATGCAATGTACTATACTACACCCAGGCAAGTGTCAACGCCGAGTCAACCGCAATCCTCGACTTGAACCCGAGCAAATTTTCCCGAGTCAAACATTGCCAACATAGCGGCGGTGGGTCACAGTCCGAAATAAAGGCCCACGTTTCTCTGTGTGTGCTGATCGTGGCGTGCTAGGCAGGCCACAGTGGGCCAGAAGACCGGTGGAGGCGGCTAAAACTCTAGACGCGTTTTGAGCTCCAGAGTCGCTGAACAGACTTCGAACCGAACGTGTGACCCCACCAATGGGTTCCTCGTTCGGAGAGCAATCCATTGGTGGGGTCACACGTTCGGTTCGAGTCCTATTTAGCGACTCTGGAGCTCAAAACGCGTCTTGACTTTTGTCCGCCTCCACCGGTCCTCTGGCCCACTGTGCAGGCTAGGCAGGCCAGGCAGACACTCGCCGGCCACGTGGTGAGCGAGGGCGTTGCCTTGCGTTGCCTCTGCATGCGGACTCCGAGCGGGGGGCGTCCCTCTCTCCCTCTCTCTGTCTCTCTCGCACCCAGGCGCCACGCCCCGTGAGTGCGAGAGAGACGGAGAGACGCCTTCCGCTCGGAATGAGCCGACTGCGTGGAAGTGCGCGAAGCACGCCGCTGCGGTAGACAACGGCAAGACACCGCCATGTGGTTCCGAGTAGCGCCTCGTCGCTCTGCCTCTCTCGCGCCCCGGCGGCACACCGACACGCCCCGAGAGTGCGAGAGAGACGGGAGACGGGCTGCATGAGGCCTCGCGCTATCGGCTCCGCCTTACTGCGTGTCTGAATGCAATGAGCGGATCAGACTTTGCGAGAAACGGCGGCCCGAGTTTCATCTAGTCATCGAGGCGCATTGCGCGCTGCGCGTCTGGGTGAAGGCGAAGGTGAAGGGGAGTCGGCGCCGCCAGCCGGCCGCTCTGTCTCTCTCGCACTCACGGCGCGTCCCGCGGGGGTGCGAGAGAGACAGAGCGACGCGGCGCCTCTCTGCCGGCCGGCCTTCCACGCGACGGCACGCGCCAGGCGACGTGATGGGCGACTTCTGTTTGCGATCGTCATGCCGCGGCGCGGATAACGTATTCATCTGGTGTCGTCGCGCCGTCTCTCTCGCACCCACGCCGGGGGCGGGCCAGGCTGGGCCGAGGGGTGGCCGACTTCGATGTTCCTCGTACATCGGTCAAATGTTCCGAAAAATGTTCCCTGATGTTCCCAATGTTCTCATGTTCCCAGTATTCCTCGATGTTCCAAAATGTTCCTTAATGTTCCAAAATGTTCCTTAATGTTCCAAAATGTTCCTTAATGTTCCAAAATGTTCCTTGTGTTCCTCTGGTTTATTATATCTTTTTTAGCCTGTCCCGTGTCAGGATGGTCGGATGCACACTCTCATTCGTAGTGCGAGACATCCGGTTGAAACTATGTCACGGTCGTTTGAGCATTGAGTCACATTCGTTTGGATGTGAATCGGCCAAAAATTACCTTGTTCACATCCAAACGAATGTGACAATGCCACATTTTGTCACGTTCGTTTTAACGTGATGTCACGTACTTGGAACGAGAGTGCATGGTGTGTGTGTGTGTGTGTTTTTTTTTGCGCGCGCGCGTACGTACGTAAAAGGGGGAAGGGGGGGAAATTTCCGCCGTCCGATCTACTCCAAATTTGGTGTGTTTGGACGACCAAATGAACTACCCTGAGTCGGCTTTTTCGATCCGAGGCCCAGGGGCACTGCTGCAGGTCCGTCATGGTCTACGGGGCAAAGTAGGATCCCCTTACAAAGCTAGAATAGCAAAAGAGGGGTGTTTTTGGAAACAGGGCAAGGTCAACCGGCCATCTTGAGTCAATCGAAGAAGTTTGGACCCAGGTTCGACTTTAGGTGTGGTCAGACTATCCGACAATCAGATTTGCAGTTGGCTTAGAAGACAGAATTCGATAGCGATATCAAGTAGAATCTATTCTTTGCATTGCATTCGACAGCAATAGAGGTACTCTGGAGATGTTCCCTTAATATTCTCAGATGTTCCCAGATGTTCCTTGATGTTCCTTGATGTTCCCGAATGTTCCCAAATGTTCCAACATATTTCCAGATAATTCCAAATGTCCCCGATGCCTGATGATTCCGATGTTCCCCCTATTCCGAGATGTTCCGAAATGTTTCCCCCAAAATTTGGGAAAATGTTCCAACATGTTCCGTCGGAACATGTTCCTCGTACAGAAATTTCTGGAGTCGGCCACCCCTCGGGCTGGGCATACCGCTAGCGCGCGAGAGAGACACCGCGACGAATCAGTGTAACGACTCAGTCGGCATGCTTATGATTGCTCGATGATGTGACTTGCAGACTTGCAAATGGACCATGACCAGGGTCCTTACTGCAAACACTCCAAATGTTGTTTGGACGTTCCGTATTTCGGAATGTGGCCGACACTTGTCGCGGGCCTGTCAGACGCCAGGCGGTCACGCGCGCGCCTTTCGAAAGGGCGCGTCGGCTCATTCCGCGCTGTCTCTCTCGCACTCGTGGGGCGTCCACTGTGAGTGCGAGAGGGACGGAGCGACGAAAGCCCTGTTCAGATGGCCAGAATCCGCGCTGGCTTGCTAATCAAGCTGTCAAGGGCGCGGCGGCGCGGGCCGCGGCCGAGGACGCAAGGGTGGATCCGGGGGGGGGGGAGGGGGGGGGGTGAAAGGTAGGCAACTGGTCGCACTTTCCCACTGTAGATAGGCAACTTTTGTCTCTCTCTACACACACACCACACACCACCACCCCCCGGTCTCTGGATCCGCCTTTGGAAGGACGTAGCCTCTGTCGCGGACTTACCTCGGGGAGCTTCGAGGGGGATCGGACGGCACCCCCGTCGACGGCCTTCTTGGGGGAGCCGTTTTTACTGGAGTGTCCATTGCGGATGTCGAGGAACACCTGTTTCACTCTGTACAGCAGAAAACAAACAAAAGACAGGAAAACAGATTACGAAACTGAATTGTACGAAGCTAATTTGTGTTTCACGTTATTTTCATCATCCCTCCTTTTAACAGTGTTACGTTCTGTTGCGGTAAAGGAAGCCCGCGCATAGGGCTGGTTGCAGCGCGCAGAGCGCGGCGGCCGGCGCACAGTGGGCCAGAAGACCGGTGGAGGCGGCCAAAACTCTAGACGCGTTTTGAGCTCCAGAGTCGCTAAATAGGGCTCGAACCGAACGTGTGACCCCACCAATGGATTCCCCGTTCGGAGAGCAATCCATTGGTGGGGTCACACGTTCGGTTCGAGTCCCATTTAGCGACTCTGGAGCTCAAAACGCGTCTAGAGTTTTGGCCGCCTCCACCGGCCTTCTGGCCCACTGTGCGGCGCCGGGAACGCGACACCGAACCCTTTCCCAAGGACCCAACCCGCCCTTGACGGCTCGACGCCTTGGCGGCGGCCGAGGACCGACGCCCCGCCTTTGCAGCGTCGCTCCCATGGCAGTGCAGTGGCCAGGCAGTGCGCAGGCAGTGCAGTGCCGAAAGGCCGAAACTGGAGCACTCCTGCGGCTTGTGGTTTTCAGATGACGCCGCGCCGCACCGCGCGCCCAGGAGATTCATTCCGAACGGCGCTTTGGTCACCACGCCGTGGCGTCCCTCTCTGTCTCTCTCGCACTCGTGCGGCGTCCCGAGGGGGTGCGAAGGAGACAGAGCGCTGCTCGAGCTGCATAGGAGGATGGCTCTATCAAAGGGCCCCGCGACTCCGCGAGTATCGGGTGTCGACCGGACTGCTAGTCCAGGCCCTGCAGGCCCTGCAGGCCTTCCGTCGCGTTCACAGACCTCCAAAGATTCGCTTTTCAACGTCACAAGAAATAATGACAACTTTTTGTGACATTATGGGAAGTTGCCAAAATTGTGGGTCCTTTTGGCTCCAAAAAAAATGAAAAAAATATCTTGTTCCAAATTTTTTTCACTATTTTTCCTGTATTCTAGGGGTCATTCTAAACGCTTTTCCGAAGGAGACCAGGATTTCTCGCACTTTTTTTTTCCCCCTATATTTACATGGGGGGATGACACGGAAGTTACCGAAAAAGTGCATGGCACGGAAGTACATCATCAAACAAAACCCCGGGGAAAAGGACCAACCCGTTCACTAAATCGCACAGGTGTCTCGCTTAAAGTTTAAAAGACGTGAAAGCGCAAAATGGCCAGGTGGACCGAAATCGATAGGCCGAGTAGCACGCTTGCTGTTGATGACACGGAATGTTACACACAACCTGACACATGCCGGATTTTACCTTTTACGGTCCCCGCCAGCCGGAAGGACCCCCCCAGCGGAAACCGCGTACTGCGCCAGAAAGAGGAAACCGCGCTGCTCATTCTGGGCGCTGAGCCGAACTTTTCCGCTACAGGTTCGGCGCTGAGGCGCGAAATAAGTTGACAAGTTTGAAAACCCTCACACGGTGGACATTTTTTCATCCAATAAAGCAGGGGGTGTGAGTCACCGGAAAAAATTGCTGTCTAAGGGTGTCATAAAAGATTGCCAAAAGGAACAAAAGGCAGTTCGCGGATTTGCTCTCCGGGCGAATAGTTCAGGAGATTTTCGCCTGTGAACACGGACTTTTTGGACAATGGACAGCACGGAAGTTACATTTTGCCCAGTTTTTGCTTGTTTTGAAGGGGGGAAAAGCTTGAACTGCATGCTCGATTGGGTGGGATAGCAGGGGGGATGAAGCACAGTCATGGGAATCAAACCGCAGCTCGATACGAGGGGTGGCCGACTCCAGAAATTTCTGTACGAGGAACATGTTCCGGACGGAACATGTTGGAACATGTTCCAATTTTGGGAACATTTCGGAACATCTCGGAATAGGGGGAACATCGGAATCATCAGGAACATCGGGGAACATTTGGAATTATCTGGAAATATGTTGGAACTTTTGGGAACATTCGGGAACATCAAGGAACATCAAGGAACATCTGGGAACATCTGAGAATATTAAGGGAACATCTCCAGAGTACCTCTATTGCTGTCGAATGCAATGCAAAGAATAGATTCTACTTGATATCGCTATCGAATTCTGTCTTCTAAGCCAAACTGCAAATCTGATTGTCGGATAGTCTGACCACACTAAAGTCGAACCTGGGTCCAAACTTCTTCGATTGACTCAAGTGGCCGGTTTGGACCTTGCCCTGTTTCCAAAAACACCCCTCTTTTGCTATTCTAGCTTTGTAAGGGGATCCTACTTTGCCCGTAGACCATGACGGACCTGCAGCAGTCCCCCTGGGCCTCGGATCGAAAAAGCCGACTCAGGGTAGTTCTTTTGGTCGTCCAAACACACCAAATTTGGAGTAGATCGGACGGCGGCAATTCCCCCCTTCCCCCTTTTACGTACGTACGCGCGCGCGAAAAAAAAAACACACACACACACACACCATGCACTCTCGTTCCAAGTACGTGACATCACGTTAAAACGAACGTGACAAAATGTGGCATTGTCACATTCGTTTGGATGTGAACAAGGTAATTTTTGGCCGATTCACATCCAAAAAGAATGTGACTCAATGCTCAAACGACCCTGACATAGTTTCAACCGGATGTCTCGCACTACGAATGAGAGTGTGCATCCGACCATCCTGACACGGGACAGGCTAAAAAAGATATAATAAACCAGAGGAACACAAGGAACATTTTGGAACATTAAGGAACATTTTGGAACATTAAGGAACATTTTGGAACATTAAGGAACATTTTGGAACATCGAGGAATACTGGGAACATGAGAACATTGGGAACATCAGGGAACATTTTTCGGAACATTTGACCGATGTACGAGGAACATCGAAGTCGGCCACCCCTCGGCTCGATACGTCGAAAAATAAGGAAACTGTGGCCTAAAGACACAAAAGGACCCACAATTTTGGCAACTTCCCTTATACACTGGTAGCTGACGAATGTGACGTCATATTCGTTGCAGTGTGAATTTTGTCACGTTCGTTCGAAGAAGACGTCACATTCGTTTCAACGTGACTCGGCCGTTTAAAAGTGGGGTGTCACATTCATTTGAGCGTGAATCACCATTCAAACGAATGTGACATCATTTTCAAACGGACGTGACAAAATTCACATTCGAACGAATATGACGTCACATTCGCTGGTTACCAGTGTACGCGGTGTATGTTCGTATGCGAGAACACACCTGGCTGCGCGAGAGTACACACCCAGTGGCGAGCATGTTCCCATCGGAGTTCAGTTCACCGTACACAGCCTTGTACAGTAGTTTGCCATATTCAGGGAAAAAACGTGACTTAGAAGTCGTGAAGCAGAGAAACACCAATAGTGCCAGAAAAGGCCCACCAAACTTATAGTTTCAATTTAATCTATCTGTTGGAAGTAATGAATGAGCGGTGGCCGCGACTGTGGCGGGAAGGCAAACGGGCACCAACGGGCGCAGTCCTGCACGCCGTGCCAATGTTGGTCCTGGCCGTCAGCCCCACGGCCTAGTAGCCGAGGCCAATGCCGACACACTGCAGGGATAACTGCACGGCACGCCAGCCTTGAGGCAGACCGCGAGCGGGGGCTTTGGCTTGACTTGCCCCTAGACGACTGATTCCACGTCCACGTATGTCTATGTCTCTCTCGCAGTCGCGGGGCGTCCCGTGTCGGTGCGAGAGAGGCGGCGCCACGAGGCCCTCAGTGCCGCCAGTCCGCAGAGCCCCGAGAGCCCTGGCCACTGGTTCGCCGTTATCGGCAAGGGATGGCTTAGGGAAAGCCTCTCGGGTTTCGGCGACGGCACCGGTGGACACTAGCTTATTCAAATTTGACAGTGGGGTGAGCGGGCCCGGCTGGGCCTCGAGCTCGCGCCCAAGGGCGAGAGGAGTGATCAGAGCATCACTCCAACAGGAAGAGACGCACGAGATCTCATAACCTATTTCACACTCTCGGCCAGGCGTCGAGCCAGACGCTAGACTCTTGCTCGTCGTAAAGCGCCCCCGATGGCCCCACAAACCCGCTTCAATTCCCGTTTGCACGCCAAATGACACTTTTCCATACAGAGCGAGGCCGGCCGCACCGGGCCGCGCGTACACTGTATATCTATCTAATCGCGACAAGGTGACGAACAGTTTTACTGCCCCCGAACCCCGAACTTTGTTACGGTTTGGCCGCCAAGGCCACCGATCGGGACTGCACACTGCAAGCGCAAGAGTGGGCTCGTCGGCGCGTGCCGCCGGCACAAGTGCGTGACGCAGGTCTGCCTCCCTCCCACTCACACTACTTGAAGTGGTGCGAGAGGGACACGGCGACGAAGCGCGATTCACCACAGGTGCGACGAGCTGCTTTGCAATCTTCGGAAAGTGACTGGCGGCATGCACCGCCGTTTCATTTTGAACAGTGGCGTCGTCGCTCTGTCTCCCTCGCACTCATGGGGCGTCCCGTAAGAGTGCGAGAGAGACGGAGCGACGAGAGGCTGCAGTCATGTGCCATTCGCAGGGGCACCACGCGGTGCCGCTGGATTGCGAGTCGTTCCGAGTGCAGCCAAGCAGTCCCGCTCGCTTCCGCCACTGCCGGCCAGCAGACTGATTCCGGGAGTCGTTTTGGTCGCTCTTTCTCTCTCGCACTCATGGGGCGTTCCGTATCGGTGCGACAAAGACAGAGCAACGGACACGACTCTCGGAATCAGTCTTCGGCGAAGATTAGCGGGTATCTCCTTACACCTGGGCTCGCCGGGCCGCCGGCACCTTACCGTCGCCCAGGCAGTCCCATGGACGTGCTGCTCTGCTGGCGGCGAGGATGCGCAAACTGCGCGGTCCGGCCGGGAAGCCAGGACGGCCGCACAGTGGGCCAGAAGACCGGTGGAGGCGGCCAAAATTCTAGACGCGTTTTGAGCTCCAGAGTCGCTAAATGGGACTCGAACCGAACGTGTGACCCCACCAATGGATTGCTCTCCGAACGAGGAATCCATTGGTGGGGTCACTCGCCCGGCTCGAGTCCTTTCTAGCGACTCTGGTGCTCGATACGCGTCTAGAATTTTGGCCGCCGCCACCGGTCTTCCGGCCCACTGTGGGCCGTGGGCGTAGCCTGGCGTGGCCGCAGAGCCAGCCGAGTGATCCCGAACCGGCGCTCTGTCTCTCTCGCGCTCGTCCGGCGTCCCGCACGTCCCGTAGAGGTGCGAGAAAGACGGAGCGACGTCGCGCCGCGCGGAATCAGTCTGCAGGACAATCCCTCGCTTATGTCACCGGAAATCCGCCCCATCCGCCCACGCACTGCAGTCACCGTACTCGCCGCAGCACACAATGGTTCTACAGTGTGCCCACACGCTTCCAGGGCCCTTCCCTGTGGGTGCGAGGGAGGCGTGAGCAGTCTATCCCTTTCGCACCCCCGCCGCCAGGAGCGACTGGGAGCCCACTCAGCAGAATAAGGCCGCTGTACCGCGCGCAAGTCGCACGCGTAAAAATGCGATTACTTACTCGTCGTCGGCCATGTTGCTGCCGTCCCGAGAGCAAGAGTGAGAGAGAGGGAGAGACGAACGCCGGGAGGCTGGGGCCACTTGGATGGATCACTCGCGAATCACTAGGCGTACCCCGCCGCCTCACTGCACGTCCTCGTCGTCCTCGTCTCGGTGATGGTCGCGCCGGCAGTGCCGGCAGCAGGCGCCTCCGCCGCCACTCCCATCAGCGACCCGCCTTCGGCATCCTCCGCGGATCCAATGTGAAACGCTTGGCGCTCCACAGTGTGCCGCCGCGTTATCGATAAGGATTCGCCGCCGTCGTGGAGTCCGCGGGGCTTCGCGGCCTTCGCGGCCTTCGCGGCACGCCGCCTGGACGGGCAGGGCCTCGCCGGCCGGGCCGGCCTGGCGCGCTGGAGAGCAACGGGGAGTCCCTCGCCGGCTTGGCAAGGCCAGCGCGGCACGTGGCCCCGTGGCGGTGACGCGGTGGCGCGGTCCGGGCCTGGACGATGATGGACGACCCGGCCGGGTCTTTGTCCACCGAACTCAACGGTGGCGGGCCACGCGGTGCTGGACCATGCTGCGGCGCGTCAGCGCGCGTCGACGTCGTCCTGGTCTTCACCGCGGTGGTCCTGGGTTCGAAGTCGTCCTGGTCCTCGCCGTCGTGTTCCCGCGCGTCGACGTCGTCGTCCTGGTGCTCGCTGCGGACCGCGCGCTGCCGAGGTAGACCGTGCTGTGCCGGCACCAAGCGCGGGTCTGCAAGGTGCCGTGGCAGTGCCGTCCCGTCGGAACCAGCAGGACCCACAGGTCCGCGCCGCGCCCCACCGCGCCGCTTGCAAGGCCCAGTCCGCCAGTCCGCCAGTCCGCAGCGCAAGGCCACACTCCGCGCCGCCCGCCGCGCTCCGCCGTAGCGTCGCAGTGTGAGTCGCAGCGCTCCAGCCCCCACTCCCCTTCCACTGGCGGCACCCCACCCCACTACCCCCACCCCCACCAGTTCGACCGACCCCTTCATAACGGGCCCCCGTTGTCAAGAAAAGCAGCAAAGAGCGCCTCTGGTTTTACCAAACATTCATCATTCATTCACCAATCAATCATTCATCTCCAACCCTCAACCCCACAAAAAAGACAAATACCCTTCTTTTCCTTCTCCATGCCCGATCTGTCTGAGCGGTGATGACTGTTCGCTCTGCATACGTAAACAAGCATCAAGCATTTATTCCGAGACGCGGATCACCGATCCCCGCAGCTGCTGCCAGGCACTGCCAGGCGAGGGGTCGCAGGCGCGGCGGTGTCGCTCAACTAGTGCACGCGTGCTTCTAGATTCCTGCCCGTGGAAGGCCGGCGAAAACACAGGCAAGCTTCGCGCCACCTGTAAGCAAATTCAGCAAAGTGGCGAGGAGGAGGAGGAGTCCCCCCCCCCCCCCCCGGGGTCCATGCCGCGCGGCTGCCGCCTGCCTCTTGCCTCGCTCCTGACTCCTGCGTTCCCCAACCTCCTCCGCGGCGCTCAAAGCCGGATCAGCAGACCGACTCCGAGAGACGTCTTCGTCGCTCTGTCGCTCTCGCACTCATGGGGCGTCGCGTGTGGGTGCGAGAGAGACAGAGCGATGACAACGTGAGTGTGACTGTGAGTCACGAAGCCGATCGGGCGAGTCGGGGAAGTTGAAACCGAGTGCCGAGTGTCCCCCGGCCCCACAGTGGGCCAGAAGACCGGTGGTGGCGGCCAAAACTCCGGGCACGTTTTGATCTCCAGAGTCGCCTAATGGGACTCGTACCAAACGTGTGACCCCATCAATGGATCCCTCGTTCGGAGAGCAATCCATTGGTGGGGTCACACGTTCGATTTGAATCTCATTTAGCGACTCTGGAGCTCAAAACGCGTCTCTCGAGTTTTGGCCGCCGCGAGCCGTCTTCTGGCCCACTGTGGGCCCGGCTGGTGCTGCCGCTTCGTACTCCTCCTTTCCAGTGTGTTCCAGCCCAGCGAAAGACGCGGACCACGCGGACAGCGATCGCAGAGGTCTTCGGAGCGTTTTCCGTCGGCCATTTCATGATCCAGCGGCAAGGTCAAGGTCAAAAATAGAAACAGGGGTGACACGACAAAAAGTGGGCACTTAACCGTATGAGGAGGGACAAGGAACTTCGGCGGCCATGCACGCTGCGAGTCGCATCGAGTCGCATTTTCTCGAATCCGTGGGAGTCGCCATCAAGACGCTGCCTGCGTGTGGGCGCATGTGGGCTTCGCAGTGTGAGCCCTGTGTTTGTGGTGGCTGCTTACTCGAAGGCTAAAAGGCCTGCTGGGGTCCAAACAGCGCTGATGATGGTGGCGGGGGTCGGAGTGGTGCACTTTACCTGCGTTCGGCGTGTGGGTTTGTTTTCGGGCTTTCGGGCCGCCAGTACGCACTCAAATGATGCGCGCAAAATAGCTCGACGGTTGACGAGCAGACGCAGCAGCACCTTCAGCCTTTCCTGAAAGACACCCCTGCTCCCCGTCCCCCGCCTCTGTCCTCCTCAACTCTACTGCCAGAGAGGAGCAGCTCAATTCCGGCAAATTCTGGCCGTGTGATCTCTCTGACATGAGGGATGAGTGCGAGAGAGCGATGCGTGGCACAGTGGGCCAGAAGACCGGTGGAGGCGGCCAAAACTCTAGACGCGTTTTGAGCTCCAGAGTCGCTAAGCTGGACTCGAATCGAACGTGTGATCCCACCAATGGATTCCTCGTTCGGAGAGCAATCCATTGATGGGGTCACACGTTCGGTTCGAGTCCTATTTAGCGACTCTGGAGCTCGAAGCGCGTCTGGAGTTTTGGCCGCATCCACTGGTCTTCTGGCCCACTGTGCGTGGAATGAGGCGAGGCGACTGGCAGACTCTACCATTCCGTGGCGAATGGGTTGCCTCGCTGCCGCGGCGCGCCGCACTGCGCCGCACTGCGACGCACCCAGACGCAAACTGGGCGGCCTATCTCACGGCGGACGCGTCAAGATTGAGACAAGACCGATTGAATGGAAGGGTTTTTGGCGAGGGGGCCACCACTCTCATTTCAGGCGTACACAAGATTACGGGATTACGGGATATTTACCAGGGATTACGCGTGAAATTTTCGAAAATTGGTTCGAAACCGTTGAAAAATAGCTCAGAAACGTTGAAAAATGACTAAAAACGTTGAAAAATGACAGAATTTTGTCAAGGATTACGTGATTACGCCATGGATTACCAGAGATTACCAGCCAATTTGTACACAGGATTACGGGGGTGGTGGCCCCCTCGGTTTTTGGTTCCGGTTTGCAGCAAGATTTTCCCCTCCCGGCAATCGTCCACGTGTCCGCGTCCTGTCCTCCTACCCAGGCACGAAGCCGGGGCCCAAAAATATATTTCCGCGATCCTAAATGAGGTCTCCACCCCGAGGTTGAAAACCACGGGCCTATGACCTAGCGCCTGCGAACTCGAGGGTAGGCAGACCCGCCAACCTTGAGTGCATTGCGGGACTGCCTACCTTGAGGATGACCTAGCGCCTGCGAACTCGAGGGTAGGCAGACCCGCCAACCTTGAGTGCAGTGCGGGACTGCCTACCTTGAGGATGACCTAGCGCCTGCGAACTCGAGGGTAGGCAGACCCGCCAACCTTGAGTGCATTGCGGGACTGCCTACCTTGAGGATGACCTAGCGCCTGCGAACTCGAGGGTAGGCAGACCCGCCAACCTTGAGTGCATTGCGGGACTGCCAACTTGGAGGATGACCTAGCGCCTGCGAACTCGAGGGTAGGCAGACCCGCCAACCTCGAGTGCATTGCGGGACTGCCTACCCTGAGGATGACCTAGCGCCTGCGAACTCGAGGGTAGGCAGACCCGCCAACCTTGAGTGCAGTGCGGGACTGCCAACTTTGAGGATGACCTAGCGCCTGCGAACTCGAGGGTAGGCAGACCCGCCAACCTTGAGTGCATTGCGGGACTGCCTACCCTCCAGGCTGTGCGTCACGTTTTACAGCGAATTGCGTTCACCTGATCGATTCCAGCTGAAATTCAGTAGTTAGTTTCAATGAAAAAGTATTCTGATCTTTCTAGAAATAAATCTTTTTATTTTCGTAAAAATCATACATAAAACATCGCTGACAATATAACAAAACGTGGAGAACTAGAAAAAAAATACAATAAATTACGAACTGAACGGCCGAATCTTATACCCGGACTCTGACTCTGACTAGATCGAAGCATGTCCTCGGGACCGCCCAAAAATCACAAGGTCCTTTGAAATCACTCGGCAGTTCGTGGTGCGCGGTGCTCACAGACGGGTTTGCAGCGTCTGGCGGTTGGGCCCTCTGAAGATTTCGTGCAGCTGGGCCAGAGTGAAGCCGTTGGTCTCCGGCAGCAGGCCGCCCATGACGGCGGCGAGGACGAGGGCCCAGAGGGCGTGGCCGTAGCAGCAGGAGGCCAGGAAGTACCTGCCGCGGTTGTCGGCAGCCTCGCGCACCAACATGGGCACCATCACGTAGGCGGCTTCGGTGGCCGTGCGGCAGGCGGCGTAGACCAGCACGGCGAGGGCGGGCAGCCACGCCTTGGCGCGCATGGGCAGCACCTCGGCGACGACCACCCACGCCAGCGCCGTGAGGGCGGCGGCCCCCACCGCCACCAAGGCCCCCGCGCCCACGGTGATGTACTGCGCCAGCCAGGCGCGCGCCGGCAGCGGCACTCCCAGGAACCAGTAGAAGTACCCTAGCGTGGAGTAGCCCGCGGCCAGCGCCACGCATGCCGCCACCACCAGGGGCCGGCGGCCGCACACGTCCACCAGGGCGGTGACGAGGATGAGCACGCCCAGGACGCCGGCGGAGCACGAGACGCGCACCAGCCACGCCGCGTACGCGCTTCCGGTAAAGTCCACGCCCAGGCGCTCCAGCAGGAGGGGGAAGTGGCCCTCGGAGAGCTCGACGCCGGCCAGCGGCAGCGTGCCCAGCAGCAGCACGGCCAGCACCGGGCCGCGCACGTTGCCCGCGCACACGCCGGACCGCTGCTCCCGCACCGTGTCCACCACGTCGTCCGCCTCGTCCCGCGCGCCGCGCTCGTCGCGCAGGCCGCGCAGCCTGCAAAGGAGAGGTCGTGAGGCACTGCACTCGAAGCAAGACGAAAGCACACCCTCAAGTTGGCATGCCCTGAAACTGGGTGCCTTTTGTCGCACGCCCCCCTCACTAAGTAACAGTGAGAGGCTCATGCTTGACAGAGCCGTTGGTTGAACGTCCATCCTTAAACCTTAAACCTTAAACCACTTTTTAGGGCGCCAAACGTCGTCCAGTTTCTGGGCACCTTTGTCGCCCAGTTTCGGCCCTCCCCTATGGTAGAGCATGCACAGGTGCCTAGTTTCTGGGTGACCAAGGTGCCCACATTCTGGACACCTTTGACACCTTAGGCGCTGCTGAGCCCTGGGTGAAAGCAGGTTCCTTAATGGTTTGTCCACCCCGAGACTAGGCGACAAAGGTGCCCTGAAACTGGATGACATTTGGCGCCCTATAAAGAGGGCCGGGTGACAAAGGCGCCCAGTTTCAGGACATGCCAACTTTAAAGTGTAGTCACGAGATAGGCCTCGGCGCCATGGCCGGCCTTGGCCTTACCTGGCCAGCGCCCTCCCCAGCGACACCTCCCTGCCGCGCAGGGCGAGCCAGTAGGGCGAGGGCGGCGCGAGCAGCAGCAACAGCAGCAGTCCCAGCAAGGCCGGCGCCAACCCCACCAGGGCGGCGTCGCCGGGCTCCAGCACCTTGCGGTGCTCCAGGGCGAAGGCCATCCCACGGCCCAGCACCACGGCCAGGGTGGGCACGCAGCACACCGCGCCGCGTTTCGCCGGCCGCCACAGCTCGGCGAAGTACATCAGGGAGGCGGGCAGCGCCATGCCCAGGCCCACGCCGGCGCACGCCGACCGCGCCAGCCTGGCGTACGAGAAGCCTCGATCATCGCCGACGAGCAGGCCCTGCAGCAGGCAGGCCGACACCTGCAGCGGCGCGGACAGGGCGACCACGACGCGGCGCCCGAGTACGTCCTGCAGCACGCCGCCCAGCGCCGCGCCCAGGAACACCCAGCCCGACCAGGAGCCGGCCCAGGCCGCCGCCCAGCCCGCGCCCAGCAGCACCAGCAGCACCGGCAGCACGGCGCGGCACTGCGCGCACCGCACCAGGGCCTTCCGCGACGCGCAGCACCCCAAGCACCGCCCCGCGCAGCACACCGCCGTCATGGCCTCGCCCCGCGCCGCTCTATCGCAAGGCCGCCGAGGCCGCCGCGCTCATCTGCACACATGAAAGGCAAAATATACAGGCGGGGGCCGCGCATCAGCCATCAGACCACCCTAAAGCCAAAGGGATCTAGGGCGCGCCGCGGCGCGCAAATATTAGTGCATCCTATTTAGGTCGCGCGCCAGCTCGTTTCGCGCCCTTTTCCGGGACCCGCCATGCCGGAGTTTCGTCAAGTCTCGCACCGCGCTGTGGTCAGTTCAGCACAGTCGCGCGCGTTTTGCATTTCTTTGCAATCGGCCAGGAAGGCATCGGCCAGAAGGCGAATCGTTCAAGTCAAGTCGCATCAGCCCTTGAACTATGGGACTTTGCGGCAGAAACTAAGAGGAAGGTGAACGGTAAACGAATGAATGACTGAAATTTTGAGTAGATAAATGAGTGCGCGAACGAAGAGATACTTTTGTCAGCCTCCGAGGCGAAGTCGTCGGAGCACTGACCCCCTCTCCTTTTCCTCACTGCTCTACGTGGGTTAAATTAATGGTACCCGCATTATCTCAGCAATGCACTTCGTGGAAGGCTAAAGAAGCCCCTTTGCCACACTGACGCCAAAATGCATCAGAGAGTGGCCAAAAATAAAGATCGACTCTTTCGCCGATATGTGGCACGACTCGGAAACTGGGCCGCTCTCCAACTCACCTACGGCTGCGGACGCACCGCCCAGCCCGTGCTGCAGCTGGGGCTTGATCTTGTTCTTGTTTCCCGGATCGGCGTCCCCGTCCTCATGACTGCCGGCCACGCCCCGCCCCGCCGTCCCCTCTACATGCCGCTGCCACCGATGCCGTCGCCAGGTCGCCGACGACGAGAGGCGCGTCCCGCCCTCGCTCCTCCGTGCTGCTGTGGACGCCGCCGACGCCGCGCGCCACCATAAGGCCCCAGAACCTCGTGACGACGGGCCGCCTGCCTCGGCCTGCCTCGGCCTGCCGCACTCGCACTGCGGCTTCGGCGTGATGCGCGGGGACCGGGGACCCGGGACGGGGGACGGGACGGCGGGACAGCACAGGCGGGAGAGACAGCGCTTCGCCGCTGCGCTTACATTCGCGCACGCACGCCGCCACCGCCACTAGCATGCCGGGGCACTTCGTGGCCACTTCTGTCTGGTCCGGCGCGCTCCGCTACGCCGCGCCACGCACCGCCACGGCACGGCCTCTGGCGCCCCGCCTAGCGGAGGCGCGTTCGCTCTAAATTTAGCTAAGTTGTGTCACATTCAGCTTCGCTTCGGCTTCGCTGCTGTCGCTGATGCTGCGAGCCTTCCCTCTCGCTCCCGCCGCCTCGCCCCATACTTCATCCCAGCGCGAAGCACTGCGAAGCACGCCTGCCTGCAGACTGGTGCCGAGAGGTCTCTCTCTATCTCTATCTCGCACTCAAAGGGCGGCGGCGGCCCGTGCGGATGTGAGAAAGGCAGACGGACCGACGGAACCTCACTCTCGGAATCAGCCGTCTGATTCCGAGCACTGCTTTCGTCGCTCTGTCTCTCTCGCACTCATGGGGCGGTCCGTAGGGGTGCGAGAGAGACAGAGCGACAAAGCAGTGTTCGGAATCAGACGGCAGACAGAATCGGACAGAGAGAGGAGAGGCAAAGGGTTGTCTGCTTCTACCTCTGCCTACCCTAGGTTAGTGTGCAGCTGGCTCGCCCCTCAGAGAAACGTTCTCATTGAATCAACCCCAAGAAAAAAGTCAAATGAATCAAATTAAAATTTTAGACAAGAGCGACATTTTCTGTCGCAGGTTTGAGCTTGGGCATTCCCCCTATGACACAAAGAAATGCAACAAAGTGGGCCTCTTGAGCGATCCATATCAAAATATTTCGATATAACAAGGGGGCGTGATTTAATGGATATGCATATTATAGGCATCGGTTTTCTAGAAGTCGACCCTAAGAAATCTGGAACTAGAGAGAGACCAGCGTTCTAGGGACCTAAAATTTAAGCTCTGCTCGTAGTTTGTGGAGGGGACAGGCACAGCCGAGGCCGAGATCCGAGGGCGTGAAGCAACAGTTCGATCCCACACGTATTCAGGACCTATTTTCAAGAAACAGCCAGATAGGATTTGCCAACACTTGCCGCAAATCAGAAACAACGATCTTAAATAAATAGCCCCCTCCCTCGTCCCGCCTCCCACTCTCCCCCTCCCCTCCCTGTACCTCCCAGCGCTGATGCCCCCTCCCCTCCCCTATCTTTCCTTCCGTTCAAAACAAAGAGAGAAGGACCGTCGCCGCCGGCAACACGGCACCAGCTGATGCCTGTTATCTGCCAGACATATCTAGTGGCGTATTTGTTTGATCGACTCTTAGGATTAGGCACACCTTGGCGTGTCTTCGGCACATTTTCACCCGAAGGCGGGGTCTGATTGCTTGCTTCATCGCGGCACAGTAAATAGACGAAAGTGATAAGGGCAAGGGCAAGGGCCACACATCGTCTGCTCCTATGACATTTTGTCAATCGCAGTTCGTGACAGCAATATTTTGAAAACCATGTCTAAAGATTCAGGCAGCAAACCCAGTATTCAACAAATATTTGACAGCATGGAATATGGACCGGTTTCTGAAGGAAAAAGTTTGGCTGAGGTTAGTTTACATTTCTTTCGATGGTTTCTTAATGGTTGTCGAATACTCTCTAACAGATGTTTAAATCTTCCTCCAGGCCTGGTTATTGGACAATGTTGAAAATTTCGGTCCTTTTATTAATGGCAAGATGAAGAGCTCTCCACAGTCAGAGAAAACTACTCTTGTGTCAACAGGTGTCAATTTTTCTGTGTGTTTCATGCTAGATAAAGATGAAGACTATTCAGCATCTGTGTCAGCTTCTTCCAATGCTTTTTCAAAGTGGGCAGAACTCGATGGACATGAGAGAGCAAGTATAATTTACAGGTGAGTGAAATCAAACTGTAATCTCTTCTGGGAAGACAGTGTACAGGAATGAATCTTGCTATTGATATTTTTCATTTGTTTTGCTATGTAGCATTGCAAGACAACTTCAAAAGCACATTTCTCTCCTTTGTGAAGTGGAAGCACTCAGTCGAGGTGTTCAGGTTGGCAATGTTCGAGAGTTAGACGTCCCAGCAGCCATCCGAACATTTTACTATTATGCAGGATGGGCCCAGCTCATCAAAACTGAATTGAAAGAATGGAAACCTCATGGTTTGTTTCAAATTTATCTCTTTCCTTATTCTTTCCATCTAGTAACAGCTTATTTTCTTAAGTTGTTCCATTTCAGGACCTGTTGCTGCATACACATCTGGCAGTGCCCCACTGTCAAGTTTAGCAATGATTATCGCTCCTGCCCTTGCGGCAGGTAATACGATCACGCTTCTTCCGCATGTGTCCAATTGCTTGTCAGCACTTCTTCTTGCACACATATGCACTGCATCAGGGTTTGTGTTTGCTTCCCTTTAGACATATTTAAAAAATTGGAATCAATCATTTGTTGTTATTTTATTAAAATCAATGTTGTATTTTCAGAGTTCCTCCAGGTGTCATTAATGTCGTGCCACAAGACCATTCTGATGAAATGCTTTGTCCAGTTGTTCATGACAACCAAGTAAGAAAAGTTGCTGTGGTTGGCTCACCTTGCCTTGGCCGTAGCATCTTTTCAAACACCTTAGACCTGCAACAAAATCATGTGATGTGTATGTAACTCTCATTACTCTGTATCTTAATTTCATTTTTAAGATCAAGTTACAAGATAATTAATGTGTTGTGTTTCAGTGCTCAATGGTTGTGTTCCAATGATAGTGCTAGATTCAGCAGACCTTGATGCTGTTGTTGACTGTGTGATCGATGCTGCTTGGATAAACCAGGGACAGGTATGCAATAGTTTTGTCACAGCTCCGAATTGTATTGAAAAATTCTCTAAACAAATTATCCTTTTCCAGGATCCCTGGGCACTGCGTCTTTTAATTGTCCAAGAGTCCGTGTATTCAGCCCTAAAGTCTAAACTGACAGCACGCATCAAATCATTGAAAACAGGAAGCACCTTTGAAAAGATGGCTGATGTCAGCCATAGTGTGGCCGACAGCTCCATTAGCAAAAAACTTAAGGAAATGTTAACGATTGATCCAAGCTCTGAGGTAAGTTAGTCATTCTTAAGAATGTTCCTCTGTTTGCTCTCACCCCTGCATAAGAAATACTTTCTGAACTTCTTGATTTTTTTCATGTGATGGCAGGTTGTGAAGCCATCTGCTTCAAATTCTGATGACTGGGCACCTACTGTCATCTTTTCTTCGGCTCCTCCATCTGTGCCAGTTCTTCGAGCGATTGATGTGTGCCCAGCTGTACATGTTGTTGCAGCCCGGTCTGCCAAAGAGGCAGTAGGCATTGCCAACCACTGCGGTGGTGGAATGGCTGCATCAATTTGGACTGAGAGTTCTGCATTTGCTTGGGAGTCAGCACTGCAAATGCAGGTACATACTTGTTTTTGGGTTGTTGATATTTTTAAATTTATACCTTGAATGTCAGTTAAATTTGTTGACTGCATCTTTTCTTTCTTTGCCAATTTGTTAGACAAGTACTGTCTGGATAAATAGTCATGGACTTTTGGATGCTAGCATTCCAATTAGCGGACGGAACTTCACTGGGAGTGGAAGCTTTCTTGGAAAAGAAGGTAATATTGTCTTACACTCTCAATACCATTTCAGAGTGCAACTTAAATACATGCATTTCTATAAATTCAACTTTCATTATCATCAGGTCTGTTGGAATTTCTCAAGCCATCAAGCGATTCTACAGCCTACCTGCTTCAATCTTACCCAAGTGCCTCCACAAGTTTGCTCCCTTTAGTACCATCGGCAACCGAAATATCTGCTGTTGATCAAACTTACAAATTATTCTATGGAGGAGGTCATAAGAGACCAAACTCAAATACATACAGAACAGTTCTTGGAGCAAACGGAGAGTCAATTGCAGTGGTCCCTGAGGCAAACAGGTAATTTTAAAAATATTATTTCTATCACTTTCTTATTCTTTTAAAAGAAAATAATTGCATTATCTTTAATAATACTCTTCCTTTTGTAATGTGTTTCAGGAAGGATGTTAGAAATGCTGTGGAAGCTGCTGTGAAAGTCCGGCAGGGGTGGTGGAAAAGAGGGTCCCACAATCGTGCCCAAATTATTTATAATTTGGCTGAGAAACTGAAAGCTCGAGAGAGTCACTTTGCAAGGTAGAAAAGATGCCTGAAATAATGAACCTTTCTTGTAAAAAGATATAAATAATAATAAATTTGATTTGTTTTCACCAGATGCCTCCAGACTCTGTACCAGAATTTGGATTTGAAGAAGTGTGAGCAAGAAGTGAATGAGTGTGTCAATCTCCTCTTCCATTTTGCTGCTATATGTGACAAGGCTATCCAGTCGACCAGCCAGGTCGCTAATGGTGGCCTGCCTGTTGTTGTGATGAGGGAACCCCTTGGTGTTATTGGAGTAGTGTGCACAGCAACTGCTTGCAGCGCCCTTGCAGACCTTATAACACTCATTGGTGCAGCCATTGCATATGGCAATGTCTGCGTAGTGGTTACTGATCTTGAGCGCTCTACCCCTGCATTGGAGCTAGCACAACTTTTAGAAGTAGCTGAAATCCCAGGTGGTGTCATTAACATTTTATCTGGTGGAGCTATCTCCCTGCTACCCACCCTGGGAGGACACATGGATATTGATGCCGTTTGGTGTACTGGTAAGACATACATTTAAAATTAAAAAAGACATTTTGTTTAAATGAAGCAGGTGGGCAATAAATGTTCCTTGCTTTTTTCCAGGGCATCTGCACAAGTTAAGTGCCATCCTAAAGGAAGAAATAAGCAAATCTAATTTAAAACAGAACTGGGTGATGGAACGGGTGTTGAGCCCTCTTAAACATCGACATGTGTTTGAAATGAAAGCATCTCAAAGCAAGGCTATTTGGCTCTCGGGGCTTGCATCATTTGGAAGTTAATTATTTTCTGACTTCCTCTTTGACTGATCTTTTTTTGATACCTTGTCAGTATGTTATAATTTGGGATGGTATATTTTTAGAGAGGGTAGTGAACAAATTGTTATCAGTTTATTCATAATTTTATTCCTGTAAAAGTAAGTTATTTGTGGGACCATAGCGCAAATGACTTGGTACACAATTTTTCTTCCACATATTAAGCTTGACAGAGAAAATAATATATATTTCCACAAAACCTTTTGATTTATTTTTTAAAATTGCAATACTGTAACAACAAATCACATTATTTACATGAAAGACACAATCAGAAGTAGTAAGCACAACACAGAAATGTCTGGGACTAGGTAAATGAATCTGCCGTTGGTACTAGCAGGGAATGAAAAATGTCGAAGGTGATGAATACAAGTGATGCACACCACACTCTTTGAGAGGGACCAACAGACAGTCCTTATTAGTGACCCCTTTCTGACATCGCATACCTGAGTTTCACAATTTTGAGCAGACAGCCTGACCCTCGCTGACTTTCCTGTAAGTCAGGCAAGAGGCTCACTTTCCTGGTGCACTCCCAGGCAGCTTGACTTTCACAGACAATAACAAATGTACATGCCACATAATAGCATTTATTTTGTAATAAGGACCAATTGACTTAAGTATGTGTGCAGATATGTTAATCCTAAATTTAGCGGAGGCAAAACGTATAACTGCATCGTTTCTGAACCAGATCCATCAGAATGCTGTCCAATGCCTTCAAATTTTCCTCACTGACACAAACTTCTACAAATTACACAAATGCACAAGGAATATCACAATAAAAGCTTTAATAGTAGGAAGCAAAGCTTAATGAGAAGAGCTGTAAGAAATTAGTGATGTACTAGTAACTTTTAAAAGAGAACACCCACTCACATTCATACCTCTGGATCTTGCACCATATCTCAATTAAATTTTTTCTGTCCAACATCTTATGGTGGCTTAAAATTCATGATAGTGGCAAGATATTGATGTGGTACAATATGATATTATCAATAACAATGAGTATTGTACATTGAATCATTTATAAAACAATATCGTTAGTCTAAAGCTCCCAATTATTACAGATGTTTAGAAGAGAGCGGAAATGCTAAGTTTAAGATATTAAACTTGCCTTTCAGACAGAAACATTCCGCACCTCCCGGACGTAACATGTAATGAAACCTGAGGTGAACCTTTTTCCTCTGATTTCATAGGATGGATGCACTTTTGAGTTGAATAAATTTTTAAATGATATGATATAGGTTAACAAAAATTTCCAGTTCTGTCATTGAAAGGACTGCTTGTCTGAACTGAGATCCCTTCTATCTTTAATTTCAGCCAAACAGAACCAAATGCTGGAGAAGATTTCTGTAGGGGGCCGAGATTAGCAATTTTTTTAACACAGTGATACCTACATCATAGCATTGACTACGTATTTTTATTTTATAGTTGGGCTAGATAACCCGAAACAAAATTGTATTGTTGCACAGTTACCCTTTCTCCTTAGAAACACAACCACCTTCTCAGTCTCACAGAGCTTCCCTAAATTCATGAGGTATGTGCAACAGCAACCAGTGAAGAATATACAGGAATGGTAAATGTTTAATGGAATCTTCACACACAAAAATATATGCCTCTCAAAAGCAAGCCGCAAAGGCCTTTCACCTCATACAGTTACTTCTCAGAATTAACTAGCAACATAAAAGTAACAACCAGTTGAAAATAGGATAAAATCAACATGACTAGCAGTTATGGAATTAATTATTTAAATAATTAACTCACATACTCATGTACCAATTTCTTTTAAAAACTATAAGTCAAGGAATACATGGACTAGTGACACTTCATAGCCACCCACATAGCATATAATAATGAAGTATATAATAATGTATCAACTATAATGTTCCCAGTCACTTATTGTCAAGCTATCATTATCTCTTCGTGTTGCAATTGAAACTAATAAAGGCACAATAAAGAGAACATGTACTGAGTGCTTTGGACTTTGTGCTTCTTCAAAGTGACAGACTTTGAAAAACAGCAAAACACAGACATCTTTTTGAACATGGCAATTTATGAGAATTAGTATCAGCAATTTGTATTAATCTTAAACAAACAAGCAATCAAAAACATTATAGTATATCACATACAATTGTTTCCAATTATTTTTTCTTTGTGCTTTTTTTCTTTTTCTAAATTTTGTCCCATAGAAATATCATTATGGTAACGTTAATCCAAGACATAAAATAGACAGAGAGTACATTCTCAAATATCACCAATTTCACAACAAGAGTTATTAGCTTTCTAGATGACATAAAAAGATAATAATGCATAGAAATAAAAAGCGTATTTAGCATAGAATAAGCACTAAGCTTACCTCTTTGAGTCACAACAAAGGGTACTTAAAGGAGCCACATAATCTAGTTTAATTTATAAGGATGAAAGTGAAGTCAAGGTTGTTGGTGCTTTTAGCATAACAACATAATTTTACTTCATAAAGAGCTTTTACAAAGACCAATGATTAAAGGAGAGTGCCCAGAATTCCCAGGCAGACGGTTAATATTTGACACATATTACTTATTTGGCAATAATTTAGGGTTCTATTCAGTGATCAGGCGAAAAATTCTTTCTTTGGAGTGAGTTGACATTCTATTTGCTCTCTTCTATGAGCATCAGCACGCTAGAACCAAAGTGAGCAAAGTGTGAAATTTGGTCAATCATAAACCAGCTGAAAGTTTCCTTGGACTTTACGTACCTCTTCCACTTCTTTCATTATACTTTGCTTTTCACGCAAGAGTTTGGACTTCAAATCATCCTTCCTTTTGTTCAAAATTGTTTCTAGTTGCTTTATTTCTTCCATGAATTTCTTAATGTTTGTTTGTTTCTTTTCACGGACACATCTATCTTTCTCTGTTTTACTTTTCAATGTTTTATCATTATTGACTTCTCTTGTAGTTTCAACCAGTATCTTTGCTTGCTTTTGATTTAGTTGCTTTATTTCTCTATAAAAAAAGAGAGGACAACATAAAATTAATGGAAAAGAGCACAAGCAGTCTCTGAGTATTTAAAAACATTACAAACCTTTCATGGTGAGCTTCTTGCTGTTTTATTTTTGCTGCCAGAGCTGTTTCAAGTAAGCTTTTTAAAACATCATGCTGCTGCACAAGGTGCTGCTTCTTTAATTCCCAGGAAGAGCTACGATGCTTCTCTTTGATGTCTGACCATTGCTTGATTTGTTCAACAACAAGTTCATGAATCTGAGGATCTGAACTTAACTCCTCCTTAGTACCAAAGCTACAAAAGAACACATCTCTTTCAGACAGAAATCATAGCCAAAGAAACAAAAATTATAGAGGAGGGGGTTGGCAGGGAAGGAATGGAAAAAATAACAACACACACCTTTTGCCTTTGGTGAGCTTTTCAATAGCCAAGCACTGAGCTTTCTGAACTGCTTGTAATTCCTTGCTGTGTTTTCGCTGCAAAGAATCAACTTCTTTTTTGTTTTTCTTAAGCAATTTAATGAAACTCTTTTCCTTTTCCAGAGTTGCTAACTTGATCGGTTCCTCATGCACTGTTAGATTTCAAACAAAAAATAATTATTATAGTTTAAGAGGTATGATTTTGCACAAAACATTCAGCTAAATCAGTATTTAGCAAAAATAAAACCAATTACCATCAGATTTATCCATGAGGGAAATACCAGCAACCAAAGCAGAGCTGTTGCGGCTGACTAGCTTTCCAATTTCCCTTGTGCTGCTGGAAGGTGTTGCAGCTTCATCTTTTCCACCAGATTTACTTCCCTTCTTCACTGTACCACCTGATGCACTCCCTTCTTCACTTCCACCAGACCTGTTGGCTTTGTCATCGTCATCGTCATCGACACCCATCTGCTGTATCATCTTGGACCGTTTATCAAGATCTGATTGGTACTTCAGTGGATCAGAAAGGGCATACATAATATCTGAAAAAAAAAAACCACAATTTTTAAGGGATACCTGCAATTTTCCTTTGAAAGAAGTCAAGTAAATAAAAAAGATCGGCAAAAAAAATATTAACCTTCATAACCAGTAGGAACATAAATTTTGAGTTGTATATTGCAGAAGAGCATCGGAAGGGACATGGGAAAGTTGGCTTCAGTTCGAAGTGCAATATGGCGATAGCCAGTTTGGAGTCCATCTAAGGGGAGAATTCTTTGACCTAGCAGTTTACCTGTCTCATCAAAAACTCCAAACCTCAACACAGCAAGGTCAGGAAGAACAACCTAAAAAATGTATTCCTTATAAGTCTCAAGAATCAATATGAAACATTAATCTACTTTATTGACCAGTACTTTACCTTACGGAAGAAGAAAGGACTCTCATTGTAGCAAGGATTCAATCCATTAGAAGGAACTAGACGAGTTTTGAACTCTTTGCGAATAGTGTCAGTAGGAAGTCCATACATATCAACTTCAACATAAGTGCCAACTTTCTTGTCCGAAAGAAACTGCCCTGATATAACCTTTTATCCACCAAAAACAAAAAATGCACATTAGAGAATTAACTTTCAACTCTAAACTGTAACCTCAAACAAACGAACAGTGAAAAGTGGTAACATGCCTGCACAGAGCATTGAGCAGCTATAACTCCATCAACAGTGGTGTCAGCAAATGGATCAAATACTTTATCCTCTCTTCGCATAAAGTCAGGCTTTAAGAGGTAGCCACAATTGCCATTGTATTCAAATTTGCCTTGATTGAGTTGCATTGCCAAATCAGGAGTTTGGAAGTTCAAAGCTACCATTTGACACCCAGCATTCCAAAATACCTTAGAAGCAAGACGATAAAATTAATCAAGTTCCAATGACAGTTGTGAACAAATATATCACTTAAAAGATATGGACGGGAGGACACCGATGAATGTTTAAAACTATGCACCTGAGGCAAAAAATTCGTGGATTCAAGGCGAGTTCCTCTGGGATATATCCTGCTCATCTGGCGCTTGTTGTACTGTACAAAATCAATGGCCTGTGACTTCAAGTAGGATAAACCATTGCTTTCATTGAAAGAGGACATATTGTAATGAAGTTTGTTTCCTGGAAAAAAGACCAAACCAACTCTTAAGCTTGCATGTTAAAATAATAATACATAGGTTCTTGGAAAAAGTTAAACTTCAATTAAATAACAACAACAATGAATAGCACAAAGCACAGGGCCTGCACAAAAATGGAAACAGCTAATAAATTGATATCAGCAAAGTAAGTAGTTCATGGCCAGGACAGGAGTTAGCAGACACATGCTACTGACAAAAATAACACTTACTTTCAGCTACATCAAATCCTTGGAATTTGACTGGTTGGGTATAATTTACCATTGATGAAAGCCAGGGGTGGACATTTGTAGTTGAACCAGTGTAATGAGTGGGAAGAGGCACCCCTTCCAGAACATCAGACACCTGAACATGGAACCAGTGAAACGTTAGGCATGAGATTACTGTGTCTGCATGCAAATTAACATATTGTTCAGAACTCAAAGTGTGCATGACACTACGCAATACAGTAAGGAGCAAAACTGATGTGTGAATGCAATGCCTAACATCAACAATGCAAAAATATTTCATTGAGTTTTGAATCAAATTCAAATACTTTTTTATGATAAACTATATGCAATTATACATGAAAAAGTGACCAGTTCCAGAAAAAAGAAAAAAAAACTAAGAAGAGAGAGGGAGAGAGATGGCATTTGTGATGGTGATGATAGTGATCAAGACGATGAAGATGAGGATAAAGAAAGAAAGAGAGGAAGCAGGAATACAGTCCCTATTTTCTAAAGAAAAAAGCATGGCAAAATAAAAATTAACTACAGATAAAATCAGAAGAAAAAACACAATTCTTACATGGCTGAAATAAAACAACAAACAAAAAAGCTTATACTTTGAAGGCAAAAATTGAGTAATACACCCATTAAAGCCTAAGGGGTGATGTACAACAATAACACATGCATGACTGAACTGAGTAGAAAAATCTGCATCAAACAATCTGAATAAAAAGGTCACCTTCTTATCGATAGATGAGTTTGAGGGTACAGAAATATTATCCTTTTCCCCTTCAACTAAGACTAGTTCACCTTTCAAAAACAAGTCAATGTCTTCTTGACCTGAACCTTTATCCAATCTTTTGCTTGCCACTAATATCTTCCGCTGTAAAAGAACATTACTTATCCGACAGAAATGCATGATCCCAGCTAATTTCAAAAAAATAAATTTACTTCGGCACAATTTTTTAAACAAAAGTACAGTATTCATTATTACAATACCAGGGTAAGTGCAATAACTGCTCCAATATATAAATCAAATTTACCTTCTTGTCTAAGGATATGACAGTCGGAGATGGGGCAGCTGAATCCTCTTTTTCACCATCATCATCATTCAGTTTTCCAGTCTTGAACTTTTCCATTTCTTCTCTCTCTTTTTCTGGATCTAAACGTTTGTTTTTGATAAGAATTTTCTTTTTCAATGCATTTGGTGATGGTAATGGGGCACCAGGCTGAATCTACAAAGATTTTTTTAAAAAGTAGATATGGATGGATACATAGAAAAAGAATATGAGTGTTTCAAATCAGTCATTAGGTTTGAGAGTAAGTACATACTGGGTAATCTTTGAGAGGTTCTTTCAAAAGGAGATCACCAAAAATGTCATCACAACATTTGGCTAAAATATATTGCTGAGCTTTCCTGCAGTGATTTTCCAAAGACAAGATGACAGGATACTCAGATGTTTCAAAGGCAGTGTCCTTAATAGCATGAATGACCTCCTAGAAAGGCAAGAAGGAAAACTTTTTATCGACAGCAAAAATGAAGTTACCGCTTTAATGCACTGACTTCTTACCCTGAATGGAATTGCTGTACACATTGCTTTTCCATGAGTGATGATTGGTTCTTCATCTCCATCCCAGCAATCAAGCTCAATGCACCTGCAAAAGCCCAGTCAAAATAGTGAGAGATGAAACCTTCTTACCAAGCGAAAATTTGGAGGAAGAATACTTGCCTGCAGCCTGCTAGCAACACTTGTCTGTACATTTCTACACTAGACTTGCCATAAAACTGCCTTCCAGTGAGGTAGGTGTTGTGGGAAGAGTTTATGTAATAATGAGGCAAGGGCTGATCCATATTCATGTAAACATCCAAGCGATCAAGGAAAACAGGAGCATTCTCATCAGACATAAGATATCTTGTGAAACCATCCTTAGAAAGCTTTTCTAAAAGTACAAGAAATATTCAAAATTTCAGACATTATAATCAAAGTAAAATATAATACAGATGAATTTGGCACATACTTGATTTCTTAGTTTTCTCATCTTGCTCATATGTGCTGATAATTTGCATTGCACGTACTTCGTTGTACATTGGGTATAGGACCTCATTTAGGCGCGGATCTCTCTGCTTCTCATTTAAAAATTTTATGAACTCTGTTACAGTAATGTAGTCTTCGTCCTCAGATGCACTGTGTAAGAATTTAAAATAAATACAAGTACTACATCTCTAATTGTTTTCATGTAAAAACATCCAAAGCATATTACGTACATTGCAGAGAATAAATCACCAATGTCATCAGTTCGTGGACAAATCTTATGATAAAGTGTGTAAAACTTTTCAAAAGTGAAATCTTTAGAATCAATAAAATCATTCTGTAACAGAAATAAACATAGAGTTTTATGCAGTCTGAAAACAACGTTTTGAAGTAACTTCAGTAATCAACCTCACTACAGACCTTTCCTTTCTCCGTTTTGTTTCGCAGCTCAAGATCATCTAAGTATTTGATAATATCTTTTGTGTCTTTTTTACCTGAGGCAAATGTTTTGACAACTCTGTTGACTGGAACTTTACCTTGAGGGTCAGTTTTCATGCATAGTTGCATCCAACTGTAAAAGAACATTGAACATCACACTGTGCATAAAGTCAAAAACAGAAAACAACATTTAACATTCAAACAGTAAACATTTTTAAGACAGTTTTTTAAATTGTATTAGGCACATTGGAAATACTGAAACCAAATTTACTTTCGTGCAAAAAATATTTCTTACATTAAGGACACATGCCTCATGCACTTAAGTAAATGGTGTCAATAAACAAAACATCAATGACGGAAGAATATCTGGAAATGTACATGAAAGTGGAGAAAAAGAACACACCATATTGATATGGTACTGGTTTGTTTCAAATAGAATGAGAGAGATGTGTTGGTGACAATTGACATGCTAATTTAAGACTTACTGCTTCATGAGGTTTGTAGAGACACAGACGTTGTTCATTTTGTTGTTGTGAGTTATCTTGCGCAGGCCATTCTGCCACTCCTTGTGATTGATATCAATCCCCAAGCGCAACAAAAAAGGAACAGACACAGTCAAGCAAAGTCATGCAAAAACAGCATTTGGGGTGAAAAATAAAAGCAAAATGAAAAATAGATTTAGACCTGAACAAATATAAAAAAAGTCAACGGCTACACACAAATGTTTCAACTTTAACCTATATGCACTGGAATCTCTGTCCAAGAGCAGGCATAATGTGACAAATTGTTGAACTACAAAACCACTCTTGCAGAGACTAAAAGTTTCAAATTTTGAACCAAAATAAAACATGCCTCAACAGACGTTTCTACGTATCTAAAATTTAATGTGCTGTGCTGAAGAACCAAATAAAATAAAAACTGCCTCTTAACTACATTCTAATTATGTGTCTTTAGTTAAGTGGTGCAATTAAAAGAAGCATAGCCTAGAAGCTTTTCTGCTGTTTTCAAAATTTGATAGCCAAGATAAGTTGCAGTGGCTTGAAGGGCTCACCATAATTTCTACATTTACATTATTAATGGGTCCATTTAGCAACAAGGGGGATCAAAAAAAGGAGAGGCAGCAGGTCTCCTGCCCGTCTTTGATTTCGCACCGCCTAAAAGGAAGTCTCACATTGTCCCTGTATGTGAGCAATTGGTGCCCTGCCCGTCCTTGTAGTCTGGCAAAAGTCTAAGGTAGACAGGCTGACAGGGAAGCAGCAGCTGCCAGCTCAAAAATCTTGATAAGAAGTCTAACCCACCCAGTATCTTACATTAACAGCAAAGTTAAACCAAATACATTTGAAATGTTTCAAACAGGGATGCTAAGTGCGAAATCTTCAGTTTAATTATTACGTATTATGATTAAGTGGTGTAGATTAATTGTGAGTAAGTGACAGCAAATTAAAAATTATACCTGTAAAACATTAAAACTCAAATGAAATTAGAGTCATGCATATTTAAACCACAGAATATTACCCAATTTAATAGCAGGCAGTAAAAAATACCAACTGATAAAAATGGCATGGCCAAAGTCAAGCAAGCGTCTTAGTTTAGCCTCGTTGAGGTCCACTTACTGTTTCTTGAGACATGTCATTGGGCAAACATTATTTGCTTTTAAATTGTGAGTTATGAGCCGGATACCCTTTAGCCAATCCTGAAATGGCATGTAATGAAAGATAGTGCAACTTAGTCATAATTGTTTAGTTCACACATGGACTCTAAAAGGGAGAAGTTTTCACAAAACCTGGTAAATAAAACTACATGACTTTGATTCATGTGTTTGGATCATCTAGGTATTCTGAAAGAATGAAAATTCACTGCTCTTCATTCCACACCTATTTCCCTTCTTCCCTTTTTTCTCAAAAACACGGAGATGTATTTTCTTTTTCTGAATCAATATACAAACCAAACCCAGGTAGGACTACACATTCCATTTCTTAATTTAACTGAGGGACATTGTTTTGTTGTTCTTTTCCAAAAGACCACTCTTGAAAGGTATCAAACTTTAAGTGCTGTTTTCCAGTTAAACCATATTAAAATAGGCAACATAGTATGAAAGAACTTACCTCTGCTGTTTTACTATCAGGACAGACCACATGGTGATAGTTTATGTTCACATAATCTCTGCCACTACATATAGTCAATACTCTATCTTCAAAAGTGCTGTCTCCATAATTGGTTTGCATTTGACTATAGAGCTTTGAGTCCTAAAACAGTGGTGGACATGCATTAGACTTAGTATCAGAGATGACATATGCAACAATTACGAAAGGGTAGACAAGACCGACTAATCCCTATCAGAAGACTGGTTATTTAAGTGCTACAGGCTAAACTAGAGATACAAACAAGATTGACTCTAATCTAGTAGATAATTATTCATACAGAATTCAAGACCTACATTCTAATTGGTGAATGTGAGTAAAAATGCACAAAGTCAAGGATTCTAGGCTTGATTTTTGACTAGTTGCTAGTTTGATTCGCTCTTGGCAACCAGGGATGAAAACCTAAATTGTGATTGGTAAGATAAGAAATCATGATTACTGTAAATGAGTAAGATCTCACCTTTGAAATTCCTCCTTTCCTGATGTCACTGACTTGGCAAAGCTCGAGAACATCGCCATCCTAGTTGAATATACACAAGACAGAGTTAAATATAAATCATAGTAGTTGTTGGAGCTTCAACCGACAAGAATTAAATTTACACTCACACAGCCTTCTTTCTTCCAATTAATAAAAAAACCGTATTCGTCTACTTTAAAGAGGCAGTTTGATTCCAAGCCCTCTTCTTCTGTCCACATATCAAATTCACATCCATTTACCAGCACGTTGGGCACCTTAATGTGCCAGTCAAATTCAAGTTTTTTTGTCATGTTGCTTTGAACCACAGGACTTCTGAAACAAACAAACAACAAGAGCTATTAAAGGCAGAGCTGGGTTGCATATGAACATAAGAACCTAACTAGCTCCTAAATTTAGGTCTGAAAACTGGTTTGGATTAAAATTTCACTCACACAACAGATGCCGATACAAATCATGAAACAAGCCAAATTTTTATAAGGCACGAATTGATGCATTCATGCATTGATGCATTATAAGCTTGCGAACGCATCAGAGCATATCTGAAAAACATTGAGATCGGAAAGAATTTTAGCAACAGCTATTCAAATAATTGCGACAATACAATGCAAAGGGCAAAAATAATTGTCGTGGCATTTTTTTCCAAAAGAAAAGTGTATTAATCTACCAAAATGTAAAATCTTCGATTTGATCTTGTGATATGAAATGAAAATAAAAGATCCATTCCTAACCTCCCAGAGCATCTTCGTAATAAAAGAAAGAAACTCTGACAGGTTGAAAAGATATTCTTTGATAGAATGAACTATTGATACTCAAAATATGTTGCAGTGTACTAATGACACCTGAATGCTGAATGCTATTGCTTCCAAATGCTAATAAAAAAAAAAGTTTTTTAAAAACGGAAAACAATTTTTCTGCTTTCAAATGATGGAAAATGGATTCCGCCACATCAAAACGTGTTCTGTTTGATGCAAAAACGTGCAACAGTCGATGAGGCATCGGCAACTTGTAAACAAAACACAGCAAATTGTTCGGAAGCCTAGCAGAACACATTAAACGATGCTTCGAGAAATAGTCAAAATACGGAGATGCGCACAGACTTCTGAACGACTCGCACACACAAAGAATCATACGTGCTACCATGCCACTTCAAATGACTAATCGCGATTTATTGACCGAAATAAGCAAAACACAAAACCTGCGACAGCTGTGTACCTGTTTGACCACTCGGCAATTCGGTCAGCATCCCCGCCCACCCCCACCCGTCTCAGCCCCCCCCCCCCCCCCCCCACTTCTCCAGCCCTGTAGAAGACAAATTTCTCGCTCAGATACTGAAGGCTAGAGTCCTAAAGGCTACTGAAGGCGAACGCATTTATCTCTATACACCAAACGAAGGCATACCAAATTATTTTCCAGAATTCCAAGCCAAAAATCGAATAAAAGCTGTATATGTTTCGGCCAGAAAAAGAAAACCACCGATACTAGGAAGGGAATGCTCATAAAGGGCGTGTGAGTATGAGAAACTTGTAAGAAGTAGCGCGCAATTTGAACATAGCAGCCATGCACTGATTCCGAAGGACTGTTAAGCCATAGCCTAGAGGGATGTCTCTTTTCATTTTACCCATCAGAATAAGGGGCGGATGCTAGTATTTTTTTTCTCGAAGAGAGAGGTGCAGTAAAGTAAGATTGTACGCAGCATGCCGATGTTTGCTCTGGCTGCCTTCGGCTGCCTTGTCTGTTTATAGTTTATATGTTTATGGGGAGGATCAAGGGAGGGGGGCTCACAGCCAGCTGGATGCAAGGCCTTTAGAACAAGCTAGGGAAGAGGGGGGGGCCTAGGGGCCATGGGCCGTACTGGCGCGAGTGGGGAAGGCACCAAGGACGCAATGAAGAAGTTCACTCAACAAAAAAACAGAATGGTGGGTAATGATCCGCGAAGTGACGATGGCCGTCCGTAACTTTGGCGCAATTATTAGTGTCCTTGGCAGAGAGACACGCACACACACACGCGCGCGCGCAGACACACACACACCGGGGGGGAGGGGGGCACCCAGGTTTTAACACCGGCAAAAGGTGGAGAGGGTGAACAGCGGACGGAAATGCACTGGTGAAGAGAGACGAGGGAGGATTCAGTGCGTGCGGACGTTCCCTATTCGGAAAAGGGGGGGGAGGGGAATGCCCTAGAAATGGAGGAAGGGGTGATCGTGGGTGCGTGTCGTGACACGGATGCGGGGGAGTGCTGGGGTTGTGACTGCTGAGGGGTGCTTGCTGAGCTAGGTAGGTAGCCGAGCTGCGGGGCCGCTTGGGTCCCGTGTGGAACGCGATCGCAGATTGGGGTCTGAACAGTGTCATAATGGCACTACCCCACGACGACGTCAGTACGACCTCAGTCTGACGCCTCTCGTACGCCAGTGTGGCGATCGGGGCTAGTCTTTGTGGTCAGAGTCGGCGTCCAACTGGCGTCGTAATGCCGTCGCGCTGCCGTCGTCTTTGGGTCGCAAAAAAGTTCGTTTTTCGGACGCTAGTCAGACACCAGTACGACGTCGCTTTTTCAGCGCGAAAAATGTCGCGCGACCGTCAAAACAACCGGCTGGGAGTGTGTCGAACACAGAACTCCCGCGTCGAATGTCGGTGCCCGAACCCGCTGGGCCAGAGCGACTTCGTTGAGGGCGGGGGGACCGCAGCTCTAGTCTTCTTGACTCGACCCACCATGGCACGGGCCACGAGTACAGCATCTCTTTTGCTATGTTTCTTTCGCAGCGAGCAACTACAGATAGCCTACGGCCAACAGATTTACAGAGCATGACAACTAGGTTAAATGTGTATTTGATATCGGTTCAACTCGTGCGTACCGCATCCGATGGCCGGAAAGAAATAGTACTCTGGCGTCAATACTCTGTGGCCCGTGCCATGGTGGGTCGAGTCAAGAAGACTAGAGCTGCGGTCCCCCCGCCCTCAACGAAGTCGCTCTGGCCCAGCGGGTTCGGGCACCGACATTCGACGCGGGAGTTCTGTGTTCGACACACTCCCAGCCGGTTGTTTTGACGGTCGCGCGACATTTTTCGCGCTGAAAAAGCGACGTCGTACTGGTGTCTGACTAGCGTCCGAAAAACGAACTTTTTTGCGACCCAAAGACGACGGCAGCGCGACGGCATTACGACGCCAGTTGGACGCCGACTCTGACCACAAAGACTAGCCCCGATCGCCACACTGGCGTACGAGAGGCGTCAGACTGAGGTCGTACTGACGTCGTCGTGGGGTAGTGCCATTATGACACTGTTCAGACCCCAATCTGCGATCGCGTTCCACACGGGGTGGGCAGAAGGTGCTCGGTATGACACCTTGACAATGGGATGGAACATGAGTGATTGGGAGGGGGGGCTTTCTCTCATGGGGGACCGGACAGGGTGGCCGGGGAAGACAGGGAAGACATCCACGGGTCCACGGTCCACCTACAGCCCTACCCATGTTACCACACGGTTTAGTTTCACTTACGCACTGGATTCTTGTAAACACTGAATAAATACACCAGCAAACAGCGGTAGACTGACAGGAAGAGCAAAGCAAAGCAGAAGGCTGTTTCTTCTTGGAGACACACAGATAGGGGTTCGAAGGCAAAGCTCAGCGCCGCCTGCCCAGGCGTGGTGGCCACCCTTGGAACTACGAGAATAGATTGTCCACGGTACTGTCACATCGTCGGGAGCATGGGAGAGCAGACGACGCCGCCGACTAAAGATCGCTGACATGTCGAAACATGTGTCGTCTGAGCTCTCTAAAATTCACTTGAGCATAAAAAACTCAACCCCGATAAGCGTAATAGCGTAAAATGCTTAGCGAAGGAATTTACAAATCCCTTGGACAACAAGCGACAACTTAATGGGGTCGACGGTGCTGCGCTCTGTCGGGCCTTCGAACCCCAATAGGGGCGTCGGGCGCTCCCCCGGGGGCGGGAGAAGGGGGGGGGGGAGGGGGAAGGAGCACCCGACACTGCTACCACCTCACTTGTCACAGCCATGATCACAAATATCATAACAGCACCCCGATCACGGCAAGATGAATAGATAGATGGAGGACAGCTTCCTCGCACCGTTGCATAGTGGCGTCGTGTCGTCCCATGCGGCCTGCGAGTGTAGGCACCAAGCAGGCTCGCACCGACTATCTGAATGTTGGCAACAATTTGTCTCAACAGCCCAGTTGTTTTGAGGATACAAGCAGACAGACATTGTCATTATTTGTTTACATATTTTGCGATGTGCGTGCTTTGAGAATGAAAAATGAATTTTGAAGGGAAAACTGGTGAATTTATTTCTCCTCAGCAAGTTCTGGGGAACATTGAAGACAGTTTACTAGGGGATGCAGACGAAGGTGTAAATGTACTCCTCATCAATGAAGTTAAAAAGTATCCCATTCTATATGATTTCAATAATGAAAAGTACTCTGACAAAGAAATTCGAGCAAGAATTTGGACTCGCATTAGCGCAGATCTTGGAATGAGCAGTGAGTTAAACTTAATTAATGATTTGTTGTACTATTTCCATAAGAATTGTCATAACCTCACCTTTGGTTTCTTTTCTTGTTTGTTTTTTGTTTTTTGTTTTTTGATTGTTTAGTTAACTTTAGTCAATTTGTCATTCCTAATACTTGATGAGAATTTATTGCAGCTAAATCAGCTAAACACCAGTGGAAGCGCTTGCGAGACTCCCTGCGTGATGCTCTGAAACGCCAAGAAGGCAAAATGGGAGTCTCTTGCAGAAAAACTTGGCGATATTACAAGAAGATGGAATTTGTTATTCCCTTTATGACAAACAGAGAGTAAGAGTCTTTCACCACAACTAAAGGCTAGTTTATACCTAGCCTTTAGTTTAAACCTGTCTTTATCTTCATGTTTGAGACGTAGAATCCTCTTACCTACATGTTCTTTTTTGTTTCAGACCTGGTGCAATTTCAAATTCGAAACGACGTAGGAACAGGAAGCATGCTTCGAGCCATGGCCACCCTCATCAAGATGCTGCAATAAGCATGATTTCTTCAGGTGGGTTTGAGGTCTTCTTACATTCTATTCACTGATATGTTACCTGTTCAAACTTAACTTACTCTTTCTCCTGAAAGCTTAGTATTCAGCTCATAGGAATGATGTTTTAGCTAATAACTACATTTATTTGTGGCAAAACATAATAACTTTCTTTAAAATTCTCTTTTGCAGCACTGAATGCAGCTTCGGAAGGATCAAGTTACTATAACAGTAGTAATTCTAGTGGCCCCAGCGGTAGTCGCTTGTACAAGGCTGAAGGAGTTGAGATGTCTCTTCTTGAAGAGCTTGCCCACAAACCTTTGGACGAGGATTTATATTTCTGTCTTTCTATGGCAGCTAGTATGAAACGTCTAAGTGAGCAACGTCGTGCTAGACTAAAGTGTGATATGATGAGTATGCTATACACAGCACAATGTGAAGAAGCCTTCCCTTAAAAACTGTAGGAGACACCCCATGGAATCATTACTACTGGGTAGGATCATTTAATGCTTTGGTGTAGTGAATATTTTTTAAAGATGTTTTTAGAACACATTCTTTTGTAAATGTTCATTAGTCAAACAATCTTCTGTTTCTGATTAATTTTTTTAATGCAACCCAGGTGTCCTTAACTCCAAAGTTTGTAAAGCAAAGCATCATGGTTTACCAGAACTCTTCTTTAAAAAAAAAAAAATAGTTGAAAACATTTCCATACCACAGTATTGTTTTGTTAAAGTACAGTTAAATCTTGAACAACCTCCTCTGCCCAGTCAGTACAACAAGCAGAGGGGAGGTTGAGGAGTTACTCTTCCCATACGTTTTAATGTTTTCTGTTTTATGTTGTTCTTTTTCACTTTTGAGGCAGAGTGCCTTTGTGCTGCTTAGGATCTGTTCCATTTTATCGTAAGAAACCCACAAAACAGCTTCCATGAAGCAGATTTTCCTCACTTTCAGTTGTAGTTATACTTTTAAGTCATTGAGCTTTGTATATATGACTTTCATTGGTGCAAGACACAACTAGGTATCCTCCCTCTTTTCTTCTTCATTACTTTTAGTGTTATTTTTTAAATATTTATAATGTACATATGGTTATGTAATATTAGTGTTTGAGGCACATTGTGTTATTATTTAAATTTCCAGGACCTTTGTAAGAACCTTTTGTAATTATTGTTCTTCAAAACACTATAGAAAAGTTAAAACCAAATACAAAAGTTTAAATTTATGAAAATTTATTTTCTGTCACTGTTTATTTTCCACCTTTCTTTTTTTAATGGACAATTTAAACTTTTGTCAGGCACCAAAATTCCACTCAACATCGGCACAGAAGTAGACACTTTACCTAATTGATTCCATTACCAAACTTCGCCAGCTGGCTGTAGAGTTAGGTGCACAATCTACACAAACCGAAAAACAACAGAATGAAAACCTGGGATGCGGTACTCAAAATTTTCAGGTAGGGACCATATTTGCAAAATGACGCCCCTACAGTGAGGCAGCCATGAGGCAGTAAGAGCCAGCCACACACCTCGACGCTGGGCGGGCTGGACAGGACGAAGCGCACGGCCCGGGAGAGGTCTCCGGGCTGCACGACGCGGTACTCCAGCTTCTCCAGCTGCTGCTGCGGCACCAGAGGGGTCTGCACAGTCCCGGGGGAAAGGTCCTGAGAGGAGGGAGACAAAAGTGGATGGATTATCTGACGTGACCGGCATTTCGCCTTCTTAGTACAACCATGTGTCACGTCAAACGCGTTCGAAATAAAGAACGGGTTGCCTAAGTGCCAGGGCCGTAGCCGCCTCCTCGCGCCAGGGGGGGGGGGGGAATTTTTGTCTGCATTGAAGGTTGCCTACCTATCAGGGGGTCCCGCAGGTGCTTTTTCAATTTTTAACACACGATTGAATGTATTAAAAGGGTGGTAAATGTAAATTGTTAGCGAGCGAAGCGAGCTCAGAAAATTTGCGGTTCTAACGTGTGCGAGCGAAGCGAGCTGAGAAAATTTGCGGTTCTTAGGGCTTTAGGGTGGAAAACGTAATTTGTTTGCAATTAAAGCGAGCTCAGAAAATTTGCGGTTCTAAGGGTTACTTGGTGGTAAACGTGTGCGAGCGAAGCGAGCTGAGAAAATTTGCGGTTCTTAGGACTTTTTAGAGTGGTAAACGGCGTAATTTGTTTGCGAGCAAACAGAGCTCGCGCGGGAAGAGAGAAAATCTGCGGTTCTTACGACTTACTAGGGTGGTCAGTGTTTGTCCGAGAGCTGAGAAAATTTGCGGTTCTTAGGACTTTTTAGAGTGGTAAACGGCGTAATTTGTTTGCGAGCAAACAGAGCTCGCGCGGGAAGAGAGAAAATCTGCGGTTCTTACGACTTACTAGGGTGGTCAGTGTTTGTCCGAGAGCTGAGAAAATTTGCGGTGTGCTGAGTGCGACACTTCATTAGCCGATATTTCAACACCTGGCATTTTTTTAGGGAAGTGGGGTTCACTCCTACTTCCCCAACGCGAAGCAGCTGAGAGTGAGGGGGCGAGGGAATGACCAAAGGAGAAAGGGGACTTTGAATTTCGCAGCCAAACGCATTCGCACCACGCTCCCCCAGCAGCAGGGCGAGTCCTTACCGTCACCCTCACGTTGACGCCCTGGTTCCTCAGCTCGGCACGCAGCGCGCGGTTGAAGCCGATGACGGCGTGCTTGGAGGCGATGTACATGGACATGGGGAACATGGCCAGGATCTCTCGGGAGACGGACTCGGCGTGTCCCACGGTGCTGCAACGACAAAGCGCATGAGGGTTGAAACAAGGGGCGCGTTTGCACTCGAAGGTACAACGACCTGCGACCTACCTGCCGATGTTGACGACGTGGCCGTCATCGATTCCGTGCTTCTGCATGCTGCTGATGGCCCTCTTGGTGGCCGCGGCCAGGCCGACGACGTTGGTATTCATGGTGGCCGCCATCGTGGTCATGTCGGAGTCTGGTGCAGCAACAGAGGGACGGCATCAACCTCCTCCCCGCCCAGCAAACACCCGCGCCAAAAAGCTCGAGACAAATCGACAACAACTCGCAGTGTACACACCCAGGAACGGCTTGATCGGCGCGATGCCGGCGTTGTTGACGATGGCGGCGATGCCGCCGAGGTTCTCGTCGACCCACTTGAACACGCGGTCGAGGTCGGCCTCCTTCGTGATGTCGGCCTGCATGGGGTGCACCGCGCCGCCCGCACCTGCAGCAGCGTCGGCCAGCCGCACCGCCAATGCCTGCAGCAACCAAGCGCCGCCTTGAGTCCGCAGCGACGGCCTTCTGGTCCAGGTCCAGGACGCTCCGCGACGTCGTGCACTCACCTGCAGCGCGGCCTCGGCCACGTCCACGGCCACGACGCGCATCCCGGACAGCGCGAGGTCCTCGGCGATGGCCGAGCCGAGGCCCCCCGCCGCCCCCGTGACCACGGCGACGCGGCCGCGGAACCTCGACATGTCCAAGCCCTCCATGGTGCTGCTGATGACTGCGGTGACCGCGCGGCCGGGCCTCGGCCGGCCACCCACGGCGCCGGACCGGCCGGACCGTGTTGGTTTGGGGCAGGGCCGGCCGGCAGGACGGAGACTTAGATAAGGGGGGAGGGAGGTCAGTCGGAGGCCCCGAGTCCAACGACTTGTGCCCCTTTCACAAATAAGGTGACCTCGTACGTGGGGGAAAACAAACATAAAAATCAAACACGGAGCACGAATCTTTCGTTGCCGATGAGGACTCTCCGTTCTTCAGGAGGAATCGGGACGCCCAGTGTCTTCAGCCCGCTTCAGCCAGCGTTAGAGTGACCGAGTGACAGCAGATTTTGTGACTGTGGCAGCCGCTCGGCAACCATCTCGCGTGCGCACCGCTTGGTCGAAGGTAGTCGAAGGCCTGTAGCGCCACCGATCCGGCCCGCAACACACCGCTGTGAGACGGTGGCCTACCTTGCCCCTGAAGACGCCGAGCAGGGTAGGCCACCGTCTCCACAGCGGTGTGTTGCGTGCCGGATCGGTGGCCTACCTCACAGGCGCTACAGTCGTCCAAGTCGACAGTTCGGTTCGAAAGAGCGGCAATCCGCTCGTCTGTGGCACTTGTAGCGGGCGAGGCGCAGCGCGCCCGGCAGATAGGCACCCCTCCAGACTCCCGGACGAGGCTGGCGGCCTGCCACGCGGCGGCGCGTCGCTCCTAGTCCGGTCCTGGCACGGGCGTGAGTCCCACGGCATGTCCGTCCGGCAGGTTGATTCCAAACAGTGCTGCTGTCGTCGCTCTGTCTCCCTCGCACTCATGAGGCACACCCCAGGGGTGCGAGAGAGACAGAGCGACAAAGCAGTGTTCGGAATCAGCCGGCGGTTCGGGCCGAGACAAAGCGGCTATTCATCAGCTGCTGGCTCACCTGTGGATGGAGGGGAGGGGGGCGCCAAGTTTACGTTGCGATTTAGACCTTTTCCGATTTGTCTTCCGCAAAGCAAGGCAGAGCGGTAATGAGCGGAGCTACGTCCTCCTTCCCCGAGCAGCGGAGTGCGGGGGCCCACGTCGACCATTTGCAGTTTTCTAGCTAAATGTTTCTTGTTTTGCTTCTCTCTTCTCTGGTCGGAGCATGATCTTCCCTTCGCGAACGGCTTCGAGGTGAACAAACCCCTCGCCCTACCTGTGCCTCTTCGGCGTGGCGCGGCGTGGGACTCTAAAAAAGTGAGCGCGTATGAGCGTTGGCGATGAGGCCTGCGGTTTATTTCTGCGGGTCAACCAGACCATGACTTTTGACATGTGTCGGCGCGTGGCGGCGTGGCGGCCGCGCGGGCAGGGGCCGTGGCAGGGGAGGGTGATGCCAGCGATAGTCGCCGAGGATGACGAGGGTGTCCTCTTGGCCAAGATGATCCCCATCGTGATAGGAGGGAAGACACAGCGCCACCGCGCCGAGCAGGCCGAGCAGCGCGTCGAGCATGGGGCAGCGCGGGGCAGGTGGGGTGGGTGGGGTGGGGTGGGGTGGGGTGGGTGGGTGGGGTGGGGTGGGGTGGGGTGGGGTGGGGTTTGGTGGGGGCTGCTCGGGCTGCCCCTGCGCCCGGGTTTCAGTGACGCGTTCCACAGACCGACAAACCGACAAACCCTGCAAACGGACAGCGTCCAGAAACCCGCGGTCCATTGACAAAACGCAGCTTGGGAGATTTTTTGGGCCTTCGCAGGAGGAAATTACATTTTGAGGACTCCTCTTTTGTGCGACTGAAGCCTAGTAGGCCCAGTAGCCAGGAGGCAGTTGGATGGCTAGGCTGTATGATGCTTGTTTGGCCAAGTGATTACACCTGTGTGCGTGTGTCGACGAAGCGACGTGCGACTGCGTGCACAGTCCGACAACGTTTTGTGTTTCATAATTTTAGACTCCACGCTACAGCCTCGACTCGGCTTTCATAAGCTGATCCACCCGTTCTCGGTTTTCGCTCCCGATCAATTTTTAGAATTAAATAGAGTGGGGAATCGGGCCGGGCTGCGCTGGCTTCTTTGGCCCACACCATAAAAATTAGCGACTGTCAGTCAGTCAGTGTGAGGCAGTGTGGCCTGCCTGGCCGGAGGCTGAGGGGCGAGGAAAGAGGAAACTCTTATTGCCATGGATAATGCAGACGCGCAGCACCACTGTAATTGGGGAGGAGACACGGTGTCACACACACACACACGCACACACACACACACACGAAGTAGAAGTGCGTGTGTGCTTACTTCAAACGGCGCCTTGAGGCACGCACTTTAAAGCGTGCGCACACATGTTTAGACAGCGCACCGGTGGGCCGGTGGGCCGGTGGGCTGGGTCACAGGGTCACTGCTGCAAGTAAGTGAAGCCTGCAGCCCTGCTGGTCATCACCGACACCGACGGCGGCCTGAATCAAGGGAAGACTTCCTTTGATCCCAAATCGCAGCAGACTGACTTCGAGAGTCGTCTTCGTCGCTCTGTCTCTCTCGCACCTGTAGGGGACGAGGGAGACAGAGCGAGTCTGCAGGGCCATTCCAGCACCACCGACGCGACACTGCGAGTCGCTTTGCTCGGTTTGCCTCTTCGTCATGCTTTGACGAGGCCCACCCCGGCCCCACCCCGGCCCCACCCCTTCCCCGGCGGGGCCGCGGGGCCCAGGACCACGCGGGGCCCCGGCGGGGTACGGCACGGGGGCCGAAGCACTCAGTCAGCCAGGCGCCCGGCTCAGCCCGGCTGGTGCGGCGTCCCGAAGGTGTCCCGTCGTGTCCCCGCGAGCAGGACCGGGAGCGCAGCGGCGCAGCAGCCCAGCCCACGAGGTCCCTTCCGCGGTCCGCGAGTGGTGGTGCCGCTCAAGCTAGTCGTCATGCAGGTGTGTCGGGACGCGCGGTGAAGTGTTTCGACTGCATGCTGGTGGCGGTGGTGGAATGGTATGGAGTCGCCGGCCGGAGGCAAGGGCGGCGCCGAGGGACTCTGTGAGGGACTCTGCGAGGAGCCGGCCGGCGAGGTTGCCCGCGCCCATCATGGGACTCCAAGTGCACCGAGTGTGTGACTCAAGGATTACAGTGGCGGGGAGCGGCCTGCGAAGCCTGCGAAGCCTGCGAAGCCTGCGAAGCCTGCGAAGCCTGCGAAGCCTGCGAAGCCTGCGAAAGCCCTGAAGCAACTTGCAGCAGCGTGGTGAGTGATTTTAGCGCCGAAATCAGTGAAACGGCGAGTGCGGTCAACGGGGGTTACATCCGCCCATGGGGTAACCGGGGCAACCTCAGGCAGGTTTCCATGCAGGCCGATGAACGCTTTGTGATGCCAACCCGCAAGCGAGCCAATTCAAATCACCCGATACAACATGTCATATCTGATAACTCAGGAGAAGATTTACTTCATTTACACTAGCGTCCGTGGAATTTTTATCTTTTTCTTGCCCGCTAATCACTTATTCTCACGCCTAATAATTATTCCAAACATCGTACCATCCTTGAGGCGTTTTGCTCGGAATTAACCCAGGCGACGAAGCCGAGAGGGAAACGACTGAGAAATTTTGTGTACATCGGATAGGGATAACCTCGGATAACCCGCGGATTACCTCCGGATTACATCGAAAAATTTCCAGGATTACCATTGGATTACGCCGGATTTCCCCGCATTACCTCAGAATTTCCCCGGATTACTTCGAAATTTCTGGTTATCCGGATAGCGGATAACCAATTTGCTGTTACATCGGATAACTGAAGTCGTTTCCCCCTCGGACGAAGCACTCAGAAGGCAACCCGTCCTACTCGTGTTTACACCTCCGCCACGGTGATGGTGGCAGTGAGGAGTGAGGTCGTCCTGGCGTCCTGGCCCTGCCATGCCCTGCCATGCCGTGCCATGCCATGCCGTGCCATGCCATGCCGTGCCATGCCATGCCATGCCGTGCCATGCCATGCCATGCCATGCCAACACTAGCGGGGTGTGTATTTCGCCAGCCTGCCGTGGCGGGGCGCGCTCAACATCCCCTCGAGCGACTGATTCCCCGCAGCAGCGCGTCCCGCCGCTCTGCGTGTCTCTCTCGCACCCCTTCGCAGTGCCCCAGAGCCCTAGAGGGACAGAGAGAGAAGGAGCGACGACATCGTCGTTTGCCCGGCCGAATAATTCGCGGCGTCAGATGCGGACGCCAGGCTGTCCGATTTCATTCCCCATTAGTGACCAGTTAGGACCGGGGGAAGGGGGGGGGGTCGCGTTGAGGTGAGCGGTGGTCGTTTCATGGCGCGATGACGGGCCGTGTCCGCGGCCGCGTCAGGACGCCGTAGAACAAACCTGCATTAGCGCAAGTATTGAGGCGCAGCCAATTAGACGCCGCGGCTGCGGCCGGGAGGGGGTGGGGGAGGGGGTGGGGGTGGAAGAGAGGGGAGGGAGGCGGCGTGTTGATGGCGGGAAGGGGCAGTGAAAGTGCAGGGGGTGGACGAGGGGTACCAGGTGGGGCGCCGCCGGGTAGTTTGTCATCTTGCATGCTCCACGTGTGACCGTGGCATGGCCGTGGCATGGCTCCGCCGAGGCGGGATGCCGAGCTGCCCTCTGATTGTGTAGGTGTGTGTGCACGCGTGTGTGTGTGTGTGCGTTTCAAAAAAGTGCAACAAATAATACACTCTCGAAACGCGCCGCAATGGCGCCCAAAATGTTGCGTTCATTTTATTGTTTTTATTGTTGTTTTTTATTCTTCCTGGTGTCTCACGTTTCCGAGCGGTAGGTGGTCCCTCTGGCGCTCACCTGTCACAAATAAAGTCACACCCTCGCGTCACGGCGTCACGGCGTCACAGCACCGTCGCTGGGGAGCCAATCCCATAACGCACAGTGGGCCAGACGCCGGCGGAGGCGGCCAAAACTCTAGACGCGTTTTTAGCTCCAGAGTCGCTAAATGGGACTCGAACCGAACGTGTGACCCCATCAATGGATTCCTCGTTCGGAGAGCAATTCATTGGTGGGGTCACACGTTCCGTTCGAGTCCCATTTAGCGACTCTGGAGCTCAAAACGCGTCTAGAGTTTTGGCCGCCTCCACCGGCTTCTGGCCCACTGTGTAACGACGCGCGGACCTCCCCGTAGCATCCACCTCGTGTGTCCGGGCAGGGCGTGTCATGTCTTAGAACGGCCTATAACCTTCGCCAAATCAACTGAAATGGAAAACCAAAATCTTGAGCGTCATTTCAATGAGTCATTGGCATTTCCCTACACGTATTTGCACTACTGCCGCCAAAACAAATCCAACAGCTGTTCGACAACGCTCAAAATAATGAATACAATCGCAGTTAACGCCCTCTTACCCCTCCTCCTCGTTCCGATATGCACTCACACGGAGGAACGCGTGTGTGTACGAGCGCATGCACTGTGCGAAAAAACCACAGTGAATCCCGTTAATTTTTTTGCCGGGATTTACTGTAGTTCAGAACACAGGATATACCGTGCCTGGCTACAGTATCTACTGTGCCTGGTACAGGATATTCCGTACTCTACTCCTGTGGTACAGTAAATCCCGTACAAAGTACAGTAGATCCTGTTAAAAAAGTACAGTAAATCCTGTACTCTGAACTACGGTGACAGCTGTACTAATCACTACAGGATTTACTGTGATTTTTTCCCACAGTGTGGTGGCATTCATCTCGTCACCAGCCATTGCTTAAATAAGCTGTCCGCGAGTCTGCTTCTAATGAATATCGCGTCACAGGGGTCCGCGTGCGGCCAACAGCGAGGGGGAACCTGGCAGGACCGGGAGGGGGGAGGGGGAGCGGGAGGGGGAGGGGAGGGGAGGGGGAGGGGAGGGGAGGGGAGAGGGGGCGTCCGGGCGGCGATGCGCCACATTAGCTGTCTCCCCCAATTATACCAGTATGCTTAAAGGCGGGCCGCGGGAAAAGGGAAAGGGAAGGGGGTTGGGGGTCGAGTGTCTAGAATACCCGTTGAAAGGGAAGGAAAGTGGAGGACAGATTGGCGTCGACAGGGGCAACAAGTGGGCGTGTTTGAGCCAGACCAATTTGCAGCTATTTTCCCGTGCGGCGCGGGACGCGTCCACGGTAAATTCTTCTCCTGGAATTCCCAGGAATATCGCGGTCAATTTCCAGGAGATTGTTCTACCGTGTTCCCTCTAGGCCTAGGCTAGGCCAAGGGCGTTTACGATTTTTGTTTGTGATTTGTGCAGGGCGACGCGCTCGGCGGTTGGAGGCGACGAGCCGCCGAATGGGTGCGATGGACGTCGGCCACGGCCACGCCCTCGGCCCCCGCAGCCCGGACGCCAGTCCGGACGACGCCCGGCCCGGCAGCGGCAGCCCCGGCCTCGGCCCCAGCCTCGGCCCCAGCCTCGGCCCCAGCAGCACCGCGGAGCACGCCAAGCGCGCGGAGCGCCGCAGCACCAGCCCCGCGGCCTCGTTCGCCTCGGCGGCCGGCGGGGAGGTCGCCCAGGGCGGCCAGGGTGGCGGCCAGGGTGGCGGCCAGGGCGGCCAGGGCCCAGCCAGCCCGGCGTCGCTGGACCACGCCGTCGGCCGGCTGCTGCAGGGTGGGTAGTGGGTAGTGGGTAGCCGACGACGCGGTGCTGCTCGACACGCGGACACGGCCGCGATGACGCATGGCTCGCGCCGCTCGCGGTGTGCAAACTGACGAACGCTCCATTTGCGTTGCAGCTTGTAGAGCCCCACACGTCATTAATCCTGAGGGAGGGCGTCGCGTCGCGTTCCTCTCTCTTCAATCTCCCATCTTCCCTCCTTTTCCTCCCCGCAGGCTACGACTGGACCACGGTGCCCGTGACGCGGCGCCCCGGCTCCCCGCGGCGCGTGCACGTCAAGAGGCCCATGAACGCCTTCATGGTGTGGGCGCAGGCCGCGCGCAAGCGGCTCGCTAAGAAGCACCCCCAGCTGCACAACGCCGAGCTCAGCAAGACCCTCGGCAAGCTGTGGAAGTCAGTATATCGTCAGTGTTTGGCGGGGTTGTCTCATGGGATGCACGTGTAGCGTTAGTAACGTTGGGTGGATTCGATGGTCTCGCTAGAGACAGACACACTTGCGGTCGATAGGTGACATTCTGTCAGGAGTTTTGGAGCTCATTGGTGGCAATCTTGATTCCAGGGAGCTCCAGGACCACGAGCGCAGGCCCTTCGTGGAGGAGGCGGACCGACTGCGTGCGGCACACAAGAAAGAGCACCCCGACTACAAGGTGAGGCCGTGCGGCGTCGCTCTGTCTCTCTCGCACTCATGGGACGTCTCCTATGCCAGGAGCGAGAGAGACAACGACGAAAACGACTCTGGGAATCAGTCTGCTGGCCGCTATCTCGACCGCCATTCACTCTGCTTGCAGTACCAGCCGCGGCGGCGGAAAGCGGCGCGAGTGCGCGGCTTGGGCCTGGACTCGCACCTCGCCGACGACGGCGGCGGGGCGCGTCCGGGTTTGGCCGGCACCGAGGACGCGCGCGCCGAGGGCGCTGAGGAGGTGGAGGCCCCCAGCTCGTCCTGCCAGGGCTACCCCTACAGGTTGGAGACTGCAAACTCCACAAGTGCAAGTGTGCAGTTGCATGCATTCCTCCTTCACGTGCCCTTATGTTCTCTCTACAGGTCGGACGCGTCGGCGAGGACCACGCCGGACGCCTGCACCTCCACCAGCCCCGCCGCCAGCCCCGGCCTGCAGCCCGTGCTCAGCCCCTCGCACCACCTCGCACACCTCAGCCTCGCCCCCTCCCACCAGGGCCACGGCCTCGGACACGGCCTCGGACACGGCCTCGGCCACCACGCGCACGCCTCGCAGTTCGCGCCCACCGTGGCCGAGGCCGTGGCCGCCATGCACCACGGTGACTCCAGGGCGGTGCTCGCCCGGTACAGCCAGCGGGGGTGAGTACATCGTGCGTGCCGTGGGGAGCAGCGTGCTTCGCGGGGCATTACGTCGCTGTCTCTCTCGCATCCCCACGGGAGGCCCACAGTGGGGCAGAAGACCGGTGGAGGCGGTCAAAATACCGGAGGTGTTTTGAGCCCCAGAGTTGCTAAATGGGACTCGAACCGAACGCGTGACCCCACCCGAGGGGTCGTCAACTCTCCCCGGCCGTGTACGGAGTAGTATATATTACTTGTAATACATGTAATACAAGGTAATACGAGTAATATGTGGTAATATAGTAATATGAAGTAATATAAGGTAATATAAAGTAATACAAGGTAATATATGGTAATATAATGGTAATATTTGATTTAAAAATGGTGTAAGTGATGAGAAAACGCTCCCACAAAGTCTCCACGGGGAATTCCACGCCAGACCATCGCACCCCCCGAAATCGACGGCGATGGAATTGGCCAAAATAGGTGTCAATCCACTTAGGATGACCCCTTGAGTCACCCTGCAAAATTTTTTGGTCCAACTCAAAATCGTTCAGATTTTATAGCGACTTGAAATTTTTGTCAACGTTGAATGTCGCAACTTTTGTCCACAGAGCATCTGTGGTCAGATAGTGACCAGCCAGGTTTCATTGTCTTCACAAAAGACTACTCTATCCATAAGAAAAATTTATTTTTGAAAAAGTTTAAAAACTTGGGAAATATTAAGAAAAATCAATGAAAATTTCACAAAAATGGATGCATAAAAAAAGCTGGTCCTTCTATTTTGACGATACTTGTTTCAAAAGTCACTTATCCTGAGTCGAGCAAGCCCACAAAATTTCAACTCCGGCCCAGCTTCCTAACTATGGATCGGTCCACATTTTATACTTTTGGGGCTAAATTTGGTATCGAAACTTGAACGGCATGAATCAAGAGTGCATGTTTTCACTTCTAAGATCACTTCTGAGCTTCGGATTCACCCCCAAACATCAATTCAAATCAGACATTCCATGTCCAGAGATATATTTTTGAGTGTTTTAACTTCAACGTTGAGATTTTGGGTTAACAAGTAAAATTATGCTTGCGCAGACCATTTCCACCATATGAAAATATTCTTTTCAGTCTGAGTATTTCCCCTTACTTCATTTTACTAACCTGATGAAGAATTCAACACATTAGCCGATTGATTCCGTCAGTCCTATCAGGAGAAGCTCCCTGACTGATATAGGAGCTCACATATCATGGCCCACACCACAGAAAACAAGAAAATCTTAACATTTGAGACAAACGTTGTCCTCTACACTTTACTTTTCAAATCGTCTGCTTGCACTGCGCCAATCCCAGGTATGAGAAATTGATAGTGCAGCACAGTAAGTTTCTCATACCTGGGATTGGCGCAGTTGAAGCAGACGATTCGAAAAGTAAAGTGTAGTGATCAGGACAACTTGGGGGTTTTGGGTCCAGAAAAAATATTTTTTTCAACTATCTATATTTGATCAGCACCCCTTGAAACGTAATTTTAACATGGTGCCTCAAAACATTTTTTTCGGGGAAAAAGTCCTTTTCTCTAAGTTCTAATGACAACTTTTTCCTTTTAGGGGCAAATGTTTTAAGGCACCATGTTAAAAAAAGTTTCAAGAGGTGCTGATCACATGGGGATAGTTGAAAAAAATATTTTTTCTGGACCCAAAACTTAAGGGGGCAGTCTCGTCCCTGTACCCTTTTTTAGGGGGGTTTTCCCCCCTCTTTTGATGACGATGATTTTTTAAATATACCTCTTAGAGACAAACGGTAAAAACCAAATGAAAGAACAAAATTTTTACAACATTTTCAAAAAAAAATATTTTGTTTTGTCTTCAGTTGTAAGGGAGTTATAGGGAAAGCAACAAAAGCCGACAAAACATACAAAATTTCACTGCGCGACAATTTTCTCCGGAAGTTCTTAACTTTTTGGCAATCGGTTTGCGGCATCTTGAAGATAAAAAAATCCTCTTTACTTTAACCTACGATCGTCCATGTAGCCCAAGGAAAACCTAAATTAAAACCGTTCCTAAGTTTGTATAGGTTTTTGGTTACGTTTTAAAAAGTGTAATCCTTGGGCTATATGGACGATTGTAGGTTAAAGTAAAGAGGATTTTTTTATCTTCAAGATGCCGCAAACCGATTGCCAAAAAGTTAAGAACTTCCGGAGAAAATTGTCGCGCAGTGAAATTTTGTATGTTTTGTCGGCTTTTGTTGCTTTCCCTATAACTCCCTTACAACTGAAGACAAAACAAAATATTTTTTTTTGAAAATGTTGTAAAAATTTTGTTCTTTCATTTGGTTTTTACTGTTTGTCTCTAAGAGGTATATTTAAAAAATCATCGTCATCAAAAGAGGGGGGAAAACCCCCCTAAAAAAGGGTACAGGGACGAGACTGCCCCCTTAAGTCCAGTGGTAAAATGACCCAAAACTTCAATTGATCACAGTTCCTCTAATAATTGCCTGAGATGGCTGAAATTTTGTGGGGGTGTTTACCTATGGGTAGGCACCATTTAAGCCAAAGAAAAGCGAAATCGCCGATGGTCTGCTTCGAACGGCCCCGATACGCTCAAATCTTCACTAAAAATAGTGAAATTGAGCAACTTTGAGAGCCCGTAGCGTCCAAACCCGACGTCGTAAAGCCTCGCGCGACCCGGCATTCGAAAGAGCGCACTTTTTTCTTTCGGAAACGACATTTTGTCCAAGAAATACAAGGTAATACAAGGTAATATAAGGTAATATATGGTAATATGAGACAATATAAGTAATATGTGGTAATATAGGTAATATAGGTAATATAAGGTAATATTATGGTAATATGAGGCCGTGTACGGAGTAATATACGAGTTGACGACCCCTCGACCCCACCAATGGATTCCTCGTTCGGAGAGCAATCCATTGGTGGGGTCACACCAACCACGGTTTGAGTCCCATTTAAATTTAATTTAAATTTAAATTTAAATTTAATTAGTGACTCTGGAGCTCAAAATGCGTCTAGAGTTTTGGCCGCCTGCACTGGTCTTCTGGCCCACTGTGAGGCCCCATGAGGCCCCATGAGTGCGACAGAGGCAGAGCGTCGACACGCCCGGCTGGTTCAGTAGACGTTTCCGCAGACGGGAGTAACGTTCTGCTGCTCCCGCTTGCAGGGCATACGGTGATGCGACGTCGCTGTACCCGGGCCACTACCAGGCTCAACAGGAGGTGCCCCAGTACCACCACCACCCGCCGCACCAAGTCCACCAGCACGACCGGGGCAAGCCGACGCCAACGCCGCCGTACCCCTGGTGAGTTGGACTGCGCTACAGTCGGTTACAGTCACTCCAATAGGGTACTTTCGTAGATCCCTGAGCCGGAAGCACACAGACGCCATGTTGGCGGAAGTAGATCCAAACTTGACATGGAAAAGAGACGTTCGTCAAAGGTATCGGCCACACTTGAACATAAATAGTCGTTTGATACTTGTTTGCAGTGCATATGTGTTTCGGGAGCAATATTTGTACAGCTCGGCTATAGTTTTGGATCCGAAGAGAGGTTAGTTTCCGGCCAATTTGGCGTCTGCTGGTCTGCTTGCTTCCGGTTCAGGATTCTACGAAAGTACCCTATCCAGAGAGACATGTGAAGGAAAAACTTTGCGGTGTTGGTGTTACAGTGCATATTCGCAGTACGCGAGCTCGGGCGGTGACGCGTACCGCGGTGGCGTCTACCTGGGCAGTGACTCCCCCCACGGCACCGCGCACGGCGCCGCACACGCCGGCTTCGTGATGCACAGCAACACCCTGGCCGAGCACCACGCCGCGACGACGCCCTACCCTCAGGTCCACGGCGTCCACGCGCCGCACTCCGCGCACGCCGTCCACGCCGTCCACCACGCCATGAACGGGGGCTTCCCCCAGGTGGCCTCGCAGACGACGCCGTCGTCCTCGTCGGCGTCCGGGACGCAGGACCCTCAGCCCTACCCGTACCAGTCGTCGTACTGCGGGTCAGTGCGTTTTCGCTGCCGCCCTGAAGCGGATTCATTCGAAACCTTACAGTGAAGCCAAAGCCTTTTGACCTTTGCACGGCCATTTCGGACATCGTTTGCGTCGCTCTGTCTCTCTCGAAACTCATACTGCTTTCCGTACCGGTGCGAGTGAGACAGTGCGATGAAACGCTGCACAGTGGGCCAGAAGACTGGTGGAGGCGGTCAAAACTCTAAACGCGCTTTGAGCTCCAGAGACGCTACTAAATGGGACTTAAACCGAGCTTGTGACCCCACCAATGGATTCCTCGTTCGGAGAGCAATTCATTGGTGGGGTCACACGTTCGATTCGAGTCCCTTTTAGCGACTCTGGAGCTCAAAACCCGTCCGGGGTTTTGGCCGCCTCCGCCGGTCTTCTGGCCCACTGTGCGCTGCCTGGTTTCAGTCTGCAGAAGCGCCTGCCGGGTAGGCCGCCCCACCGTCCCGCAATACACAGTAGTGAGAATGGTGGTCTGCGTTGCGCCTCGTCTTGTCGGGGGCAAGGTAGGCCACTGTTCTCTCATCGGTGTGTTGCAGAACGGCGAGGCGGGCGCTTCAGGTCAAAAGTCCATCCCGCCAGACCGATCATTTACTAGGGCGCTCTAGAGCGTACACGTGACGTGGCCGAAACTTTGTCGTAGCAAGGTTGCGAGCTACGTGTTCCCTCGTGGGTGGGACCTGTTTGAGTATTCATGGGTTTCAGGTTTAGCACACTCATCCATGCTCGTCTGGAATTTTTTTGGTGTCCTTGTTTCCTTCTACTGCTGTAGTTTTAGCTACAACCATTGCGTTACTATGTTTCAGGCCACCCATGCAAAAGTACTGACGGACAGAGTCCACCGACCGATCATCACATCGGGTGATCAAGTCTCTCGATCGCCGTCGCCCCGTTCCCGTCCCTCTTTATCTTCAGTTTATGTCGACCTGATGAGTCACCCGTTTTCAGCTGTTTTGTAAATAAAAATACTTGTTGTTTTGTTTTTTAATGGATTGTGTTTTCCTCTCTTTTCTAAGCGTATAAATAGCGCATATACAGTACACTATACAAAACAACACGTTCGAAACCACAGCGGGTTGCCCGTCAGCGTTGGAACCCCGCGCCGTGGGCGGCAGGCGAGGCGGCGGCGGCACGCGCGCGCTCTGCTGGCGGCGACACGAACCAAGCTGTGTTGAATTGTCAGTCGGTCGGTGGAACTTTGTGCTGCGGGTTATTTTACTGCGCGTTCAAACTTAGGGCGCAACGAAATGGTTGCGCCTGACGGTACAGGGACCTCGTTCCTCACGCCACTCTCCGACTATTTGGGGGCTTCAGAACATGCCATTCGACTCCTATTATCAATCTTTCTTGGTAAGTTTACAGCAGAACACAGCAGAAGACGGAGCACCTAACCAACAAAATGGGAATGTGTTTTCTCAATGTCATGACATTTTCCTTCTTGGTCGTTACAATGACTTGTATAACATTAAAACAATCCTGTTTGATTTACTCCCAAGTTTCCATGTCTCGTATTCAATTTGTCTGTGACGTCAAGGTCGATGTAATGCTGGACTTTCTGGCGCAAGTTATGTACTATTTTGGAATAATGTAGAAAGAAGGCCACGTCTCTCATCTAAATCCCTTTAATTTTTCTATTTTACTATTAAAAATATGCTTTTAATTAATCGTTCCTCTTCGCACTGAAATTTTCTTGCTACACAATGCTGCAGCTTACTAATCTAACATGCGAGTGACCCCATTTGGATGATTGCATAGTCATGATTGTCACCTGTTTTCCCCATCATTCTTCAATTTTCATTATTCTATTTGTTTTATTTTTTTTAAATTGAATTCTAATGATCTAATTTATGTGCAGGATATCCAATCGTTCTTTTCCATCGACACTTTCTCTATGGACGGTCTCCGATCTTGCAACATTTGCTCTTCATCACCACAGGGTTCTCTGTGGCCTCATTTTGCTATGGTTAGCCAAATCCATTTCATAGTTATCAAAATTACTGAACTGTATTGTGATTGAAAATTTAGTACTACCTGAAAACTTGATTTCAGGATGGGATATTCTTCACCTGATTGGAACTGTAGCAGTTGTGTATGTCATATTATTGTTATTTGGTGGCTCTGTATTTGGAGCAGTTTTAACCCTTTCCTTCACAATGACGTACCTTCTGTGGGGTAAGCTCTCAGTGCCACCCTAACAACTATTTCATAAATTCCATAAGTTCCATTCTAAATTAGTGCCGGGATTTCAGGTTACTATTCGACAAGCACCGATGTCTATGACATAAAATGGACCATGCCCCATTGTGTTCTTACCTTGAGATTGACTGGAGTTGCCATAGATATGTATGATGGGTCACAAAAAAAGGTAATAATTGCACTAAAGAATTCTATTCGTAATATCTGTTGCTGTGTTCTTCTTTGCTGAATTTTGTACTACATTCTGTGTTCCTTTGTTCTGGGTCTGTAGGAATCTCTATCTGCTGAGAATAAAAAATCAGCCTTGGATCAGCTACCATCAATTTTTGAACTGTACGGCCACTCTTTCTTCCCCTCAGCGTTCCTAGTGGGACCTCAATTCCACATGAAAAGATACCAAAACTTTGTGTCTGGAAAACTTGTTCCATCAGTAAGTTAAAATGTGATTAATCACCAAAATTTTGAAAAGTTCTCTGTACATAATTTTCCTAATTTTGTGTACTTATTTTCCAGAGTAGCCCCTCTGAATTGCCAGACTGTGTTAAACCTGCACTTGTCAGATTGGGAACCGGAATTTTGTATCTTAGTATTTACCAAATTTTAACACTGTGGGTCCCAGACATGTATCCCGATTCTGAAAGCTTCATGGTATGTCACTGAATCATTTATAAGTGTCCTACCAAATGTTATGCAGCCCTTTCAATAATTGAATCATTCCATTTTCAGGAGGAAAGCTTCATCAAGAAGCACCTGATGATAGGATTGTGGGGTCGCACTACGTTATATAAATATATTTCGTGCTGGTTGGTTACAGAAGGAGTGTGTATTATGTCAGGTATGTTAAGTATAGAAGCTCCTGATTACCACCCTTTAAAGAAGACTACCTATGTTTCTAACTCCAGATACTTTTTTTCTTTTGTGGGGAATTACAGGAATCACTTACAATGGGAAAGATGAAAATGATGAGGCCCTGTGGGATGGGTGTGCAAATGTCAAACTGTCAGTGTTTGAGGGTTGTACCAAATTCAATCATTACATTTTGTCTTTCAACACTAACACCAATAACTGGATCGGCCAGTAAGTACAGTTATTCAAGAATTCTGCAGACATATGGTCCCATTCCTATGAAAGATTTTGCTGCCTAGAAAGGTGACAGTGAGAATAAAATAAGGTTTGTGATAATAGACAACTGTTTTCTGCTTTCTCCCAGGTATGTGTACAAACGTTTAAAGTTTTTGAACAGCAAGCATGCCTCTCAAGCTGGAGCACTGGGTTTCCTTGCCATTTGGCATGGTTTCCACTCAGGATACTATGTCTGTTTCCTAAATGAATTTATAGTGATGCTTATGGAAAAAGAAGTAAGGACATGAGAACTCTCTCTCAATCTACTTTTTGTATTTATTTTTAAACTGATCAAAATTGTGGCAAAAATACTGTATTCTAACATATTTTAATCATCTTTCAGGTGGAAAGTCTTCTGGCAAGGAATGAAAAGGCTGCTGCTTTCCTTGCTAAACCTGTGGTGTCTCCAATCGTCTGGATCCTCTTGAAACTTTACACCTTCGTTTTCATGGGCTTCTGTCTCATACCATTTGTCCTGTTGTCATTCAATCGGTACTGGGCTTCATACAAAAGTCTATATTTCTCTGGGTACATCTTTTTCCTTGGATGGCATTTGTATGCTCCTTTAGTTAGAAAGGCTCTCAAGCCAAGCAGGCCCAGAAATGCTCATCAGGACTAGAAATATTCGTAACAATGAATTTCATCTCTTGGTGGGAAATTGTGTGATTTAGTTTTGCCAAATTATATGTGATTGTTATTGTTGTTGTTGTTAATTAATTTAGCAGTTAATGTGTCCAATACGAGCACTGTTTAATTATGTTCACTCTTTTAGATGGAAATTTAAAGTGCTGCATTTTCTGTCAAAACTTGCAACTCAATTGGTTGCAAAAAATCAACCACAGGAAAACGACCACTCCCTAACTGTTATATTTTTAAAGCCTTATATTTACTCACTGCTCATACTTACTTTTAAGTATCCTGCAATGTATTTAAAAGGGCAAACATAATTCTAAAATTTTAGCATGTTAAATGTGACTTTGCTTTCTTGCCCATCTCTCATATTTTGAAAATAATGAAAATTACAAATTAGTATTCACTGAAGACTTCTTATTATTGCAGCTTTTGCATGTCTGTCTGAAATAATTATAGTATGCTGTATTTTGTATAGTGTTTATTTACTTTTTATCTCATGTACATCATCTTTACATTCATGCATGACAACTTATCATGAATTCAACCTTTTCTTTCGGATGAAAGCAAGGAATCTGCTATTGTGTGCACGAGTAACCATTTGTTACTTTTAACCTGTTGGAAAAAAATTACACTTTAGTGCACTGTCTGTCATTGTGTCAAGATAAATGAATGAACTAATGAAGGTTGTGACTCTAAAAGTTTTATTTTGAATAATGTCACTGAGAATAGTAATTGTGCTTACTATATTAGGCACATAAGTGTATGAAATGACTGAAATCTGTGGAGTGTTTATAAATGAGTTACAAATTTGACAATGTCACTTTATTTATTTCAAATAATAATATTATTGTTAATCATTACCCCAGGTCTGCTTATAGTTAATGGTTTCACAGCCAAGATGAATTATGAAACTCAAGCTTCTAGGTGTTATTTTCCTAACAAATGTGATTTTAAAAACCTTTCTCTCAGAGAGAAACAAAGTTAAAGTGCTTTGAATCCAAGAAGCACTGTTTTGCAGGTTGTGTTAAGTATGGGAGTACAGTATGCATCGAACTGTATCTATTTTTTTATTAAGTTCATCGAACTTTTTGTCTTTTTTGGAAGACTTACAACTTGTTTTATAACCCACTGGTTGTTCTTCAGTCAATGTCAGTCAAATTCAGAACAAGGTCCCTTGTAGCTGTTTGGATAATAGGGCTTTTATGTCTAATTACTATTCTCTAGTGCCTTTTTCAATGCCCCATCTTAACGAGGCATTTTAGATTAGCGTAGTAAAGCAAACAATAAGAATGAGTTCTCTCTCTTTTCAAACTATAGATTTGTCTATCTTGGTAACATTGTATTTTGATTTATGTGTATTAGGTGTCACTATGACCAAAGCAATCTTTATAGCCTGCAAAATTTCAGTTAGGCTGTGCTGTATTTTGTTCTGTCATCAAAGAGATGCCATAGCAGCATTATTGATTCATGGATCTATCTCTCTATTCATGAACACATCTACTGTATTTATTCTTCAAGTGTGCAGGAGTATTGCTGTTGTAACAAGCACTCAGATTTTAATTCTTTGTTTGAGAATGCAGATTGCTCAATGTCCGTAACCCATAGTTTTCTGTGTTGATGTAGTAGCCTGTCATGAAAGATATTTGTAATCCGCACAAAGATTGGTTTGGTTTTGAGGAATGTATTAGACTTATCAGTGTTCGGATGGAAGATACGTACAAGTTAAGGATTTATGAAACATTTAGTGTTTAGCTAAAACCTCTTTCATCTTCAGCAGTTTTTGAGCCTAGTACTTTTCATGCTTTCCCAGTTTTATGTACTTAAAAATGTAATTGAATGGACATCGAATGTGTGCAACTTGTTATCATTCTGAAACCTTTTGCTTAAATGCTAAAAGTAACCTAAAGTATTTTCCGGTACAACGAACAGCCCCAGAGAAACAATCTTAAGCAAATGTCATGCTCAATTTACAATTAAACATTCCTGATTACATCACCAAATTTGAGAACTATTAAGTCTGAAATTCTGGATAGTTGCGATTTTCTTCTTTTGAAAGAAATCTTCTCTGCCTGTTTATTCCCAGTTCGTCCAAATGAAACTGAATAAATCCGTTTATCTAAGACTGATTGGACTTCTATGACAGTTGATACCTCTGTGTTACTGCCTGTTTAGAAGATGTAGATTATGAAAACAAAAGGGAAAGTTAATTAATATAAAACTAAAGGTCTGTCCTCAATGTATTAGCTAACCCATCGATACTCCTAAAGAATGTACTTTCAATAAATGTTTTTGTCAATGTTCCAAAGATAATGATTTATTTCATTTTTAATTCACACAGCACTTGCTACAGTTGGGTACAAAGGCACACAAAATTACAATCTGAGGAGATATATAATCATACTTAAAATTTGAATGGCAACTACAGGGGAAAAAAAGGAGTTCTACAAAGTTGGTTGCAACTCATCAATACAGAATCCAGCAAAATTAATAGATTCTTTCAATTTACAATATCCTCTGTCATAGCGGCAGAAAACAAATGGATTCCACAGAATTAATTAACAGAGTTTTTCCTGAACAACTATCAGTTTGACTAAAGATACACACAAACATTAAAACACTTACAAACTAAAGAGTACACATTTCACAAAATCAGAAAAGAAGACAGTCAGTTTAAGCACAAACGAATATTCTAGTTGTAAGATCTTGCAAGCTTAATGGCTTTGGTAGAATGATGGAAACGAGGGGGATTTTGCCGTTGTTGAGCTGAATGTTTGGGGGTAAATGCAGAAGTTGGCATTACCTTGAGTGGGGTATTTCCAGGACAAATTCTTTGAGGAGTGAATGATTTCTGTCTTGGAGTGAGAACTCTAAGAGGTTGCTTAATATTTGGAGTCAAGCACGGGGTCTCTGAAGGATATTTCATGACTTGGGTTGACTGGACAGAAATTCGATTACAATCTTTCAGGGGTGATACAGATATCCTTTGGATTCTGTCTGTGAGTGGTACACTTTCTTTCAATAGTTGGGGTGACAAACCTCGCGGGAGGTTTGAACCATTGCGCAATGACTCACCAACTTGGTTCTCTTTTCCTGAGTCCATCAGTTGTACAGGTACTGAAAGATTACGTCTTACTGGCTGTGAGTGTGCAACTCTATCAACTTTCATGCTACTATGTTTCTTCACTTTCAAATTTCGGACTGTGGGTGATTGAGTGGGGGAGGCCTTGCCACGCAATCTTCTAGTTGAAGGGCGCACAGCTGTGCTCCTGTCATCGTTCATCTTCGGAATAATGGTAGAAGCATCAGCTTTAACGGGTGCTTCAACCTTTGGAATGTTGGAAGAAGGATTGGTCGACTTCCTAATGGCTTCATGGCCACCATTTGAGGAGAGTTCTGTCTTCACACATGGGGATGATTCTTCTTGTTTGCCACCCAGGCTTGCCCTCACAAACGTTGTCTCGTGCACTTTGCTCCTCCTTCCCTCAACAGGCTTTGGGGCTTCCTTGCTTGCACTAAACATTTTAGCAGTGGCTAGGACTTTGCCGGCATTTTCACTCCGCAACTTGGCAATAGACTCCCTGCCAGTGGTGGGAACACCACTAAGCAAATCTTTGGAGGAGCTCAGAAGCTCTTGAGCATCTCGCCATTTCTCATCGAATTCAAGGTTGCCCTTGCTTTTCTGCTGTGCATGTGCAAGCAAGGCCGCTTTGGCCAAATTCACCTGACTGCGGCATTTTTTAGAGGATGGCAGTACAGGGGAAGAGGCTTCGCTGCCATGGAAGGAACAAGCTCGACGAGCCTGGCTTCTGGTCACAGGAGAATTATCCCCTCCCAAAATGGGGATTATGTCATCACTTCGAATATCTTTAGTGACGCGATTAGGGGTTGGCTGTGGAAGTCCTGAGAATACAGTGTTGGGGCGACCTCTTCGTAAGCGGTTGTTCTGGGCGGCTGGTGTCTCAGGTGATGAAACTGCAGCACAGAGGGCAGTCACATTGGCTGGCCTCTGCATCATGTGCCACGACTTATTCCTCCGCAGTTCACGCCGAGGACTCTGTCTCTCCCTTGACCTGCGCCGAATTGTCCCTATTTTTCGTGCACTTGGGGACCTTATAACTCTGTTTTCGACTGAGCGCCGAATTTTAAGTTCTCTGCTCAGCCGCTTAGCAAGCTGATCGGTGGAGACATCTTTAGCAATGTCAGCACCCTCCAGGGTTTTCTCATACACAGTCTGTACAGCTAAGAGAGTGTTGGCTGCATTCATCTTCTCTGGACTAGATTTATTTTCTGGGGTAGTCATACTATTGAATTCTTGGGTTATGCAAGACTCAATAGCTGACATACGAGTTTTGAGATCTTCATATTCACTCTTTGGCACCTGGACAAAATCATTTGGACTTGGGTCAAATGGATCCTCTTGACTGAGATCAATACCAATGTCAGTGTCAGCATCATGGCTGGAGTCACTATCCATTGGGACATAGGCACTGGATGTAGAGGCCACACTCAATCTGGTTTGGTCAGACTGGCGAGACTTTTTGCGGCCCCAATGACTGCTGCTTACAGCACTCCAGCTCCGCTCCAGGAAGTTACCACTTGTAGAATGACGTTCTGAACGTTGTTTCTGAAATGACATAATGTTATGTAAATCTAAGCCCAAAATTTGAAAGGAGTGCAAAATTTTATTTAAATGATAGACATTAGAATCTTACCTGCTTTTTGATTACAAAGTTACTTACTCCTGACAGACCTTTCTTGGTAATTGGTTTGCGATTGTCACTGCAACACAGATCAAATAAATTAGTTTGATGTTGACAAGTCCTTTTTTCCCCTTTATTTGCATTACCAGCAAAGAGTAATTGTTACTTACGATTCCGAAAACGTTCTTGTTGGGAAAAATTTGCGGTTTTTATTCTTTTGAGGACTTTTTGACTTGCTTTTTGGATTACTAACAGGACTAGAAAAAAAATGAATGAAATTAATTATAAAGTACAACAAGAAAGAATAGGATAAGATCAATACCCAATTCTAGAAATAGGAAGTTTATAAGTTTCAATAACTTACTTAGGGTGGGGGCAGACCCTGGGAGTTTCATTGGAGTCCTGGCTAAAACCATTTGAAGCCTTTTTAAATGGAGTATCAGCTAGAGTTGTGCTTTGAGGAAGTGCCAATAAGACATCCCTCCTGCAAACAAATAAGAAGAAATTTATAACTCCATAAACTGTAACACTGAGAATGAACAATCAGACTGAGCCTAAAACTATAGCTACTTACTTCTTTTTACTTGAAAAGGCAGAGGATGGATCCATGGCTTTCCGTTTCTTGGCAGACTTAACACAGGGTGTAGAAAAGTCAGTGTTTGATGGAACAAGAGCTGCCTCCTCTTCCAGGCCTGAATACTCAGAGTCCACCCCAGGGGAGGACTTGCCTGCCACTATTTTCTTCAGGCCATTGAACATTCCTATTGATGGAAAGAGAAGAATTAAAATGGCTTCTGAGGGGACTGGCTGACAGTAGCAACAAAATCCAAGAATGAAACTTACGAGTTAGTGAGCCACTGCGGCGTCTCCTTTTTTTGGAAGAAAAAGAGGCGCCACTTATGTGATCGTCGCTTAGAAGGGAAATGTTGGAAACTGATGGTGCAAGAGATAATTTTTTAACAACTCCATCGGGTAATACACCAATGCGTTCTGCTTGTGTTATCAGAATCTGAAAAGGAAGAAGGTTGTACATTTGCTTTCACAATCTGAGACAAAATTCATCCTCAAATCTGGTACAAACCTCAATAATGCGCACATGGGCACCAATGCGCTGAGGATTTTGTACAACTGAAATTTTCTCTGATACTGGCATCAGAGATGGGGCAATCACAATGGCAATGTTACTAATTGTCATTTTATTAGCTTCAGATAGACCCGAGATCAGGTGGAAAAACTGCAATCAGAAGAAACATTTAAAATAATCATGCAATAAAACCCTTGCAATCAGCATGAAGAACATGACTCACCTCCATAAGATATGCTAAGACATGTAGATGTGGTCTAGGTAAAAGAAGACATACTAAAAGGACAGCGGACACAGTATCATCCAACAACAAACAGTGGAGGAACAAGTCATGAAAGGCAAATGGAAGCACAGGCTCAGACAATTCACGGAGGAAGTATTTTAGTAGATTGGCAACATCTATGACATGGTGATGCGAAAACTGAACTTTAAGACCCTGGTCAAGCAAAGCCTGGAAAGAAAAAAACAGAACTTGTGAGTAGCTAATAAAACTTCAATAGCCTGGAGGGATCGTACATTCAAATTTAAACTGACCCTAATTTCTTTCTGACGGACTGCTGAGCCAGCTTTGCGGAAGAGGCCCTCTACGCCGGCTTGCTGAACTATACAGCAGCATATTTCTTGTATAATGTTGGGAACTTCAGCATTAATGCCAGATTGCAACTGAACGAATCTTGAGGACAAAAGGCCCAATGGTTTACGGAAGAGACATCCGCGATTACCTTGAGTTTTAGAACTCTGAAACAAATGCAAAATAAAATGCAAAATAAAAACAGGGAGCAGAGGTCTGTACACATAAAACGACAGCGCTTCAAATAGAAATTCATACATAAATAGCCAGTTTAAAAGCGGTAGGGATTTAAAGTCAAGGAAATGCGAACTGATGATGACATTAAAGCCCAGTACCTGATTTGATTTGTTGACCCTTTTCGGTATGGTGCCATGTTTGAGACCAAGAAGACGCAGTTCTTGAACTATAGCACTGTTTAATTCTTCCTTAGGAACATCTAAATCGGAGTTGTACATTTTGCCTTTCTTCTCGAATAACTGACACTAGTGGACGACAGGCTAGAGGCTATTTTTAAATAAGAAATTGCAAGATCCCGCCGAGCCGATTTTAAAATGAACCGATTCCCATGTTAAATCCTTGCTTCACATTGATAAACCTAACCAAAATCAGTTACAACAAACAGGTAACATTTAAAAATGAAACAAAAGTTCCTAACGAAAACAAACCACGAGATAATGACAACAAAATTCAAACGACGGCAGACAATGAACTCAGCCAATCACAGCGCGCGAAACTGTAACCGCTACAAGAAGTCATTTTGTTCTTCTCTAGCGGATGGCTGTGGGGGGTGAAGTTCTCGGGACCGCGAACCGCCAAGACGTGACGTCATGCGCCGGCCATCTTGTATCCCCGCGTATTTTGAATTGAGACGCGCAAGTATGCGGCGTGGCGGGTCCTGTATACAGGCCTACAGTGCAGCGTAGCCACAGCGACAGCGCGGAGTTGCTTCTAAGTTTGAGGAATCTAACGTCTAGGACTCTTGCCACCCGGAGAAAATAAATCACAGATCGATGCAGATAGGCTAGTGGCAGTCGGCATAGTGTTACAGACGGTAGACTCACAAGGGAATTTCCTTCACCACTGAGTCCACGCCTCCACTGGACAAGGGGTCTGGGGAAGACCTTTTCAACAATTTGCTGCGTGTGAATTTTGTCAAAACCAGTCTTCAGAATCGACGTTAAACGCTGAAAAATAGAATTTCATGGGAATGCATAGTTAAAGTAACTTCGATGAGGAAAGTGGACAGAAGAAGTCGTGGGTGTGGAGGTGGAGGAAGTGGGAGGAAGAGGTGTGATGCGGAGACGAAACGACTTGCGGTCGGGGTGGGGAGAGGAGGGGCGGGGGGGGGGGGGGCCTCGCGCTCGCGCCGGCTACGCCGCCATCGCCCGCCCGCCACGCCACCGCCCGCCACGCCGCGCGCCGCGCCGCGCCACGCCAGTGTGCCGCCGGCCTTCATCCACGAAGGGTCTACGCCGCGCGTCCGCCGCATCCTCGTCGCCAGAAACGTCTTGTCGAAGTCCGGCCCACCCGTGCTCGCGAGTGATCCTGCACCTGTGGATTTGCACCCGTCGTGACCCCGTGTGACGCGCGTGCCACGATGTGATTGGGATGCGCGCGTGTCACGACAGTCACGACGTGAAACGAGGGAAAAGAAAAATAAGTGTGTGATTGTGGTCCCTTCCCCCGCTCGGCCCCCTTGCCAGTGACAGAGTGAAGCTTCAAGATGATGTCCGAGGGCTTTTTGGTGGGCGATGGCTCCTGGAACCTGCGAGTGTTCGTCACGGACCTGCAGGTCGAGCGGTCCCTTCGCGTCAAGGGAGACCTCCACATCGGCGGCGTCATGTTGCGGCTCGTCGAGGACCTAGGTGAGAATCGTCTCGTCAACAAAACCGAAGTGGCGTCCTAGAAACCCTTGCCATGCTGCCATTCGCGGACACGGTATCTAGGTCCTATTCCTGTCGGTTGTCAGACAGGATAACCGGCGCTATCTCTGAAAGCAGAAAGCAGGCGCTAGAGCGGCACTCCTTGCAAAGAGCGCCGATACGTCTGACAGGCTGCCTGCCAGGCCCTGCCTGGGCGGTGGGCGGGAACAGGCGGGCACTCCCACGTCCGAGTTCAGCATCAATCAGCATTAATTAAGTGGATAAGTCATCGGCGACACCGATACTCCGCCGCTCTGTCGCGGCGCGGTCGCGGCGCGCGGCCGAGCCTCCGCCGAGAATGTCCAGAATGGAGTGAAGTCCCGAACGGCGACCCGCCGGCAAGGTGCAGCCCGACGAATCCGATTCTCTGTTCCCCCTGATTTCTGAGACAAACCAAAGCAGCCAGAGCGGTGCTGCAGGACTTCCTTTTACTCTTCTTGCTTCGCTCTGCTCGCTCTGCTCTCAGCCTCGCCAGCGACGCCGCGCTACGCCGCGCCACGCCAAGCATAGTCCGGTAAACATCCTCTAGTGTGTCTGGCAGAGCTGCGGGGCGGGGCGGTGGTGGCGGGGGGAGGCGGGGGCCCAGTGTCCGGGTCGGGTAGGAGCCCCCGGGGGGGAACCAGGAGGCGGGGCGCTGCGGGGCCGGCTCCGTGGCGCGGCGCAGCGTGGCAGCAGAGCCATGGAAGATGAGCATTTCCAAGACTTGTTCGGTTCGTTTCGGCCGAAGTGGGCGTGTTCGGCGCGTCCTCTCCACGTTGCCCAATGCCCCCAATGCACTGCTCGGCCCGTTCCGAGAGCAGGGGAACAGTGTAGCGACGCTGCACCGTGCTCGTTGCTCGCAGTGTTTGCTGTGTCTTGGCGTTTCGCGCGTTTCGCCGACGCGGTAGTTGCCCGTCAGCAAAACCGCCGAATAAAAGTCAGCGCGGCCGTCGTGCTGCTTTCGGCGCTTTGCCTGGCTTTGCCTGGCTTTGCCTCGCCCGCCAACAAGTTGACCGCATTCGCCACTTCGGACTCACGGCGCGTCCATTTCGAGTGCAGGTCCGCTGACAGCGTCGCGGTGCCCCTGTGGCGGCAACCTTGCAGGCTCGCTTGCCCTCCACGCCCTCCACCGACGGCTGCCGACGGCCTGGCGGCCAGCAGACCGATTCCGAGAGTCGTTTTCGTCGGTCTGTCTCTCTCGCACCTGTACGTAGCGCCTCATGCGTGCGAGAGAGACAGAGCGACGAAAACGACTCTCGGAATCGGTCTGCAGGGAGGCGTTCCTGTCGTTCCGTTCCGTTTCGAGGAATCTCGGAACAATGCGCCATGTGCGTGCGGTGCGGTGCGGCCGTGTGGGAGACGCAGACGCCGTGCGTCCTTCGGCAGGAAGTGGTCAGGGGGACGTGTCCTCCGGCAGGGACACCCGAAGGGACTCCTTCCTGTGCGCTGCGCCGCCTGGCAGTCACTGCGCCACTGCCGAATCCGCGTCTCGCCGCCGCGGAGTGAGCGAAGTCGCTGAATAAGCGATTTTGCCGGCAAGCATGCACTGGCAATTCCAGCTCCAGCAACGCTCCAGTCTTCTCCCGCTTCTCCAGCCTCAGCCTCCAGCTCTCCAGCCAGCCGGCGGTGGCGGCCCTGCGGTGCCACAGCGGTGCCGGTGCCCAGGCCCGGGTAGGCCCGGGGCCCTGCGGGGGCGGAGAGACAAAGTGACGATGCCGTCCGTGTGTCCGCCGTCAGGCCGCCAGGAGGCTGAGAGCTTGCCGACGGACAGACGGACAGGCATGCACGTTGCCGGACTTCCTCTGCGGCGCGCTCCGCTGTGGGACTGGGAGCTGGGACTGCTTGGCCTGCTGCAGCGTGCTGCAGCGTGGCCCCTACCCGTGTTTTGGCGGTGCCTCGCGCTTCGCGCTTCGCGCCGAGCAGTGCGTCAGCCGGCCGTGAAATGACCGACGCGGCTCAAGTGGCCGACGGCCGACGGACGGAGTGGTTGGCAGATATGATGCAAGCTGATATCGCCCGCCCCGCTCCGCCCCGCTCCGCCCCGCCCCGCCCCGCTCCACCCCGCCTGCGGCAGCCTGGGGCATCTACTTGGTCCGTGGCAGGGACGCTCGCGGCCCTCAAGTTCAAGTCCAAGGCGGCGCGGTGGCGGTTCGTCCGCGGGGCCTTCGCGAGCCTCGCCACGCTCGGCCACGCTCCGCCTGGCCCCGCGCTCGCGCGCCGCCACTCTCGAGGAGGGAACGCCCCGGCAGGGCAGCCACACAGCCCTGCAGGCCGATTCCGAGAGTCGTTTTCGTCGCTCTGTCTCTCTCGCACTCATGGGGCGCCCCGTGTAGGTGCGAGAGAGACAGAGCGACGAAAACGACTCTCGGAATCGGCCTGCTGGCCCCTGAGGCGGTCCCGGATGGCTGTGTCCAGATTTGCATGGTTCGGCTCGAATTTGGACGTCCGCGCGTGGCTGCCCAACCGGCTGCCCATGCCGTCGCCAAGGTTCTACATATTCATAAAAGGAGCCGTGTCCAAAAGGCCCTGTCGCCCTCTCTCCTAACCCACGGCCTCGTGCTGTAGTGTAGTAAGTACAGCTGGTACAGCGCCGTATTTTTGAACGGGGCGATTCGCGACTGCAGGGCAAGGCAGCAAGGCGGCAAGGCAGAGGAGCTTGGTTGCTATTTCGAAATCGGGCGTGGGCACGCTGCCCAGTGGGTCGCTCCATCTAGCCTCGTTCTTTTCGTCTTACGGGGCAGACGCCGGGCGGGGCGGGGCGGGGCGGGGCGGAGGGGCCGGCGCCGTCCGCTTTCACGCTGCAAAAACAGCTACGCCGCGACTCCGCGACGCGTCGCCGGCCAGGGCGGCCGGTTTGAAAGTGTCTATGCGAAATATGAATTTTCTCTCGCGGCCTCGACCGCGGGCCGCCGCGGCTCTTGAATGGCTGAATGGCCACCTTTCCAGCGCGCTGCCGCGCTGCCGCGCAGTCATACGACGGGGTCGCGACTCCTCTAAATGTCCGCTGGAACCGCCCGCAGGTTTATAGGCAACTCGTTGAAGGTGTCCCGAACAACGTTCCCGGTGGGCCGGATTCGCATCCGACGCCAGTCTCGCCTTTCCTCTCTACAAGCTGCATTCCGAACTGCGCTCACTCTCACGGCGGGCCGAGGCGGGCGACGCGTGGGTGCGAGAGAGACAGAGCGACGAAGCTTTGGTGGGAAGGAAGGAATGATACGGCTGCAAGGCAGACGGCAGACACACGTAAAGTGCGGGCGGGCCTCGGGGCGGGCCGAGGGGGTATGCACTCGCGTAATAGTCGGTTCACTCTATCTGTAATAGCACGCGTAATAATACGCGTAATAGTCGCGTAATAGCCGAAATTGTCAAAATTTTATAAATTTTGGTGTGTTTTAGGCCGTTTTTAGCTAAATTCCGATTAATTTGTGGCGTAATAGAGCGTAATAGCGTAATAGTCGGTACACAGGTTCAGAGAGCGCATACCCCCTCGGGGCGGGCCGTGCAGTTGCGACGTCCGACCTGTTGCGTGAGTCCCGGACTGCCTCGTGGCGCTGCAGCCACCACTAGGTTGAGGAGGCCAGGGTGGTCCAGGAGGGCGCTCCATGCTCCAGGGCGGTCCCGAAGCGCTGGCGTCCCAGCGCCCCAGGTAGACGGACCACCCCTTTTATTATCGGGGTGTTGCCGGGCCGTTGGCTGCAGTGTTGCCTACCTTGCCAACTGGACGTCGGCCGAGGCCGGCCGACGATCGCCTGCGATGCGCCTGGTGCTCCTCAAGGCCTCCAGCGGACTGATTCCGAGAGTCGTTTTCGTCGCTCTGTCTCTCGCGCACTCGTGGGGCGTCCCGCAAGGGTGCGAGAGAGACAGAGCGACGAAAACGACTCTCGGAATCAGTCTGCCGCCGTGTTGCAGTGCCGCAGGTACGGTCATTTGTCCTCGGCCGAGGCGGGGCGGGGCGGGGCGGGGATGCACTGTTGGATGCAGGTGTCATTGTCACGCCGGCTTTGTGTCCCACTTCGGCAGACAGCACGGTGCAGGCTGCAGTGGCTGCGGGCGGAGCGCGACGTTTCCATCTCGTGCTGCCAGTGTGCTGCCTGCCTGCCTGCGCCATTTCGCAGCACGTGTCCTGCCTGCTCGTTTTTGTGTCCGTTAGGTCGCCGCGGGCCCGTGCGCAAATCAGGTAAATGCGGATCGTTTCGATTGCCGTCCGTCCATGCGCAACGTTACACCATTTTATTTTTTGCCGCCGCGTAGCGAAACAGCAACGTCGAGCGAAACAGTCTCCTCCATTCCGGAATGTGGAGAAGTCACGGCGCCGGCAGCGTCGCCTGGTGACGAAGGCGCATGCGCAGGGCGGGGCATGGCGGGGCGTGGCGGGGTGCCAGTGAGGTACGCGGCAGAGGGAACGACCTTGCTCAGTGCCGCGACGTCTCGCGAGGCGGGGCGGGGCGGGGCGGGGCGGGGCGGGGCGGGGCGGGGCGAGGGGCCGCCGAGCGCCCTCCAGGTGTGCAGCAGCTGCAGGGCTGCAGGCAGGGGCGCGTGCCCGCTCCACTTCCGCGCTTCCTCTCCCAGCAGACTGATTACGAGAGTCCTTTTCGTCGCTCTGTCTCTCTCGCACTCACGAGGCGCCCCCTATAGGTGCGAGAGAGGCAGAGCGACGAAAGCGACTCTCGGAATCAGTCTGCAGGAGGGGAGCTTTAGGGACTGAGGGTGAGGGTGCACCCGTCTGCCCGCGTCTCACTCCAGTTTGGAAACATTGGCGCGCCAAGCAAATCCCCTGTCTTTGCTGCACGCCGGAAACACTTCCACCTTCCTTCACTGCAAGTCGCTGCGTCGGCCTGGCGGAGGGAAGACGGGCCAATTTGCCGAGCGGGGTCCTGTGGGTCCTGCTGCGCCGCGACGCCTGCGACGCCCTGCGTGCGGGGAAGGGGGGGCTCCAAGTGCCCCGGAAGTCTAAAGAAGTGGTGTGGCCGACGCCCCCCCCCTATTTCGTGTCCCACCAGTGCAGGTGCCGTTACGTTCTTCTTCGTTCTTCCCGTCAACGCCGTCGTCGTCGCCGTCATCTTCCATCGGGGGCGTCGCAGCGCTCCGCGTCGGCTCCGCGCAACAATGGCACCTCATCTGTGTCCCCCTCCCCCCCCTCTCCGCCGCGCCCATGCCGCGACGTGGCGGCGGCGGCGCTTCGCTGCGCCGCGCTCGCGGCTTGCCGGCCGCGCAGCCTTGGCCGCCACGGCTCGGCTCCGCGCGCCTCGCCGCGCCTCGGCTCGGCTCGGCGCGGTGCTCGGCGCGGATCGGCCCGGCCTTCCCCGGCCACCTGGAACACCTGGTAGCTGCGTAGCTGCGTGGCTGCAGCCCGGGCTGCGTGGGCGGGTCACAGTGGGCCAGAAGACCGGCGGAGGCGGCCAAAACTCTAGACGCGTTTTGAGCTCTAGAGTCGCTAAATGGGACTCGAACAGAACGTGTGACCCCACCAATGGACTGCTCTCCGAACGAGGAATCCATTGGTGGGGTCACACGTTCCGTTCGAGTCCCATTTAGCGACTCTGGAGCAGGGGTCCGGAATGAACAGAGTTGCGTTCCGGAACCAGCGAGTTCCGAGTTCCGTTCCGGATCCGGAACAGACGGTAACGTTCCTACTCGGAACGGTTCCAGACTCGGAACGGTTCCGAGTAGGTCCGGGCTGGAGCGGGTCTTTTCCGGATCGGGTCCGTCGCTCGGAACGGCCACTAGAGTTCCGAGTCGGATCCGTTCCGATACGGAACCTGGAACTATGGTCCATCGTCACATCAGACACAGTACGTCTGCAGAGCCACTATTCGATGTTCGTCTGAGAGAGAATGTAAATATTTGAGTTCAAAATTCCGCTGGTCAAGGAAGGAAGCTGGCAGAAGTTTTGCCCACTGATCACTGCACCCGCGCTCACACTGACTGTTCGAGCTCTCCCGTATTATGGTCATAGGGCATCACTTACGACAGCTGCCAGGCGCGAGGGCGCGGAAGAGTAGCCGACCGTGGAGCAGAGACCGCCCGGCACTAGTCAAAACGTCAAAAAACCTCTAATCGCGAGAGAAGCGCAGTGAAACGACGCTAGCGCCATCTAGCGGTGCGTGGAGAACGGTGAAAATTCCCTAGAAAGACTTTGCCGATCCACAGCCGGCCTTCGAAAACCTAGCCGAAGCTGTGCAGCGTTGCCATGTTCACCCTAGGAGAAGCGGCAACATTGCTGTTCAAGAGGAACACCCCTTTTTCGCGCACAGTTCCGTTCCGCAGCTGGACCCGGTCCGCTATCGGAACCAGCTGTCTCGGTTCCATAGCCTCGGAACGGAACAGAACTTGAAGCACTCTGATCCGGATCCGGATCGGACCGACTCATCGGAACCAAAATTTGGGTTCGGAACGGAACGCGGAACTGGAACACAAATGGTCAAAATCCGGACCCCTGCTCTGGAGCTCAAAACGCGTCGAGAGTTTTGGCCGCCTCCACCGGCTTCTGGCCCACTGTGCGGGTCCGCGTAGTCCGCGTAGACCACGTGGGCGTTTGTTGGGCAGTGCGGTGGGCGACGCCACGGCGACGCGGTGCCCATCCCCGAACAGAAGCCACGCCCCCTCTCCCCCACCGGCAGGTGTGCGCGCGTGTGTGTGTTTGCCCGCCAGGCCCCTGGGGCGCGGGGGGGGCGCGGCAGCAGACTGATTCCGAAAGCTTTTTCGTCGCTTCTCGCACCTATAGGGGACGCCCCACGAGTCCGAGAGAGACAGAGCGACGAATATGACCCGACTGAACCTTTCCCTGTGTGTGTTATTTTTGAACCGGCCGCGCCGAGCCCGCAGCGCGCAGCGCCGCCGAACACAGTGGGCGCCGTTGTGCCACGGGCGGCCCATGATGGGCCCGATGCTGGCGGATTAGGTCGGACGGCGGGCCGGCGGCGCTGGCCGCGCAGACGACGTCGACGCGATGCGACGCGAGGGGGCAAGGGGGCAAGGGGCCCCAGGCGGGCCCTAAGCCCCTCGGCGGCGCGTCGCGGCGAGACGAGGCCATGTAACGGGCGGCGCGGCGCAGCCCGGCTGGGTCGGGGGCGTGCGGACAGGCGTGCGCGCGGAGTGTCAACACAGAGACGCACCGAACCAGCTCGGACTGCGGAGTGGACTGCAGGCGGTGCAGGCGGACTAAGCCGAGGCACCGCTACCCGCCCCGTCGCGGGCACGCGGACGGACGGGGCCCCTCTTTCTGCTGTCGCTGTCCGGGCCTCGGCTTTGCAAAGCCCTGCCATGGCAGGGGCCTTGCCCGGCCTTGCCCACTGGCGGGCTCAAAATGGCCTCCGCGTGAGTCCAAGTTATGAGACACTGGACGCACAGTGGGCCAGAAGACCGGTGGAGGCGGCCAAAACTCGAGACGCGTTTTGAGCTCCAGAGTCGCTAAGCAGGACTCGAACTGAACGTGTGACCCCACCGATGGATTCCTCGTTCGGAGAGCAATCCATTGGTGGGGTCACACGTTTGATTCAAGTCCCATTTAGTGACTCTGGAGCTCAAAACGCGTCTAGAGTTTTGGCCGCCCCCACCGGTCTTCTGGCCCACTGTAGGACGCCACGCTTGCATTCGCCGTGAAGGAGCGGCGCGGCTGTCGTCGCGGCTTGTCCGTCAAAGGGTATGTCCGGGCCGACGGACACATCTCACGGGCCTAATTAGGATTCCCCGCCCGTTCATAAGGTCCATTCGGAGCTTGTCTCTCTCATCTCTCATGAGTGCAAGAGAGACAGAGCGACGAAAGCCTGCCGCTGGGTCGGCCCGGTCGGCCCGGCTCGCGCCTCGCAGCAGGGCGCTGCAGCCAATACGGTCCGGCCGGCCGGGCCGCTCCGCCTGGCCCCGCCGCTCCAAGGAGATTCGATTCGATTCATGACCTCGTCCAGGTCTCGTCCAGGTGCTCCCTGAGTCTCTCCCCGTCCGATATGGCCAGCCCGGTCAGAGCGCTCCGCCGCGGTCCGCGAGGAGGATGTCGCCGCCAAGGACTCGGCCTGGACCGCGGACTCCGGCCTCGCCCACGCCCTCCCCTCACTGCAGTCGCGGAGTCGCGTTGGCGCGGACCTCAAACAGAACACGGCCACGGCCCAACGGCCGTGTGACGGGGCCCTTCAGGGCAAGACGTCATTCGCCACTTCCTGGCGACGTTCCCCCGAAAGTGAGTCACGGGGACCGACGTGGACGACGTGGACCGACGGGGCTGGGCTGAGGTCCGATTTCGGCGTCGACAGCGCCAGCGCGCCGAGCAGCGGGCTGATTCCGAGAGTCGTTTTCGTCGCTCTGTCTCTCTCGCACTCATGGGGCGTTCCGTACAGGCGCGAGGGAGACAGAACGACGGACTCAGTCAGCACTGCAGCGCCGCGGAGTCAGCGACGCCGCCGGCCACCTGTTGCCGCCCGCCGGCCTGCCAGTGTACTAGCCTTGACTAGCCCCGAGGCCTCGACCTTCCCGACGCGCCGCGGCCTTGCACCGCAAGGGCCGCGAGGGATGCTGCATGGCCGGCTCTCTGTCTCTCTCGCACTCACGAGGCATCCCGTGGCGGTGCGACAGAGAAGCCTGCAGGCCGTGGAGGCCGTGGGTAGTGGGGCAGGGCGGGAAAGGCGGCGGGGAAGGCCATGTCCGCCTTGTGGCCGTTGGCGGCCATTGGCCCCAGGACCGAGCAGGACGTCGCGGACCGCATTGCCGTGGTCCTGGCCGTCCTGGCCGTCCTATGGCGGGCCTGCTGCCGCTGCTGGCGCGTATGTGCCGACCTTGCCGCCCCCCTTCCCCGAGCGCCGCGCCGCTACGGCCGCTACCCACGTTGCTCCAACAGTGTGGCCAAATACGGCGTCCTGCGCGTTGGCCGCGGTGGAGCTGGAGACTCCAGGCCACCACGCCCCGCCCCGCCCCGCCCCGCCACGGTGTCACCGGCCTGTCCGGCAGGCCAGACAGGCAGCGAGCCACCGCCACAAAAGCCGAGCAAAAATCAGAACTGAAGCGACTCGTTGGTCCAGGGAAGCCGATGCTCAGTCTCAGAGGGGCTCGGCGTTGTTCTTGTGCGTGCCATGCTGGCCGGCGGTATGCCGTGCTGGAGCTGGCTTAATGACGTGACCTTGAGCTGGCCCAAGTCGAGGGTTCGAGTCCCCGCCGGGGCCGGGCGGCGGCGGCGGTCTTCCGCGCGGCACCCGCATGCCCGCATCCTCGCCGCGTGACTCGACTGACCTGGCTGACTGACAGGCTGACGGCCGCGCCAGGAAGTGCCTGGAAGTTGAGGGGGTCATGGATGAACAATGAACACGATCAGCCGCCATGGCGGCGCCGGCACCAACGTTGTCCGGTTTATTGTTTCATTTTTTGTTGCCCCGAGCAGCAACCGTGTGCGTGCACCACACGAAGCAACAGCACGCGAGTAGTACAGATTTGTAGTTGCGTCGTACACGACGGCGCGCTGCACCGGGCCGTGGCGAGCCGCCCGCGACTCCCAGCCAGCACGCGGCACTGCTAGTATCTCTATCCTCTATCCGTGCCGGAGGACGGAGATAGAAGGGGAGCCTTATTGAGAGGATTCGAACGGGCCGGACTGGTGGAAGGAACATCGTGTACAGTGTATATACGGCCTGGCCGGCCGGCCCGGCGTACTGGCGTGCCACTGTTGGCCGTTGCTGCCGTTATCGGCCAAGGATGCCGTCACGTCCGGGGGAAAAGGGGGGGGGGAAGGGGCTGCAGTTGTGCACGGACAAAAACGGACCGGCATTCCTGAAGCCAGCAGACTCATTCCGAGAGTCGGTTTCGTCGCTCTGTCTCTCTCGCACCTGTACGGGGCGCCCCGCGAGTGCGAGAGAGACAGAGCGACGAAAGCGACTCTCGGGGTGAGTCTGCAGCAGGTCTGCCGCAGAGCCAAGGCCCCTGCGATGGGCCGAGGGCGGCCGAGGGGCGGTGGACGAGGCGGTGGATGTTCGGGGGAAAGTGCGCGGGCTTTCTGGCGGTGGCGTGGAACTGTGGAGTCGCTGCTATGCAGTGCTATGCAGTGCGCGGGGCGCCCTCGGTGGGGCCCAAGCCCGCAGTGGGGCCGCAGTGCCTCCTCCACTAACAAATAGTACGCCCCCCCCCCACACACACACATACACACACAAATAAATGGCCCAGGAAGGCGGCGGCGCGTGGAATGCGTGGGGGAGGCGAGGCGGGCGAGGGGCGGGGCGTGCGACCAGGGGCCTTATTAGTGCAGGTGTGAAGACACGGGTCGGCCAGCGGGGCCAGCAGAGGGGAGCATAACTCGCGGTGTACTGGCCATCTCACGGGCACAGTGGGCCAGAAGACCGGTGGATGCGGCCAAAATTCTTGACGCGTTTTGAGCTCCAGAGTCGCTAAATGGGACTCGAATCGAACGTGTGACCCCACCAATGATTCCTCGTTCGGAGAGCAATCCATTGGTGGGGTCGCACGTTCGGTTCGAGTCCCATTCAGCGACTCTGGAGCTGAAAACGCATCTAGAGTTTTGGCCGCCTCCACCGGCCTCTGGCCCACTGTGCAGCGGGGCCAGCAGAGGGGAGCATAACTCGCGGTGTACTGGCCATCTCACGGGGAGGCCAGGCCCGTCTCCTCCACGGCTGTCACACCAGCAGCGCAGCGACGTGGGACTCTACGGCTTTTTACGTGCCGCGCGAAGCCTGTCGCTCTGTCTCTCTCGCACTCATGGGGCGTCCCCTTTGGAAGCGAGAGAGCGAGACAGAGCGACGAAAACGACTCTCGGCATCAGTGTGCTGCACTCCGATCCCCAGTGCGGGTGCTGCCCTTGTGGGAGTCGGACGGGGTGCCCGTCAGAGTCCCGGACATCCTTCGGACATCCTTCGGACAGCGCAACGCCGACGGCCCGACGGACCCGACGGGCGTCAAGGAGGCCCGAAATGAAGCGGCACCGTAGCGCGGCCCAGCCGAAAATCCCGGTTACGGTTCCGAGTACGGTTACGACCGGGATAGGATTCCGACCGGGATACGATTCCGGCCGAATACGATTACGACCGTATTTCGGACATTCCGGTTACGACTACGATCGTAACCAGGAAGGGTTTACGACCGTAACTGACCATTCCGGTCGGAGTACAAAGTGTCACAGGACATCAAGTTTGTCTTCTGTGGTGCTCCATCAAGCAGAGATCCGCGTTATATATGCATGACCACAGGGTAAACTTTGCGAGCTACGCCCAATTTTGACTTCAGAAATTTATTATAGTTACCGTTCACAGTTTTGGAGTGTTCTGAAATTCGCTGGAGACTTAACGCATGGGACAGCTTCTTCGAGTCCGGCCTCGGACCGGATTGGTCCGATCGTAACCGAATGGGTCCGGTCGTAACCGGAACGAGTCCGATCGTACCCGAACAGTCGATCGTACCGGACGTGACGACGTAACCGTAAATAAGTCGGTTTCCGTGCAACCGGATTGGGGCGATTTACGACCGTAAGCGGAGATTTTCTCCGGAACCGTAACCGGGATTTTCGGCTGGGGGCGTAGCGCCCCGCGTTTGGTGAGAACGTAATTACCGAGGTAATCATGTCGGGCGCGTCGTCTCGAACCTCTTGAAGCGGGAAAATAATGGAAAGAGTATATCCCACTGCAACAACTAGGGAACGTATTGGATATGGCTGTGGTTTTAGAGCAGCCTTTTAGCCCTTCGGTCCTTCGACCCTTGGGTCGTTGGCTCCCCTTGTTTATGGGCATCGCGCTGTCTCCCCGGGAAAAGGAGTCCTAAAGGAGGTCCAAATGAATGAGAGCCAGGACCTCACCTGTCCTTGCCGGCCGTTGCCGGCGTCCCCGAGGGAGGGGCGCGGCGGGCAAAGGGCTGCGGGGCCGCAGGGCGGGGCACGCATGGGCAGCACTGCACAGTGGGCCAGAAGACCGGTGGAGGCGGCCAAAACGCCGGACGCGTTTTGAGCTCCAGAGTCGCTAAATGGGCCTCGAATCGAACGTGTGACCCCACCAATGGATTCCTCGTTCGGAGAGCAATCCATTGGTGGGGTCACACGCTCGGTTCGAGTCCCATTTAGCGACTCTGGAGCTCAAAACGCGTCCGGGGTTTTGGCCGCCTGCGTCAGTCTTCTGGCCCACTGTGCACTGCCAGCGGGGCGCCCCGAAGGAACCCGAAGGGCCCCGAAGGGTAAACAGATGCAAATGGAAGCTAATGGCGACGGGGAGGCGCAGGCAGTGGCTCCCCTAGACCTGGCCGTCGGCCCCCGATCGGCCCCCACACCGTCGGGCCAGCCCAGGGCCAGCCCCAGCCTAACGCAGCCGGCCAAAACACAGGGGGAGCGAGGCAGCTAGCCGGCTATCAAAACAAGGCAGGCGTCGGCAAAGTGTTTCACGTCGCACCGACGACCGCGCCACTGCAGTCGCAGTCACGGAGTCACGCCTCACGCCGACGAGAGTGAAAATGCGCTATGCGGGCTGCAGGCTCCGTGGTCACGGCGTCGTCACGCCGCCACACTGGCGGACTGGGCACGCCGCTTATCGTGACGAGGCGTGCGTCACGGCCTTGGTCACGGCCGTGGGAATGGAACGGCTCACAGTGGGCCAGACGACCGGTGGAGGCGGACAAAACTCTTGACGCGTTATGAGCTCCAGAGTCGCTAAATGGGACTCGAACCGAACGTGTGACCACCAAACCACCAATGAATTGCTCTCCGAACGAGGAATCCATTGGTGGGGTCACGCGTCCAGTTCGAGGCCCATTTAGCGACTCTGGAGCTCAAAACGCGTGTAGAGTTTTGGCCGCCTCCACCGGCTTCTGGCCCACTGTGCGCCTTGCGGGACGCCCCACGAGTGCGAGAGAGACGGAGCGCCGCGTGCGCTCCACCGGACCGGTAGTGTCGCCGCTGCAGCGCCGCGTGCGCCGCGTGTCCCGCTCGCTACACTGTACTCGGCACTGCCACTGCAGCGGCCTCCATGGCGGCGTGGTGAAAACTAGGGTTGCCATCTCGGGACTGACGGACAGGCCTCCGCGGCGGACTCTGGCGCGGCGCTGTCAGCTCAGAATGCCGCAGTGACGTGACGTATGTGCGCCGGGCCGGACGGGCCGGACGGGCCGGCAAATGCATGCACGCCGCCACTGCGGCTGGGCTGCTCACTTTCTCGCATCGCAGCCGAGCGCACTTTGGAAGCAAGTCGAGCGGCGCCGCCGCGGTATGACATCTCTGAAGCTAGAGTTGCCGCTCGTCCGTCGGCTTGGCTCGGCGCTCCAGAGGCGCGTCGCCGCGACACTTGGCGACGGCGTGAGAGCGCCGAGAGCGCCGAGCGTCGTGGGGGGCTGGGGGGCTCCTCCACCGGTTCCGAGAGTCGTCGCTCTGTCTCTCTCGCACCCTAACGGGGCGTCCCGTGAGTGTGACCGAGACAGAGCGACGAGGACGACTCTCGGAATCAGTCTTGCAGCTCGGGTTTATATGCGCGCCGCGGTGGCGCGGTTAATTGCGAAGTGCAGACCGTCGCTCTGTCTCTCTCGCACCACAGCGGGCGGCCGCACTGGCGGTGAGAGAGACAAGGGGCCCGGCCTACATGGCGGCGAGGAAGAGCGACATCCATCCAGCAACTTATAATTGGACCAATTGGCGGCCGCGCGGCAGATTTTTATCTGAATGTGCGGTGCGGCCGCGATTGTGTTCGGAGCAAGTTCTCCTTCCACCTGCGCGCCTTGCGAGTCGTGCCTCCGCACCGCCAAGCCGCCAAGCCGCGACCGTGCCGTCCGTGTCTCTGTCGCGAGCAGCCTCGTGGCTCTGGCTCTGTCTCGCTCGCACCCCCACGAGACGCCCCACAGTGGGCCAGAAGGCCGGTGGAGCGGCCAAAATCCTAGACGCGTTTTGAGCTCCAGAGTCGCTAAATGGGACTCAAACCAAACGTGTGACCCCACCAATGGATTGCTCTCCGAACGAGGAATCCATTGGTGGGGTCACACGGTCGGTTCGAGACCCATTTGCGACTCTGGAGCTCAAAACTCGTCTAGAGTTTTGGCCGCTCCACCGGTCGTCTGGCCCACTGTGCAACGATCCCTCAGAATTGTTTTGCCTGTGCAGTACCCCCCGGCCGTCTGTAATGTATGAGAAATTGGTGGGTCGCGGCGCGGTGGCCCAGCTGTGATTCATATTACGCATGCCAGGCCAGGCCGGCCAGGCCGGCCGTAGGCCCCGGCCGTGCTTGATTTATTTCACGGCTGTCTGTCCAATCTTTAGAGTAGTGGCTGCGGCGGGCAGCGGTGCATGCAGCCCTGGACAAAGAAGACCGGTGGAGGCGGCCAAAATTCTAGATGCGTTTTGAGGTCCAGAGTCGCTAAGTGGGACTCGAACCGAACGTGTGACCCCATCAATAGATTGCCCTCCGAACGAGGAATCCTTTGGTGGGGTCACACGTTCGGTTCGAGTCCTGCTTAGCGACTCTAGAGCTCAAAACGCGTCTAGAGTTTTGGCCGCCTCCACCGGTCTTCTGGCCCACTGTGTGCGCCCCAAAACATACGCGACGCGGGGAGCGGCTGCCGCCCCCACCTCCTCCTTTTCAAGGGCGTGGCGCATTTCGCTGGCGCGGACTGCGGACCGGGGACCGCGAGGTTCGAGAGTGTGTTGACGACGTGGTCCCGGGCTGGGCTACCCGTTGGGCCCGCACTCGCACTCGCACTCTCTGGGCCTCTGGGTCTCAGCTTGGTCGCACCCCGCCGCGCCACGCCACGCCACGCCACGCCACGCCGCCGGTCGCCAGACGTAAAAATAGTCGTTGAGGCGGGCAAGCCACGGCAAGGCCCTGCAAGCCCAGCAAGCAGAGCGCCGGGCAGCGGGGGCGGAGGGCGGAGGGGGAGGGAGAGAGAGAGAGGGGGGGGGGGTCGTCGCACTGGGGCCCAGCGGAAGGGTGTAGGGCAGAGAGACGGGGAAAGGTTTTCTCCTTCCTCTCTCTCTTCTGACCCTTTCTCTCTGCGGTTATGGGAATATGCTTTGTCTGTCACATGACTTGGCAGTCCCATTCCCCGTCCACGCCCCGCTGCCGTGCTGTGTCACCGTGTCGCTCTGTCGCGTCACTGTCGCAGCGCCGCGACGCCTCCACGCCGCGGAATCGGAGCGCGGAACCCGTCCGATCGGGCGTCTCTGTCTCTCTCGCACCGAGGTGGACCGCCCCGTGAGTGCGAGAGAGACAGAGCGACGAAAGCGCGCAGTTGGGGAATGAGACTTTACAGTGGTGCGTGCGTGGGCCGCGGGCCACACGCGGCGGCTACCCGGCGGCGGTGGGGCGGCCGGATTGCCCGACTCGCTTTTCCAGCTTTTTCGAACTCCACCCCGTGTGTTAATTGGTACAGCCTGGCCTACAAGTGTCGACCGATAAGCCCAGGAGAGGCCGGGGAAGTGGCAAAGGGTCCACCTGTCGAGTGACGCCCCCCCCCTCCTCCCCCCGGTTGCATTCCGAAGGCCGCGCTCCTTTACATTATTGAAACAGCCGCCCCGATCCTCGCGATACGTTCGGTGCCTCGGTGCCTCGTAGACAAATGATAACGCGGCGACGGTGCCAAGATCTTGATGGCGCTGATGGAGGGGCTGCCTGCCTGCCTGCCCGCCCGCCCGCCTGCCAGCCTGCCTGCCTGCCTGGCACTGCCGAACGCCCTAAAGTGTCGCAGCGGGGCGCCGCACCTGCCGATCCTGCGGAATCCTGTGGGAAATCAAGGCGTCGGTCTGTGACTTGTCGATACAGTAGTATATTCTGGATTTCCAGACCACTCGGAAGAACGCCTACTAAACGTGTTAAAAATAAAATGGAAATTTTTCAACTTGGCACATGACAGTGCCTGAGAGAAACGCACGCCCCAGCGCGCAAGAAATAAAGTGGAATTTTTCTTTGGCTCTGCATTGTAGCGGCATACACGCGTTACGGAACAGCCCTCGTGGTTGCGTTGGTGGTGGGCCTCGCGTAGCCTCGCGCCGGCCTTCCCGGCCGTTTTCGGCGGCGTGTTGTTGGCAGCCCGCGCTGCGGTGTTTGCGCGCGCTGTTTGAACAGAGCCGAACGAACACACTCCCTTCTTGGCCTGCTCGGCGGGGCTGCTGTCTTTGCGTCGGCCCCTTCTTCAAATAGGCCCAGCCCACCGCGGGGCGTGTAACTCTATCCCCGCTGACGAAATGTGTCGTTGGGTGCGCGCTCTTCGCAAAGACACAGAGTTCGATTTTGGAAGTGGCGCCCTTGCGACGCGGCTGGGGCCTTGGGGCTTGCCTTGCACAGTGGGCCAGAGGCCGGTGGAGGCGGCCAAAACTCTAGACGCGTTTTGAGCTCCAGAGTCGCAAAGCAGGACTCGAACCGAACGTGTGACCCCACCAATGGATTGCTCTCCGAAGGAGGAATCGATTGGTGGGGTCACACGTTCGGTTCGAGCCCCATTTAGCGACTCTGGAGCTCAAAACGCGTCTAGAGTTTTGGCCGCCTCCACCGGTCTTCTGGCCCACTGTGGGTGGGGTGGGAGCATGGGAGCATTCTTCGGCCGAGGTGGCCCTTGCTTTTTCCCCGTCCTCGTCGTCTTGTTGTTCCCCGTCCCGTTGCTCCTCGCTCGGCCCGAAGGCACCCGAGGGCCGAAGAGGCTGAGAGACCGGCCGGGCCTGTGGCCGGGCCTGCCGGGCCCCGGCGTGGTCAAGAAGGCCCCTTTGTTCGGCCGTGCTGCGCCGTGCCGTATCAGCCCAAGCAGCCCAAGCGGACCAAGTTCAAGGTTCGAAGGGGAGGGCGCTGCCGCTGCGCCGCTGTCTTCCTCTCACTTGTTGTTCATTAATTATTTTTACTTTTTCTACCGTACTGGCATGACTGCATCGGCGCTGCGGTCGTCGCTTGGCCGGCAGGCTTACAAGTCGCGCTGCCGACTGATTCAGAAAGCCGTCTTCGTCGCTCTGTCTCTCTCGCGCCTATTCGGGACGCCCCACGAGTGCGAGAGAGACAGAGCGACGAAAACATCTCGCTGAGTCAGTCTGGACGTAGTCTGGACGTAGTCTGGACGTAGTCTGGACGTAATCTGGACGCAGTCTGGACGTAGTCTGGACGTAGTCTGGATGTAGTCTGGACGCAGTCTGGACGCAGTCTGGACGCAGTCTGGACGTAGTCTGGACGTAGTCTGGACGTAGTCTGGACGTAGTTTGGACGTAGTCTGGACGCAGTCTGGACGTAGTCTGGACGTAGTCTGGGGACGTAGTCTGGACGTAGTCTGGGGACGTAGTCTGGACGTAGTCTGGGGACGTAGTCTGGACGTAGTCTGGGGACGTAGTCTGGACGTAGTCTGGGGACGTAGTCTGGGGACGTAGTCTGGACGTAGTCTGGGGACGTAGTCTGGACGTAGTCTGGGGACGTAGTCTGGGGACGTAGTCTGGACGTAGTCTGGGGACGTAGTCTGGACGTAGTCTGGGGACGTAGTCTGGACGTAGTCTGGGGACGTAGTCTGGGGACGTAGTCTGGACGTAGTCTGGGGACGTAGTCTGGACGTAGTCTGGGGACGTAGTCTGGACGTAGTCTGGGGACGTAGTCTGGACGTAGTCTGGGGACGTAGTCTGGACGTAGTCTGGGGACGTAGTCTGGACGTAGTCTGGGGACGTAGTCTGGACGTAGTCTGGGGACGTAGTCTGGACGTAGTCTGGGGACGTAGTCTGGACGTAGTCTGGGGACGTAGTCTGGACGTAGTCTGGGGACGTAGTCTGGACGTAGTCTGGGGACGTAGTCTGGACGTAGTCTGGACGTAGTCTGGACGTAGTTTGGACGTAGTTTGGACGTAGTCTGGACGCAGTCTGGACGTAGTCTGGGGACGTAGTCTGGACGTAGTCTGGGGACGTAGTCTGGACGTAGTCTGGGGACGTAGTCTGGACGTAGTCTGGACGTTGTCTGCACGTAGTCTGGACGTAGTCTGGACGTAGTCCGTGGTCGTGCTGCACCTTTCCTTTTTCTTGGCTTGCCTTGGCTTGCCTCGGCTTGCCCGCCAAGCGACTTTTAATTCTGCCTGGCGGCATCGTCTGTCCGGCAGGGCGTCCGCGCGGCAGCCTTTGATTCCCGATTCTTCGATTCCGCGCCCTTTTTCTCCTGCGAGCTGCGACGCTGCTACTCTGTTATTCAGGCGGCCGATCAAAGCGGCCCTCGCTTTTCGCCATTTTCCCTCCACGACCGCCGTGCCGTGGCCGTGCCGTGGCCGTGCCGTGGGCGTGCTGTGGCTGTGGCGCGTCAGATTGTATGTTAATATGCACACGTTGGCTGCCAGCCTCGGCGCCCCGGCGTTCCGCGGCCCGCAGGCAGCACGCACTGCGTCGCTGCGTCGCTGCGTAGGCGCCGAAAGAGGGAAGGACCGACGCGGCGGGTTGTCGTCTTGGTTGTCGTTGTCGCGGGGAGCGGGATATGAAATTCCGGCGGCGGGCGACAACATTTTTATGACGGCGTGGTCCGTGTCGCTGGCGGCCCTGGCACGTCCAAGGCCCTTCCTGCCTTTCGCCTCAAGGGCGGGCCGGCCGCGTCCTTCAAGGACCCAGGACGGCGACGCGCTCTGGCTCGGGTCCCCACGCACAGTTGTGGGCGAGAAGACCGGCGCAGGCGGCCGAAATTCTAGACGCGTTGGGGGCTCCAGAGTGGCTAAATGGGGCTCGAACCGAACGTGTGACCCCACCAATTGATTCCTCGTTCGGAGAGCAATCCATTGGCGGGGTCACACGTTCGGTTCGAGTCCAGTTTAGCGACTCTGGAGCTCAAAACGCGTCTTGAGCTTTGGCCGCCTGCGCCGGTCTTCTGGCCCACTGTGCCCCGGCCGTGCCTGCACAGTGCCCTCGCCGCCCTGCGCTGCCCTCCAGCCCGTTCATGTTAGGGCACAGCGGCACAGCGGCACAGCCACATGCAAACAGGTTTGGCTTTGGCGTTCGCTTAAAGGCGTGTACGGCGCAGCAAAAACAAAACGCTGGACGGCGGGGTGTTCTGCTGCTCCTTGGAAAAAGGGGGAAAGGGGAGGGGGAGGGGGGCTGCTATCATGCGGGTATATACGCCAGACGCCGTCGCCGTCGTCTTTTGCGTCTTTTGCACCCGAACGACCTCCCCCCCTCCACATTTTCGGTTTGGTGCGTTTTCCTGGCCGTTGACCCGTTTCTGTTTACATACCAGCGCCACCGCCACCGTGCGCTGCCGTGCGCGTGTGTGAGTGCGCGCGCACACACACACACCACACACACACACACACACACCGTGTTGTTGCGTTCGCTGGCACGCACGTGCGTACAGTATACAGTGTGTACACGCCCCGCTCCTTTTTCGCACTTCGCCCGTAAATTTATGAATTTATGCACGCGGTTGTTTGTCTGTGTGCGCGCGCGTTGCTGGCGATGGGGTACCGATTTAATTAATTGATAATTGTCGGTGATCCACGTGGTGCCTTTTTATAATTCTCGTGAGAATCCTTGCGCGACGATGAGGCGCAGCCAAGAAGAGGTGTCGGCGGCCACGCGTCCTGCTGCCAGTGTGTGCGCGTGTGTGTTTGTTTGAGTGAGTGTGTGTGTGTGCGCGCAAGGAGCTTGCGCTGTACGCACCCTAAGAGCATTCGAAATTAAAACTTTCCTTCCGCTGCGGCGGCAGTGGGCCCCCCACGGTTGGCTCATACGCCCTACGCCCCCATTCCCCACGTACCGTAGGCGTCTAGTGCGCGCGCGCGCGCGCGCGCGCGTGTGTGTGTGTGTGTGTGTGTGTGTGAGGGAGAGAGAGTGTAGGTATTGTTGGGCTCCTACGTTGCCCGCTGTGCACAGTGATCGAGACGAAAATGTTTATATACAAAATTTACATTTATTGTACTATGATACAAGTGACTATGATACAAATGACTATGATACAGAAAACTGAGCGCGGCGCGGGAGTCGCGGAGGTCGCGGCGCGGCGCGGGAGCCAGCCGGCGTTCCGACGTGTGAACGGGCTGGAGGGCTGACGACGAGTGTGCCCTTGCCCTGGGGCTGCACGGGCTCGACGGGGGCCTCGGGACGGAGAGGCCCTGCACGTGCAGGCGCAGAACAAGGGCGGTTGTTTTCGAACGGCGGCCGGCGCGCTATTTAATAGCTCCAAGAATCGGCCGCCGTTCGGCGCTAAAACTAAGGACTAAAACTACGGAACTATAAACACAATAAACACATTTACAGCCTCGAAACCGAGGGGGCGACCCTGGACGGCGGCGACAAAATCACGCCTACACTGCTGGGAAAGTCGTCCAGGGCCGCCACAGGACCCCCCCACGGAGAAAGGGTAGCCGGAGTGAACGGAGGCTAGTGAAAGCCCGCTTGAAAAATGTCTGTGAAGCGGACACGGCGGCCCGACCGCGTCGTGGGGGCGGTGGCGGCGTCGTCGCCGGTGGAGCTGGACCCAGGCTCGGCAGCAGCGGGGCGCTGCTGCGCCGGCAGGGCGTCGTCCGGCGGCGGACCCGGGGCGTCCCGGGCGGGGCGCGGAAGGGGACCAGCGGCAGCAAGGGCCGCGGGTGGCGGGGCGGCGACGGCAGGGCTCGTAAAAGGGCCCGAGGAGGGACCCTCGGGAGCGGGGGCGGCGGCCCCAGGCGGGCCAGCAGGAGCGGGGCCCGAACCAGGGACTGCGGCGTCGGGGCCCGAACCGGAGACTGCGACGGCCGGGCTCGAACCAGGGACTGCGGCGTCGGGGCTCGAACCGGAGGCGGGCGGGGCGGCGTCGGCCTGCACGTAGGCCGGCTTCACCCGGTCGATGGACACACGGACCCCTTTGCCGCGCACCCGCAACGTGAGTGTCTTGTCGTCGCGGGCGAGCACTTCGTAGGGGCCAGTGTACGGCGGCTGGAGACTGCGGCGCACCAGGTCAGTCCGCAGGAAGACGAAGGGCGCCGTAGCGAGGTCCTTGAACACGAAGGTGCCAGGCTGGCAGTGCCGCGAGGCGGGCACGGGCCGGACACGGGCTGCGTGGAGGCGGAGGCGGTCCAGCGGCGTGAAGTCAAGGAGGACGGGCGGAAGAGCCTCAGGCCACGGCGCGTCGGCGTGGCTGTGAGGGCGGGCGGCAGCGGACGGCGCAGGCGTTCTGCAGGACCGTTGCGGGCCGGTGGGACACTCGCGGGCGAGGTCGAGGGAGTAGCGGTAGTCCAGAGACATCGGCGATGGGCCGATGGTGGCGACGTGGACAGGTGCGAAGTGTGAAGCGGCCCGTCGATGTCCATGTGGACAGGCGGGGCGGGAAACGAAGAGAGTCACCTTGGCGCGTATGCAGAGCAGGCGCTCGTGGACCCAGGTGCGGCAGTCGCGCTGCACTGAGGGCCAGACAAAGCGGTCTAGGACGAGGCGGACGGAGGCGCGGGCGTCGGGGTGACTGAGGTTGTGCGGTGCGTCGAGAAGCGGCGGAGCGAGCAGCACCGGGACGTGGGGCCGGGGGCGCGTGCCGGGGCCCACGTCGGACATGGCGATGGCGGTCGTGTCAGAGCCGGGCGCGGGCACGGCGAACAGGCTCAGGAACGATGACGAGGTGTCCGCCAGCAGAGTCTGAAGCTCGGCGTCGGCGGCCTGGGCGGCGGCCAGGTCCTCGTGTGACGGCAGGGGCGCCGCGGCGACGTCCCGAACGGGGCACCAGGAGAGCGGGCGACGGCCCGGGCGGCGGGGTCGGCGGCGCCGGCGTTGGCGAAGACATGTCAGATGCACTCACTAGCAGTCACAAAAGCACAAGCGCACTGGCACGGAGAGTCACTATCACTGGACACAGTTCACGATCACGTCGGGGTCACCACTTTGTAGGTATTGTTGGGCTCCTACGTTGCCCGCTGTGCACAGTGATCGAGACGAAAATGTTTATATACAAAATTTACATTTATTGTACTATGATACAAGTGACTATGATACAAATGACTATGATACAGAAAACTGAGCGCGGCGCGGGAGTCGCGGAGGTCGCGGCGCGGCGCGGGAGCCAGCCGGCGTTCCGACGTGTGAACGGGCTGGAGGGCTGACGACGAGTGTGCCCTTGCCCTGGGGCTGCACGGGCTCGACGGGGGCCTCGGGACGGAGAGGCCCTGCACGTGCAGGCGCAGAACAAGGGCGGTTGTTTTCGAACGGCGGCCGGCGCGCTATTTAATAGCTCCAAGAATCGGCCGCCGTTCGGCGCTAAAACTAAGGACTAAAACTACGGAACTATAAACACAATAAACACATTTACAGCCTCGAAACCGAGGGGGCGACCCTGGACGGCGGCGACAAAATCACGCCTACACTGCTGGGAAAGTCGTCCAGGGCCGCCACAAGAGAGAGTGTGTGTGTGTCGTCGTGCAATCGTGCGCGGGGGAGGAGGGGAAACGCACGGCGGGTGTCGCACGCGTTGCACCGAGGGCGTTGCAGTCCGGGGCGTGGCGGGTGCGGCGCAGGAAGTTGTGTCACGTGTGCGGGTTCGACGACGGGCGCCTCTCTCTCTCTCTCTCTCTCTCTCTCTCTCTCTCTCTCTCTCTCTCTCTCTCTCTCTCTCTCTCTTTTTCTCTCTCTCTCGCTCGCTCTCGCTCTCTCTCTCTCTCTCTCTCGCTCTCGCAGGGCGTCGAATTGTTTTTATCGTTTGGCGGCCCGAGTGTACGCTACGCAGTATACGGTACGCAGCATGCCCGCCCCGTTTTTCCTCCGATCAGTCTGGACATCCGATCCGGCCGATGCGGCGACGCGGGCCGTGCGGTGCTAGAGCGTGTCGACCCGGTAACTGGAGCCCCCGCGCCCCGCGCCCCGAGCCTTCCCCGAGGCCCCCAACTTGCGTCCGGCCCGGCCGGTCCGTCCGGGCTCCGGCACCCCGGCGGACCCCGGCCACGGGGTACGGGGGCAGCGGCGGGCAGCGGAGCAGAGCAGAGAGGACCAGTGCCCCCGGGCGCCGGCGGTGGACGGCCACGCAGAACATGTAGCTGTCTCTCTCTCGCTCTTGTGGGGCGGGACGGCGGGACGCACGGGTGCGAGAGAGACGAAGCTGTGCGGAATCGGCCTGCTGCACGCCGCGCTGCGCTGTGGATCGAATCTCCTGGGGGGAGCCTCGACTGCTGCACGAGAGGGGGAAGGACTTCCTTCGACTCGACCTAACCCAATCCCAGGCTGCAGGACCTCCAGGCAGGATGCGACGCGGGACCGTGTCTCTGGGCGAGTCCGGCGGTGGCGCCAGGAGCCAGGGGTCGGCCAGGGGTGGACACATCCAGGGGGCGGCGTGGTCGCGGTCTTGTCGTCTTGTCGCCGTGGTTGGGCCAGGTTCGGCCAGGTTGGGCGTTCAAGTTTCCGTTTGAATGAACCGGGCAATGCATGAATGAATGGTGCGCGGGTGCCGGCAATGATGCGACGTGCGTTTAGGTCCCCGTCTCCCGGTCCGCCTCCTCCTCTCGTCCATACGAAAGGGGACGCGACAGAGCGCGGCGGAGCGGCGGAGAGACAGCGCAGCACGCAAGAAAAACTGCTAACGTGACTCCATCTCTGGGTTCCCCTTTTTGGGCCAAGGGACGCGTCAACCGCGTGTTTTGTGAAATTTGATTAATTTGTGCGCCGCGCGACCCACACAATGGAATGGTCGATCGGAACGGCCGGCGTTGTTAGGCCCAGGCCTCGGCCCGGGCCGCCTCGCGGACGTGGACAAGCTGGGCGCGGAGGCGAAGGATGTGGCGGCGGGGCGGGGCGGGGCCTACGCAACATTCCGTGGACGCCTCCAGAATGCACCGCGCCTAAATGGCTTGGCCTAAATATCGCAAGGCTATTAGAGTCGGGCCGTCGAGCGCGGCGGCCGAAAAGAAACGAAATGGCGGCCGCTGCCGGGAATCGAACCCACGACCGGCGGGCTGCACTCGCTCTTCACCGAGACCGCGGTGCGCACGCGTGTGGGTGTGCTGGGGGCGCGGCTTTCGCGTTTCGAGCATCCGGCCTGGCGCGGCCTGGCGTCATGTCGTAGGGTTGCCAACCTCGCGAGGCGGCCAGGCGTGGGCCGGCCGGTGCACCGCTGTCCATCCCCGCCCCCGCCGGGCACGTCGCTGTGCCGGGTGGCACCCCCACACGTGTCCGGTGTCGCACGCACTCGGCGCACTCGGCCTCGCGGAAGCCGAGTCCGCAGGATGCGTGCCACGATTAGATACGGGCGCATCCTCGCGGAGTGAGTGGTCACCCTACACTCGGTCTGGACGAATGGCGACTCTAGCCTGGCAGCCTGCGCAGCCCCCACAGGTGAGTTCACCCACGTGCCGCGCCGCCGCGCCGTTCCACTCCGCGCTGTCCCACACACTTCCTGCGATCCGCGGCCGGGATAGGCCGAGACGGAGAGGGACAGAGGACACGTGGACGGCGACTGGCGCGGGTTCGATTCCCGCCCGAAGCCTTGTTGTCTGTCCCCCATTTTTAGCGTGACCTTATCCGTCGCGCCCCCCTCTCCCTCCCGGACCGTTCCTGGACATGGCGACAGTTTTTCTCCGTCCACTCCTTCCCTTTCCAGTGGAGTGGCGTGTCGCGCCTCATTGTTCTACCGAACAAATTTCACGAACGCACCGCGGCAGTTCGGGCCGCCGAGGCGTGGGGCCGCGGGGGCCTGGCAGCCAAAGCCAGGCCAAGCAGCCGCGTGGGTCGCGAGCTGATGACTTGGCCTCCGTTCCGACAAGTTTCCGGCCTCCTGCTGAGAATGCAGTCCAGGGGTGTGTCTGGAGAAAAGAGGGGGGGGGGGTCGTCGGCGACCGCCCTTCCCGTCAGAGCGTAGGTCGGGACAGGAGAGGGAGAGAGAGAGAGAGAGAGGTTTCGCGTAGGTCGGTCGGGACGGGCCGGGCGCCGCCGCGGTGTCTCGCTGTCCCTCTCGCTCCGAGTCGCTGTCCCGTGCGTCGCCGTCATCCGCGTTTCCTAATCATTATTCCAACACGGAGCGGGAGAAAATCCGTGTCGCGGAATGAGGGCTTAGCTCGCGGCTCTGTGCCGGAAACTTGGCGAGGCGGAGACGAGATCAACGACAGATAATGGACTGATGGACGGTTTTCGCCGGCTGCGTTGGTTTCGTTGGTCCATTGGGCAGCCTTAGAGTCCTCCGCCACACTGCCGCCGGTGCTTCTATTTGTGTTGGCGGCCCTGCAGACTCATTCCGAGAGTCGTTTGCGGCGCTCTGTCTCTCTCGCTCCGGCGGGGCGGCCCGTGTAGGTGCGAGAGAGACAGAGAACGGCTCTCGGAATCAGTCCGCTGTGGCGCCGGGAAGTGAGGCGCGCAGGTGAACCGGGCTAGACAGACGCGCACCCGCTCTCGCGGTGCGAGACGAGACGACTGGTTGCGCACAGCGTTTCGTCGCTCTGTCTCTCTCGCACCTATGCGGGACGCCCCGTGAGTGCGAGAGAGACAGAGCGACGACAGCGATGTTCGGAGTCACTCGGCGGGGGCCGACGTCGCGACGCTTGGCGGGGCGGCGCGGGCGGCGGGGGCGGCGGGGGCGGCGTCTCGCGGCCCCGAGGTGCCCGAGGTGCGTCGCGACGCCACACTATTTCTGGAGACTGTGTCCCTACTCGCCGGCCCGGCCCGGCTAGGCCCCCGGTGCGGCGCAGCGGTTCGGCTCGGCGCGGCCACCGTCCGCGGCCGCGGCGGCCTCAGATCAAACATGACCCACATCGCGGCGTGGCGGCGTGGCCTGGCGGCCTGCAAGGAGGCCCGTCGCGTGGCCGGCGTGCCCGGGGGCGTGCCGCGCGGGGCAGACAGTCGAGCGATGTTCGTCCTGGCCGTGCAGGCCGTCGCCGTGCTGACGGACACGCAAGCCCAGCCGAGCACGCCGACGACGCGCTGCAAATTGTGCCAACGCCTTTTGTTTTTGTTTATGTTTTAATCGCCGTCATCGCAACGCGGTTTCATTGTCATGCGAGTGGCGGGCGGCAGCTTGTTTGTAATTTACGCGCCGCCGGTCAGCGGGAAAAATAAACATAACGAGGAAACAATGCGAGATGGATGGAAGGAGAAGCGACGGTGGCGCCGTGTGCTGCCGTCGGTCGGAGCCAATTTGTAATGACTGATGACGTCATAATGACGTTGAGTCAGCGTCGGCCAGCGCCGTGGAGACTCCTGGGTACTACTCGGTGCGTGCTGGGCCTCGCACAGTGGGCCAGAAGAACGGTGGAGGCGGACGAAACGCTAGACGCGTTTTGAGCTCCAGAGTCGCTAAATGGGACTCGAACGGAACGTGTGACCCCACCAATGGATTCCTCGCTCGAAGAGCAATCGATTGGTGGGGTCACACGTTCGGTTCGAGTCTCATTAGCGACGCTGGAGCTCAAAACGCGGCTGGAGTTTTGTCCGCCTCCACCGGTCTTCTGGCCCACTGTGTCTCGGCTGGACCGGCAGCCTGATTCTGAGTAGCGCTTTCGTCGCGCCGTCTCTCTCCCACTCATGCACCGCCCCTCGAGGGCGCGAGAGAGACGGACGAAGGAGTGTTCGGAATCACTCTCTGAACGACCAGGCGACCGCACCGGTGTCTCGTCTTCCAGCCGCCGTGAGTCACTGCCTGTTTTACGCGCGGGTGCTCCGCAGTGCTCCGCGGCGGGCTGTCTCTCTCGCACTGCAGGGGCGTTTGGCGTGTGTGCGAGAGAGACAGAGCGACGAAGCCGTGCTTGGCCGCGCGGAAATGGGTGCTGTGCGTTTTGCGCGTGGGCAAGTTTTTTCTTGGTGCTCGCTTCGCTTGCTTCGCTGAGTGTGTTTCTGGGTAAACCCGCCGGAGGGTCTGGCGCGGCCGGCCTCTGGAACGGAACTAGCGAGTGGAGTGAAACGAGTGAAACAAAGGGGCAGGGAAAATTAGCGATTCAGAGGCCAGGCTGGTCAGGGATACCCGTTTTCCGGTTTTCCGGCCGCGCTGCCCGTGATCTCAACACGTGACGTCAGCGAAGTGCGTCAGTGCGTCAGCCGCGACCCACCCACACTAAATTTAAAATCCGCGCAGAAAAAAAGTTTATCACCGGGCTGATTTCGGCGCTCTCATCAAGCCGCGCGTTGCCTGCGTGGCGGCGATGCACAGTGGGCCAGAAGACCGGTGGAGGCGGACAAAACTCTAGACGCGTTTTGAGCTCCAGAGTCGCCAAATGGGACTTGAACCGAACGTTTGACCCCACCAATGGATTCCTCGTTCGAAGAGCAATCCATTGGTGGGGTCACACGTTCGGTTCGAGTCCCATTTAGCGACTCTGGAGCTCAAAACGCGTCTGGAGTTTTGTCCGCCTCCACCGGTCTTCTGGCCCACTGTGCGGTAGGGTGGACCGTTTCCGGTAAGTTGAAGTTTGTCAACGGGCTAGCACGGCAAAAGTATTTTTGGGTCAAGAGAAACTTATAAAAAAAAACCCGGAAGTCGCTGCGACGAAATTTTAGGGGTCGCGCAGAGGGCGGGAAAATTCAAACGCCCAAAAGGCCGGAAATACCCTAATTTTGCCCGTATCTCGTCCCAGGGGCGGCCTACAAAAATTTTAAGGGAACAAAACTGCTCAAAATCACTTCATAAATACTCTGGTAACTTTTTGGAAGTGATCCCACTAAGTTTAGTACCGATCGCCAATAAATAATACCGATTTTTGTAGTTTTTGTGTTTTTTAAAGGGGGTTTTTGGATGGAAAAAATAACTTCTCACTTTGTTTTTTTTTATTTATTTCACGTTAAATGTTTAATATGGCACATGGCACCTTAGCATTTGGTAATTAGAAATATCACATCTGAAAACTCAATAGAATTGTTTGGTTAAAGTTGCACATTACTGAAATGACAAGCATAATTAATTTTATTTTTGACTAACACTTTTGCGGTCGTTTGCAACATTGAGGAACAAGCCTTGTCTTTGGTCTTCTTTTTTTGTGAGTATATTGTGGAAATCTGTTGCTATTCTCACTTTCCCTCTCCGCTGCGTCTTTTACAACAGGGAGTTTTTGACGAGGACTTCAATTTCCTTAAAATTACTGTTAGAAGGCCATTCTGATGGGTGCAAAGATAAAAAGTCAGGCTGGACACCCAACTTGTGGAAGAAATATTTGGACCCTGCGTTAACAAAACTGGGAAGTGTCAATGACAATACCGAATTTTCTAACTTGACTATGAACCCCTTATTAGGCAAATCGTCTTCCTCCATGTCCTCCCCTGCATTCATCGCAGCCACAATAGACAGTTTGGTCTCCTGGTCTACCTGTCTATCAAAAAAAGCCAAAGTGGCCAGTTCAGGGCACAGATACCACAAATGCCCCAAAAAATTTCCCCCCCCGCAGTTTTCCACATGGTCTTCCGAGCATCATTTTCTTGTTGCGAAGTACATCTCTGGTGATGGTTTTGAGGTACTCCAAGTCAGTTCTCGGTGCCACAGCAGAAATTCTTGATAGAAACCATACCTGGATATGCTCTGTCACAACAAACACAGCCGTTTCAGGGGCAGCAGTCTTCTCCTGAGCTGAGAGCGAGAATTGACGACTAAACATGCAAATAAGTATGCAGTATTCGTAATTCTCGCTCTCAGCTCAGGAGAAGACTGCTGCCTCTGAAAAGGCTGTGTTTGTTGTGACAGAGCATATCCAGGTATGGTTTCTATCAAGAATTTCTGCTGTGGCACCGAGAACTGACTTTGGGGTACCTCAAAACCATCACCAGAGATGTACTTCGCAACAAGAAGAATGATGCTCGGAAGACCATGTGGAAAACTGCGGGGGGGAAATTTTTTGGGGCATTTGTGGATCTGTGCCCTGAACTGGCCACTTTTGGGTTTATTTGATAGACAGGTAGACCAGGAGACCAAACTGTCTATTTTGGCTGCGATGAATGCAGGGGGGGAAAATGGAGGAAGACGATTTGCCTAATAAGGGGGGCATAGTCAAGTTAAAAATTCGGTATTGTCATTGACACTTCCCAGTTTTGTTAACGCAGGGTCCAAATATTTCTTCCACAAGTTGGGTGTCCAGCCTGACTTTTTATCTTTGCACCCATCAGAATGGCCTTCTAACAGTAATTTTAAGGAAATTGAAGTCCTCGTCAAAACCTCCCTGTTGTAAATGACGCAGCGGAGAGGAATGTGAGAATAGCAACAGATTTCCACAATTACTCACAAAAAATGAAGACCAAAGACAAGGCTTGTTTCCCCAATGTTGCAAACGACCGCAAAAGTGTTAGTCAAAAATAAACTTAATTATGCTTGTCATTTCAGTAATGTGCAACTTTAACCAAACAAATTTTATTGAGTTTTCAGATGTGATATTTCTAATTTCCAAAAGCTAAGGTGCCATGCCATATTTAAAAATTTAAGTGAAATAAAAAAAAAATCAAAGTGAGAACGTTATTTTTTCCATCCAGAAACCCCTTAAAATACACAAAAACTACAAAAATCGGGATTATTTATTGGCGATCGGTACTAAACTTAGTGGGATCACTTTCCCAAAAAGTTACCAGAGTATTGATGAAGTGATTTTGAGCAGTTTTTGTTCCCTTAAAATTTTTGTAGGCCGCCCCTGGGGCAGATACGGGCAAAATTAGGGTATTTTCCGGCCTTTTGGGCGTTTGAATTTTCCCGCCCTCTGCGCGCCCCCAAATTACGTCGCAGCGACTTCCGGTTTTTTTTTTATAAGTTTCTCTTGACCCAAAAATACTTTTGCCGTGCTAGCCCGTTGACAAACTTCAACTTACCGGAAACGGTCCACCCTAACTGTGCGGTGGCGGTGATTCATCTACCAGTGGCGCGGCTCCGATCGCGTGGCGCTGCAGTGACTGGCTGCGACCGGACGCGCGAATCGGACTGAGTGACTAAGGTCAGCAAACTCGAGCCGAGCGTCGAGTCGGCCTGCTTGCAGTGCACTGCCACGTAGTGCCACGCCGCCGCCGAGTGTCGAGCCGCTGAGCCGCCGAGCTGTGTGCAGATTGCGCTCCGCTATTTTTCTGTCCGCGCCGTTTCCGCCGGAGGCAGATGTGGAGCCTGCAGTGCCCACAGTTAGGGGTGTGCGAATCGGGAATTTTGTCTTCGAATCGAATCGAATCGAATCTCTCTCAAAATGTCCCGAATCGAATCGAATCGAATCCGCAATTTTTCCCCGAATCGAATCGAATCCGAACATCTGCACGAAATTTTCGAATCGAATCCGAATATTGCCAAATTTTAAATGCCTTTCTAAAATGTGGCGTAATGCCTACTGGGGATGGTTTTTTGTCAGTTTAGTAAAGAGGAGGGGAGAGGGGAGGGAAGGTGGAATGCCAAAACGCGGGCTAGGTATAAGAAAGTTAGCGACCCTTATGAGAAACTCCACATGCATGGAGAGGCGCGCAAATCCAAATGACAGGGCGAAGGACGATTGATTCGAAGACGAAACGTGTTGATTCGATTTTTCGAACCTTTCGGTATCGAATCGGCGAGTCCGTGAGCGAATCGAATCGAAACTACGCAGATTCGATTCGATTCGATTTCGAACAATTCGCACACCCCTACCCACAGTGCAGTGCGCAACGCCCCGCCCTGCCCAAGTGCAGCAGTGCAGCAGCCACCCCTCGGGGTTGGGGGTCGGGGTCGCCGCGGGGAAGTCTGTTTACTGCCGGAAGCTCACTGGCGTCGCGAGGGGCCCAGCTCTAATTCCCCCTTTTTGGGCGGACCGCTCCGACTACCGGACGGCCGAAAACTCAAAGCACCTGCCTGCCGACTACACCTGCCTTGTTGCCTTATCTACTCGTCGATGGCGCCGTCGATAGGGTGCCTGTTATTGAATCGTGAAAAATAATCGTTTGCTTTTATCTTCTCTTTTTTGGCGTGTGGGCGAGGCCGACGTCCTGTTTGGCTCTGCAAGGGCGGCGGGCTGGACTCGAGGATGACGAGGACGAGGGCCTCAAAGTCATCGAGGGCGGGAGGACATTCGCCGGCGGCGCGCAGTGGGCCAGAAGCCCGGTGGAGCCGGCCAAAACTCAAGACGTGTTTTGAGCTCCGGAGTCGCCGAATGGGACTCGAACCATCAATGGTGACCCCACTAATCGATTGCTTTTTGAACAAGGAATCCATTGGTTGGGTCACACGTTTCGTTCGAGTCCTGTTTAGCGGACTCAGAAGCGCAGAACGCGTCTAAGAGTTCGGGCCACCTCGACCGGTCTTCTGGCCCACTGTGTGCTGGCAGCGCGCGCAGCCTGGCTGTGGTTGGCTGTGGTGCCGGCAGCCATGTGCGGCCATGCCCGGCTCGCTATCTGCGCTTATCAGCAACTCGCGCGGTGCGGCCGGCTAGGCCCCCTCCGCGGCCCTCCGCGCTCCAAGCCTTTAGCACCGCGTCGATGCGTGCTTTGCCTGGCTTCGGCTTCAGCAGCCCCTGCTAACCCTGTTCCTAGTGGGACTTGCTGGGGAGTGTTCAAGCCTCCCTGAGCCATCCGCCAAAGGCTGTCAAACCTGCAACGCGTCCTTGTGCAAAACTTCTCTCTCGCTCCCTCTTTCTCTGCGGTCTGCTAGTCCCTCAAGTCACCATGTGACTCCATGAGTGAGAGAGAGAGAGAGAAGACCGGAGCGACGAAAGCTCTGCGCGGAACCGGCCCACAGTGGGCCAGAAGACAGGTGCAGGCGGCCAGAACTCCAGACGCGTTTTGAGCTCCAGAGTCGCTAAATGGGACTCGAACCGAACGTGTGACCCCACCAATGGATTGCTCTCCGAACGAGGAATCCATTGGTGGGGTCACACGCTCGGTTCGAGTCCTGTTTAGCGACTCGGAGCTCGAAACACGTCTAGAGTTTTGGCCGCCGCCACCGGTCTTCTGGCCCACTGTGCGGCCTGCAGCGCCGGTCCGGCCGGCACCTCTCCAGGCTGCCAAACACCCGCATTACGCTCCATGATGCCGATCGAATTTGTTTTGATTGGCCTTGGACTCCGCCTCGGACTCGGCCGCCTCGAGTCGCAGCGCATCGAGTGAGCTGTTTATTGAACCAGACGTACCACTCGTTATGCCAATTGGCCGCCTCGACCATGACGCGGCGGCTTGGAGGGGGAGGGGGAGGAGGGGGGGGGGGAACGCCAGGACGGCCAGGACGCAGTGTAGCTGCGGGCTGTGGATCCTCGCCGATCTTCCATCGCGCTTCGGCGGCCCCTGCCTCGCACAGTGGGCCAGAAGACCGGTGCAGGCGGCCAGAACTCCAGACGCGTTTTGAGCTCCAGAATCGCTTAACTGGACTCGAACCGTACGTGTGACCCCACCAATGGATTCCTCGTTCGGAGAGCAATCCATTAGTGGGGTCACACGTTTCGTTCAAGACCTATTTAGCGACTCTGGACATCAAATCGCGTCTAGAGTTTTGGCCGCCTCCACCGGTCTTCTGGCCCACTGTGCCTCGCCTCGGCCTGGACGCGACGGCCTGCCTCGGTACCAGGCTGTACCCTGTACCCGGTGCAGTACAGACTCGGACTTGTTTGCGCATGTGGCGGGGCGGGGCAGGGCGAGGCGTCATGAAGGAGGCCCTTGTGTGTGTCTGTACTCGCTGGTCATCGCTTTGAAGGACGCAACGCGGTCGCGATCACAATCGACGAAAAATGATTGCAACGGTTTCTTGCAATTGTCTGGAGGCGCAAAGTCGGCGTTCTGGTCCCGTTCCCACCTTCTTTGACGTCCTCGCGAAACGGACTGATAATTGTGTTTTGGGCCGGCGGCCGCGCCGAGAGCAGCGTGGCGCCGCAAAGTTGGTCCAAACTTGGGCGGAAACTGTCTGGAAGCGTGCATGACTGTCTCGTCCCCTCGGCCTAACCCGTTGGTCTGTTTTGTTTCAGGTGAGCTTCGGGAGGTCTGGCCGCCATCCGCCGTCGGCCCGCCGCCGGCCCGTCGTCGGCACCGCCCCCTCGGCAACCCTTCCCCGCTCCAGAGCAAGAGGGTGGAGGCCTGCAGGCGCGCCTGGCTGCGTCGTTACCACACATAACCGCGCCCCAACGCCCCCCAGCCCTGCAGGCCATGGCCCACCCAGGCTTTGGCGCGGCACCACGGCGATTACAGAGTATCGGAAAGTAAAGTGCAGCTCAAAGATGATCGTCGCCATGCTTCACTTGGACCCACCCCCCCACCTCGCCCTCCCCGGTGCGATTTATATTCACTCGGCCGCCCGGCGGAGCTGGCAGGGGTGGCGGACTCTGGCCGGACAGACGGGGCTGGCGACGCACGCTTTACGGTCCCCATCGTTGTTTCTGGAGGGGCGCTGGAGAAGTGCCCCTTGGCTGGAGAGGTTGTCGTCCCGCCAGCCGAGGCGTGTAAACGGCGAGGGAAAATTTTTATAGGGGTTGACGGTTCCCGAGCGAGATACGCGAAATAAAAATAAATAAGCTGCGAATTTTTATTGGTGTAATGGGCGCGTGATTTGCGGACTCGCTCACATTGGGGGGTATCAGGTTGCCGCATCGTGTCGCAGCGTCGCGGCGCTTTTCCGGTGGGGTGGCCTCAAGGTCGGCGTGGCGCTAATCCTCACGGCTGGCCGGCTTGTCGCGCCTGGACCCGATCCCGGATAACGCCAACTACACTGTAAAAAATTCCGTACTTTTGCAAGGGCGGATCCAGGCACGTGTTCAGGGGGGGGGGCTATGACACGAAAGTTGCCTACCTACAGGGGTAATATTCGACTTTTTGCCTACCTTTCAGCCCCCCCCCCTGGATCCGCGCCTGTACTTTTGTACGAAAATGGTACAGAAAAATATAGTACGGAGGTACGGAGAAAAGTACGGAACGTCCGTACTTTGCTCCATATGAACCCATGTAAATGGGTACGGGAAAAAAGTACGGAAGTTCCGTAGTTGGCAAGTACGGACGTTCCAGGCAATTTATTGACCAGACATGTTCCGTACTTTTCCTGTACTTTTTTCTCACAGTGTAGCCTGCTTAATTTCGGGCCAAAGTCGCCCCGATTCAGACCAGTAGTGTGGCCGTTTGGGTCCGGCCGTGCCGTGAATCCCCGATGGCGTCCACTTTGTTTCCAAATTCGATCACGAGGTAATCGCCGAGCCGCGAATTGGATGTCAAACAAGCTATCATCATCATTATGCGCTGCTCGGTGTGCTTGGCACACTGCTTGCCGGCGATGCTCGGGGCGATAGTGGAGCGGAGTGTGTTTTGGAGGCCGCGGGATGACGGCGGCGGCGTTCGCGTGCCGCATGGAGCGGCATGGAGCCCCGCGCGTCCAGCCGGCTGCTTCCGGGCACCGCTTGCGTCGCTCCGTCTCTCTCGCACTCACGGCTCGCCCCGCGAGGGTGCGAGAGAGACGGAGCGGCCGAGCGCTGTTCGAAACGAGCCCACGAGGTGCCCGACGGCGGCGACGGCGGCGGTCCAGCCGTCAACCACGCGTGCGCCTCGGAGCACCGCGGTGTGGCGTGGCGTGCTGGCGGAATCGCCTTGACGGGGCGGGGTGGGGTGGGGCACAGTGGGCCAGAAGACCGGTGGAGGCGGCCAAAACTCTAGACGCGTTTTGAGCTCCAGAGTCGCTAAACAGGACTCGAACCGAACGTGTGACCCCACCAATGGATTCCTCGTTCGGAGAGCAAATCATTGGTGGGGTCACACGTTCGGTTCGAGGCCTATTTAGCGACTCTGGAGCTCAAAACGCGTTTAGAGTTTTGGCCGCCTCCACTGGTCTTCTGGCCCACTGTGCGGGGCGCAGGGAAGCTTTTGGGAGAAAATGTCGACGCGCTCGGATCGCGAACCGGTTGCGACAGAATGGCGCAGGCCAGCGAGCGGCCGGCGAGCGCGAACCGTCTCCGCCGGACACCGCCAAACCAGGTGACTAATGAGTACACTCTAAATGTAGGGTGCCCAGTAACTGGGCGCCTTTGTCGCCCACCCCACTTTTTAGGGTGCCAAATGTCGCCCAGTTTCTGGGCACCTTTGTCGCCCAGTCTCGGGGTGGACAAATCATACAGTAACCGCCCCTCTCCCAGGGTAGAACATGTTCAGGTGTCTAGTTCCTGGGCGACTGAGGTGCCTAGATTCTGGGCACCTTTGGCACCTCAGTCGCTGCTGGTCCATGGGTGGAGGCAGGTTCCTTAATGGTTTGTCCACCTCGAGACTGGGCGACAAAGGTGCCCAGAAACTGGGCGACATTTGGCACCCTAAAAAGTGGGGTGGGCGACAAAGGCGCCCAGTTACTGGGCACCCTACATTTAGAGTGTATTGGGGCTGGGCTGGGCCCTGGGTGCCATGGGCCTTGACGTGTGTGGCCTTGGCCAAACGGCATCTCCGCCAAAAGCAAAGGCCAAAAGGCCGAAGGCGCCAGCGTTGTTTTACTGCTCCGGCTGGAGCACGCCGTGTCCCTTCTCGACCACCTCGCGGCCAGTCCATCCTGCATGCAGGACTGCAGTCCGCAGCGTGAGGCCTTTTTGCTGCCTTTTCAGATCGAACCTTCAACCTTCGACAGCCCCGGTATAGAAAATCTCACTCAATCACACTGAAAAAGTGGCGCGGTGCTGGTGCTACCGCTGAGGCTGACGGGTGGCCGCCGTGGCCGCGCGGCGACAGCGTGTGACAAGGCCGTGACAGGGCTGTGACACGCTGCTGGACGGGCGCGACGTGTGTGTGTGTGGTGTGTGTGTGTGTGTGTGCGTGCGTGTGTGTGTGCGCGCGCGCGCGCGCGCGTGTGTGTGTGTGTGTGTGTGTGTGTGTGTGTGTGTGTGTGTGTGTGTGGCCAGGCTTATGCAAGTCGTCCCATACGTGCACTGCACATAGTGCCATTGCACAACCGCCAAGGCTGCTGCCCCTGCTGCTGTCATAAGCAAGCAGCGTTGACATACAAGAGAGGCCCGTCCGAACCGAATGCGAAAGCTCGAATCAAAGTGAGCGAAGGAGGCCAAGCCCGGCCAAGCCGCCCGCCCGGTTCACGCGGCAGCGCGCGGCAGAAACATGGCGGCACTCGTATCATCGTCTCGGGCTTTATCTGCAGCTCGTAAACACATAAAACCGGACCGGCTGCAGGCCTTCGCCGTCGCCTTCGTCTTCCTCATCTGTGTCGCGCCGCGGGCGCCGAGCGACCAGGCCGTCCCGCTGCACACCCGTGCGCGCGGTTGCCTACCTGCCGGGCGCCTAGTCGCACAGTGGGCCAGAAGACCGGCGCCGGCGGCCAAAAACTCTGGACGCGTTTTGAGCTCCAGAGTCGCTAAATGGGACTCGAACTGATCGTGTGACCCCACCAATGGATTTCTCGTTCGGAGAGCGATCCATTGGTGGGGTCACACGCTCAGTTCGAGTCGCATTTAGCGACTCCGGAGCTCAGACCGCCTCTACCTGTCTTCTGGCCCTCTGTGCGCCGGGCCGTCATCAGCGATTGATGCTGCTGCTGTCGCTCTGTCTCTCTCGCACCCATGGTGCGTCCGGCCCCGCCGGAATCAGTGTGCAGGGTTTTGGCGGTGGCGGCCGGGGCGGCGGGGCGTTGTTGTGGGAGGTGCCCCCGCCCTGGATGGCGGCGTGGGGCGTGGGTCGCGAGACGAGACGTCCCCGACCGGGCGACCGCGACCGTCGAGTGGAAACACATTTCTTTTCGGCTGGCTCGCGCTTTTTCAGCAACGCTGCTGGCTTGGCCGCCTCGGCCGCGCCACGCACAACCACGGCGGCGGGGACGGGAGGAGGCGCGACGCGTGAAGCGAGGGGCGTAGGTGTGCCTGTGTCGGCCATCTGTTCGGGGCGGGGCTGGCGGGGCGGCGCCGGGACCTCAAAGCTGTCGTCGGCAACAGCCGCCTCGCTTCGCGCGCCCCGCCGCCGTCTCGCCGCCGCACTTGCAGTGGACTTGCAGCCGATTGGATAAAGCCCCCCGCATTTGTAGCGCTAATGCGCTGCGAAAGACTCGCTGGTCGTCGTGCTCCCGGGTCAGGCCGGGTCAGGCCCTCACAGTGGGCCAGAAGACCGGTGGAGGCGGCCAAAACTCTAGACGCGATTTCATCTCCAGAGTCGCTAAATGGGTCTTGAACCAAACGTGTGACCCCACCAATGGATTGCTCTCCGAACGAGGAATCCATTGGTGGGGTCACACGTACGGTTCGAGTCCTGCTTAGCGACTCTGGAGCTCAAAACGCGTCTGGAGTTTTGGCCGCCTCCACCGGTCTTCTGGCCCACTGTGGCCCTCCAGGCCGTCGTGCCGTATCTCCGATTATCGTGTCGTGACCCGATGCGTCATCCGCGCCAGGCGCGCCGAGTGCGCGAGCACGCACGCGTGCGCATTTTCCGTTGATGAAGTTTTTTTGTCCGAGGGGTTGGTGCTGCGCGGTGCTGCGCCTGTCGTCGCGTGCGCGCCCCTCCCCCGTGGAGGCCGTCTCCCCGACGGCCCAGGCCTGGCCCAGGTCGCCAGGTGTTACACGTTCCGCGCCGACCCTGCTGGGCGCGGAGCGCCGACGACGCCCCAGGACGGCAGCGAGGGGCGAGGGGCGGTCCGTTGCGGTGAATCGGGGTTTGATTTCTGTCACCGCCGGGCCGCCGCGCCGGGCCGCCGCGCTGTCGCTCTGGCGCCGTGCCGCTTCGACGGCCACCTGGCCGCGGACTCGGCCGCGGAGGGCGGCGTCGACGCGTCCTCGGCGCGCCCCCCATCCGCGACCCGGCCGAACTTTGCATGCAGCACTTGATGCTGCCGGTGCCGCGGCGTGGGCGGGGCGGGGCGGGGCGGGCGGGCGGGGCGGGGCGGGCGGGGCGTCTCGAGGTGCGGCGGTGAATACATTATGCGGGTCTGACGTCATACGCGCGAATAGGCGCAGTCGGCCACCTTGACGCGGCCTGGGATGGACCGCGGCGTGCGGTCGCGCCGCGCCCGGGGCCCACCCTGCATGACCCCCCCCCTCCCCCCCCACCACGCGTGGTCCTGCACGTGCTTTGCTTTTCGCCAATGCAGTTATGGTGTCGCGACCGTTGCCGCTGTGTCTGTTGGTCATTGTGCCCTTTACGGCCGAGTCCGCGTATGGCCGCCCAGTCGCTGCTGCTGTTGTTGTTGTTGTTGTTGTTGTTGTTGTTGTTGCTGCTGTTGTTGCCACGGTCTCGTCGTGCAGTGATAATTACCTCAAGCCGCAATGTAGCTTTATTCCTCTTTTATCGCCGGCTTTTGCTTTTGGCCGAGCGAACGTCCTCTCGCCTGGGGGGTCGACGCGCCGCTCGCGCACTGCACTGCGAGTTGTTGTTGTTGTTGTTGGTAGTGGTGGTGTTGGAGTGTACATACTGCGCCGGGCCTCGCGTATATTTCACCGCGTGTTTGACCTCTGCTCGCCACCAGCGCTGTGTCACCGCACCGAGTGGCTGCACGAGGGTGTGAGAGTGAGAGAGCACGTGCGCACGCGCCCGCCGCTGCGAAGTTTGCCACTTTGAATCCGATATTTGTCTGGGCGGCGGACGCTCGATTTACGACGCGCTGGCTGCAGAGCGCGATTCCGAACAGCTCTGTCTCTCTCGCACTCGTGGGGCGTTCCGTGCAGGTGCGAGAGAGAGAGCGGGGCGAAAGTGCTCCTCGGCGTCGCCGTGCCTGGCGGTGCTGGCGGTGCTGCACAGTGGGCCAGAAGACCGGTGAAGGCGGACCAAACTCCTGCCGCGTTTTGAGCTCCAGAGTCGCTAAATGGGACTCGAACCGAACGTGTGACCCCACCAATGGATCGCTCTTCGAACGAGGAACTCATTGGTGGGGTCACACGTTCGGTTCGAGTCCTATTCAGCGACTCTGGAGCTCAAAACGCGTCTAGAGTTTCGTCCGCCTCCACCGTTCTTCTGGCCCACTGTGTGCTGGCGGTGCCTGGCCTGCCGGTTGGCGTTGTGATGGATTCGAGCGCGCATGCGACTGGATCGGCCCGCGGTTTATGACGGCCTGCGAGAGACAGAGACGTGTCAGAGTGTGGCCGCCAGACCAGGCCCCGCTGTAGGCCCCACTGTAGGCCCTGCTCTAGGCCCCAGCGGCCCCAGGTCACCGCACGCCAGAACACGCCCCGACGACCTGACCCGCACGCAGGCCCTGCCCTAGAGAGGGTCCGAACTGGGTCGCTCTCGAGAGGACTGTTTTTCAGCCATGCAGCTGGGCCAGCGAAAATGGCTCTGGCATATTGGGGAGCTGAAACTCGCTGCGTGAAAAAACTGACAGTGTGTTAGTGATTACTGCCCCAACCATCGCGTCCGAAATGTCGGGAAGGGCCGGAGTTGGAAATGCCGTCGGTGCACTGTAAAACCAAACGTGGACAAGTCCACATTTGAAATGCAGAGGTGTGGAATTTTCAGTCTTCACACTTGGAGGTGCGGAGTTTGCAGTCTCCACACTCCAAACGTGGAGTTGTCCACGTTTGCACCATGCGAAGAGATAGGGGCTCTGTGAGCTACTCCACACTTGAAGTGTGGAGGCTGCAAACTCTGCACTTTCAAGTGTGGAGACTTACTCCACACCAGGAAATATGGAGTTGTCCGCGTTTGGTTTCACAGTGTGCGGATGCCCGATGGCGCGTTCTGTTTGTCACGGGGCGTTCAACACTAAAATGTGGACTTTGTTTTGGGGCCCTGCTCGGCTTCTGACGACTCTGACGCGAGTCCTTGTGCTCGGCGCACAGGATCGAGTTGCGGGGGACGCCACGCCGCCACGCCGGCGCGGGAGTATCAACATGACACTGCCATAAAGGTAGCAGCGGGGCCGGTTGCTGACCTCCAGTGCACGGCGGGCGGGGCGGGGTGGGGCGGGGCGGGGCGGGGAGGGCGGGGCGGGGTGGGGCGGGGCGGGGCGGGGCGCGTATCGCGTCGGGTGGCGCTGCTATTGCTATTACTGCGTTGGTCCGATCTTCCTGCCCAAGGCAGTGACTCGGCCTGCAGGCTGTCCCCGAATACAGCCTGATGGACGGTCTCTCTCGCGCTCCTGGCGAGTCCCGCTCGGGTGCGTGAGAGACAGCGCGGCGCGGAGCGCTCAGCGGCATCGGTCTGCTGACCTTTTCGTGATGAGAGCGCGGCGGGCCTCGGGCCGATGCCGATGAGGACCTCGATGAGGGCCTCGATGAGGGCCTGCATGTTGTTGTCTTTGCGTGGCGGTGCCGCGCGGCGCGGCCTGCCTGCAGCCCTCGGCCCCGGAGCAGCTTCGTGATTCGGCGCCGCCACTGCACTGCCTTTGCAGTGCTGCAGCACCTGGCGGCTCACTGTGCCACCGTGCCACCAGGACCACGCCCAGCGTCACGACCAGCATCACGGACAGCGACGCAGCCGAAAATGAAACGCAAAGCGACCTCCTGCACACTGCTTTCGTCGCTCTGTTCCTCTCGCTGCTGCCCTATGAGTGCGAGAGAGATAGAGTGACGACACGGTGCAGGGAATCAGGCGACTGCCTGCTGGAGAGCTGCTCAAGTTTTCGGGGTTTTAGAGCCCAGCCTAACCCCCCTTTTAGTACCTGGTCGTCGAGGACTCGGGACTGGTTCCGGGCGCCGCGCCGTGCTTTTAAGGCGCCGTTAAAAGCCGCGACGCGCCGCGACGTGTCGATGGGTGTCGGATTGTGTCCAGGATCGTGTCCCGCCGTCTCCAGCCTCTCCAGCCGGCGCACAGTGGGCCAGAAGGCCGGTGGAGGCGGCCGAAACTCAAGATGCGTTTTGAGCTCCCGCGTCGCTAAACAGGACTCGAAGCGAACGTGTGACCCCACCAATGGATTCCTCTTCCGAAGAGCAATCCATTGGTGGGGTCACACGTTCGCTTCGAGTCCTGTTTCGCGACTCTGGAGCTCAAAACGCGTCCGGGGTTTTGGCCGCCTCCACCGGTCTTCTGGCCCACTGTGCGGCGGTCCCTCTCCGGGCGCTTTGACAAGTCGCCGGGCGTCCTGGCGCTGGAGACTTGGTGTCCAGGCCGGAGTGACGCCGGGCCGACGAGGACGTGACGGGGACGCCGTCAGCGAGGCACGGCGGCGGTCACACTCGGACCCACTCCGCGGCGGTATTGCGATTGCCGTTGCGACACGTTCGGACGAAACCGCGCGCCTTGCTCGAAGTATTGTTGGCGGCCCGGACCAGCGGCACCAGCCGCACCAGCGGCCAGCCCGCCGGGGACGCCATATGGTGCAGTGGGTCGCAGGTGCGGCAGGTGCAGATAGACGGGCAGTCAGACAGACCGACAGACAGACGAACGCACTCTGCTTATGAAGGGAGAGACGGGCTGGTCCTTGGCCACACAACACAATGGCGCTTGTTGGCGTGTTGGCCTATCCGCTGGCCAGCCCGGCCAACCCAGTTAGCAGTGCGGCTGCTGCAGTAAAGCACGGTCCGGCCCGCCTGAACGGCCCAGGGCTCGGAGGCTCGGCCCGGTGGCTTCGCGTGGCTTCGGCTTTGGCCGAGGCTTTGGCTTTTCAAGTGCTAATCGGAAGACGTGACCTGGCCCAAGCAGCCCGAGCAGCCCAAGCAGGCCGAGCCGAGCGGGGCCCGGGCCGCAACCTGCCTTGTATAGACCGCCAGCTGACTGATTCCGAGAGTCGTTATGGTCGCCGTGTCTCTCTCGCACTCATGGGACGTCCCGTATAGGTGCGAGAGAGACAGAGCGAGGACAACGCCTCCCGGAATCAGTCTGCTGGCGCCAGGGCAGCGGCGTAGCAGCGCGGGGGCTGCGGCTGCAGCGCGCGGGTTCAGGAGCCAACAACTGCATTTCTACGTTGCCGCCAGTTTCCGCCTCCCCTCGACGCTTGAAGCTTGAAGCTTGAAGGGCGGTTCGCTTTACGAGGCACCGGCCCTTCGAATTCCTTTCGTCCTTCGGCCCCGCCGCTGCAGACCGATTCCGAGAGTCGTTGTCGTCGCTCTGTCTCTCTTGCTCTCGCGGGGCGGGCCGCACAGGTGCGAGAGAGGCAGAGCGACGGAAAGGAGGATCTGTCTGCTGGATCTGTGAGGTTCTAAGCGCGCCGCGGCTTGCCGGAGCACGTCCCGGAGCACGGCGAGGTGGGCGAGGCGGCGGTGCCGGCCGAATCCCGGAGTCCAGACTCCGGGCCTCACCACTGTAGCTACACTGCATCTAGAAGTATACAGTGGCCCGCCAAGTCGCTTCGGCTTGCTTCGGCTTGCTTCGCCTCCGTGTGGCGCGGCGCCGCGGTCCATATCTGTCCGAGTTTCTCTCACGAGCGGCAGCGGCAGCCGGTCAGCGTGTCTCTTGAGGCGCCGCCCCTCCACGCCGAGTCCGCCGTTGCCTTTGCCCCGCCCCGCCTGCCTCGCCGTTGTTTGTCTTTTCGCCTCTTGAGAGAGGTCCGTCCAAGTCAAGCGGTGGGGAACGCCGCGGCAGGTAGGCAACCCGCTGCGACCGGGTGGCTGACGGGCTGGCCCACCCGCGCAGGCGATTGCGATTGCCATTTATGGCTGGACCACGAATGAGGCGGGCTGGAAGCACACTGGTAGAACTAAAGCGTAGTATCACCCACTGTTTTCAAGCGTAATCAGTTTACGCTTGAAATCAAGCGTAACAGGCCTATCCGCCAAGATTCCACCTATCTAAATGCATGGGGGAATTTCTAGTCTATGCTTGATTTCAAGCGTAACTTTATGCTTGACTCAAGCATAGAGTTACGCTTTAGATTTTCCAGTGCAGGAACAGCATCGAATCCTCAGCCGACTTCCACCGTTTCTCGCGCCAAAACGCAGCGCGAGTGAGTGCGTGACGGGAAGGCGGGCGGCCGGGGAGAGCGGTGCCGAGCAGGCGGCCCAGTTGGGATCGGAACCGGTCGAGGCGGGGCGGGGCGGGGCGGGGCGGGGCGGGGCGGGGCGGGGCGGGGCGCCAAGTGTAACTTGAGCGTAACTATCGACCATTACTAATTAAATGCGGTTGCGGCGGCCCGCGAGCACTGCGGGATTTATTTAATCGGCCCGGCTCGCCGCCTGCGGACTGAATCCGAACACCAGTGCCCTGTCTCTCTCGCACTGCTCGCACTGCTACCGAGCGCCAAGTGAGTGAGAGAGACGCACTGTTCGGGACCCAGGCCGCCGTGATCCGCGAAGCGCCGAAGAAACCGGGTTCATTTAGGTTGTTGCGAATCGCGGCTCGCGGCCAGTTTATTTCGCCGTTAAAAAAATTATTAATGAAGATGAAGATAACTTGTAGTGCAGTGTGCGCTTGTACGCCTCGCTGGTGACCGAGGGGGAAACAACTAAGAATTTTGGTGTACAAAAGCGAAAAATTTTCTAAATTTTCGTAAATTTTCCTACATTTTTAAATTTTTTTGTCAATTCTGTAAATTTTTAGACATTTTTAAAAATTTTCAAAAATTGTGGAAATTATTGAGAATTTTTGAAATTTTTTGAAAAGTTAAGGCAATTTTTGAAAATTTTTGGAAATTTTTGTGAATTTTTGACATTGACGAGGGCGTGGGGGAGTAGCACAGGTGAGAAAGATGGGGTAAATGGTCCAGGTAGGGCATCGATTGAGCCGCGGGCAAGGCAAATCACAACACACGCGGCGACACAGAACGCGCATGGCTCGACGACGCACGAATGAGCAAGGGCTGCAGGGCAACTGGCGCGTCCGGACCTGCCCGGCCAAGGCAGGGGAGTCCGAACTTTGAAGAAAAAATCCTTTTGTTCATATGCGCGAGTGTATCGTCGCATTTCACTCTCATTCCAGGAACGTGACATCACGTTGAAACGAACGTGACAACATGTCACGTTCGTTTGAGCATTGTGTCACATTCGTTTGGGCGTGAATTGGCCAAAAATCAGCTTGTTCACATTCAAACGAATGTGACACAATGCTCAAACGAACGTGACATTCTGTCACGTTCGTTTCAACGTGATGTCACGTTCCTGGAATGAGAGTGTTCCGTCGCGCAATGGTGGGCTTTGTCCTACGCCACTCCCGAGCGGCAGGGGCCCGTCCGAAAGCCATTCCAGAAGGTTCGAGAAGGTTTTCGGTAAAAACGCCGCCAGTCTCCAAAGAAATGACACACTGTTTCGAGACGTCCCCGCAATTAGCCAAGGTCAAGAAGCCCGGCGGGGGAAGGGGGGAGGGGGTGGCTGGGGCGTCGACCTGCATCCGGGGATGCCATTCATTGACAGCGAGCTTTCCTCGGCCGCCCCGCCGGCAGGATGTTCGGACTACATCTGCCTTTAAAATTGACGTACAAAGTTCATTAAACATGATTCTGAACCGTGTGAAGGCGTGCAGGACGCTCGTTTGTAAGATTTTGCGAAATGCCACATATACTGCGATTCAGGATGGATGGTGGCTGGCGGTGGTTGGTTGGTGACGGCCGACTACCTGACTCTGTCCCGAGGTTCCGGCAGGGGTGGAGGGACCCGCTCCGGGCGGGGCCGCGCCGCCAGGGCCGCCCTGAGGACAGTCGAGCCACCTGGTCCACCGGAGCCTTCTCGGAAGACGAGCCGAGACTCATTAGCATAAATCTAGGAAAATTTGTTTCTAACGATTTGAGAGTTAAACAAAAAACATTTTTAGATTCCTTACAAAATGAGGAACAAGGACATGTTTTGAATCATGTTTCTACGACGCTCCGTCCGTTTGAACGTTGACAGGAGGGTGCTTTGTTTTAACACTAAGTAGCGGGCATCACGCAAGTCATCCCTTCAAAAATATTTCAGCCTCACTACCTTGAACTTGAGCTTGCTTGGTGCTTCGCAGTCTTACATTAAAGTTCAAAATTTTTGGCTTTACTTAGGAAATTACGAAAATTTTTGTGATTTTCCGAGAATTTTTGAAAAATTTTCAGAAATTTTCAGAAATTTTGAGACATTTTCGAAATTTTTTAAAATTTTTGGAAATTTTTGAAAATTTTCAAGAAAGTTTGCATTTTTACAAATTTTTTAAATTTTTTGGAAATTTTCAAAATTATGAAATTTTTTGGGAATTTTTGTAAATTTGTAAAATTTTTGAAGCATTAAATTTTTGGTGTACAAAAAAAAGGGGAGTTGTTTCCCCCTCGCTGGTGACTCATCGAGTGTAAAGCGCGGGTACCGCGGCGTGCAGGCCGTGCCGCCCGTTTCGTTGATGAGCTCAATCTCGGGGGTCACGTCGTTCCTTGCAGTCCTTGCAGTGCACCGCCGCACAGTGGGCCAGAAGACCGGTGGAGGCGGCCAAAACTCTAGACGCGTTTTGAGCTCCAGAGTCGCTAAACAGGACTCGAACCGAGCGTGTGACCCCACTAATGGATTCCTCGTTCGGAGAGCAGTCCATTGGTGGGGTCACACGTTCGGTTCGAGTCCCATTTAGCGACTCTGGAGCTCAAAACGCGTCTAGAGTTTTGGCCGCCTCCACCGGTCCTCTGGCCCACTGTGCGCCGTGCCGCGTCGTGCCGTCCGTCGCTGGAAGAGGTGCATCACAAGTAATGCCTTCCGTCTTTTTGTTCTTTGCCTTTACTATTTTTGTTGTTGTTTTTACTGCTCCGCGAGGTGCGCGTTTTGCTGCCGCCGTCGTCTTGGCCGTTCTGGAACGCGTTCGTTCTGCCGCTGCCGCCGTCGTGGCTCCGCCGCTCCGCCTGTCGCTTGGCGCGCTTGGCGGGATGAGCGAGGCGGCGGGCTGGGCATCGCTCTGTCTCTGTCGCGCTCTTGGGGCGTGCCCTGGGGGTGCGAGAGAGACAGAGGCCGGGGCGCGGCGCGCGGGAAGTGGGGTCGGGTTCGGGTTCCGCGGCGAGGGAAACGCCCACCCTGCAGTAATAAGCGACCGGCTGTCTGTCTGTCTGTCTGTCTGTCTGTCCGTCCGTCTTCCTCGAAACTGATTGAGTTATTTGCATGTCGCCGCGGAGGTTGTTTGTTGGCGTGCAGCTGTCGGGGCTCGCCGGGCTCATCTTGCGGGGCTGCGGGGGCGTCGGGGCGTCGGGGCGTTGCGCTGGGGCTGCGCCGGGCAGAGCTTGCGCTTGAAGTGGCGGCACCGGGCCGACTGCGCGCCTCGACTCCTACGTATTTCGTTTCGTTTCCGTTTTTTCACCGCTTCCCTTGATCTTCTTTACTCCCCCAGCGCGCCCGCGATGCGACTTCCTGTGCCCTTCGTTCCCTGTGTCTCTCCGCCCCCCCCCCTTTCGTTGGCGTGTTCATGCGTGCGTGTGTGTGTGTGTGTGTGTGTGTGAGTCTTTTTGGTGGATCGTCCTCTCCCCATAAACGTCACAAAGGAGTCATTACCTCTGCGTTCTCGTCTCTCCCCCGCCCTCCGCGCCGCGCTCGCGCTGCCCCGGGGCGGCCGATGCGTTACAACAACACTTTGGGCCGCCCTGCGTCGCTCTGCGTCGCTCTGCTTCGCTCTGCGTAGGTGGCTGGGATAGGTATAGTGTGCGTGTGTGTGTGCGTGTGTGTGTGTGTGTGTGTGTGTGTGTGAGTGAGTGAGTGAGTGGGTGGGAGGGGTACGCTTACCCTTTGAGCCCGCCTCGCGGGCCGCCGAGTCACTCGCCAACTCCACCAGCGAGCAGTCATCCAGCCACTAATGGAATCACCACGGCGGACTGCCAGTGTGCGTACACTCATGCGCGGTCAAGGCGTTCGCGGCCTGCTTCGCCTGCTGGGCGGCGATCGGCTGGCCGGCCGTCTGGATTAGGTTATCATCGGACCTGTCGGCCGCTCGGTCGAGCGAGGAGTCCCACGCGGATCGCCTGGAGGCTGCAGCCGCGAGCACAGTGGGCCAGAAGACCGGTGGAGGCGGCCAAAACTCTAGACGCGTTTTGAGCTCCAGAGTCGCTAAACAGGCCTCGAACTGAACGTGTGACCCCACCAATGGGTTCCTCGTTCGGAGAGCAATCCATTGGTGGGGTCACTCGTTCGGTTTGAGTCCCATTTAGTGACTCTGGAGCTCAAAACACGTCTAGAGTTTTGGCCGCCTCCAACGGTCTTCTGGCCCACTGTGCGACGCGGACCCACCCGGCCGTGAGAGTGCGCCCCGCGCTCTGTCTCTGTCGCACTCAGGGGCCGTGCCGTGGACCGCGGGGGTGCGAGAGAGACAGACGCGCGCCTCGCTGAGCAAACAGCTGATTACGGCGAGCGGCGCTAACGCCGCGGCGGCGCGGTGCTAATGCTCAGACGGTGCCTTCGTCGCTCTGTCTCTCTCGCGCCCCCGCGGAACGCCCCGCCAGTGCCAGTGGGAGAGGGAGAGAGACAGAGAGAGAGTTAAACTAAACAGAGAGAGAGAGAGAGAGAGAGAGAGAGAGAGAGAGAGAGAGAGAGAGAGAGAGAGAGAGAGAGAGAGAGGGAGAGGGAGAGAGAAAGACAGGCCCTGCGGGCTGAGGGGGCAGGCCCGGCAGGCCGCGCAGCGGGATTACACTCATTGCCGGCCCGCTAATGCACTGCAAGGCTGGCAGGGCACTGCCGGTGTCCAGCCTGTCTGGCTACCTGCTGCCGTAGTTATGTAGTGTGTGTGCGCGTAAGTGTGTGTTCGCTTAAGTGGTAGTGCAACGCGGCGGCGGCGGCGACGACTCAAGAAAGCGATTACTGCCTCTTCTAGTGTCAACACTCACACACAGACACACTCAGGCGTGCGCCGCCGTCTAGGTGCACCTCAACTTCCGCGACCGTGTCCGGGGAGTCTGGGCGTCGAGGCGTCCGGGCCGGCCCACCTCAGCTCGGGCTGCCTGCAGCTTCCTGCAGCGCGTCGCCCGGCGTCGCCCACTCCCCGATCAAGGATGTCATTTGGCAGCGCGGCGGCACGGCGCACAGTGGGCCAGAAGACCGGTGGAGGCGACTAAAACTCTAGACGCGTTTTGAGCTCCCGAGTCACTGAATGGGACTCGAACCGAACGTGTGACCTCACCAATGGAGAGCAATCCATTGGTGGGGTCACACGTTTGATTCAAGTCCCATTTAGCGACTCTGGAGCTCGAAACGCGTCTAGAGGTCTGGCCGACTCCACCGGTCTTCTGGCCCACTGTGCGGCGGCGGCCTCAGCACCACGTGGCTGCTGGCGGCCCTGCCTGCCCTGCCCACGTGTCCGCGGCCCGGGGCGCAGCACACTGCACGGCCACGGCGCGGTGCTGCGCGCTGCGCGCTGCAGCCGTCCTCCCACGTCCCCCGCGCCTCGCTTTGCCTCGCTGCCCGCCCTGCCGAAGCCCAAGTCCGGCAGGCAGGTCCCGATTGCCTAGGAGAGGGGCGTGGCCTGGCCTGGCCTGGCGTGGGATGACCGGAAGCTTTCACCTGTTCGCCAATCAACGGATTATTAGCTGACGGACCGCGACGGCGGGAGGGGAGGGGGCAGGCCGCCCACCTGTGCCGCCGACACGGCCCGCAGCACGCGGCCATTCTCCTCCGCAGTGGGCGTGTGTGTGTGTGTGTGTGTGTGCGTGCGTGTGTGTGTGTGTGTGCGCGCGTGCATTGACGGGGACGTGACAGCAGCAGCCCTCGGCCATCGGGTCGCTTCGCCGCGGCCCCTCTCCGCCCCGAACTAGAGCTTCGGGTCAATGAACCTCCGTCATCGCCGTGCCTTGCTTGCCTTGCCGCGGCGTCCACGGACAACCAACCGTCGCCCTGCCCGGCACGCCACACGGCACGCCGGCGCCGTGCGAGCTTTCACCCGAAAATACTCCCGACTCGTTTTATGAATGGCGTTATCGGCGTCCGGGCGGAGCGGCGCGGCGGCGGGGCGGCCCGGCGATGGGCGTGTCATTGGCGTTATCTGATTACGCAATGACGGCCGATGACGGGTGGAGCGCGGAGGGAGCTGGCGTCGGGTTCGGGTATTGGGCCCGCGACCCGCACGACCCCGCTGGCGCCCGCATTCCGGCTGCAACGCGACGCGACGGGCCGAGCCGACAGGCCGGCGCCGCTAAGTGGACTGGAACCCCTTCGTCGCGGTGCTCCTCGTCGTGCAGGACGGAAGGCTCTTGGCAGAAAAATGCTCTTGGGCGGAAGAAATGCTCTTGGTACTAAAATCGAGTAACATGCTCTGGACGCAGTAGTCTGCTCCCGCCGGCGGCTGACTGCCAGGCTGTTGGCTGCATTTGAGACAGTTGTGTAGCTTGACACGCTTGGTGATTAGGGTTTCTTATTCCTCGACAGACTCTCCTATTTTGGGAACGCGCGCGAAGCGCCACAATAGTGTGGGCGGCGTCCTCTGAGGTTTTAATTTCCCCGCCACGACGACGACGACGCGCACGTGTGGATGTCTCCCCCGCGACCGCGCACAGTGGGCCAGAAGACCGGTGGAGGCGACCAAAACTCCAGACGCGTTTTGAGCTCCAGAGTCGCTAAACAGGCCTCAAACCGAACGTGTGACCCCACCAATGGATTGCTCTCCGAACGACGAATCCATTGGTGGGGTCACACGTTCGGTTCGAGTCCCATTTAGCGACTCCGGAGCTCAAAACGCGTCTCGAGTTTTGGCCGCCTCCACCGGTCTTCTGGCCCACTGTGCCGCGCCACCGCGGCGCGCCGAGCCTGGCCGTGGCGAACCGCGCCACTAAGCCAAAGGCCCGAAAGCCGAAGGGCCGAAGGCGTGGTATTCCGTGATTTAGGCATCGGGGCGAACATGGCCACGGCCGGGCCCGGCCGGGGTGTCTGGTTTCGGAGGTTGTTTCGTCGCCGTGAGGAATGATACGAGCGGCGAAAGGGCTGCAGTGACTTCGCTCTGTCTCTCTCGCACCCATGCGGGGCGCTTCGTGAGTACGAGAGAGACAGAGCGACGGATCAGTCCGCTCCGGCCGGCGGGGCGGGGCCGTTGGCACGGGGCTGTTTGGGTGGCGGGGCGTGGCGGCGGGCACGCCGTCGAGCACCTCGCCGTGATGTAGAGCGCGTGTCGCCCGGAACGGCCCCGGGCGCACCGGCCAGTAAAGTGTCCCAACTAGAGAGCTCGGAAGAAAGGTGAACAAGCCTTTCGGTGGCGGGGCGGGGCGGGGCGGGGCAGGGCGGGGCGGGGCGGGGCGGGCGGTAATGTAGAGCCTAGTGGCCCGGTGCAAGCTGCGCGCTGCGTGCGGTGCGAGGCTTTGGATTGAGACGAGAGTAACAAACGACACGGGAGAAGGGCCAACGTAGAGCAAGCTGTCTGGCGGCCAGGCCGTGCTGGCAGCATCCCGTGAGTTGTGCCGGCCAGTCCGCGAGGGAGGGACAGGGGCCCGACCCGCGCCTAAAGCTTGTCGCCCGCCACCCCGGGCAGGGGCCGTCCGCGAATGACCGATCCCCTTCTAGCTCTTGTATGTTGAGTCGGCAATGAGTGCGAGAGAGAATAAGGCGGACTTTTCACGTGTTTTGTACACGGCCACCCGCCCCCCATGCGGCTGGTCAAGCTAACGAGCCCCAGCCAGGGATTTAAACGCCGGTAAGGTACCTGTGGCGCGAGTTTAAAAAGTGATTCCAAGTTTTCCTCCCAGTCGGTCAGAACCAAACTGCGGCTGCCTCTTTGTTTTCCACTCGGGCGCAGACACTTTGCCCGCCGCCCCCGCGCTGCTCCCGCCCTGCCCCCGCCCGCCGCGGGCTGGTCATAGAAAAGTTGCGAGATGCTCGGCTTCCGAGGCCCACTTCCCTTGTTTTGCGAGCCAAGCGCCCTTCCCTGCCCTGCCAGCGCCGCCACTGCGCCGCCACCGCACCGCCGTCGAAATGCGCTTTTTACAGCGTCGGCGCTGCGCTTGTTTCGCGTGGCCAGGGCCTTGGCCAGGGCCTAATTCACGCTTTAAATCAGCGCTCTGTCTCGCTCTGTCTCGCTCGCACTCGTGGGGCGGTCCGGCGGTCCGTCGGGGTGCCTGAGAGACTGAACGACAATGTGTGGTTGGGGTCGCAGCGGTCCAGTCTTCGGGCCCGCACAGTGGGCCAGACGACCATGGAGGCGGCCAAAACTCAAGACGCGTTTTGAGCTCCAGAGACGGTAAATGGCACTCGAACCGAACGTGTGACCCCACCAATGGATTGCTCTCCGAACGAGGAATCCATTGATGGGGTCACACGTTCGGTTCGAGTCCTATTCAGCGACTCTGGAGCTCAAAACGCGTCTAGAGTTTTGGCCGCCTCCACGGTCTTCTGGCCCACTGTGGCCCGCTCCGCTCTGCAGACTGATTCTGAGAGTCGCTTCCGTCGCTCTGTCTCTCTCGCACTCATGGGGCGTCCCGTGTAGATGAGAGAGACACACAGCGACGAAAACGACTCTCGGAGTGAGTCTCGGCGAGTCGCGGTTTGCGGTAATGGCAGGGCGATGACGACGACTGTCCGAGGGAGGCCAGGACAGCCAGGACGCCGAGCGACGGGCTGACGGCCCCGTGCCGACGCGCCTGTTTACGTTGTTTGCGCGTTAACTGGGTCAGTCAGGGAAGTCGGCTAGAGACGCGGGACGAATCCGACGGACACGACTTGGGAATGGGAATGGGATGCCCAATGGCGTCCCTCTGCGTCCTGGGCCTGGGCCGGCCGCCCCAACCAAAACAAGCCAAACTGCGGCCTGGCTGTGCTGCCTCGCCGCCCCCTGCCGTCTGATTCTGAACACTGCTTCGCCGCTCTGTCTCTCTCGCACCCCTACGGACCGCCCCATGAGTGCGAGAGAGACAGAGCGACGAAAGCAGTGCTCGGAATCAGACGGCTGCGCACGTCCGAGACGAACCAGCGCGTCGACCGCGAAGCGCACGTTCGCAAACTGGCAACGAGTGTGGCCAGTCCACTGTGACACACCAGCTCAGCCCCCGCCGAAATGAAATAATTAAATGAAAGCCATGCTGCCGTTTCTTCTCCCTCTCGCGTTGATTCTGCAAGGCTGCACCCGACCGCCCCTCAGTCGAGCGATTCAGAAGGACGGTCTGTCGCTCTGTCTCTCTCGCACCCCAGTGGAGACCCCGCGAGTGCGACAGAGACGGAGCGGCGAAACGTCCCGCGCACAGTGGGCCAGAAGCCGGTGGAGGCGGCCTAAACTCTAGACGCGTTTTGAGCTCCAGAGTCGCTAAATGGGACTCGAACCGAACGTGTGACACCACCAATGGATTCCTCGTTCGGAGAGCTATCCATTGGTGGGGTCACACGTTCGGTTCGAGTCCCATTTAGCGACTCTGCACTGAAAAAAAATTTCAGTATATCCAACGGACATAACATTTTTTCTTACTGAACCGTACAGTAGAATATCGTTAGCTGGGAATTCAAGTAGATTTTACGGAACGGCCATTCCGTAGACGCTACTACAAAATTGTTGTGGATGCTACTGGTCGCGTACAGTAAATGGGACTGCTGGCCAAAAGCAGTCGGGGGAGGGGGCGCGCCCAGCCTCACCCCACCCCCTATCCCCTTCCCCTTCCACACTCGTCAATCCTAGCTTTCGACTTGGCTCGCTGCGACGAACTGCGACGGCCACGACTCGGAGTTGAACCCGGGCCGCCCGATCACAGAGCCATGACTGTACCACTCAGCCATGCCTGCGCGTTGGAGGCAGTGCATCCGGAGACGGTACACAAGCACATCTGTTTCGGTGCGGCCCGGACAAAAGCGCGCCAGTGCGTCTCCAAAGGAGCGAGGGAGGGGGTAGCGCGCGGGTGGAGCCGAGGGCTCCGGCGGGGGTGAGGAGGTGTAGGGTGGGGGGCCCGACAACTAAGGTGCAGTAGCATCCACCGGACTGCAGTAGCATTTACTGTACGGCGCGCACTGAACTGTTCAGTAGAATCTACTACCACTCAAACAGTAGCTTGTATTGCGCGCTCCATACAACATACTGCTGAGGGGTCTACTGAACGCGTTCAGTAGAATCTACTGAAACAGTTTTTTCAGTGTGGAGCTCAAAACGCGTCTAGAGTTTTGGCCGCCTCCACCGGCTTCTGGCCCACTGTGCCGCGGTCGGTTTGGCGGTGGAGGCCGCCGCCGGGCCGGCCGGGGCGGGACCTAACCTCTCTGGGGCGAAGTTGGCGCGCGGCCAGTCCGCTATTTCGGTCGCTCTAAAAGCGTTACATCGCCAGAGTGCAGCTGATCGCAGCCACGCCGCCACACTGGCCGCGGGGCCGCTCCCCGGAGTGGTGGAAGGGGCGCGTCCATCCTTGAACCAAATCCCGCGTCCCGCGGCCCTTGGAGGACTGCCTGCTCGAGGACTGCCTCCGCGCCCGGGCCGCGTGCTAGCTAGCCAGACGAGGGCTTATCTACTCGAATCCCACCTGAGGCTGCCGACGGCTCGGCCGACGGCCTGTCAGAGGCGCCGGGCTGCAGTTGTAAAGCCCGAACGCTGATCCCTCAATGGCTTTCTCCGTTGGTCCCGTCCCAGGCCGTGCCGGGCCGGGCCGGGGCGGCGCACAGTGGGCCAGAAGCCGGTGGAGGCGGCCAAAACTCTAGACGCGTTTTGAGCTCTAGAGTCGCTAAATGGGACTCGAACCGAACGTGTGACCCCACCGATGGATTGATCTCCGAACGAGGAATCCTTTGGTGGGGTCACACGTTCGGTTCGAGTCCTGTTTAGCGAGTCCTGGAGCTCAAAACGCGTCTAGAGTTTTGGCCGCCTCCACCGGCTTCTGGCCCACTGTGCGGCGCGTAAGCCAGACAGGCCTTCCTTCCGCCTTCCCGCCTCCAGAGGGCGTCGTGGTGCCTTTGCAGTGGAGGTTCACGCCGTCCACTTCACAAGGCCTTTCTCCCGTGGGCTTGAATCACGCCCGGCGCCCCATGGACCCCATGGACCCCATGGTGGCGCACACACTCTGTCGCCATGAATGGATGAGCACGGACTTGATGGCCCCGGAGACCCACCTAGCGGCGGCGGCCTGAGGACTCAACCCGCTCTGTCTCTCTCGCACCTACAGGGAACGCCCCATGAGTGCGAGAGAGACAGAGACGACTCGCGGGATCCCTCTGCGGGCCTGGCCGTGCGCGCGTGCCGGCCGCGGGGCCCATACAGCACGGCCACACGCAGGCACGCAGCGGGATTACGACTCGGATGTAGAACGTAGATCATGGCGGGGGTCACCGAGCGGGGCGGGGAGTGCATCGGCGTCGCGTAATGGACCGACTGGCGACGCGGGGCAGCCCAGCCGCACGCCGCGCCTCCATTTAAATGCCATTTGTCGCGGTGCGGCTCGCCACGGCGCGGCGGTGCCACGGCGGTGCGGCGTGTGGACGTCGTCCATCATACACGTCGCGCCGCATCAACGGCCGCAATCATTAGCGTCCCGGACACCGGGCCGTCGTCGGCGTGGTGGTCGAGTGCGCAGTGCGGTGCGGGCCGGAGCCTTACTGGTGTGGTGGCCTGCCTCCTCGGCGGCGGCGTCCAGTCGGCGGCGACGACGGCGTGCTCTGCCTGCGCCGCGTTCATGTCGTATTTTTAGCGCCGGCGCCGTGCGTTGCCGTGCGTCCGGCCGGATGCCCCGCCCCGCCCCGCCCCGCCCCGCCGGCTCAGACGGACGGTGCGCGGCCTCGCCGGCTTCTGCTTCTGCCCTGGCGGTCCGCGGCGCCGCGGCCGGGCTGACGGAAAGCTCAAGAGGCGCGGCGGCGCCGGCGAGGAATTTCGGAGCGCCCCGCCCCGTCCCGCCCCGCCGTGCCCTCCGTTCTCCGGCCGCTGCTCGCGGCGCCCTGGTTTGATAAGGTGTGAAGAGGCGAGGCGAGCAAAGACTCGGGCAAACACGGAAACGCAACGCACTGCAGCGGTGCGTACTGCGTACTGCATGCATGTCGCCCTGCCCTCCCTGCGCACACACGCGCACACGGGGCACACTCTCGCGGGCACACAACGGGGTCCATTGAGCCCACGGCCAGCAGACTGATTCCGAGAGTTGGTTTCATCGCTGTCTCCTGTCTCTCTCTCTCTCTCTCTCTCGCACTCATGGGGCGTACCCGAGGGGTGAATGACTCAGCGTTCTGGTGTACACATGAGTACATGAGTACGGGTGAGTACACCTTACTTTGCTCACAAATTTCGCATTTGTAAACGTTTAAAGGCTTTATTTAGCGTTTTAAACGACACTCAACGCCAAATCAAGCGAAACAGTACAGAATTTCACCCTTATTAAACTTGTGAGTACACTGAGTACGGGCAAATTTGTACACATGAGTACACTAGTGATTCACCCCTCGGGCGTACCGTTCAGGTCGGAGAGAGACAGAGCGGCTAGAACTGCTCTCGGAATCAGTCTGGGGCCCTGGCGGGGCGGTCTCTGCCAGCCAGCAGCGCCATGGGACGGCGTGGCGTGGTGGCGTTGATGCACTCGGGGGCGTTGGACGCTACATGCTGTACAGTACTGCGTGTGTGTGCGAGCGTGCGAGTGCAGCAAAACCAGCGCGCAGTGCACCGCCTGGCGCAAGGCAGCCCGAGGCCTGGCCAGACAGTGGTGTGGACCATGTCAACTCGATGTTGCTCGCTTCGTTAATTAAAACAGCAGTTATGCCCCCCTGCTGGCTGGCTGGTCGGCACCGCGGGGCGCCTTCTCTGGGGGAGCCTAGCAAATGGTGCAATTATTGCCGTCTGCTGATTTTTCGCCCTCGTAAAAACGTTAAATTAAATTTTATAAAATTTTTGTTAAAGTTTTGTTAAGAGTAATCAACTTTTAATTAAATCGTCTACTTTAATTAAACTTCTTTTGTTAAATTGCCGTGTTTAACAAAAATTTATTAGTTGGATTTATTAAAAAAATGATCTAACAAAATTTAATTTGAACCTTACATTAATGTTTGTTAAAAATATTTCTTTATTAAACTCGTTTGTAATTGACTTTAACAACATTGGACGGTCTTGTTAAGGGATGGGCTCACATGATATACGCACACTTGGCCGAAACGTATTTTTCACGTTATTCTGGCTTTTCGATTAAACGTGCATAATTATCGCCGAAATAGTGCAATAAAATTAAAATAAGCTATTTTATTTTTCGGTAGAGCATGCGTAACTCTGTTTTAATAAGATCGTAAGTTAGCACGATTGCCCGAAATAGATGCGAGAATGATTGATTTATGCGCATTATTTCAATTATATGGAATCAATTAGTTTCGTCATCCCGTTCCGAAACGGGCCATGTTTTGTGATTTATGCACGCTTAGCCGATAATTGATTAACTATTTCGATGAAGAGTGCAACACATCCATCACCTAATTGAAAATTCAAAAATTAAAAATTAAAATAAGTAATTTAATATTTAAACAATTAAATAAATCACGTTTTTAAAAAGAATGTTTACTTTTTCATAGCACGCTGTGTATTGTGGTCTCGTATGAGAAGTTGGCTCCACCATATGTAACACTCTAGGGGTTGCCCTACCCTACCCTCCCTACCCAACTCTACAGAAAGCGAAATTTCTCATCACGTCCCTTGTCCCTGCAAACAAGCCTTGCCGCGGGTATGGTACATTCAGTGAACCCTGTCCTCGCCGCCCTCAAAGGAAAGTTAAACAGCTACAGCCCCACTGGGGGCCTCATTGTCCGAGTGCTGTTCCGGTGCGTTATAAGGGTTCGATCTTTTGTTTATCTTGGGGACTGTTTGCCACACTTATTATGTTTTAACCAAGAGTAAGCACCACAGTGTGAATGGGTGGCCGTCAACGCTCCGCCGGACCCGTACTGGTCTGAGACGCGGACCGCGTAGGGCTTTGTCGCGAAGAGAGGGGGAAGTCCAGCATTATCGCGTGCAACCAGGGATGAGCTTGGCGCTGACGCAGTAGACCATCATCGCCAACCACTTTGGCGGCGAGGTTCTGTGGTCTGATGCAGCAGCGTGCGTGCGGTGCGCGCATCAGTTTTCATTATTGTTGCCTTGCCATGACTGAGTTGTTGAGTACAGCCCTTCTCCTCCCTTGTGCGTCAGTTGGGACAGCGGGTGGAAACTCCCTAGGTGGGGCTGGGACCGGGTCAGGATCGGTCCGCTCGGGGCGCCACGGCCAGCAGACGAACTTGTCGCCCCGCATCGGTACCTTATTTTAAAGAAATGTACCCTAAATCGAAACATTTAGAGTCATATTCGGGTATCAAAATCAAGGTTATTGTCTAAAGAATGCATCTGAAGCATAGTTTTCTCTTTATAATCGAAATAGAAATAAGGGAGGTGATGAAAATGCGATGGCTCGGTCGCGGGAAACGCTACCACCAGATTTTGTAACACTTCGTTTTCAATGTTAGAGCCCTCGGAGGCCATACATGTAAGCGAGCCGATTTTTCCTTACAAAATTTCGCTCGGCGTAGGATACATTTCCTTTTGATTGGACTCACCTTGCAAGAAATATCCCACATAATAGTTGATGCGACGGAATGGCGTCTGCTTGTACTTCTCACTTCAACTCGATAAATAAAATACAAACCACTCGAATCAAAGCTGCATATCTGGCCTAATGCACGGCAAATTTAATGTAGATTCATTTTGCACACGCGGCTTGGGGAAATAAGGTCGGATTTCTTTACATTAAGTGGATTAAAAACACCAGAAGCAAAGAGGCTGAAATGACCACTTTTACGGTCTCTACTAATGTGAGAAATCCGACCCGTCTAGACACACGCGAGTTCTTGAGAACAAATCTTCAAACATGCCGTCGTGCATTTTGTTTAAAGGTTTTTGCACCAAACTAACCTCAAATTATACAATATTAATTCTAAAATACTGCAGCGTCAAACACCGTTGAAAGCGTCATCGGCCTGTGTCGTCTGGACCGGAGGACGGGACACACTATGGCAAATTCACCGCTCGGCACAGTTCTGACGTTTTGACGTGTCCGGCTGTGTGCAGCTGTGTGTCACTACCAACCTTCACCGCTCCGTCATGGAGAGCGCGGTTCCCGCCTAGAGTACGCGTCAACGCGCCGTAGTCCGCGAGCGAGTGCCCAAGCGGCGCAGCACAGTGCCGGGGACGGGACCCGTGCCGACGCCGAGGCCTCGGCAAGGTGCACAACGACACCGCCGCGGCCGCCAAGCGCACCGTGACCTTGGAAACTTGCTGTGAATGCGGGGTACACTCGATACGATGGACCGTATGGAGAAAGCCGATTTTCTCGGTGGTCCAAGTGACACAAAAGCTGTTTCGGATGCCTGATACGATGGGCGGTTTCATATCCAAAGAAAAAAGTCGACGCATGGTTGCCAAGAGGATGGTAGAGCGCGCACCAGACGCCGCCGACAGCCACACCGTGGCCTCGGCGACGACGCCTTGATGTGCCGCGTCCCGGACGCCTGCAAGGATATCGGTAAGGCATGAAGCCAAAGCTGGGGTGACAGGATTCCGACGGCCACTACCTCAGAGCAGCAAAGTCTCGGAGGCAAGGGCACAGTCGGGACGCAGTGCGGCCAAAGTGAATCTACATGGAGTGTCCTGGCTATCCGGCCCCGGCCTCGGAGTCCACGACGGCGACCCTCCCGCGCCGGGCCGCGGGGTGTCCTCGAAGGTGCCTAGTGCGCGTCGCATCGGTTCTCCGACACCGAGGTGCACGACACGGCCTTGGCGTGGCGAGCTGCATGGATGCCTAAAGCAAGGACCACGTCGAGACCCTCGAGCTTTGCGACTTTACCACGTGCGCGTCCTCGGGCTGACGGCAAGCCACGCTGCCTTACTGCAGGACTTCCCCCGCGCGCGGTCAGCTTTCTTGGGTTTCTCGGCTGTCGCACACCATCGCACTGGATTTCCGTCACACTTTTGCCAAGTCTCTTTGCCTCGGCGTAAAAGCTATGCCATGGGGTACCCATGCCATTCGCTGCCAACTGCCGGCCGTCGGCCACCACCCGCCGACTCCCAAGAAGGGCGGCGCCGTTTGCACGGTTTGGAACTACCTCCAAGTTTGGACGTGAATTCTTTGGAGGCAATGAAGCGACTAAAAAAGTAGAGGTGTTTTCTCCTAACGTTTTGCTGCTTCTGAAACTGTAGGCGGTGCCACTGCGCTCTGTCCCACTACACCCGCACCAGCCCCCTCAGCCCCCGCAAGGTGGACGGTTTCACAGTTGATAGTCTATGCCATGCCAAATTGTAGAATTGAAGTGGCTCACCTTTAGCGAGGCTACGGTGGCTTCTACGAGAGATTACGCGCACCGTGTAGCGTTGTAGTAAACTTCTCACACACCCCACACGGTGGTATGCGAAAATGAGCATCCCGCACAGGTACTTCCGGTGGGGTGTGCTTAGAGAGCCACTCCAAGCACTCTAGGTGTGCTCCTGGATAAAATAGCACGGATTCCAAAATAAAATATTTAATAAAATACAAAATTTTAAAATACATTTTTTTAAATTCTCTATTTTATTTATTGAATAATTTAATTTCGGTCAATCGAGCAGGATAGTCCCTGGCTTTGTACATGTTTGACGCAATGAACATAAAGTAACATTTTTCATTTAAAATTAAACACTGATATTAACTTGGTAGTTTTGCACGTCTCATCGACATGTAATTGGAATTTTTAAAAAAACTCTAAGTACGAAAGTGTGAAGCAGGTTCATTTTCGGTCAAACGAGCGCAAATTTCATATAACTCTGAGCCTATTGTGCACAGTTCATGGAAAAAGTTTCGGTCAAGCGTGATAAATCAGCTGAAAATACGTCTGTTTTGGCACATTTGGTAGAAAAATGAGGAATTAGTAATTGTAGGGTAATTTCGGACAAGTGTGCGTATATCATGTGAGCCATGCCCTCTTGTTAAGTTTAGTGCGGTGTTTAATTTGAGTTTGTTACGGATGTTCCTAAATTAAAGACTTCTTTGATTAAAGTGAACACTTGCCCTGGATTAAGTTAACGGGTTATGTTACGATCTAATTTAATCATGTCAATAAGTTAAGAGGCTTGTCTTCGTGAACAGCGTGACTTGAACGGGACAAAAGCGAGGAAAGGGACTAGCTTCCATTAATTGAGCATCGACATCAAGCACGCGCTTTTCAAGGCAATAAATACGATAATGTTAAGTCAGTCCTATGAATGCAAGATTTAATTAAATTTAATAAAAACTTGTAAGCCGCTAGATGGCGCTGCCGTCTACTTCAATCCCTTAGCTCGCGGAGTTCACTAGCATAGCCGCTAGCATAAGGTGCGCAGGCGGATCCCTCTGAACCAGTCGCGCTCAGAGGAGTCCGATCTCCTGATTTTTGACTTGGTTCCTCTAGGCAGGTGTCTAGGGGGATCTTACCCGGCCTCAGGTTCTCTGTCGAACATCCATCCGAAATTATCGAACCAGTTCAAACGTTTCCCGGTTTTAATCAAAACTTCTTTAATTAAATTACTTTAACTTTAACAAGGGATTTTATTAAAAGATTTTAATTAAAACCAAAAAATTGAATTAAAACTTGTTAATTTTAACAATATTTAACTAGTTTTTGTTAACGGAAAGAGCCTATGACGTGCTACCTGGATGCATTATTGGTAGCTGCTTCACCAATCTGGCCTTATTAACGGGCCCTTAACAAAAGTTAATAAGAAACTTCATTAAAGTTAATTAAATTTTATAAAACTGGTATTTGTTAAATATTAATGAAAACTTAATAAAGATTTAATATAACATTTATTAAATTTAATTAAGGCCATTTTACGAGGGCGCTCGGCTCGGCTCATCGGCGGCGTGCGGGGCTGGCGGGGCTGGCGGGGCTGGCGGGGCTGGCGGGGCTGGCGGCTGGCGGGGCTGGCGCCGGCCAGACGGGCAGGCAGCCAAGGAGGCTGCGTGGATCGGATCGGAGAGTCGGCGGCACGGCGGCACGGCCACCGCGGCTTGCCTTCGCGCTTGGCGCAGCCGTCAACCTGTCACCACGCCGTCCTGCCGCGGGCCCGTCTTGTTCGGAGGGCCTGATTCTAATTTAGCCTAATTTTAGCCAGGGCCGCGGACACCACCACCAACAACAACAATTAGACTGCCGTTGTCTGTCGGCCGACTTATAAATCCTGCCTCCTAATATCTCCTATCTCGGGCACAACTTTGTTGGCATGCCTCCGTTGGTTGGCTGGGCTGGTTGGCCGAGGGCGGCCGAGGGTTGGCGCTGGTTGTTGGAGGGAGCGGCCGCACTGGGAAGGGGAAAGCTGCGCCGCGCCGCCCTGCATTTGCTTTGCTCTGATAAGACAACAGCCGCACAGTGGGCCAGAAGACCGGTGGAGGTGGACAAAACTCCAGACGCGTTTTGAGCTCCAGAGTCGCTAAATGGGACTCGAACCGAACGTGTGACCCCACCAATGGATTCGTCGTTCGGAGAGCAATCCATTGGTGGGGTCACACGTTCGGTTCGAGTCCCATTTAGCGACTCTGGAGCTCAGAACGCGTCTGGAGTTTTGTCCGCCTCCGCCGGTCTTCTGGCCCACTGTGAGCCGGGCCGGGCCGGGCCGCCCTGCAGCAGCCATGGGGCAGCGTACAGTGCACCTCCAACAAGGACAACAAGAGCACAAACAAGAAGCGGGTGCCAATTAAGGCACTTTGCACCCCTTTTGCGTTCCGCGCGCTGTGTTCAAGGCTTCAAGTGAGGGGAGGGGAGGGGAGGGGGTGGACGCCGTGACAGACTGTCCGTCAATGCCTTTATTAAAAGTGGCGGGGAGGCGCACGGCGCGGCACGGTTCTGCGGGTGGGTGGGGTGGACCCCTCGCAGGCGTGGGGCAGTCCCAGCCCCAGCCGGCGACCCCCAGCACAAGACGGATCGGTTACACCGTTCGCAAAGCCGGAGAAAACGGCCCCTAAAATTAATTAAACTAACCGACTTCACAGCACCGAGCACAATAAGGGAACAATGTCACGGAGAATGCAGTATTCCAATGAAAATTTCCCACTTACGTTTCAACAGGGAAATAATTTTAATTTTTTTTTTACCAAGTCGAATGTTGCGTGACGATGAGAATGGATTCTATTTTCGCGGGAAGCCTGTGTTTTCGTGTTTTCCCGGTCTTTGATGGTAATTTAGGATGGCGGCGTGGGCGATGGGCGCGGCGGCAGCTGCGTGGCGTCGCGGGGGTCGTGGCGGCGCGGTGGCGTGGCGGGTCAGGCGAAATGAAAAGTCACATCCACTCTCCCTCTCCCTCTCCCTCTCTCTCTCTCTCTCTCCCTCTCTCTCTCTCTCTCTCTCTCTCTCTCTCTCTCTCTCTCTCCCCCCCCCCCCCTCTCTCTCTCTCTCTCTCTCTCCCTCTCTCCCTCTCTCTCTCTCTCTCCCTCTCTCTCTCTGTCCCTCGCCCCATTGCGTCTCCGCGGGGGGCGTGCGAAGGACGGCCCTCGAACGCAGCCGGCCTGAACAGGGAGCTGCATTTCGTAGAGCGGCAGGTACCCCTGTTCGCCCCTGTTGTGTTCCAAAGTTGGAATTCTGTCGTTCTTGTTCGAAGCCACCCGCTGGTGCCCGATGGTGCCCGATGGTGCCCGATGGTGCCCGATGGTGGTCGTTTTCCGCCGAGCGCACTGAGAATGAAAGAGTCATGATCATGACTAAAATTTTGGGTGAGGAATTCTTTATTGCCCAAATTTGGGTGAGGAAATTTTCCTCGCCCAAATTTGGGTGAGGAAAGTTTCCTCACCCAAATTTGGGTCATAATACTATGGTGCTATATAGGGAGCTGATACACCCTTTCTCACCCAAATTTGGGTGAGAAAGTGAACCTCGCCCAAAATTGGGTATTGATCATGACTTTTTCATTCTCAGTGCGGGCTCACGAAGCTGATTGCGAGCTCGTTGCAGCGAACGACCCTTGCCGGCGTGGCCGAGGCGTGGCGGCGCGGGGACGCGGCGTAAACATGTCACCGTCACCCGGAGGGACTTATTAAAAAGGGCCGGACGAAGCCGAAGCATTTGCCGAAGCCCAAGGCGTTGTCTGGAGAGTCTGAGGCTCTCGCCGTCCCGTCGCGGTGCCGTCCCGGCTTTGCGGCGGCCGTGCGCCGTCGCTGGCTGATTGCCTACCGCCGTCGTGGCCGCCGTCGTGCGGTCACGCCCCGCCCCGCCCCGCCCCGCCCCGCCCCGCCCCGCCTTTCCCGCCGCAAGCCGCGTCAATGTCTGGCCGCACGGGGGGCCGCCTAGTCGCTCCGGGCCGCCGCTTCGCTGCTCCCACGTTTACGGCTAAGAGTCCCGACAGCGCACTGGGTACTTCCCCGGTACCTCCCGGCCTGCCGCGCTCCTTCGCTGCCGCTGGATAGAGCAATAAATCGGATGTAAATCCCCCGCGGCTTGTGGCGCGGTGTGCAACAAGGTGCGGCCCGCGGCCACCGCGCGGCCTCCCTGCAGACCCATTCCGAACTGCGCTCTTGCTGCCGCTCACTCGGTCTCTCTCGCACTCATGGCGCGTGCGGGAAGGTCCGTGGAGGACGGGCGGCTCTCCCGTCTTCACTAGGTTGGGTGGTTTGGGGCCTTCTGGCGGATAGGCGGGGCGCGAACAACTTTGTAGTGCATCTCCGCACAATGCAGGTGGTCCCTTAGGGAATGACATGCCGTGGCGACAGCAGTGCAACGTCGCAACGTCGGCATCTCGGCGCGTCTGCCTGTTGGTGGCCCTGTGCCGCACGCCCATGAGACTGATTCCGAAAGTCGTTTCCGTCGCTCTGTCGTCTCTCTCGCACTCGTGGGGCCTCCCCTTTAGGTGCGAGAGAGACAGGGCGACGAAAGCGACTCTCGGAATCAGTGTGCAGTGCCCCGGCTCCGCGCAATTAACCCATCGCGCTGCCATCTCGGCCCCGCGGGCGAGTGTTTTGCACAATCAAATCACCTCGACACACACACGCACACGGGCACACTGGATGGATCGCTTTTGCCCAGCGGCCGTCGCTCGTTTCCAGCCAGGGCCCTCCTGCATCTGTTTGCCTTGGACTCGATGAGCATGGCGGGGCGGGGCGGGGCGGGGCTCGCAGTCACTTGGAAGACGCTGCTGATGCACCCCCTGAAGGCACTCCTCAGCCTCCCCTCCCGTACTCGGTTCTGTACTCAGCAAATAAATAGGGCCCGCGGCTGTGTGAGCGTGTGTGTGTGTGTGCGTGTGTGTGCGCGCGCATGCTGGTGTACAGCACTTGGCTAAAATGGCAACGGCGTTGCCGTCCCCCTCTCTCGCGGTCACGCTAGTCGGGAAGGGACAATCTGTTGGTGATTTCTTCGTGTATCGCTGCAAAACGTGATTGTAATTTGTGTGTTTTTTTCCTGTTTGGTTCCAGGTGAGTCCCAGTGCACGATGCTGGTCGCTGGCGAGTCCGCTCGCCGCCTGGCAGTCCTGACAGTCCCTGCCGGGGGTCTTGTTCTTGTGGTCGACGGATGCGGCGATGCGGGCCGGAGAATGGCAGGGTGTTTACTCCTATTCGACGTTCTGTCACACTCGGCCGCCTTCCCTCTCCTCTATCCCAATTTCAATTCCACCACGAAAAAACAGAAATAGTAGAAAGAACACAACGAGCATTCGTCACTGTTATCCCCGTCCCCCTCGCGCGGGGGGGGGGGGGGGCTGATGAAGATTGTGGCCGCGCGGCCGGGCAAACGGCAGAGCCAGCAGCATCGTTCCAATCAATGAGGAGGCAATGGACTAGCGTCGCCGCGTCGCCGCGTCGCCCCCTTGGCTGCTCTGCTGCTGGCCGCGCGGCCGACGCCCAGTAGGTGGTCCTCGCGGAGGGTGTTGTCGAGCTGCGTCAGGCCCTGGCAGTGGTGTCGCCCAGAGACCGTCGCTCTGTCTCTCTCGCACTCACGGGGCGTCCCGCATAGGTGCGAGAGAGACAGAGCGACGAGAACGACTCTCGGAATCAGTCCACAGTCGCCCGGTCGAGTAATGGACACTAAACCGGCCCACCATACCATTGTGTCTGCCGGCCGGGCCTGCCGGCCGGCACTCTACGTGCTGCAGCAAATTAGAGTTTAATGTTTGATCGCGATGTGTTACTGCCATTGCGCGGCCCGGCCTTACCAGTGTAGTAATTGGTAGCGCTCGCTTAGTGGCGCGCGAGGGAAGGCGACAGAGTCCACCGGGTCGACGACGACGACGTCGACGTTGAACAGTGGGCCAGAAGACCGGTGGAGGCGGCCAAAACTCTAGACGCGTTTTGAGCTCCAGAGTCGCTAAATGGGACTTGAACCGAGGTCGCGACACGTTCGGTTCGAGGCCCATTCAGCGACTCTGGAGCTCAAAACGCGTCTAGAGTTTTGGCCGCCTCCACCGGTCTTCTGGCCCACTGTGCGTTGTGGAGGGTGAGGTTGGCCGTCGACGCGCACTGCGCGCTCTTTGGCTTTTGGCGGTGTTTTCCTGCCGTCGTGCCTGGGTTCGCGCCTCGCTCGTGGTTCGCGCGCTTTCCTATCGGCCTTGTCGTGCACGACCTGCGGACTGATTCCGAGAGTCGTTTTCGTCGCTCCGTCCCTCTCGCACCTTCACGGGGTGCCCCTGAGTGAGAGGGAGACAGAGCGACGAAAACGACTCTCGGAATCAGTCTGCAGCACGGCCCGCGTGCCAAGGACGCGCACGCCGTCTGGGGCGTCGCTGGCGGCGCTGGCGGCGGGGCGCCCGGGGCCCGCGGGGCGCTACAGTGGGGTGGACGCGTCGCGCGTGCGCCGCCCGGAACGAGTCCTGGCGGCACTGCCAACGGACTCAAAGGACCAGCGGGCTGTCGCTCTGTCTCTCTCGCACCCCTACGGCACGTACGGGCGGCCCCTTGAGTGCGAGAGAGACAGAGCGCCGCTGGCCGTCATGACGACGTGGCGGCGACGTGTGCAGGCCGCCGACGCAACGACGTGATTGGCGTGTGGTACAGTGTAGCGTGCCCAGGCGTGCCGCCGCCGCGACGAGGAGATTTAGATTTGGATCGCGGTGGCGTGCCACAGTGGGCCAGAAGGCCGGTGGAGGTGGCCAAAACTCTAGACGCGTTTTGAGCTCCAGAGTCGCTAAACAGGCCTCGAAACGAACGTGTGACCCCACCAGAGGATTCCTCGTTCGGAGAGCAATCCATTGGCGGGGTCAACGTTCGGTTCGAGTCCCATTTAGCGACTCTGGAGCTCAAAACGCGTCGAGAGTTTTGGCCGCCTCCACCAGTCTTCTGGCCCACTGTGCGTGCCCCGTGTTCCTCCCCGACAGATCCACTCTCTTTTGGCGGGGGATTCATTCGGGAGCGAGTGGCTGTGATTGGCCATTGTGGGCGGACGGGACGAGCGGCAGGGAGCACTGCTGGATAATGTCAAGTCCAACCTGCCGTGTCTGCCTGCGGCTCGGCCTGCGGCTTGCACTGCACTGCACCGCCAGCAGCACCTCTGTGTGGACAGCTGCCGCCCAGACCGATTCCGAGTCGTTTTTGTCGCTCTGTCTCTCTCGCACCCTTTCGGCGTCACCTATAGGCGCGAGGGAGACAGAGCGACGAAAACAACTCTCGGAATCAGTCAGCAGGCGTCACCGCGGTCATTCCCCCTCGGAAAAAAATTACAATGGATCAAGTCGGAAATCCCGGACACCGGACTCGCCAGCCGTGCCAACCCTCCAGTCGGCGTGGTGATGGTGCGCTATAGATTGACTGCGACTTTTTTTCCAATTTCCCTTTGTGGTCGCGTCAGAAAGTGTCAAAACTGGTGTCGTTTCGCTTTCCGCTGTCCCCCCTCGCCCACCGCCGCGCCTGCCGCGCACAGTGGGCCAGAAGACCGGTGGAGGCGGACTAAACTCTGGACGCGTTTTGAGCTCCAGAGTCGCTAAATGGGACTCGAACCAAACGTGTGACCTCACCAATGGATTCCTCGTTCAGAGAGCAATCCATTGGTGGGGTCACACTTTCGGTTCGAGTCCCATTTAGCGACTCTGGAGCTCAAAACGCGTCCAGAGTTTTGTCGTCCGCCTCCACCGGTCTTCTGGCCCACTGTGCCGCGCCGGTGAACCGTGAACCCTGGCAGGCTGGCCGTGCGCTGCGCGCCCCGCGCTCGCGACACCACACTGGTGCATTGTGCCCTTTGTGGACGTGTTGCACAGTGCGGTGTGTGCTGCAGCCAGGCTCCGCCCGGCCGGACCGAAAAAAAAGGGAAACAACAACAACAAATGAAATTGTGGCATCCTGTTCAGATTCCGATTCGGTTGCATATGGATCGGGAATCGCGGGGCGGGCAGGCAAATCAGTCAAGCCAATAAAACCAGTGGGCTGGACGGACACGGACACTCCCTCGCAATCAAACTCTGAATCGGGCGATTTGGGCGAATGCAGTCGACTGTCGCAGTGTTTGTCTGTCTGTCTGCCTGTCTCTCTCGCTCGCGCCGGGAGGGAAGCCCCGTGAGTGCGAGAGAGACAACCGTGCAGGCGAAGGCCGCTTGTCCTCGCGGTGCATCTGCCAGTGGCCTGACTGGCCGCCACCCCACGCTGCATACTCCGCCGCAGTGGCACCCTGCCCAGGCGACCGCAATGGCGTTTACACGGTCAAGCTCCCCGTCGACGCGTCAAAGGCCCTGGCCGTGGCTGGACGCCGCCGCCCCGCCTCCGTGGCCGGGCGGTTCCGCGAAGACAGCTGTGCCCCCCCCCTCCCCTGGTGCGTGGATCAGGGAGTCGCGTGCGCCGAAGGCTGGCCAAAGGTGAAGAGGGATTTGGCCGGCCGGCTGTGTACACAACACAAAACACACGCCGGAGATTGCGATCGGAGGATAACCAATCAACAGCGCTTTGAATAATACGCCGTTGATGGTGGACCGCCGCGCTGGCTTCCCGGCAGGACGGCGGGAAAAACAGCGGATGACTTTTTGAAATGAATGCGTTTGTGATTGGTTACTGTCACGAAGCATCAATGGTCCGCGTATGGCGTATGACCCCCTGGTGGTGATGTGCAATGTGCACGCGCGGAGTTCGGAGTTCGGCCAGGTTGACGCACTGCTTGGTGACGTGGCGGATCGTGCAAATGAATTTGCGCCCCGCCGCGCCCTGCACGGCCTTTGTCACTTTGCCCCGCCCCGCCGCGCCCAACCGCACGGCGATGACGCCGCGGCCTAATGTGCTGGAACCGCGCGGGCCTGCGGGGATAATCCCCGACGCGATGGGGCAGGCCATGGCAGGCCATGGACGTCGTGATCGTGCACCACGGCGACCGCGGCGTCCGGCCGGCTCAGCGTCCGGCCGCCTCGTCGCTCAAACACCACCACACCAGTAAATGTAAATAAATACGCGCATCGCGCGACACACGCACGCAAGCGGCAGACGGCGGCAAGCCTGGCAGGGCGCAGTCCGAGGGAACGGCGCGTCGCGGATTGGTGGAGCGCAAGCCGTGAGTTGGAACCTCTAACTTGAACTTGAAGTCAAGTCTGTGTCGCTCTGTCGGTCTCTCTCGCACCCCTACGGGACGCGCCGTGAGTGCGACGGAGACAGCGCGAGCGACGATTGGGTCCTTCGGAGTGGGTCGGCCGCATGGCCTGACTGGCGCACAGTGGGCCAGAAGACCGGTGGAGGCGGCTAAAACTCCAGACGAGTTTTGAGCTCCGAGTCGCTTAACAGTAAACTCGAACCGAGCGTGTGACCCCACCAATGGATTCCTCTTTCGGAGAGCAATCCATTGGTGGGGTCGCACGTTCGGTTAGAGACCTATTTAGCGACTCTGGAGCTCAAAACGCATCTAGAGTTTTGGCCGCCTCCACCGGTCTTCTGGCCCACTGTGTGGCGCCGCTGATGAGGTCCTTCAGCGCACGCGTGGCGGCGCTCTCTGCACGCTCGGAGACCGGGGGGTCGCTCTCGTCGCGCTGTCTCTCTCGCACCCACACGGGACGCCCCGCGAGTGCGAGAGAGACAGAGCGACGAAAAACGACTCTCGGAATCAGTCTGCTGCACGCCCACCTAGGCACGTGCGGCCTCCAAATTGCGCGGGGCGCGGAAGAAGCGCGAGGAGGGCGTGGCGGCGGAGGGCGTCTCGGCGAGCACGTGCCCGCCGTGCCCTCCCCGATGAACACGCCGTGCACGCCGCCACGCCGCGCACGCACGCTGACGCCACCCCTCGGCCTGCCTGCCCTAGCACAATGTGGTGTGTGCGCGCGCGCGCGCGTGTCTGTGTGTGTGTGTGTGTGTGTGTGTGTGTGTGTGTCCCCCGGTGCAACACCTGGCCTGCAGCGTGCCTCCCCCCTCCCTCCCCCCCCCCCCCCGGGCCACAATGGGACGCGAACAGCCCGGCGCTGTGGCGCGCAGCGCGCGACTTCGGAGCAAAAACCCAAATGTGCATCACTCATCCGCTAGAGTATTTTCGCCTCGCGGCGATGAATGAATGAATGAAGCAATGAATGAATGAATGAAGCCGTTCGTCTTGTCGACCCAGTTTCGCAATGGAAACAGTAGTTGATTGAGTCGTGTTTTTTCCGCTATGCATATTAATCCCTCGATTTAATGTGCAATAATTTATTTAAACGATTGCATCCGCGGTGCGGCGAATCGCGTGCGCATCCGCTATTGGCAGTCATGTGCTTTGTTCCAAATTTTTTTAAAGCGATCTTCTTCTACTGTGTTTTTTTTCCTCTGCGCATAATACGTATATTCGTTTTTGATTTGTTTACTTTTTTATGGCACACCTCTTCGACGGCTGCTCCTTGATTCAGCAGCTGCTGCCCGCGCTTCCGCCCACGGTGATGTAACACGCCAAATCAAAGCACTCCGCTTTTTTTTCGGGCTCTCTCAGACCGACAGACAGACAGACAGACAGACAGGGAGACAGACAGACAGACAGGCAGACAGACAGATAGACAGACAGTCAGACAGTCAGTCAGACAGACAGACAGTCAGACAGACAGACAGACAGACAGACAGACAGATAGACAGACAGTCAGATAGACAGACAGACAGACAGACAGACAGTCAGACAGGCAGCACACTCGCCAATATTTCAATACTTCGCTCTCGAGTCGTCGCGCCGTGTCGGACTCGGTGTTTTATTTATCGCGGGGTAATTTGTCACCCCCCACCCGCATTATTTGTGATTCGTGGTAAAGCCAGCAGCCAACAGGAGGACAGGCCGCATCACTCATGTTAGTAGTACAAACAAATTGGCGTTTTTCTTGGCTTTTCCTGTTGTTATTTTTGGCAGTGTGTCTTCGGCGTGTCGATACAAGACGCGTGGGCCTCGCGGCGATCAGTGCGGCGCCGAGCATGGCGCCCAGAGCAAGGAACTCCCCTCAAATCAGCAGACAAATTTTAGACAAATTTTGATTTTTAGCCCGATTATTTCAACTCCACCCTCTTGCTTTTGTCACCTTTGCGCTTGCCTTACACCAGGACTCTGTCGTTCTGCCCCACTCGCTCTCATGGAGCGTCCCGTATAGGTGTGAGAGGGACAGAGCGACGAAAACGACTCTCAGTCTGCCGCCTGCACTGCGAGGCTCCGCTCCGCGCGTCCTTGACGCTCTCGTTGCGTCTGCACTGCTAATTGGGGGCGGGTCATGAGCGAGTCATGAATGTGGGTCACGCAGTGTGGTGGCGGCCTGGCGGTTACGCGGCCAAGCGGGTACGCCCTGATAGCCCGATAGCGCACTGGGGACAGCGGACAGCGATGCGTCGTCGAGGGGCTCCGGCCGTCCGTTTCGCGGAAGGAATGTGTTGACAGCGCACAGTGGGCCAGAAGACCGGTGGAGGCGGCCAAAACTCTAGACACGGTTTGAGCTCCAGAGTCGCTAAACAGGACTCGAACCGAACGTGTGGCCCCACCAATGGATTGCTCTCCGAACGGGGAATCCATTGGTGGGGTCACACGTTCGGTTCGAGCCCCATTTAGCGACTCTGGAGCTCAAAACGCATCTAGAGTTTTGGCCGCCTCCATCGGTCTTCTGGCCCACTGTGCAGCGTCGCCGTCCGTCTCTCTCGCACCCGACGGCAGTAGACGGGAGGCCCCGCGAGTGCGAGAGAGACGGAGCGACTAATCTGGACTCGTTTGTCATCGACGCGGCGCGCCGCTCGCGTCGCCCCGCGCCCATATGAAAGTGAAAATAGCTGTAGTGGTGGGCGACGAGCGCGACGGGGGAAGGGAAGGAAGGAAGGAAGGAGGGAAGGACACTCGAAGGACTTTCATTTCGATTCCTTTTCGACCGGCCGGGCCTGCTGGACCAACCAACCCTGCGTGCGTGTGTGTGTGTGAGGAGAGAGAGAGCGCACGGCACGGGCCAGCGTGGATTATTTATGACGCTGCACCCTCTCCTCTCACACACACACACACACACACACACACACACAGAGGGGGAGAGAGAGGGGGAGAGAGAGAGAGAGAGAGAGAGAGAGAGAGAGAGGCGCACGTACCCCGCACGCACACGCAGACACACAACCACACACACACACATGCATAAACTCATCCCGCCGGACTTGTAACGAAAATAGAATCTGACGAGATGAGGGCCTTGCGATAGCTGCGCACGCGCGCGGGCAAGCGGGCAAACGCACAGGCGCGCGCCTACACTCACTCACTCACACACACACACTGGGAGCAAGTTCCTCCTGTGTTGGCGGCGGTGGTCCCTACCGCGAGATGTATCAGGGGGCCTTTATCGCGTTTATGTTGCAGTGTGTGTGTGTGCGTGTGTGCGTATGTGTGTTTGCGCAGTTTTGCTATTCATGACAAAATGGCGGTCGTAAACTCGGCACGGCGCCGCTGCGCTTGCCGCGCTGCACTCCGCGCTCCTGGGCCGAGCGGACACCTTATCTGTTATCTGGGCGCGGGGCGCGGGGCCGAGTGGCCACTGTACATGAGCCCGGCGGTCTGGCCGACCGGCCGATGCATTCCCGCAGCCAGGAGGCCGCAGGATGTGCTGGACGTAAAGATAGGCATCGGCCTGGCCGTGACCGCCACTGCCTGCTCCGCGGCCCTCCGCGCCTCCACCGTGAAGACCGTGAACCTGGCCGTCGTCGTCCTTCTTCGACCTTCAAATTTCTGCCCGCTCCTTCTCCGGCCTTCTTTCAGCCCGTTTGTGTGCGGGGTCGAAGGAACTCGGGTCCTCTCCTGAAACCCAATCCATCTCCCGCATCTTTCCCCTCTCATTTCTTCCCATTCTCCTTGTCCCTCTTCTTCTCCTCCTGCTTCTTCTTGTTCTGGCGCTGGCTTTTGTATGACGCGCGGCCCCCTCCCAAATTTGCGAGACCCTCTCCTCTCCTCTCCGCGTTGTGGCGCATCGGTCCTCTTTGTACAGGCGGACAACGTCACGTACCTACTCTGCTGCACCGCATTCGCAGCTTGTACCTCCCCGGCCATGTGTCGTAACCTTTGAATCATTCTCGTGTGTGTGTGTGTGGGGGGGGGAAGCGATGATGCGCGTCGCGGTGCATGGCGGAGTGCCTTGGTCGTTTCCGCGAATCCTCCCCACACACGGCAGCAATAATTGCTCCTGCGGTTTTCCGACGCGGTTCGGTTCGTCGTGGTGGTGGTCGTCGTGGTGGTGGTCGTCGTGGTGGTGGTCGTCGTGATGGTGGTCGTGGTCGTGGTGGTGGTCGTCGTGGTGGTGGTCGTGGTCGTGGTGGTGGTCGTCGTGGTGGTGGTCGTGGTCGTGGTGGTGGTCGTCGTCGTCGGTCGTCGTCCTGGCGGGTCGTCGAGCCAGCCAGGCCAAGGAGGTCTGCGTTTGGGTTTCTTCTGGCATCCAATGGAAGTGTAACGCCGTGCAGGGACACGCTCGCAGCACGTGGTCGCTGCGCTGGTGTGTACTTGTAGTGCAGCGGCGAAGTGCAGAGACAATGTCGACCGAATCAAGCTTTCAGGGGGGGGAGGGTGCAAGCTAGCCCGGTGTCCCTTGGTGTCTCCAGTGCAGTGTCCGGCAAGCACCGAGAATGAACTGGCGGGGAAAAGGAACGGGTCTGTTTGTGCCCGCGCGGCCCGCACGGCCTGGACCCGCTCGGAGAGCACTACTACACTGCAACGAGCGGACGGCCAAGGAGACTTTGATCGGCGGGGCCGCAAACAACACACTGTGAAATAATGCGAAACGGTTTTATTTCTAACGAGTGCGGTCGCGAATGTTTACGGTTTCGGTTGATCGGGTGCAGAGCGGCACGGCACTGCATCCCCCCACGTTTGAGCATTCCTATTTGTCCTGTCCTCAAAGGAGCTCGTAAACACACACCGGGTGTGACAGAGAGGAGCAGAGGGAATCACCGCATAAAAAGGAGAGGCTGAGGGAGGAAGAGTGCACTTGCATACCGCGTCGGGATGCTGACCCGCCAGGACACCGCCAGGACACCGCCAGGACACCACCAGGACATCGCCAGGACACCGTCAGCTCACCACCAGGACGCGGGTACACTGTCAGGAAAGAGGTGGAGCCACTACGTACACGTGTAGTAGCGCCCGAGAGGGTGCTCCTTTGCTCCTTGGGTGGCGCGGTCCGGAGTGGGGAAAGGCATTGAGTATCAATTAGTACTCGGAACGGCTGCCCGTCCGCGCCATGCGGTGGCATGCCACCCAGGGGCCATCGGGCATCGGCCGCCGGGCCGCCGGCCTCCGGGGCGTGGACCGGACGGCATCGGCATCCCCAAGGGGATCCCCAAGGGGAGCGCTCGGCCCGCGGTTCGGCTCAGTCGTGCACCCGAGCAGCAATTCTGAACTAAACTCGAAAATGATTTAATTTGGAAATGCTAATCGTCATGGACTTGATTTCTTCCAAACTGCCCTCGCCGCGTCGCTCGGTGCATGCCGCACTCGGTCCTGCTCTGTAAGGCGTGGGCGTCGGCTCGGCGTTGGCGTCCTCGGCGTTGCGGCGGTCAGGTTCAGGTCCAGGGCCGTCATTACCTGGAATAGCTCTATCGCGCCGCCGCCGCCGCCGCCCCGCCCCGCAGTCCCTCGGCTAATTTATTTTTTCCGAACCACCAATTTGGTGCGACGCGGCGCGCGGCGCTCGGGCCCCTACACTGCAAGTAGCCTCCGCCGTCGCCGCCGTCGGGACCGGCGAGTGATTTACCGACGCCTCCGCTCGGGTGCGAGTGCCAAATAGCGGTTTGGAGTGAAGCGTCATCGCCGCCAGTACCCGTTTCGAGCGGCCGTAAGCTCCAAGCAGCGCGCTGCCAGTGGCCTGGACAAAATTAAAAGGAATGGCGGGGGCGGGTCCGTCTGCCGTGTGGCCTTGGCGGGCCTTGGGTGTCATGCCTCTGTGTGTGTGTGTGTGTGTGTGTGTGTGAGAGAGAGAGAGAGAGAGAGAGAGAGAGAGAGAGAGAGAGAGTGGTGTGTGTGTGTGTGTGTGTGTGGACGCCTAAGCCACACAGCACAGCGCCACAGCGCCGCGACTGACCGTTTACCCAGGGCAGTGAGGCTTGCCCGGCTCGGCTCGGCCCTGCTCGGCCAGCCCCGTGGTATGCATGCCCATGTGGCCATGAAAACGGCGCAGCCTCTCCACGCCTCGGCGTCGCAGACTGGCCGGCCGGGCTGGCCGCGCTGCTTAGCTCGGCTTACATTAGCATACACACGGTGTCCGATTTGGGCTGCGCGCCGGCTAGCTGGCGCCCTGGCATGCAGAACAAGACGCCCCCCTTCCCCTGCCACTCCACTGCGAGAGAGATTCGCGCGTGTGTCTGGTGTTGGCGACCCGTCTGTCACGGCGTGTGACGCACGCGTGACGGCCTGGCCCCGAGCCTGGCCCCGTGACGAGTGCCGCGTGACGTGGCGTGACCAGTGGCGTGACGGAGTGCCCCCGACCATCCGTCTTGCTGGTAACGAGCTACCCCCTGTCCAGCTCGGCGTTACTCGGGGGGCTCCGCCCTGCCTCGGACGCCCCAAGGTCGCCAGCGGACTGATTCCGAGAGTCGTTTTCGTCGCTCTGTCTCTCTTGCTTCTACACGGGACGCCCGATGAGTGCGACAGAGACGGATCGCTGAAAACGACTCTCGGAATCAGTCCGCTGCTCCGTCGGTGCCGCCACGGCCCCGCCCTGCGGTCGCCCGTGACTCGCTAGTAAATCCGAGAGGGTGTTGTCGGCGGTCGGGAGTGGGAGGCCCTTCGCGAACGGCCGACTCGCCAGAATGACGTCACGTCATCTTGCAATCCACTTCCTGATTTATGTCGGCCAGAGTGTTGGAGTGCGTGAGCGGTGCGTGGCAACCGTGGCATCCGGACGCACACAGTGCCACGCAGTGCCACGCACCCCATCGAGGTCTCCGCGCGCGGATGTGAGTGAAGGGTGTGTTGATTATTCCTCCCACTTTTGTCACGTCTTACAGTGTACGTACTAGTGGGACCGCGGTGTGGCCCTGGCCGGAGTGGCCACCCCGCCTCATCCGGCCAGCGTCTTCGCGACCACGCCCCTTCCGACGCCTTGCGCGTCAGTGTGTGTGTGTGTGTGTGTGTGTGTGTGTCTGTGTGTGTGTCTGTGTGTTTGCGGTTCAAATCCGCGCTCTCTGTGTAATGCGTGCATGTATCGTTATTGATGAACTCCAGTCCGACTGCATGTTCCGATTTGATCCGGACTCTTGACACTTTTTCCTCGCATCGCGTCCCCTCCCTCGGTCCCTCCGTCCCGGTCCAGGGGTTCCTTTCAAGGCGCTCAAAGGACCGTTTATACAGGCATGCGGCGCCCCTTGGCCGTCCTTCCCTATCCCGCTTTGCGGTTTCGTGGAGACGATTCTCGTTTTTGGTTCACCTTTTTTTTCTCGCGCGCCGCTCCCTGCGTAAAGGCAATCTTGTTGAAAGGGCTCGCCGCCGCCCCGCTTCGCGCTTCGCGCCCGTGTTTTGCTTTCGCACCGCTCCCCCTCCCCCCTCCCCCTCCCCTCCCCTCCCCCTCCCCTCCTCTCCCCCTCCCCTCCCCTTCCCCCGGTCGGTGACTCTCGGACGAGCCGAGTGCATCGCGGTGCGTCGCGGGTTCCCAAGGCCCAAGGCCCCTCTTCGCCTCCCTTTTGGCGGGGATTGAAGGTCGGAGGGCGTTTTAATAAAGTATGCATGGGGAGCGGATGAATAGCGCACGAGAGGAAGAGGCCCTTCTTTGTGTGGCACACTGCCGTATCGGACGAGTATCGGAGTGGCTGCCGCTGTTGTTGTTATTGTTGCCTCCGCTAAACGGTTTGCCGTTTTCTTTTCAAACGACTCCCCGAGCAGTGTGGCGTGCGTGCCGACGCAAAGCCAGGCAAAGCTGCGATCCGGGGGGAGAGATAGGACCCTCGCCAAAAAGGCTGCAGGGGCGACCTTTACTTTCGGCAAAGGCCTTTTGCGCACGCAGCACGCATCGTGCACGCACTCGCTCACGCGCACTGGGCGGCACATGGTCACGGTGGTCCCGAGCCGTCCCGAGCACAGTGGGCCAGAAGACCGGTGGAGGCCGACAAAACCCTAGACGCGCTTTGAGCTCCAGAGTCGCTGAACAGGCCTCGAACCGAACGTGTGGCCCCACCAATGGATTCCTCGTTCGGAGAGCAATCCATTGGTGGGGTCACACGTTCGGTTCGAGTCCCATTTAGTGACTCTGGAGCTCAAAACGCGTCTCGAGTTTGGCCGCCTCCACCGGTCTTCTGGCCCACTGTGCCGAGGCGTCTCGATGAGGCGCTGATAAGGGATGCATTAGTCGGGATCCGCGCGGCGGCTTGCATCGGGAACGCGTCTGCAGACTTATCCTGAGAGTCGTTTTCGTCGCTCTGTCTCTCTCGCACTCATGGGGCGTGCCGCGTAGGTGCGAGAGAGACAGAGCGACGAAAACGACCCTCGAGATCAGTCTGCAGCGGCGCGGTTTTGGCTTTCGACGCCAAATGGATCAACTGGGTGCCAAGGACAAAGGTTAAGGCCGCGGGGGTGGAGCGCCAGGCCCATAGCCGGGCCCAGGCCCTTTTCACACCCTGGCTCTCTCGCACTCACGAGGCGTGCCGTGGAGGTGCGAGAGAGACGGTAACGACACTTCGGAGTGGCTGGGCCCGGCCACGTGGCGGGCCGTCGCCGCCGCCCTTTTGCCGAGAACTGACCACGCCCAGCCCTCAAGGACGAGGGTCCGGGCGGCCGCGGGGCCGAAGGGCGTGCAACAACCACGTAACAGTACAAGAAGGAGAAGGAGGAGGAGAGGGCCCCGTGGAGGACGGAACCCCTGCCGGTAGGCAGTCCCGCCGACGGCGGCTGCGTCCGGGACTGCCTACCTTCCAGGCGCGCGGCTGAATGCCCTCGTCGTTCGTCTCTCTCGCACCCCTTCGCGACGCCCCATGCGTGCAAGAGAGACAGCGAAGCTTCACGGGACCGAGCCGCTGGACAGAGTGCGAAGTAATCAAGGAGCAGCCGTCCCCGCCATGCGCGGCCATGGCTGATGACGCCGTTCAGCGTCGATAACCTTTATTACCGGCACGGCGTGGCACTGCACTGCAGGACACGGCACGGCAGGGCGTCGCTGCAGCGGCCTGCACTCTGCTGCAGTCAGCGAGTCCCCGGAAAGGTTATGAAGGCCGCGGCGGGGAGGGAGGAAGATGTCTCTTCCGGCACTCGGACGACGAGGATGACGACGGCGACGTCGTGGAGGATGAAATTGGACTGAGCCGGCCCGGCGGCGGCCCGGGGGGTCTTGCATGCCCTTTCACGAAGCCCTTCCTGCCGCTGCCTCGCGCGCGATTCGCGTTTTCCCCGCCCGCAGACTGATTCCGAGAGTCGTTTTCGTCGCTCTGTCTCTCTCGCACCTGTACGGCGCGCGCCGTGAGTGCGAGAGAGACGGATAGACTTTCGGAGTCACTCTGCTGGGTGGCCTTGACCGGCGCGGGGGCTCCGGCGGGGCGTCCCTTGGGAACCCCGGGGAACCCCCTGGGGGACGGAGGCGACGCCGCCACCTTTCCGTCGGGGAGCGACCTTCAACGCGACACACAGACACACTGGGGGTTAGTTAACGCCCTGCAGACTTCCCGAGTCTTTTTCGTCGCTCTGTCTCTATCGCATCTGAACGGGACGCCCCATGAGTGCGAGAGACACAAAACGACTCTCGGAATCAGTCGGCCGCAGGTGGTTCAGGGAAGGCCCCCCTCTGGTGGCGTGGCTGTCTCTGCCCACGGCAACACGCCCGGCCGGCGCGCCGCCAGCCACTCCCGGAGGCCGGAGGCCGGAGGTGTGAGTGTGGGAGACAATTTATCCCTGATCGACACCTCGGGAGAGGCTAGGTTAGACTGTCCCACGAAAAATTCGATGTTTGAAAATGCAACCTCTCACCCCGGACTTAAGTTCCTTATGTAAAAAAAGGACTCCATGATTTTTTTCAGAATTTTTGAACAGAATTTAGAGGTCGCGCATCGGCAAAAACACGTTTTTTGCCATTTTTCTCGATTTTTTAAGTATGCCCTACCACCATACCACACCCAGCCCCACCCCCTCTCCTTAGTTGGACTTCTAGTGACCCCGTGACGTCGTTCTGTAGGACACCCGACCCTCCTGAGCCCATCTAGACCCTCAAATGAGCACCCAAAACGATAAAAATAAGTCGAAAATTTCATAAAAAGCTGCAAAAGTTGTGCAAATGTTGTGTTTTTTGATAATCTGACATCACAGAACGATAGAGCGTGAAAAATTACGTAGGGGTGAAGACAAGTGAGCACGCCACACGGTCAGTTTCGGTTACATAAGCGCGAGCGAAATAGAACGCCCCCACGAATTTATACATTTCCTGCTCAAAACTTGAAGTGTGGGCTTTTATTCCTTTTGTGGGATGTCAAGAATCATCTGATGATTGTTTTATATGAAATTTGTCGAAATAAAAGCTCTGCATGTAATAAAAGTACAAATATATGGTGCGGGTCGCTGGTGGCGCCTCCTGTCATTAGTCACGGAAACTAAGGGAGTATGGGGCGATTTGTAACAGGGGCGATTCGTAACAAATGCGTTTATTAATTTAAGTGGAGGGAGCAGAGGAAAATCTGAGTATGGCCCCTCTTTCGCTTCAAGTAGAGGGTCCTTGAACAATCGAAGCGGATGTGATCGGTGCTCAGGTATAGTTTTGGAGGGCGTCTGAAATATAGGGTACACCGAAAACAGGCAAATCTTTTATTTTGAGTTCAAAGAAGTTTCTGTCTGAGGCTCCCCAGGTATGAATCACCATCGAAGTACCGTTGGGGCCTCGAAGCTTGACCCCTTTGCAATGTAACCACGTGGCATAAGTTGCTTTTACTTTGTCCAGTGATAGTTAGGGACGTATTTCTCGCGTAGCCGGCATTTGGGGTGATTCGTAACAGACCCGTATAAAAACAAGAATTGAAGTAGTTTTTGCAATAAAATGCTTGAATTTTTTCTCGAATCATCTGCTGCCTAATTCCAATACATTTACACAGCTCAAAATGCATTTCAAAGCGAGTTATTCTATTCTTTCCTCCAAAATTGAAAAAAATGAGGTTAGGGTTGACATAGCCGGTCAGTTAATGCTGAGGCGGTCAACGGCAGCTTGTAATGCAGATTTTACGGCGTCTGCAGGACATCCGAAGAACAACTGCTGGAGGAGATAACATTCCCGACGATGTTTCATTTAATGTTTAGGATGTTATGAAAAGCCCCAAGGCTGTTACAAATCACCCCATGCTGGGGCGATTCGTAACAGCATGCAAGGGTTTGGAAAGCGTCTTAGATTTCAAAGATTACGGACTCCAGATTGATCCCATGGAGCTGCACAGTCTAGATGAAGGGCCAGACTGCTCAACTGGCACAAGTTTGACACCGATATGCAGAATGTTCTTAATTTTGTATAGAGGATTCCAAAATCTGTTACAAATCGCCCCATACTCCCTTACATCGCCGCCTTTTCGCGCGCTTTGCCGCGCACACGAAACGAACCGCCCAGCGAGCGTTGTTTTGAATCGTCGTTTGTGTTTTGGGATTTATTGTGTGGAATGATGGCGTCCCGACAGAAGAAGAGGGTGCAGGCTCACCTACCTTTGAGCTAAGGAGACAGTCATTCATAGACCAGCTAGACTCTCTGTTTGACGTAGCTCATCATGAAGCTACAAGCCAGCACCGACAAGCCAGTGCAACCTCTTCTTCCGTCGGGACGCCATCATTCCACACAATAAATCGGAGGCGTTCTATTTCGCTCGCGCTTATGTAACCGAAACTGACCGTGTGGCGTGCTCACTTGTCTTCACCCCTACGTAATTTTTCACGCTCTATCGTTCTGTGATGTCAGATTATCAAAAAACACAACATTTGCACAACTTTTGCAGCTTTTTATGAAATTTTCGACTTATTTTTATCGTTTTGGGTGCTCATTTGAGGGTCTAGATGGGCTCAGGAGGGTCGGGTGTCCTACAGAACGACGTCACGGGGTCACTAGAAGTCCAACTAAGGAGAGGGGGTGGGGCTGGGTGTGGTATGGTGGTAGGGCATACTTAAAAAATCGAGAAAAATGGCAAAAAACGTGTTTTTGCCGATGCGCGACCTCTAAATTCTGTTCAAAAATTCTGAAAAAAATCATGGAGTCCTTTTTTTACATAAGGAACTTAAGTCCGGGGTGAGAGGTTGCATTTTCAAACATCGAATTTTTCGTGGGACAGTCTAGGCTAGGTATGCGGTAATGGGTGACCTGGAGGCCTAGGCTCCGTTTTAACATAAAGGGGCGACGGAAACGAGGGGAAGAAGGACGAAGGCGGGCCACAGTGGGCCAGAAGACCGGCGCAGGCGGACAAAACTCTAGACACGTTTTGGGCTCCGAGTCGCTAAATGGGACTCGGTCCGAACGTGTGACCCCACCAATGGATTGCTCTCCGAAAGAGGAATCCATTGGTGGGGTCACACGTTCGGTTCGTGTACCGCTTAGCGACTCTGGAGCTCAAAACGCGTCTAGAGTTTTGGCCGCCTGCGCCGGTCTTCTGGTGGGCTGAAGGCTGAAGGGGGTCCGTGTCTTCCAGTGTCTTCGTCGTCGCGGTCGGAGCGCGAGGCCCGAAGCGGGTGAGGCTCGGTCAGGTCGACGCGGCGCTCCTATCACAACAAACCGATTGGCCCCGCCCTGGGCGCGCTGGGCACCCTGGGCCAGCCGGCTGTCTCTCTCGCACCTTCGCGGAACGTCCCATGAGTGCGAGAGCGACGGGAACACCTTGGCGGCGCCGGGGCTCGGCGGGGCCGGCCAATCGCGAGGTAGTTTGTCTGACCCGCGACGCCGACGTCCTGGGCGAGGACGCTCCGAGGACGCTGTGATTTATCGGGCTGCCCCTCTGGCTAATGAACGAGGGAGAGGCGTGGGTGTGGTGCGCGCTGATGACTGTTTGGTGAGCACGCCGTCATGGCCAAGGAGGGCGTCCTGGCCAGTGCGCCATGGAGGCCGTGCCCTTTGAGCCTCGACCTTTGGCAGTGTCCGAGTCTGGTCCGGTGCAGCCAACGGCGGCAAGCGGCCAGGCCAACAGGAAGCGAGGCTTGGCGGCCCAAATGCCACGTGCAGCCGGTGCAACAAAGTCGGCGTGGCGCTGCGCTGCGCCTTCTCGTTGAGGTAGGGTCGACCACCCCGTCGTAGGCCGGCGGGCCGCCTGGCGCCACTGCAGGCCCCCGCGACCCCCGCGGCGCCCCCGCCGTGCGAACGGCGTCGCGACGCCCCTCATCGATCCGGCGGCAAGCTTCAGAAAGCTGCGCCGAACCGAAAGCCAAGAGGGCGGTGGTCCTGGTTCCGCCGGCGCTGTCCTGGCGGCCTCAACCGAGACGCTGCGGCGCTGGCGCCTCGCCGGACCGTCGTGGGGCAGGCCGGCAGGACAGCCCGGAAGGGGGTCAGTCGGCTGGGGTGACATTTCGGCCGAAGGTTTTTTGTCGACGGCGAAGTGGGTCACCGTTCGGGAGGGTTCCTTCCTCCCCAGACCTTGTTGTTGTGATCGTGACCCGCGGACTGACGCCGTGCTTTCTCTGTTCCAGGTGAGAGACCGTTCCTGGAGGAAGTGGACTGCGTCGCCGCAGAGGCCAGTAACCAGAGAACCAGGGTTCTGGATAAAGTAATTGTCGCGAGAAGCGCGCTTCAGGTTATGGCGGTCGTAACTCAGACGATTCCAGAAATCAGTAGTTCCACGTTGAGGCACGGCCCGGGGCTCCACCGGGCTCCACCCATCCACCCCACCGACTGGCCGGCCTGGCAGAGCTGGCAGCCCAATGGAGACGGACGGCGGTTACTTGTCACCGCGGTCGGCGGGACGTGATCCTGGACGACAAAGTAGCCGTCTCGGCCGGGGCAGTGCGCACAGTGGGCCAGGAGACCAGTGGAGGCGGCCAAAACTCTAGACGCATTTTGAGCTCCAGAGTCGCTAAACAGCCCTCGAAACAAACGCGTGATCCCACCAATGGATTGCTCTCCGAACGAGGAGTCCATTGGTGGGGTCACACGTTCGGTTCGAGTCCCATTTAGCGACTCTGGGGCTCAAAACACCTCCGGCATTTTGACCGCCTCGACCGGTCTTCTGGCCCACTGTGCAACGCCTTCTGGTGTGCCTTCAGCGCCTGGCCGCCACCCGGCCTGCAACTTTGTTTCCAGCCTTTTCGTGCCGGGAATAATTTTCAGCCGGATATGCCTGCCGCGTCCGGGCCGTTGCCAAAGTACCCCCTGCCTTGGCCTACCTCGGCCGCGCCGCTCCACTGTTGCTTGCCTGCTATTTGCTCATCATCCCTTCGGCGGGCGATGCGTCCGTCGGTCCGTTCCGTCCGGCCCGTTCGGCCGGCAGGAAATTTGTCCCGCCCCCTTCCCCCCGTGCCGCCGCCATTCGCCTGATTAATATTTGTCAGGCAGACTCCTCCCCTGGCTCCATTTCTTTCTCCTCCGCCGCTTCGGGACGGGGAAAAGCAACGCCACCCACTCGAATCTATCATTTCTTTCGCATTCATTCATAAATTGTCCCCCTTTCGCTCGTCGTTTCTTCCGCCCGCGTCCGCGCGGTGACTCGGTGTCGCAGGCGAAGTCTGAAAGCGTGATGCGAACCGCGATCTGGGTCAGCCCGAGTCAGCCATGAGGCGCTTTATATAAATTGCCGCCTCTTTCTCGGATGAGCCGGAGCTTTTACCCGCGGAGGGCGCGGCCCTCTGAAATATGATCACGCTAACCAACCTGGCGGCCGCGATCGGCTCATCGCCCTTCACTGCGCCATTTTTTTTGCCCCCCCCTCCCCCTTCCCCCCCGGCGGTCCAATTTTCGTAAGAGGGATGTAGTCGTTGTGTTTCTCGGGCCGCGCGGCGTCATGCTGTAGTTTTGTTTGACGAACCCAATGGCGGCGCGGCACGGCGCGGCGAGGTCGAACCACTCATGCTGCCGGCTAACTAGCGCGGCGACAAGTTTGATGGGCCGCATAGCAGGCTGATTCCGCGCATCGCCGCGCACAGTGGGCCAGAAGACCGGTGGAAGTGGCCAAAACTCTAGACGCGTTTTGAGCTCCAGAGTCGCCAAATGGGACTCGAACAGAACGTGTGACCCCATCAATGGATTGCTCTCCGAACGAGGAATCCATTGGTGGGGTCACACGCTCGGTTCGAGGCCTGTTTAGCGACTCTGGAGCTCAAAACGCGTCTAGAGTTTTGGCCGCCTCCACCGGTCTTCTGGCCCACTGTGCCGCGGCGTCGCTCGCGCTGTCTCTCTCGCACTCGCGGGCCGCCCCGGCCGAGGCCCTGGCCCTGTGTGTCGGTGCGAGAGAGACAGCGACGACATGCTGAGCGGATAAGGAACCAGTGTTCGGACGGGGCGTTGTTGAATTGGCGACGGCGGCGCGTGTTCGCAGTCACCCTCTGGCGAGCCTTTGGCAGCCTTTGGCCTTGGACGGGACGGGTCGCGGAGACAGTGTAGGCGGATGCAACTAGCTCCGAAGTCCTCAAATTGGCCTCCAGACCCCACCAATGGATTGCTCTCCGAACGAGGAATCCATTGGTGGGGTCACACGTTCGGTTCGAGTCTCATTTAGCGACTCTGGAGCTCAAAACGCGTCTAGAGTTTTGGCCGCTTGCGTCGGTCTTCTGGCCCACTGTGCACCCTGCCCTGCTCGGGGTGCCGAGCAACTGCAAGCGGCAAGCCGGGGGCGCGAGCTGCCCGGAATAAATTGAGCGGGCTGTTCCATTTTGTATCTAAGCGGCCGTTGAATGGGCCCCATTACCGCGTCGCTGCCCCGGCGGCCCCGGCACCGCACTGTCGGGACGACGCTCCCCACTTATGCCTGATGATAGTGCGGCCTGTAGGCCTGTACCGTTTCAATACCAACAACGCGCGGCCACGGGCAAGCCGGGGCGGAGCGGCGATCGCGAGGGGCATTGGAAGAGGGGGGAATTTCCACTTCTGCTGCTGATTTTGGGGAGTATCTCGCGGCTTTGCGGCCATTGGACGCAAAAGGGTGCGCGGCGTGTGCCGTGTGTGTGTGTGTGTGTGTGTGTGTGTGTCCGGGCCGTCGCCCTTTCCCTCATGACAAAACGCACGACCCTGCCGATGACGTCACGCCTCGCCTGCAGGGGGCGCCCAACCGCGCCCGACGCAGCATCTCTCCTTTCAGCCTCTCTCTCCCTCTCTCTCTCTCTCTCTCTCTCTCTCTCTCTCTCTCTCTCTCTCTCTCTCTCTCTCTCTCTCTCTCTCTCTCTCCCCCCGTTGCTTTCCTCTGCCCTCCACAAAGACGCCGAGAAGAGGCGTGCCGTCGGGGAGATGGGATGGAATTCATTATTTTCGCAGTAAATGCTGCTCTCTGCTCTCTGTGCGCGATGCGGCGCGCTGCTGGTCTGCGATTCCGCGACCTACCCCAACGACCGTCAGGCCGCGCCACCGCCGCCCGCAGACTGATTCCGAGAGTCGTTCTCGCCTCTCTGTCTCTCTCACACTCCTGGGGGCGCCAGCCTGCGGGTGCGAGAGAGACAGAGCGACGAAGACGAGTCTCGGAATGAGTGCGGGGAAGGCGGAGACGGGGTGGACGGGGAGGGGGCGGGCGCTATGACAATGGCCGGGGGTGGGATGGCAGCTCGGCGTCGTCGCTCGTCAGGAATAAGAGATCCGATGGCATTACCGGCCTTTGTGCGTCATTACCGCCTACACTGCCAGCACGGCGTGCCACGGCCGGCAGGATGGGGCGATTGTTGTCTTTAGCTTCGACGTGATGCCCCGCCGCATGGGCGTGCGCGCCAGAGAGAGAGAGAGAGAAAGAGTGTGCGCGGTGTGTGTGTGTGTGTGTGTGTGTGTGTGTGTGTGTAGATGAGTCAGGGCGACTTACGGCGTGGTGCACTGAGGACGGGTCGTCGGTGGGTGGATCTCGTCCTCTGTGCTGGGCTGGTCCTAGGCGAGGCGGACCGGGCAGGCCCTCGGTGCAGTAATGGCACTTCAATTACGCCCTCCGCGATGATGCGTCGCGCGTCCTCAACATGTTTGAATCGCGCGCCGCGAGTCTTGACTTGGAGCCGCCCCTTTGTCCGAGCCGCGCACACCTCGCTCTGTCTCTCTCGCACCCCTGCGGGACGCCGCGGGAAGCCGCGGGAGTGCGAGAGAGACAGAGCGACGCACAGTGGGCCAGAAGGCCGGTGGAGGCGGACAAAACTCCAGACGCGTTTTGAGCTCCAGAGTCGCTAAGTGGGACTCGATCCGAACGTGTGACCCCACCAATGGATTGCTATCCGAACGAGGAATCCGTTGGTGGGGTCACACGTTCCGTTCGAGTCCTGTTTAGCGACTCAGGAGCTCAAAACGCGTCTAGAGTTTTGTCCGCCTCCACCGTTCTTCTGGCCCACTGTGCGACGGCGGCGCATCGCCTGGAAAACGAGGAAAAGCCTACGGGACACTCCGCGGCGGGCGGCCCTCCCCTAGACTCCGACGAAGTCCCGGCCCATAGGCCCCGATACGACCCCGACCCGGCCCCGACCCGGCCCCGACCCGGCCCCGACCCGGCCGAGACCCGGCCCCGACCCGGCCGAGACCCGGCCCAGACCCGGCAAAGACCCGGCCCAGACCCGGCCGAGGGGCCGGGCCGGCCGATACCCGGTCGCCCTATAGGGACCCGGCAAAGCCTTGGCCAAGCCCCGGCAGAGTCCACCCGAGTCCGGCCAAGTCCGGCCACGGAGTAAGAGTGCGCCACCCGAAGAGTGGTCTCCCTACACCGTGAGTCCGGACTGTGGCGGGTTCCACCGGACTTACGGTGTAGGGAGACCACTCTTCGGGTGGCGCACTCTTACTCCGTGGCCGGACTTGGCCGGACTCGGGTGGACTCTGCCGGGGCTTGGCCAAGGCTTTGCCGGGTCCCTATAGGGCGACCGGGTATCGGCCGGCCCGGCCCCTCGGCCGGGTCTGGGCCGGGTCTTTGCCGGGTCTGGGCCGGGTCTCGGCCGGGTCGGGGCCGGGTCTCGGCCGGGTCGGGGCCGGGTCGGGGCCGGGTCGGGGCCGGGTCGGGGTCGTATCGGGGCCTATGGGCCGGGACTTCGTCGGAGTCTAGGGTCGCTGGAGGCTCCAGGCTCCAGGACGGCCTCCATTGTGTGCCATATGAGGCGTACGCGTGCGCCCTGCCGCCCTGCCGCCACGGCGGCTTTGTGCACACTGTTGGAGGAGCGGGCCGCGATGGGTGGAGCATGGCGTCACGCCCACGCACGCTTCCATTTATTATCTTAAAATTTTGGCCCTCTATTTTTGTTAGGTCGTTCTGAATGAAAGCCGGCGTGCACCCGCATTCAGGAAGCGGCCCACAGAGGCCCCCTCGCAGCCCCCACGGCCCCCGGGCCCCGATTCAGCCGGGGATAGGCGAGTCGCGTGCCAGGCTGCCAGGCGGGCCCTCTTTGTGCAGCGATTCCTATGGAGTCCTGGAGTCCGCGGCCGTTTTGGACGTTTCCCTGCAGCTCCGAGGCCGATCCCGGACTCGCTGCGTCTCTCTCGCACCCGCCCCGGCCGCCGCCTCGTGCGTGAGCGCGAGAGAGGCGGGAGACGCACTGCCGAGTGATTCAGAAGATCGCTTTGTCGCTCTGTCTCTCTCGCACCCTTACGGAGTGCATGAGTGCGAGAGAGACAGAGCGACGAAACGACTCTTCGGAATCGCTCAGCAGTGGGCCAGAAGACCGGTGGAGGCGGCCAAAACTCTTGACGCGTTTTGAGCTCCAGAGTCGCTAAACAGGACTCGAACCGAACGTGTGACCCGAGGTGTGACCCCACCAACGGATTCCTCGTTCGGAGAGCAATCCATTGGTGGATCCACACGTTCGGTTCTAGTTCCACTTAGCGACTCTGGAGCTCAAAACGCGTCTGGAGTTTTGGCCGCCTCCACCGCCCACTGTGAGACGCTGGCGCAGTTTGGCCGTCCAGCGCGTGCAGCTGAATGAACATTGTGCCGTGCCATTGGCGCTGCCATTGGCGCTGCCATTGGCGCTGCCATTGGCGCTGCATTCTCGTGCTGCTCCCCGGAGAGGCGCCCAACTTTACCAAGTTCCAGCATCGTTCCAGCAGACGCATGCATTATGCATTGGATTCGTTTTAAACTCGGATTTCTGGTCCTTGGCGCTAAGAGAAAGAGAGAGAGAAAAAGAGAGAGAGAGAGAGGGAGAGAGAGAGAGAGAGGGAGGGAGAGAGAGAGAGAGAGAGAGAGAGAGAGAGAGAGAGAGAGAGAGAGAGAGAGAGAGAGAGAGAGAGAGTGAGGCACGCCGAAAGTCGGACTGGCCGAGTCAAGCGTGGCGCCGCGTGGCGAGGGTGGTGTGGCCGTCACACATGAAGACGTGCGTCGCCGCGACCCCTGGGGGTCCCAAGACAAATAGACGCCGGGCTGGCTGCAGACTGATTCCGAGAGTCGTCCCTCTCTCTCGCACCTACGCGGGGCGCCCCATGAGTGCGAGAGAGAGACAGAGACAGAGAGAGAGAGAGAGAGAGAGAGAGAGAGAGAGACGGAGAGAGGAGAGGAGAAGAGAGAGAGAGAGAGAGAGAGAGAGAGAGAGAGAGACGACTCTCGAAACCAGTCTGCTGGACGCGGCCTCCTCGACGTCCTCCTCGTGCACGCTCGGAGGAGCTCTAATTGCTTTATCGCCAAGTCCGGTCAGAAGGCGGCGTCGTCCTTCCCCCAGGAAGCGGGGCGGGGCGGGGCGGCCGGTCACCGCGGTGCCGCACTGTATAATGTGGACGGGGATGCCGACGACGAGGAGCACCGCGATGAGGGGGCGGGGAGGAACGCCGCACGCCACGCCTCGTGTCGGCCTGTCGGCCTGTCGGCCCGCGGCACGCCTGTGGTATGGAATGGATGGACGCGCGCTGTGTTTTCGGTCCTGCATTCAATTTGTCACGTTATCGGCGCTCCCCTCTTCCACTCTATATTCCCTGTGAGGCTGTCCGCCCCGCCCCGCCCGCGCCACATTTAGCAAGGGCCCCGCGCGGAAGTCGCGAGCGCTCCCTCCTCGCGGCCATGCCGGCCATGCCCATCTAGATCGTCGTGCGGTGCAGGCCTGCAGGCTTCCCTGCCAGGCCGCCACGCTGTCAGACTCACGCGGCGTCCGCCCGGCCGAGCTGGCCGCCAGGCCGATGATGGAATCAGGCAGCTTGCGCCGAGCCGGTGAGCCCCGGCCGGACAGCTTTTGAACCACGTTTGAACCTTGTCAGCGGGAAGACTTCAGCCGTCAGTCGGTGTCTCGTTACTCTTGAACCGCTTTTGACCGTAGCAGTTTTCGCTCGAGTTTTCGAGACATTGGCGCGCCAAATCGTCAAGCTACGCACAGCCTCGGCCTCTTCTTGGACCGGATCCAGTCGGCGGCAAATATTGACCCGGCACGGCGCGGGAGGGTCGAGGTCGAGGATGACTCAGTCTAGACGTCATCAGAGGACACTCGCTCTCTCTCGCACTCGCACACGCCGCGCGTCATCAGAGGACACTCGCTCCCGCTCGCACTCGCACGCAGGAAGGAGGGCTCCGGCTTTGATTAGAGGGACCGGGGCGGGGATCATCGTCGCCGTGGCCAAGGATGCCGTGACGCGCGCCGACGGTTTCCGCGCGGCGTTGCGTTGCTCCTCTGCTGAGTACGCCGTGGGTGCGAGAGAGACAGAGCGGTGACAAGGACGTCCTGACGCCTCACACCGGCGCCACGGCGACGCCACGGCGACGCCCCTCCTGGCGCTGCAACAGGCGGGGCGTCCTGGCGAGGCCTGTCTCCCCGCCGTGTCAAACACGCTCGAATTTGTAACACACGCGTCGCGAGTCCGCGACCGCCCTCGGGGCCCTCGGCGTCTTGGATCCACACCGCCCCGGCCGCGGCCGCCCCTATCCGAAGGGGCCTTTCGTCGCCCTGTCTCTCTCGCACGCATGGGGCGTTCCGTGTAGGTGCGAGAGAGACAGAGCGACGAAAGCGACTGTCGGAATCAGTCTGCAGCCCCGCGGCACGGCGCGCTATTTTCACTCCCGATCGGCCCCTTCATCGATCATGCTCCCCGCCGCGGACATCGCCGCCGTGCCGCGCTGCTTTCCGGCGCGCTCTGGTCGTTCTGGTGCTTTGCACACCACTTCTTGGCGGCGCGGCGGCGCGCGGCGCGGAGGGGAGGCTGATGGAGTTGGTGATGAATGCGGAGTGGCGGAATGTGTCGTCGGCTAGGGGCGTCCCCCGCCGCCCTGCCGCCGCCACGCCCTATCGAACAACCGGAGCACCGCCGCCACCACCAGGCCTCGGACTCCACGAACTGCACGGCCACGACGAGCACGCAGACAAAGGCACCAGCGACTCCGGAAGTGGTCGCGGACTCGACGCCGTTGTCGCGCTGTCGTCCAGCTCTGACTCACCCCTCCCCTTCCCCTGCCCTCCTGGAGGTCCGCAAGTGTGACACTGCGGCCGCGGTCACGTCCCGCCGCACAGTGGGCCAGAAGACCGGTGGAGGCGGCCAAAACTCTAGACGCGTTTTGAGCTCCAGAGTCGCTAAATGGGACTCGAACCGAACGTGTGACCCCACCAATGGATTGCTCTCCGAACGAGGAACCCATTGGTGGGGTCACTTGTTCGGTTCGAGGCCTGTTTAGCGACTCTAAGCTCAAAACGCGTCTGGAGTTTTGGCCGCCTCTACCGGCCTTCTGGCCCACTGTGCGCCGCCGGGGTCAGGAGGGCCTCCTCGTCCTCCTCGCCTTGACGGCGTGCCACGGGTCATAAAGGCCGCCCTGCCCGTGATTGGGTCGGCCGACTGGGACGACGCACTGGCGTACTTGAAGATGCAATTGCAATTGGCGAGGGTGGCCGACCGGGCCGCGGGGACAATTGGCTGTCTCTCGGCGGGACGAGGCAGAGGGCTACACTCCGCGCCAAAAAGCATATCGGCCGGCCGGCCGGCTAATCCTGTTGATCCCATTATGATACGACGCGTTGCCGACCGGAGCGGCCGCACGGCGTGCGCTCGCCCTCCATCGCCTGCTGCTTCTTGGCGCGCGCGTCACGCGGATCGGGCTGCGCTCTCAGTGGGACGCGTTTTGAGTGAGCTCCAGCGTCGCTAAGCAGGACTCCATCCGAACGTGTGACCCCCACCAATGGATTCATCTTTTCGAGAGCAAGCCATTGGTGGGGTCACTCGCTCGGTTCAAGTACCATTTACCGACTCTGGAGCTCAAAACGCGTCCGGGATATGGACCGCCTGCACCGGTCTTCTGGCCCACTGTGCGGCGTAGCCAAACGGCAAAACGAACTGCAAGGTGCGCGACGTCTTGCTCGACTCCAGGCAGGCAGCCGGCGACGCACGCGACGCAGAGAGAGGCAGACCCTTATGGCACTGCCCGTCGGGCCGCCGGGGCTACCTGCCTACTTGCCGTACGTATGAATGGGTGGACCCCATACGCCCTGAGATATGGCTCCAGCGCGCTCGCCACGGTCCACACATATCACTCCAAAGCAGCC